>NC_064577.1:27767200-28392200 GCF_937001465.1 Orcinus orca | reverse complement strand
TGATTGGAATGTGAAAATTTACACATTATATTAAAAAAATCTGAGGTTTTATCCTTTGGGGTTGAGTGCAGTTTAGTGCTTCACAAAGAATTTAAGTAACCAGGTCAAATGAATCCTCACACTAGCTTTTTGATTTGTATCTTTGAAATGTGAGACATAAATGACTTTTGGGTCTGCAAAATAAATGTTTTAATTCGCCTGTTGTCATCAATTTCCCTCCAATATTGTAATCTCAAGACTGTAGCATTTTGTCCTTTTATTTACTTCCTACCTTTCCTTCTTGTAGAATCTCACCTAATTCTCTTAAACTTCTTTTCTCCAGTAACATTTTCCTGGCTCCATAAACACATTATAAATTTAGTTCGATAGGGAAGGAATGACCTGCAAAGATCATAGAGCAACTCTGGGACTTAAAGAGAGAAGAAAGAAAGAGTAATTTTTTGAAAATTGCTATCCGCAGTACACGGACACATTTTTGTTGAGCCTCGGGTGTGTAATCCTGACCTAGTCATATGCATAGTTCAGAAAAAACAGCAGGATCTTAAAAAATAAAATTGAAATAATTTCTGTCTTATGATCCAAATCCTTTGTTTGGGGATGTCTCGCTGTTACAGATGGGCTCTCCAACACTGACGTCATCGGAGTAGGTAGTACCTGCTATTGCAAGAGGAACACAGACCTTTAAAAAGTTGGTCCGGTCAGAGCTTTGACTTTCTTTTTAAGCTGGTGATTGGGTTCTAGTGTCTTTTTTTTTTAAGGCAAAAAAAAATTTCCTGGCCCATTAGGGTTCTGAAGATTTTCATGTTGCTGAAATAATTCATGAGAATTTATGATAGTAAGGAAAATCATTCTAATCTCTAGGGGATGAAGGGGATGACAGTGAAGCAAGTTAATTTTGTTTTTTGTTTTGGGATCTTAGTTCCCCAAACTGTGCCTCATCCTGTGGAAGTGTGGAGCCCTAACCACTGGATCACCAGGTTATTCCCTGAAGCAGGTTAATTTTGATTATAGTATTTCCAGTGTCTGTTGATTTGAGGTACAAATGATAAAAACCTAGTCACTTCCAACTTTAACATAAGAAAATGACTATTAAGAATTTATAACATACCTTTAATTATGATTTAAAAAATTTAATTAGCAAACCTAAAATTATCTTTATAAGAGGTATGCCTGAACACATTTATCTTAATTCATATAATGAATTTAATCTAAGTGGATATTTAATATCTGAGACTTAGAAACAGTGGGGTTTTTAATGTTTTACATGTTATAAAAGCGGGTCTTCCCTGCCCGCACCGGGAAAATAATGAAATTTTAATTTAGTATAAATTGAGTACTGAATTTTACTATGGACCCAGACACGAATATTAGATTTAGGGGAGATGCTAGAGGATGTATATAAGAAATAACTTCAGTCTAAGGCTAGAAAACAAGAATAGCAATCAAAGCACCAACCACATAGGTATGTAGTTTAAAGAGAAAAATGGCATTAGAGTGGTTCCCCTATTTCAGCACTTTGAGCATGTCTTGTGTGCCTGTCAGGGAGAGAGGATTTGGGATTTGGCCCCATCTCTGTCACTTAACTAATGCTGGGCAATTTATTTAGAACTTCTCAAGGCCTGACTTCGTTCTCTTAAAAAATGAGGCTACTTGCTGAACTAGATAGAGGAGAGCCAAGCCCAGCTGGCAACTGATTTTTACATTGATAAATGGTTGAAAAAGGCAAGAAGAAGAATCTTTCATGACTTGTGAAAAGGACATGAAAATCAAATTTCAGTGTCCAGAAATAAAGTTTTATTGGAACATAGCTACACTCATTCGTTTTTGTGTTGTCTATGGCTGCCTTTGTGCTACGTGATGGAGCTAAACAGTTGCAAAAGACCAAACGAAGCACAAGCCAAAAATATTTACTATTTGGCCCTTTACAGAAAGAGCTGGTGACCAGAAGGAGGTGTCTAACATGCTTTCCTCTCAGTGTCCTACTTGTCATTCTTCAGGGTCATGGAGGGCTTCATGGAGGAGGTGGAGGTTTAAGAAATGGGCTGGATTTTGAAATAGTCGCCAAGGAAAGGGTGGAGAGTGCTCTGGGCAGGAGAAAATATGGGAGTAAATACTCCAAGGTGGAGATAAGCCAGAACAGTTCACTGAACAGTGAAGAAAGTGGCCTGACTGGGTTGGAGAAGATGGTAAGAACTAGATATGGTTGAGAGGCGAAGTTTATCTCGATTTCCTTGTGTTCTGCTTAGGTGTAACCAAGCCTACGTCTGCAAGTGTTCTTGTACATATGTCTAATTATCTACTTAGGATAACTTCTGGAAGTAGAAACGCTGGTTCATATAAGATGCAAACTTAAACATTTGATACGTTTTATCAGAATGTTCTTTAGAAAGTTTGTGCAAATTTATATTCTCACACTTTAATTCATGCTGGAAACTGGCATTTTTTTCATCTTTACCAGCCTAATAAGCAAAAAATATATCCTTTTGTTTTAAATTTCATTTATTTGCTTGTGAATTTAAATTTTCAGTGTTTAGACGTGATCCATATTTTTTAATTGTCTGTTTACCTTTTGTCCATTTTTCTCTCGATTTTTAAAATTATTTTTAAAAGCATTTATATTACCCTTTGTCAAATGTGTATTTTTGCCAAGTTTAATCTGTCCATTTTTCATGGTTTCTGGCTTTCATCTTGTGCTTAGAAGGAAAGCCCTTTTCTTCAAGACTAGGACCATATTCGTACATGTTTTCTTCCAATATTTTTGTCTTAGGCTTTAAATTGAAATATTTGACCTAGCTGGAATTTATTTTGGTAAATGAAGTGAGTTAAGAATATATATTTTGTTTCTTTAATCAAAATGACTAGCCAGTTAACCCAACACAGTTCTCCCTACCGAACTAAATAAAATACTGCAGTGGTGGTCTTTTTTTTTTCCCCCCTGCACCATGTGGCTTGCAGGATCGTAGTTCCCCGATCAGGGATCGAACCCATGTCCCCTGCAGTGGAAGTGCGGTTCCCAGTGGTGGTCTTTTTGAGAGAGAACTCTGTCTTGACAGAGTCCTGAGGAGAAACTGACAAAACCCCCATTGTAGTAGAAGTTGATAACAGAAATCTCAGTAATTGATAAACCATATTTAATAATCAGTAGATTTGAACAACTCAGTTACAGGCTTTATCTGGTAGACACATAGAATACTGGCAGATACACATTCTTTTCAAGCACGTATAGAAGATTTACAAAATTGACCACGTATCAAGCCATAAGGCACATCTTATCAAATTTCAGGGGAACATGTCACACAGACTTTGTTGTCCGTGTGGTAATGAAAAGCTGGAAATCAGTGAACTAGAAAGACCTTATGTTTGAAAACTTGCAGAGCTGAGTTTACAAATGACAATCGTATTTATTTGGAAACTTGAATGAAATGGACACCTTCCTAGAAAAATGTTTCTTACTCAAAATGATTTAATAGAAAAACAGACCACTCTGATCACCAATAAAGGAAGTGAATCTGTAGTTAGAAAATCTTTCCATGAAACCATCTCCATTTTCTGTTTTGAGTGGTGACAGGACAAATTCAATTGAGTTTTTCCACAGAGGGGACAAACTGGTCAACCTGTGTCAAGAAGACCTGGAAATGTGAATGTGCTGTATTTCCTTGTCAAACAAAACAGCTGTAGATGGTATCTAAAGGCGCCTGGACATACAGCATGCCATGGGGTCCTAAACTGAATTTCTCATTGACTTTCTCCTTGTGGCTGGTCACTCACGATGATTAGTGAGAACAGTGAGGTACAAGTGTATCAACAGGGCTTGTGAGTCATGCTGAGACGGGAGAGACTATCACCAGTTTTCCTTGGGCTTCTAAATTGGTCAACTTTTATATGTATATTCTTCCATTTTAAAAATTTCGTTGAAAATAAAAATGGAACCTTCTTTTTTTTTTTTTTTGGCTGCGCTGTGGGGCATATGGGATCTTAGTTCCCTGACCAGGGATTGAACCCGAGTCCCCTGCATTGGAAGGTGGGTTCTTTACCACTGGACCACTGGGGAAGTCCCCCGAACAGTTTTTTTTTTTTAATAAATAACAAGATGTGCTTCTCAACTTCTTTGCAAGTGTGTCCAGCTGAGCCTGATAGACAACATCCATTAGGTTTCTGCCTTTTCCTAGAATGGGATGCCGACCAGCCTGCTATGGGTGCTTTCGGGCCGTTTCAGCTGCTTTGTGTGATGCACAACCTCGCCACAGATACTACAGAGCGGGATTTCATACCTTAACATCCAGCACTGAATTTATACCACGATGAAATCAATTCCTAATTTTCCCATTAGCAGCTCTCTTTTGTGTGTGTGTGGGGGGGTGGATAGGTGGAATGAGTGGTTGAGAAAAATGAAAGGTGTTTGAAAACAAGTGTGCCAAGAAATGTTTTGATCTGATCTGAAATCGTTGTTTTGCCATCATTCCTAGGGTTTTGCGGCCTCCAGGTGGTGGATCCAATTTTTCCTTAGGTTTTGATGAACCAACAGAACAACCTGTGAGGCGGAATAAAATGGCCTCTAGCATCTTTGGGACACCTGAGGAAAATCCCCCTTCCTGGGCCAAGTCGGCAGGTACTGCTAGTATCCGTGATCCCTGGTCAAAGGGACGGACCCAGCAGAAGCACCACAGCTGGTTTTGTGCTGATGAGTAAAATCTAGCTTAATCATGAGAGACAACAATTAAAGCTTGTCATGGGAGGAGAGACGAGGACTAAGAAATGGGAAATGCTGGGAGCCTGTGTAACGGATCAGAATAAGGACAACCGTCAGACTGGGTTATTTAGACCCTCTGTAGAACTTTTAAGCCGTCACTCCCTAACACTGTTAGCTCATGTTGTAGTATGAGACTAATTAAATAGTGTTTTGCTTTAGGTCTTTCCATTGTATTCCTTAAGAAAGTATATTTTGATTCAGGTGCCAAGTCTTGTGGTGGCCGGGAAGATTCTGAGTCATCTGGACCCCAGAGAAGTAACTCTTCTGAAGCAAACCCTGGAGACTTCTTAGATCTGAAGGTCAGTGTGACAGTATGGGGGGAAAGACAGGCTTTGAGGTTTATACAGTTGAGAAATTAATTCCACCTGCCCTGCACCACCCCCATTGTACTGAGACCTGCCACTGGAGTTTTACATAAAGGTAGTTAGGAAAGGGACTAACCATACTGGTGATGGAAGATTGACAGTCAGAAAGGTGAGTCAGTGGGATCTTGGTCTGTTCGTATGTCTCTGCTACCACTAGGATTAGTCTCTGTCCTTCAGTGTTGATTTTTGAAACTGGATCACTCGTACTCCGTGTGTATCTCACACATAGTAGCATATCTGAGCTCAAGGACTGTTTCAGTTGTTGGCAGAGGTTGCCCAGTTGTTCTGAGCTGAACTCCAGGAGGCTGTATACCATGGTGTTACCATTCTTTGTCTGCAGGTGATCACGGCCTGTGAGCCCCGGGTATGTGTTTGGAAAGCCTGGTGGGATGTCCCCCTGAGTCCCACCTCAGAGCACATGGAGGCATCAGCCATCTGGGTGTGGGGAGACCTGCAGAAAGGCTCTGGAATTGATGGAGGTCCTTCAACAGCTAGATCAGGAGAAAGGAGGGGGGAGTGGAAGGACAGGTTTGCCAATTTCCTGTTCTGATAAAAGATCCTCTGAAATGCGAATTGATATTAGGTCATCAGCGTAAATGTTAAGGTTTTTTTGGTGTTTGGGGCATGTTACTGGCACCAGGACAATTTGTCCAGCAGCATTTCTGTGTAGCATTGTCCCAGGGTGAATAAAGTTTGTTTACTGTAATGGCAGCGTGACCCTGAACTTGACTACATCAAAACAAAACTTCACATTTGGCTTCAAATAGACAGTAGCTTCTCTGAACTCTGTTTTTCTTTGTGTGTGGCAAAATTAAAATCTGAAGTAAATTGTTAATTTTTTTCTTTTCCAGGGAGAAGGTGATGTTCATGGTGAGTACTTCTGAAAAAGTATCACAACTTCTGGTTCTGTAAATGTTAGAATAGACTGGAATTTGTATTCAAGTCATGTCTTGGGGAAGGAGATTGGGGAGTGAACCTGGCTTTACCCCAATGCCAGCGCCCTCTGGGTGGAGAGGAAGGCAAAATGAAACTGGAAAGCTAGCAAGTGTGGCCACGTTTGGTATCGGCCAGCAGTGAGAGCAATGCTAGAAACGTACTAGAAAGGAAAACCACTGGAGAATCCTTTAAGAACAGACGGGCGTTAAGCAGGTTGGTATTTGTTACACTCAATGAGAGCTTTTTAGTAAAAGTCTCTAGCATTTCAAGTCAGCCCTCAGCATTTAATTTAGAAAATGTTTGATTTTATACTGAGCTGCTGTAACCCTGTGATCTCGTGAATGATGACTTAGCGGGCCGGTGAAGTTTTCATTTAGCACCCATATCACCAATTACATGTGGAAATGAGCTGTAATCATTTAATTATTTAAAACCTTTGAAGTACTTATTGGCACTTCTTCAACAAGCGCCAGAGAGTTGCCGGTGCGTGTGATGAGAGGTTTACGCATGTCGGCCAGCAGCAGTCAGGTTAAAGTTGACTCAGTGACATGCAGCCGTCACAGGGCGCCCTGATCTAGGAGGATGAAGCCGCTTCCTCAAGGCCTTTTTCTGCCATTACAATTTGCGAGTCAATCTTCCAGGGAAACAGAAATGTTTAACGAGAATCACATTCCCCTTCTGTCCTCTCATCGTTTCTTGCTGGGCATGACGGGAGGAGAATCTTCCGAACCATTGAGCATTACCTGGGTTTTCCCTCCACGGACAGATTAGGTTCTCACTGGACTGAAGGTGTATTAGTTATTGTTCCTGTCCAACTTGTTCCATTTTAAAAAGATTGTTCTAGAGGTAAAGAAAATCTAGGCTTTTTGATTCTGCTGCTTTTCATATTCTGAAGTACTTCCAATGTCAGACCTTGTTTAGCAAGCATCAGCTAATCTTTCACTAATTTTGGCCAATGGATATAATGAGAAATTTGGGGAGCCCAGAGAAGTGAGAGCCCTGAAGTTAGAAAAAGATAAGTCATTTGCTAATGATTAATTCTCCCCCCCCCACCCCCAGCTCAGTGTTGCAGATCCTTGAGGTGAATGAATAGCACAGGCAGCTGTATAGTGCAAGTCCTTCCTTTTTTTTTTTAAATGATCATCAATTTTGCCACCTGATTATTCTGTGTTCCTGACTGCTGCTAGTTTCAGCTCATTTGGCATAAAATGACAAGGGCACAATCATTCAGGACAGGTCTGGAGAGTAAAGGTCGACCCCAGTTCTGTTGGCAATTTCACTGCAAAGCCAAGCTGTTCTGCTCAGTTGAAATAAAACATATTTTGTTTGGATATATTGCCATCATCTTTTGGGTAAACACAGGAATGGCTACAGGGAGGACTTTGGAAATCTTGAAGAAAGAGGGAAAAAGTCCAGGAAGTTTATTTATTTATTTTTTAAAGTTTATTCATTTATTTATTTTTGGCTGTGTTGGGTCTTCGTTGCTGCGCGTGGGCTTTCTCTAGTTGCGGTGCGCGGGCTTCTCATTGCGGTGGCTTCTCTTGTTGCAGAGCACGGGCTCTAGGTGCGCGGGCTTCAGTAGTTGTGGCACACGGCCTTAGTTGCTCCATAGCATGTGGGATCTTCCCGGACCAGGGCTCGAACCTGTGTCCCCTGCACTGGCAGATGGATTCTTAACCACTGCGCCACTGGGGAAGTCCCTAGCGTTTTTTCTTTTGCAGTCACTCTTGACTTTGATTCAATGGAAACTACCTGTTTAAGGATATATGCTTGTTGGGAATTTCACAAATCAGTCAGGGAATCAAGCAATATTTAGGATATCGGATAATAATACACTAATTCTTAAGACTTTAATGTGGAAAGTGCTGGGTTAACATGATGGGAGTGACTGGGTTAATATATTACAAATCAGTAGCGGGGAGGTAGATTCTTTAATAAATGTCTGTACAACTGGATATTGTATCGTTTAAAAAAAAAATCAACCTCACCCATTAATCATGAAAATGTAACATATAACAGGAATTTAAAAATATTTTTCACCCATCAGTTCGTCAGATATTAAGGTGAGATGGTTATCAAGTGGTGGAAATGGAAAGATGTAGGGAGAGCATACTCTGACATGGGCAGTGGGGTAGAACTTGTACAGCCACTGGGGAAGGTGGTGTGTAATCTGTTCAAATTGAAGATGACAGCTCGTGTCCCCGTGGGCACACGTTCCAGAGTGTGCGCATTACAGTTTTGGAATGGTTGGATTAGTTTCAATTTTTTGCTATCGGTAGAGGCTTAATCATATATACTCTGTACATACTATAAAGCAATTATTTAAGCAAGGTGGATCATGACCATGTGTGTAAGTGGGGGTAAATGTCCAAAAGTTAAAAAAGAAAAAATTGATATTATTTATGTTAAATACAACAAAAACACTATTCTGTGTAATTTGCTGGAAATAAAATACACAAAATATACATAAAACAAATGGACTAGAGGAATGCACACAACTAGTAGTAGGGCCTCTGTGTATAGGGAGAGGAGACCCACAGAGGTGGAGCGGTGGTCAGCGACCTAGCGCTTTTAGCTGCAGCATGTGTGTGGGATCTAGTTCCCTGACCAGATATTGTGACGGGCCCCCTGCATTGGGGACGCGGAGTCTTAACCACTGGACCATCAGGGAAGACGGACCTAGAGCTTATCTGTAATGTTCTCATTTAAAATATTTATGTCTTCATATATTTCTGTAATTTAGAAAGGAACGTACACAGAAAAAGATCTGGGGACAAATATGGCAAAACATTAACAGTGGTTAATTCTGGAGAGTGGCTGCCAGATGGTTGGTAATTGTTGGTTTCTTCTTTATAGCTCTAGGTATGGTTTGAACCATCCTCAAAAAAAAAAACCCAAAAGCCAAAACACTTAGGCTTTTCATCTTCACTGGGAATAGTTATTAGCCTTAATTTCATTCTGTTTTCCTAGAAAACGTAGACACAGACTTGCAGGCCAGCCTGGGGCAGAGCGAGGAGAAGCCTGTGCCCGCTGCCCCTGTGCCCAGCCCAGTGGCACCGGCGCCCGTGCCATCCCGGAGAAACCCCCCTGGTGGCAAGTCCAGCCTCGTCCTGGGTTAGCTCCGTCTGCCCTGAACTCTGTCGTTTCGTTTCTTTGTTTTCTCCATGCTTGTGAACTGCACAACTTGAGCCTGACTGTACATGTTTTGGATTTGTTTCATTAAAAAAGAAGCACTTTATGTACTGCTGTCTTTTTTTATTTTGGAAGAACAGGTTCTCTGTCTGTCCTGATTCCTCTGGGTCTATAGGCCTTGGCATGAGTGTTTTCTAGTAGTAGATTGGAGGGAAAGCTTTGTGACACTTAGCACCGTGTTTTTAAGAACAGATAAATTGGTTTCAAATGTGTTAGAGGATCTTTTGTACTGAGGTTTTTAAAACCCTTTTCTTGTCAGCTTTACTAGGGTTTACCAAGCCTGGATCGGACAGGCCAGTAAACGGTCCACAGGCGCTGTCCCTTCAGGCCCCCCAAACAAGGGTGTCTTGATGCTGAACCTACCTGGTGTTGCCCTAACTTGTCAGTGCCCGTTGCAAAAAGCATCTTCCTGTGCCATATGGAGCGACAGAGGCCTGCGCCCCATGCCTTGCTGCCTGCAAAGCAAAAACACAAAACAAACAACTGCCTTTCATTTCTGAACCTTGAGAAATATTTCAGCCAGATACTAACTTGGCTGTCTGAGCAAAGCCTGCTGCTCCCACGCAGAGGGAGGCTTCGCTGTGCGCTCAGACTGACGAACTCCAGGTGGTGAAGCAGGGGTGGGGACCACATGGAAGTGGGACTTCCTGGTGAAGGGACCCCCCCCCCCCGCCCCGGGGGCAGTGCTCTTCTTAGATAACTTGAAGCTGTGTGCATGATGCTGGTGCTTGACCATGAAAGAAAGTCTCATCCTTAAAATGTGTTGTACTTCACAATCCTGGACTGTTGCTTAAAGTAAACAATGTACAAATTTTGAAACACCGTGTCCTGTGTCATCTTTTTGAGATTGTTTCAGGAGTTCTACTTGCTTAGTTGCTTTTTTCTTTGTTACTATCAACCTTGTTGCCCAATGATTTGATGAGCCATTAAAGTTAAAACACACTAAGGAAGGCCCAGAGAGAAGTGGGCTTCTCTCTGAAGAAAGCAGCTTTCAAGTCAGAGAGCACGAGTTCAGAATGCCAAAATGAAAATTAATGGCTCTCTGGTAATAAAATACAGGAATAATATGGATGATTGGTATCCAAAATAATTATTAGCCAATACCCTTTACACTCTTCTACGACGTACCCTCCTGTGCTGGGTGCTAACATTCAAAATTTCAAGCCCTCTCATGCCTGTAGGGTGCTTCTCAATGGTGGGTGGTCAGAGAAGAAGGCTCCAAAGAAAGGAAGGGTCCACGTAGATAGAAGGCAACAGGGTCATCTGAGTCCTCTCAAGTGATACAGGAGACAGAAGATGGGAGAAAGCTCACTAGGTGCTAGGCAGAAAGTTCCAGACCAACATGCTATATTAAGTGTCCACTGGGCACTGTAAATCGGCTTTTTAGGTCTAGCGGTGCTACCGACCAGCTATGTGCCTTGGGCTTGTCATTTGGGAGCTCAGGTTCCTAACTTAAAAGTAAGACTTTTGAATGAGGTCACCTCTAAAAACCTTCCCATGACTGAAATGACTCAAACCTAGTGTGTAACCACCAGCTATTCTGACTTACTGGGCATGTCTTTGGGAAGAATAAGGGTGACCATAGGTTGTGGAGGTGTTAAGTGTTTCTCCCTTACTGTGTAAAGTATTTGCAAAATGGAAAATCAACAGCTGTGCTACACAGTCTTTCCAGGTTCACCAGAACAGGTTAGCCCTACCAATCACCTGAGTTACGGTTTGTCATGACTTCAGAGATAGGGAACCTGCACCCTTTTCTCTCAGTAATGGTGGAGCTCCTGGGCAAGAGAGGTCCCTGATTTGTGTCACAACTTGTAACTTGGCTTTAGTTTTTTATTCTGTGAAGGTAAGTGCCTAGCCTAAAGGTGTTCTGCCAGTCATTTTGGTACTATTACAGATTTTAGAAAATTCTATGTAAACATGTTTGCTAAGGGTGTTGAATTTTCCAGTTAGAAAGCTTAGGGTTTAGAAGATGAAGTTGAATGATCTTAAAATGATGACGATGGCAGAAGAATCAGCATTTTGTTGACAGTGTGGACTTTTTACACAGTTATGTGTCTCAAGTGGCTTGGTGTTTACTGCTGATGTCTATTCTACGTCTTTAGCATTTTAAAATTAGATCGCCAGGCTCCCCTTCCTTATGCTTCTGTTCCATTGGGTTTAGACATATTGGGGTGCTGAGGTGGGGAACTACAGGAAGATGGGTCACTTACTCAAATCCGAATCTAGTCTGTAGGTAAATATATTTACATGTAGTCAGGAAATTGTGTGAAATCTACGAAAAGGAGAGTCAACAAAACTTAGCAATGCTCAGCAATTTCTAGAGGAGGGTGGAGCTGCCGATCCTAGAGACCTGTCAGGTCCACAGAAAGGACTGTCCCGATTACCTGAGCCTGGTGGAAAAATCGCCTCTTCCAGGTGGAACTGGATGTTTAAAGCAGATGCTCCCATGTTTCACGCCAACTCTGGTTTATGAATTCGTCTCTGAGGAGCTCTGCTCACACGAACCAGTTGTCTTCAGCAGATTCATTCACTTCTAACCGTTACTGGGAGTCCCCGTGATTCGGGCCGTGGGTTGGTGCTGCCGTGACGGGGCGGAAGCTCTGCTCCGGTCCCCACAGCAGGGTGCGCAGGTATGGCGTCTCAGGTTTAAGGAGGCTTGACTCCTTGTTAGACGACGCTTCCCAGTATTTAGGATAGTCCCTCCTGTCGGGCCCCTGGAAGTTCTGCCCCGAGTAACATTCGGGGTGAGCGAGGACGTCTGCTACAGCGTGGAAGGCTGCTGATGTGCACGTAGGTGCGTCCTCAGACCAGAAAGCAGCCCAAGCCATCGCCACGCCGCCCCCCACCCCCCCGAAACAGGGCTGCCCATGCAAATCAGCCGCGGTCGGGCCCGCCCACCCCACGGCTCCGGAAGCTGCAGTCCCCTTGCCCAGCTCCGCGCGGCGGCTCCCGGGGCCACATTTCCGCCGGGCCGCCTGCCTAGCTGCGATGGCGTTGCAGATGGCTGCGCGGCGCGGGCGGCCAGTGCGGGTGCTGGTGGACATGGACGGCGTTCTGGCGGATTTCGAGGCCGGCCTCCTGCGGGGCTTCCGCCGAAGCTTCCCCCGGGAGCCGTACGTGCCGCTGCAGGAGCGCCGCGGCTTCCTCGCCTGCGAGCAGTACCGAGCCCTGCGCCCGGACCTGGCGGTAGGGGGGGGGGGGGGGCCGGCGGCGCGGGGCCGCCCTGGAGCGGGGAGCCCCGACCCCACAGGACACCTGGGAGCGGGGAGACCTCCCCTTGGGTCAGGACTGTCTCTGCTCCATGTCCAGTGACACCTTCCTGTTTAAAATTAACAAAGCTCTCACTTCAGAATCCACAGTTCACCTCAGGACTAGACAGTCTGGGGGAGTACTTACCCCTGAACAAAGTCCTCTACCTGAGACTCTGATTTGGGGACCGAAGCGCCCCAGGAACTTCACTTTGAGAGTCCTCGCTGGGGCTGGAGAGGTCTGCTGGGATCAGAGCCAGGACAGGAACACTGTATCTTTCAGGACAAAGTGGCCAGTGTGTATGAAGCCCCAGGCTTTTTCCTAGACTTGGAGCCCATCCCTGGAGCCTTGGAAGCAATGCGGGAGATGAATGACATGCAGGAGTGAGGAAGGGCGGGGAGGGAGGGGGTGGGGAGCAGGCGCTGGCATCACCCTGTCTAACCGCCCCCCCCCCCCCAGCAGCACCGAGGTCTTCATCTGCACCAGCCCTCTGATGAAGTACGACCACTGTGTGCACGAGAAGGTGCGGCTGCCCCAGCACTTCACCCGCAAACTTAGGCTCCTAAGCCCTGGTCTTCTAAAGAAAGCGGCAGAAACACAGACAGTCGGGGGTGGGGTGGGGGGTAGAAGGGAGCCCTCTCTCTCATGAGCTGCTGTAGACCCTCCCTCACACCTACTTGCTCACTGGCCCTGAATTCAAGGGCCCATCAGGCCCTACTGAGCCACCTATGCCCACCTCACAGTACCGCTGGGTGGAGAAGCACCTGGGGCCCCAGTTTGTGGAGCGCATTATCTTGACGAGGGACAAGACGGTGGTCTTGGGGGACCTGCTCATTGATGACAAGGATACCATTCAAGGTAGGAGCCCTTTTCCCTAGCAACCTCCAGGCATCTAGCCTGCTGGGATTAGGGAGAGGGAGTAAAAATAACCAGATTACAGAGTGTATCCCTGCCTTCCTCCCGTGTCCTGTCCCAGGCCAAGAGGAGACCCCAAGCTGGGAGCACATCTTGTTCACCTGCTGCCACAACCAGCACCTGGCCCTGCCCCCCCCACGGAGACGGCTGCTCTCCTGGAGTGACAACTGGAAGGAGATTATAGATAGCAAGCGGGGAGCCCTGCAGCGGGACCGAACCGGCCTGGGGCCGCCCCAGGAATAAGGCGAGGGGCCATGGCCGTGGACAGTAGCTGAAGGAAGGGAAGGCAGACCAGCAGGGAGCCCAGGCAGAACTGAGCGACAGGGCAGCATCATGGCAATGACCCCTCAGCACTGTGCCAGCCACCTGAACCCTCCTGGCAGAGCTGGCCTGGAAACATGGTGGGAAAATCAGGAACCTTTTTAATAAAACACTTTGGCTCACTGCTCTCTTATGGCCTTTTATTTGGGGGAAGCGAAGGGACAGGAGCCCCACAGGGGCAGCTGGGACAGAGGCCAATGAGGAGGCCTTTGCCTCCCTCCCTCTCGTCTCCTTAGTCCATTAGTTCCATAGTCTGCCCACCTCCACGTCCACCTGGAAACCATTCCTCTCGAATCTGCCTTTCCTTGGCCATGTAAGAGGTCATCCTTGGGCTTTCCTGGTGGCGCAGTGGTTAAGAATCTGCCTGCCAGTGCAGGGGACACGGGTTCGATCCCTGGTCCAGGAAGATCACACATGCCACGGAGCAACCGTGCCACAACTACTGGGCCTGTGCTCTAGAGCCCGCGAGCCACAACTACTGAGCCCACGTGCCACAACTACTGAAGCCTGCGCGCCCTACAGCCCGTGCTCTGCAACAAGAGAAGCCACTGCAATGAGAAGCCTGTGCACCCCAATGAAGAGTAGCCCCGCTTGCTGCAACCAGAGAAAGCCCGCGCGCAGCAACAAAGACCCAACGCAGCCAAAAATAAATAAAATTTTAAAAAAGAAAAAAAAAAGAGGTCATCCTTAAGGGAGGCCAGGACCTTCCACTGCTCCTGAACCCCACCTTTCTAAGGGGGCCCACACCCCTTCCCCCGTGCTGAGCAGCTGACATTAGACTCTGAGCCATTCGCTTACTGTCAGTATCTGGTCCCATCTCCCTCGAGCACCTCTCTTACTTGCATCCCTGAAGCCAGCCTGAGACAGATTTCCAGGGACAGGGACCCCACCACCACCACCTCACTAACCCTGATGGCAGAGAAGGCAGGCCAGGGCTTCCAGGCAAGTACCATGGGGTGGTGAAGGGAAAAGACAACAGCTTGTAGAGTTTGTGCCTGTATTCTAATGTGTCACCCTCATGGCCTCCGTCTTAATGCCTGATGGCCATGTTAACAGTCACTGGGCTGTGACACTCAAGATCAGGAACCACGTCTTCGTCTTTGAAGCCCTAACATGGTCCCCGGCTGATAGGCCTGTGTAGATAAACAGTTAATCCTGGGCCACAGAGTTCTCCAGGCCAGCATTCACCATGCCCAACACCCAGCCTGGAGAGCTTGCAGGACAGGTATCCGGCCTCGACAGCAGTGGACACAACACTTCCCCAGCTTCCCAGGGCCCCGAAATACTTTTAACAACAAGGCTTCTCATTTCTATTTCTCAGAATTACTCCCGACACTTCTGTTAAGGTATGATGCCTGTTTCCTCAAGCTCAGGCAATTCTCCTAAGCCCCAGGCCCAGCTGTTCCTCAGGAGAAACACCATCTGCAGAGCCTCTGGGTCTAGGGACCTGCTGCTTCTCACACGAGGGTGACAGCTCGGTGGCGGGGTGGGCCAGGAGGCAGGACCTTCGCCTCTAGCTGGTTGAGAGCGTCAGCCTGTCAAAACGGCACCCTTCAATTTCCTTCTCCACGTGTCTCAAAGTCTGGCTTCCTCACTCATCTCCTGGTGCCTTTCATCACAGTGTAAACACCTGTCCCACTGAGAAAACTCGCCTTTAAAGGGGTTGACAAAGCACCACTTGGGGAGAACGTGCACAGTGAGAGCTTTGCTGCTCCCACTTCCTGAGTCCCCACCGGGATTCTGGTCTTGTCTCTGGCAGTGCCGGTGCCGCGGCCTGAGGGCGCCTTGGATCAGGGCTGCTGCGGGGCCTCAGCCCTTGGTAGTGGGATCCCCAGGGCAGAGTGAGCCCGCCGGCTGCGGGCTTCGGCCACCTGGCTGGGGGAGCAGAAGTCTTCCAGGAAGATCTGGGCCAGGTTCCGGAGCCTCGCGTTGGCCGAGAGGGAGAAGCGCACCATGCACTGGACCACGGGCGTGGCGGTCAGCTCGGGGTGCGAGCTGGAGCCCGGCGAGCTCAGGTACATGATCGTGGTCACGGCGGACAGCACGGTCTCCTCGTTGGGACTGGACAGGCAGTCGATGATGAGTGGGACACCCCCAGTCTGCAGGATGTGCTCCTTGTTGGCCCTGTCTGAGCACAGGTTGCAGAGGCCTCCTGGGGAAGAGCAAGGTAAGTCTGGATGCCTTAGCCCTGGGCCTCCTTCCATCTTTCCTCCGCCCACTGAGTCCCAGGGAAGGCCCAGGCCTGAGAAGGTGGCCCGGGGACAAGGGATCCCAAGTCTATTCTGATCTCCAGCCCTCCCTTTCCAGATTCCAGAAAGGCCTGCCTGCCGTCCACTGCCCAACCTTCTGGAAGTGGGCACTGATCCCTTTCCCTCCTGGTTCAGCCAGCTCAATGACTGATAGGCTTTCCTTTTTTTTTTTTTAAGTAGAAAACATAAAACCCACAGTGTATCATCACTTTAGAAGAATTAAGAAATATAGGTAAGGTGATGGTTTCACAGGTGTACACATGTCAATACTTATCAAGTTATACTCTTTAAGTATGTAAAGCTTATTATGTGCCAATTATACCTCAATAAAGCTGTCAAAAATATTAGAAGTCAAAATATAAACCATCTTAATCCTACCACCCATTTAACATGTTTTTCATCCCACAATTTTTAAATATGTGACTACATATAAATATTTAATAACAACGTGATACTCGTTTTGTAAGCCAGCTGTTTTCATTTAACCATGTCCTGTGAACATTTCTCCACGCCAATAAATCTACAATCATGGCATCATTTAATAGCTGTTCAGTCCACCATTTTATGGAAACAGCATAATTGAGAGTTTAAAGCATTTCAGCATCATTCCCACATCACTATTGCTAGGAACCTGGGGGACAAAAGAAAAGGACAGAGTGAGAGACCCGTGGTTCTGGATCTAAGAACCACTGCTCAGGTAAGATGCCCAGACCCCTCATTCTCTCCCGTCAGGCCTAAATCACTAGATGTGGGAAGCTGATTTTCGTGGGTCCTGAGTGAGCTTCCTGCCATCAGGGCACCCTCACCCTTAGGTTCCTACTCCAAGTAGAGAACGAACTTCTAGCTCATTTGCATAACATGGCCGACCAGTACTGAGTGTCCAATCAGGAGTGAGTTACAGCCCACCCACTTCCCCAGCACCTCTAGAAACAAGCAAAGGGGGGACCTCCCCACACGCCCGGCAAAACCCAACTAGGACCTCTTTCCCAGCAAGAGGGGACAGGTGCAGGGAAGTGGCGCAGGCCTGGCAAAGATCTCCGCCTACTCTAGGTAGGTACAGCCACCCCTTCCCTAGCAGTACCTGGGTAGGGAAACATTTTACCCATTCAGCCTCCAAGGACTTCCCACTGCAAAGATCCTTCTGGGATCTTTGCATGGTGCCACCCTCTTGCTAGTAACCAGCACGTCACTGCTCCGTGGCCAGTGTGGTTTCCCTGGAGTACCCCATTAGCCGCTGCCTGCCAGGCACGTCCCTCATCACCTGTCTCACTGTCTTCATATGCTTAGAACTCTGAGAAACCTTCGTGGAATTTTCTTGCTCACTGACTGCTGAGCCCCGCTAGAAGCTACTGTGCCATGAGGTCAACACCTAGGCTGTCTTGGGATTTCCCTGGTGGTCCAGTGGTTAAGACTCCACGTTCCCAATGCAGGGGGCCTGAGTTTGATGCCTGGTCAGGGAACTAGATCCCACATGCTGCAACTAAGAGCCCGCACGCGAAAACGAAGAGCCCCCGTGCCGCAAGCCTAATTAATTAATTAATTAAAAAAAAAGACCTAGGCTGTCTTATTCCCAAGACTTCCTGGGTTTCTGGCACAGGGGGCGCTCCGCAAATGTTTGCTGGAAGGATTTTAAAGCAGTGAGCAGGGAAAAGGGCTGCACTGCAGAGGGTCGGGAGGCTGGATGGACTGGCTCCCTGGGACCCTGTGCACCTTGGACATCTGCAGTGCTGAGGGACGGAAGAGGCCGAGTGGTGCTCCTGAACCGAGGAAGATGGGCAGCAGGAGACGGACTGAGGCACTGATGGAGAGGTCCCTCCCAGTGTCCACCTCAGCACCCATTCACCCCAGTGGAGCCCTTAGCACAGCCTGGGGTCATCCTGCCGACTACCTTCTTTACTTGCTGTCTGTCCCCCCATCACTGGGCACCACAGGGTAGTAATTTACCTCTGTATTTCCGGAGCCTGCAACTGAGGATTCTCGCTGGACACATGCTGGGAACATGACTGAACCCCACGAAGAGTTACCACCACCCCCATTTAAGGGAAAGAACCTGAGGCTGTTGAGTAACTTGACCAAAGTCCCAGAAGATAGGGAGCCCTTTGCTACTCCCGTGGGAAAGGGTGTCCCTTCAGAAACCACAAGGACAACTAATCCTACCACGGGCAGATGCCAGGCTCAGCCAGGAGCAGGGGCAAGTAGAAATGCTGTGGCACAACTGCTGAGCCCGCGCGCCTAGAGCCCGTGCTCCGCAACAAGAGAAGCCACTGCGATGAGAAGCCCGCGCACTGCAACGAAGAGTAGCCCCCGCTCGCCACAACTAGAGAAAGCCCACGCGCAGCAACGAAGACCCAATGCAGCCAAAAATAAATAAATAAAAGACGTCACCTCTTCTAAGAGCCTTCTATGACCACCCTAATCAGTCCCTCTCCCCAAGAGGCCCTCCCCTCACCACCTTCACTTCTTTTCTTCATACCAAAGAAGAAAAAAAGAAAAAGTAAAAAAGCAAAAGAAGAAAATATTCATAGATTCTGACAGAGGACTCATATCCAGAATATATAAAGCATTCCTATCAATAAAAGATGAACAACACAATAAAAACAGTGAGCAAAAGACTTCGATAAACTCTGCACAAAAGGGTCAATATATGAAAATGTGCTCAACATTCCTTATCAGAGAAATGAGAATTAAAACCACAATAAGAGGGCTTCCCTGGTGGCGCAGTGGTTGGGAGTCCGCCTGCCGATGCAGGGGACGTGGGTTCATGCCCCGGTCTGGGAGGATCCCACGTGCCGCGGAGCAGCTGGGCCCGTGAGCCATGGCTGCTGGGGCTGCACATCCGGAGCCTGTGCTCCACAATGGGAGAGGCCACAACAGCGAGAGGCCCGCGTACCGCAAAAAAAAAAAAAAAAAAAAAAAACACAATAAGAGGCCACTACACACCTATCATAATGGCTAAAACAAAAAAAGACTGATGATACTAAGTGTTGGCAGGGAGGGAGCAGCACCGGAACTCTGATATGCTGGCGGTGAGGAGTGTAACACATCGTGATGACGGTGGAAAGCTAGTTGGCAGCTTCTAACACAGTTAAACATCCATCTACCCTACGACTCAGCAATTCCACTCCTACCCAAATCTGTCTGAGAAAAATGAGCACATATGTATACAAGGAACCTACCCGAGAGAAATGAGTACCTATGTATACAAGAAAACTTGTACAAAAATTATCATAACAGCTTTATTCATAAAGGTTCCAAACCAGAAACAGCTCAAATCTCCATCAGCGGGTGAATGAACAAATTGCGGCCTATTCATATAAAGACGTGAACTACTGATACTGTAACAATTTGGATGAATCTCAGAAACATTATGCTGAGTGAAAGAAACCAGATACTATATCCTGTAGGATTCCTCTTACATGAAGGTCAAGAACAGGCGAAACTGATCCATGGGGATAGAGGTTAGAATAATGGTTACCTCAGGGTGGAAGACACTAACTGGCAGAGGGTACGAGGGACCTTTCTGGGGAGATGAAAACATTCTGTATCTTGACTTAAGTGCTGGTTATATTGATGTACATACAGCTTAATGAATTTAAAAATTCATCAGACTGGCACTTAAGCTACGTGCATTTCACTGTATGCCGATCCTGCTGCAATCTAAAAACTGGTTACCAGACAAAAAGGAGAACAAGTTCTGACTGGCGGATGAACATATTTTGGACAAACCTGGCAAGATAAAGAGAAAAAGAGGCAAAGGCAGGGCCCTTCTAGGTGTGGGGAGCCACAGGAACCCCCGGGAGAGACAAAAGAGAAAACCCTAGTGCAGTCTGGGATGAGAAAGCTGGCGGCTCAGAGAGGGCAGGTAGGGGATCTCAGGTCACAAAGCAAGGAGGGCAATGGTGCTGGAAGGGACAGGAGGGTCTAAGTATTGTCCTGGGGATTAAATGAGGTCATGCTGCCAAGTGCTTAGCCAGCACCTGGTGCCTGAGAGGGCTGGGCAAGTCCTTGGAGACAGTGGCTCAAGACCGTTACAGCTGAGGACCCGCCCGACGACCCGCCCGCCCCAGGGTACTGGGCTGGCCGTGGTCAATCCCAGGTCAAAATCCTCACTGGGGGCTATCTGTTCTTGGGTTTTACTTCAGTATCTTGAAGATGGTTCTCTCTGAAATTTCAGGACAGACATTCAAGGGACAGAACAGCATATAGAGAAAGCTACTATTATACGTAAGAAGGTGAGAGACGAATATACATATATGTATACGCCCACATTTGCTGGTTTCATATGAGGGGGGAACAGGGTGGAAGGGACAGGAATGGTAGTGAGACCATACTCGTAATACAGTTTTGACTTAAACAGATATGTTTTGTATAAGTTAAAAAAACCAAATTAAATTTTAAAAAATCATGGTTTTTCGCACTTCTGACCTGTATTTCAGTTCTAAAATTTTATCCTACAGGTACACTCCCACAAGTGAGAAATGACATACAAATAAGGGTACCCACTGTCACACTGCTCATGACAGCAAAATGGAAACAACCCTAAATGGCCATCCTCAGGGGCCGGCTAAATGTTAGTCCCTTCATGCAGTGGACATCATGCAGCAGTTACAAAGAATCAGGCAGCTCTTTATGGGCTGACACTGCAGATGTGCCAAGACATGGTGCTAAGTTAAAAAAATATATATATATAGATACAGTATACTTCAACATGTGTAGGATATGCAAAAAGGTATACATAGTATACAAACAAATATATACGTATTTGTTTATCAATCCCTAAAATATCTCTGGGAGAATACACAAGAAACTAGTAACAATGGTTGCCTCCAGAAAAGGCTACAGACCGAGTTACTGTTTATTACCTACCCTTTTGAATTCTGTACCATGTGAGTCAATTATGTATTCACATAAATTAATAAAACACACACGCACACCCTGCTTCTGCCTAGAACTGAGAGGAAGGGGGATTGGTCTCTGCCAGTTGGGGAGGGAGGGCACAGGGGCCTGGAGCCAGCCTTCCCAGCTGGTGTGGAAGGGAGCAGTGGGGTGAGGACCTTGAATTCACCTCTTTCCTGTAACAAATGGATAGCTGAGGAATTTCTTTTTAAGCAGAAAGATGTGTGACCCCAGAACACTAAATGATCAGTGAGAGAAGGAGGTACACGGGAACCCGAGAGTACGGAGGATGGAGCGAGGGCTCTGTGGTGGGCAGATCTAGCTAGAATCCCAGGAATGCCCCAGGGGACTCAGGTGAGCAGAGCAAGCAACTCCATCTCTCTAAGCCTAGGTTTCTTTATCAGTAAAACAGGAAGAGAGAATTAAATAATGTAAGACCCCTCCCTGGCACACAGTAGATATGGACCAAGCACGCACCTGTTTATAGCCTCGGAGGCTGGCACAGGGCATATCTTCAACCCACACACAGAGAAAGGGCTGGCACATACAGGTAGAGTTTAACAATGAGAAAGCAAGTGCTCATGTAACCAGCACTGAGGTCAAAGACTGAAACACTGTCATCAGTCCAGAAGCCTCTGCATGTTCTTTCCTGATTCAATTCTCTCCCCTTCTCAGAGATGACCCTCTTCCTGACGTGTAACAATGCAATAAAATAATTTTAAATTAATAGCAGGACCTTTTAAATTTTTAATAAAAAAAATTTTACTACACACACACCCCTAAATACTATAATTCAGTTCTGCCTCTTTTTGGACTTTATAGAAATGGAATCACACTGTACATATTATTATGTGTCTAGCATCATTTGCTTAACGTTATGTTTTTAAGATAATTGCAAGGAGCTGTAGATTGTTCATTTACCTTGCTAAGCAGTATGAATATCGACAATATTGATAATTCATTCCACTGTTGACTGTTTCCAGTTTAGGACTGTTACAGACAATACTGCTGGTGACATTTTTGCATGTGTCTGGACGTGCATGTACCTAACCCTATGATTGTAACTGCTGGGTCACGCGACATGCCTATCTTCAATTTTACTAAATCCTATTTTTCCAAAGAGAGGCGGCTCAGGATTCATCTACCAGCCTTTTTCAGTACACCACCACCATCTGGTGGCAGCTACAGGTATTGCATGAAATAGAACAGAGGAAAGCGATTTAACCTGAATCGTGGGAGGCCACCTACTTGCATTACTGTTGTAGTAACAAAACTGCCGAGTATTCCGTGACATACTAGGATTCAGCCAGTTTTCATGGAAGCAGAGAATTATCTCCTGGTTCCTTTACATCTCCGTACACCATCTAGAATGGTGCAGGTGTGCACACACAGCATATAAGACACCAGAGAATCAACCAATGGTGCTTCAGTCCAACACTCCCAAATTAATGCCAAAGCCTGCCAGAGTTTTTATTTGGGGCATGAGCTCTGAATTCTCTCACTCATTCAAGTATTTACTGAGATGCTGGCTTTTTATCTGGTTCCTGATAATTCACCCGCTTCCTATCCCCCATCCCAAATGAGGGTGGCTCAGGCCTGACCAGTGCCTGTCTCCCCGTGGTACTTCCTCCTACTACTGCCCGGACACCCACTGTGAGGATAAAGATCAACTTTCATACCTTTTCCTATCATTCAACGATGCTTTTCCAGAAGGGCCGAATCCCTGGAACAGCTGGGTGATTAGACACTATCCCATCCTACCTCACCTCTCTGGGAGACTCGGGAACTGTTCATCCTCAAAGGGGTCTGGCTACCTAGGGGACCTTGCAGCTGCAGGCACTTTATCTCATTTACTTCTCTCAACAACTCTGTGAGGCAGGTACCGATCCTCCCCCACCTGACCGATGATGGGAGAAGGGAAATCACATGCCCAGAGTTAAGTCGGGGAGTGAGGACTTGAACCCAGGCCTGCCTGACCCCAAAGCCCCACTCTTACCAAACTCTCTATATTCCTTGCCAACAAACCAACATTGGTTTTGGTTCTGCCAAACCATGGCCATGGGCCATCTAACCCGGCAGTTATTCCAGAACCAAACGCACTCAGGGCTGCAGCACGAAGTCATGTCCGGGACTGCGCACATTCCCCGGCCCCATCCTCGTCCCAGGCCAAAAGGCCTAGGCATTCAAGACGTAACAAAGGTAAGCAAGGCACTCTGATCTCATGGAGATTCACCATCTCAGATCTGCCATCAGAGACAAAAGATTCAAAGCTACAAAGCCCAGCACAGAATAAGCACCGACAGTGTTTCCCATTTAGCAGCACAGACGTTAACAGAAGAGGAAACAGCAAGAGTAACAAAATCGGCTTCTAAGCACCACTGGGACTCTCCTTTTAAGTTATGCGCAATAAATACGAGAGGATTTTAATCTCCAGAGGACCCCACGGAGGGATTCAATGCTAAGAAAGCTGCTGCTCTGGGGATTGGGGACGTTGGGAAGGAGAAGAAAAAGAGAAGGAAACAGTGGCTGTGAAAAGTAAAACTGGTGATGATACCAACAATTCTAGACAAAGTATCGATACCTTCACGGAGACAGACACGCGCACACGCTCCGCTCCCCGCAACAGTCCTGCGAGGCAGACGAGGCTCAGGTGAGGAAATGAGGCTCAGTGAAGGGACAGGACTCATCCACAAAGACTGGCTACAAAGTGGAGAAGTGGGGACCGTGGACTCCAGGTCCAGGGCTTGGTCACCCACTCTGGGAAGCTGCCCAGGAGGGCAAGAACCCAGGCCCAGCCCTGATCTCTGGCAAAGCTCCCAGCTCAGTGGGCCAGGAACTCAAGAGTGTTCCTGCCTCGGGAAAGTTGCTTCCTGATCCTGTAAAACTTGCCTGGGTGACTGCTCTTTTCAGCAAAGGTTTCTCCAGAGTCAAGAGCTTGAGTTGAAGGAGCTGTATCCCTCTCAGGTGGAGGCCTAGCCACGGGCTTCTGCAGGGGTCACTGTCACCACTCAGGCGGCAGAAGCTGGGGAGCAGAGTTCCAAAAAGGAAGGAGATGGAGTACTAACACTGGAGAAAATCTTAAAGTGACCAATTTTTCACGATATTTATTCAGCATAATAATCTTCCAGAGGGGCAGAGACATGAGCTATTCCCACCCTTAGACCTGGGCAACCGGGGCTCCTGCCCCCAGCCCAGGTTTCGAGGGCCTCACTCTGGCCCTCTCCATAGGTTGAAGAGTCCAGGGAGCCTGCCCAAAGCCCATCCCTCTTCCCCCATACCCAGAGCTCCAGTTCCTAAACCTGCTCCCCCAGCTGCATGGGCCTCTTTCCTGCATCCTGACTCCCGGCGGTGAACCCCACTGTTTGTGTGCACACGCCGAAGTCCAATGAGTGGCCACCAGGCAAGTGTTTGTGGGGCTGTGAGTGAAGCTGGGATGTCCACACATGTGTGAGGCCTGTCGTAGTAAGAGGAGTCCCAGATACCACAAATTAGAGGCAGACCTGGATGGCCTTTCAAAAATTTAAATCACATTTGCCCAGGATGTATTCAGGAAAAAAAAAAAAGTGTGTTACTTGGTTCTAGAAAAGTTTTCAATCTAATTTCTAAGTTACAGGAAATAAAGCAGTTACAGGAACAAATGAAATGACACCATAAAGAGGCAACTAGACAATTCAGAAGGTGAGACGTTCTGCAGAGCTGGTCTGGATCCTTCAACAATTAGTGTTAGGAAAAAAGAGTCTATTAATGATTAAAAGAGATATAAGATGGGCTTCCCTGGTGGGGCAGTGGTTGAGAATCCGCCTGCCACTGCAAGGGACACAGGTTCGAGCCCTGGTCCTGGAAGATCCCACATGCCGCAGAGCAACTAAGCCCGTGGGCCACAGCTACTGAGCCTGAGCTCTAGAGCCCACGAGCCACAACTACTGAGCCCACGTGCCACAACTACTGAAGCCCACGTGCCAAGAGGCCATGCTCCGCAACAAGAGAAGTCACTGCAGTGAGAAGCCCGCGCACCACAACGAAGAGTAGCCCCCGTCACCGCAACTAGAGAAAGCCCGCGTGCAGCAACGAAGACCCAAAAGAAGTCAAAAATAAATAAATTTATATTAAAAAAAGATATAAGATAATTGATGCTGTGATTTCCTTCCAAACAGCACCATATGGAAAGGGAGGAAGGGGGAGGATAAAGAGTAACTTCAGGGACTTCCCTGGCGGTCCAGTGGTTAAGACTCCATGCTTCCAATGCAGGGGGCATGGGTTCAATCCCTGGTCAGGGCACTAAGATCCCACATGCCACAAGGTATGGCCAATAAATAAATAAATAAATAAAAAGAGTGACTTTATAGTGGAGAAACCTGACAAACACTACTTCATCCAGGTGATCAAGGTTAATATCAACAGTGATAAGTCATGTTGATAGCATATGCCCTTGATATGATGTAAATGAAAATGGCCTTTTACCGTTTACCTCTGTGGTCATCCTCCCCAAAACCCATAGCCCACTCTAATCATGAGAAAAATATCAGACAAACCCCAACTGACGGAAAACCTACAAAATACCTGACCAGTACTCCTCAAAACTGCCAAGGTCATCCAGAAAAAAGGGAAAGTCTAAGAAACTGGCACAGCCCAGAGGAGCCTAAGGAGACATGACAACTAAATGTAACACAGTATCTTGGATGGAATCCTGGAGGAGTAAAAGGATTATTAGGGAAAAACTAAACAAATCTGAATAGAGTATGGACCTGAGTTAATAATAATGCATCGATATTGGTTTATTAATTGTAACAAACGTACCATACTAATGTAAGACGACAACAATGAGGAAACTAGGTGTGGCATATATGGGAACTCTGTACTATCTTTGCAATTTTTCTAAAACTGTTCTAAAATACAAAGTTTATTTAAAAAGAGAGAGATTGAGATCTAAGGAACGTAAGAACCAGATTAAGTGCATGAATCCTGGACTGGATCCTGGTTTATACAAAACAACAACAACAAAATGTCCTTTTGGGACCTATTAGAGAAGTTGGCCTAACTGGGTATTTGGTGATAATGGAATTATTAAGTTCATTCTCTATGTAGATAAGATTCACTATGTAGAGAAATGTTCTTTTTTAAAGATGCATGCTGAAAAAACAATGTTGGTTTGCCTTCAGAATAAACTCCAAACTCTTTCCCAATGCCGAGACCTGAATCCCTGTAAACTCTGGTGCCGTGAGCTCTCTATAACCTCACTTAGTACCACTCTCTGCTTCACTCAACACAATGGTGCCACATCAGCGTTCCTTCTGGCTCCTCCTGCTCTAGAGTCTTTTTTTTTTTTTTTTTTTTTTTTTTTTTGCGGTACGCGGGCCTCTCACTGTTGTGGCCTCTCCCATTGCGGAGCACAGGCTCAGCGGCCATGGCTCACGGGCCCAGCCGCTCCGCGGCACGTGGGATCTTCCCGGACCGGGGCACGAACCCGTGTCCCCGGACTCTCAACCACTGCGCCACCAGGGAAGCTCTGCTAGAGTCTTTGCCCACGTTGTGCCTTCCCATGATGGCCAAATAAGAAGTAGCCCCTCCCTCCCCTTGCTCTCTCTCATCACCCTGTTTATTTTCTTCAGAGCCTCAGCTTTCTTGTTTGTCAACCATCTGTCTCCCCCTACTAGAATGTAAATTCCTTGAGGGCAAAGACCCTTTGCCCAACTTGTTCGCCATCTCTCCAACATCTAGAACAATACCTTGCTCGCACAATATACGTCCAATAAATATCTGTCCAGTGAATAATTCAGTAGGTCTTAGACCATAACAACTACAGGAGTCACAAGCCATTCCAAGTCACCGCTACTTCTCTTGATGGTAAAACTTTTTTTGGCTGTGCCCCACGGCATGTGGGATCTTAGTTCCCCATCCAGGGATTGAACCCGTGCCCCCTGCAGTGGAGGCACGGAGACTTAACCACTGGACCGCCAGGGAAGTCCCGATGTTAAAACATTAAGTCAAAGATGTTTAAAAAGGGCACTCAACATTTTCCCCTCCAATGGGGCTTCAAACCATTCCCTCATTTTCGATCTCACCTCTAAGCGGGAGGGAAGCTAGACAGGCAGAGGGGGTCCTAAGAAAGAGTTCCAAACCTGATTCAAGCGAGCCGTGACGTGGACAACGTGTGAACCGCGGAGGCGGCACAGACATCGCGAAAGTCTGCCTTCGCAGCTGAGCGACTGCCTAAGAGATTCCTTTCCCAACAACGCACTTCTAACTCATTATCTCATTACAGCCCATCAGGTATCTAGGAGAGCGGCCCCATCCTTACCAATAGCAAACTCCACCAGGGTCTCATTCTCCTCCGACAGTGAATCGAGGAATAAGTCCAGGACCTGCAGCTGCCGCAGATACTGGTAGTTACTGGGGTCATAGGCGAAGTTGGCGAGGTTGGCCAGTACTTGCTCCTTGGCGTCTGCAGTGGAAAAGCGGCACTGGAGCCAGGTCCGGGGCGGCGATCGCGGCCAGACCCCTGCCTGGTACCCTGCTCCCCACCCTGCCGCTCTCACCTTGGCTCTCGGTCGCCTGGAATTCCGTGACCAGCGCCTGCAGGTATCCCAGCCGGCCGACGTGGGGGTCTACCTTCGGCTTCTGGGCCATGGTCGGGCGGCGGAGGAACCCCGGGGGACGGGCAGGGGAGTGTGGAAGGTGAGGCTGGAAAGCGGGCGAGAACCTCACCTGGGCCTCGCCGGGTCCGGAGAGGGGCAGACCGGAGCGGGAAATAGGTTCCTTTCCTCGGTTCAGGTTCTGCAGTAATTTGCAGCTGAAATTGGGCTGGGGAAATGGGGTGGGGACACAGTACCTCGTAAGAGTTGGGAGTGAACATCCAAATTGGGGCGCGGAAAACCAGGACGCTGTCGCGCGCCGAAGGAGGGAGGAGCAGCGCCCAGCGGCGCTTAATTTCCGGCTCAGTTCCGGACTTCCGGGGCAAGCCGCTCTTAGCCCCGCCCCAGGGGGCGGAAGGGGCGGGCCGAGGAGGGTGAGGGGCGGGGCTGTCACTGAGCTCCCTGGGCTTGCTTCAAGCAAGTTCTTCTGCTGGTGCTTAGGCCGGGAGCTTCAAGCCTCTTGTCTCAGGCAGGTGGCGATCCGCATCGTGATGGAAGCGGTCATGGAAGGTTGCGGATGCGTTGAGGAGCTCCTCTAGGGCCCTTAGGAGCTCAGAGGTGCCGGAGCGCCTGTGTGGGGGGCTGTCGGGGCAGAAGCACCTCCAGATGCCCCTGCACTTGACGGAGGGGTGCAGTTCCCCCCCACACACCAAGGGCCCCCAGGAACGCAAGTGTCGGCTCCCTGTGTCCCCCACGCGGGTCCTTTTGAAACTGAGCAGGACCCTATGGTCCTTGCCCCCCATGTCCTCAGCCTGCCTTTTCTCTGTGGAAAAACTTTAGCCAAAGAATAAGTTTAATCAGAAGTGAAAAAATGCAGAAATAGAGGAAAACAAAGGAGACCAGATAATAATAGTTTAGTCCTTAAGCATAGTCAAGGACCTTTAGTTCGTCCTTAAGTTCTATAGATAACATTCTGAGCTGTATCCTGTGAGCTGTTTTGCAGCTACTGAAGCCCCCACCAGGTGGAGGAGGATGACTACATGATGGCCAAATTGAAGCCATGACATAAGCTGCTCCACTTCACACAATTCCTAGAACTGGCCTCAAAGAAATGGGAACAAACCCTGGAACTAAAGATTAACCGTACTTAAAACGACCAAGATGACGCTGATCAGACCACATTACTGGTTTCAAGCTGACTGTCAGAACTGACTATGCTGTTCTGCTCCCTCCCTCCGCCTATATAACCCTGAAACTCCCTTTTAAAAGCCCCTGTCCCCTGAACAGCAATCGGGAGTTCTCGGACAGGACTCCACCCTCTCCCCGGTTGCCAGCCTCTGAAGCAACCTTTCCTTTCCTACCAACACTTGTCTCTCAAGAATTGGCTTTGTGGGCTTCCCTGGTGGCGCAGTGGTTGAGAGTCCGCCTGCCGATACAGGGGAAACGGGTTCGTGCCCCGGTCCGGGAAGATCCTGCATGCCGCGGAGCGGCTGGGCCCGTGAGCCATGGCCGCTGAGCCCGCGCGTCCGGAGCCTGTGCTCCAAAAAAGAATTGGCTTTCGAGCGGCGAGCAGCCGGACCTGGGTTCGGTAACACTTTGACACTACCTTCTCGTCTGCTTTTCCCAAAAGCCAGGCGACGACTTCCCCGGCAGTCCAGTGGTTGACTCCGCGCTCCCAATGGAGGGGTCATGGGTTCTATCCCTGGTCTGGGAACTAAGATCCTGCATGCCGCCTGGCGCGGCCAAAATGAAAAGCCGGGCAAGCCTGGTACCCTCTGCTTCCCAATCCTGAGCTGAGTCTGCCACCTCTGGCTGGAAGGCATTTTATCAGCCAGGTGGCAGAGAGCACCAGGGGCAGCACCGTCGGGCCCTAGAAGGAGCCCAGCTGTACCGCTTGGGCGGTTTTCTGATGCTGAAGCCCTTCCGCCCACTTCCTTCTCGGGGCTTCTCAGGAAGGGGGCTTGCGACCCAGACCTCATAGGCACAGGGGACAGAGCACCAGGGAGGAAGGTGGTCCTCCCAGACTCCAGTTGTGCTTGAAAATGTGGGGATGAAAGGGGCTTGGGCTGCGAGCTTCTTGAGGGCAAGGGCCATGCTCCTTTTGCCCTGGGCCTGGCATGAGGGCAGAGTGGCTGCCACACTCCAGCCTACCACAGCCCCGTTGAGAGCAGCCTCCACCTCCGTGGTGGGCTCAGGTCCCTGTGATCAGCCCCTGCCCTGTGCACACACCCCTGGGGCAGGAGTTATGACCATAGTCTGGGTGCTTGGGTACCCTGGCTGCTTCTTGCAGGACAGTGGCCCCAGGCCCCTCACCAGGCCCTTCACATTCAGAGGGGAGCTGATTCGACTTGGGGAAGTATATCTCAGCACAAGGTGGCCAGGGGGCTTCTCTGCTTCTGTCTGGACAGAGCAGTAAAGGCCTGGGACCAGGAGCTCAGAGCTTGGGGACAGGATGGAAGGGAGCTCCTGGTCAGGAACTGCTCTAGACCCTCTCTAGAGGAATCCCAGGATCAGCTAAGTGTGGGTTCTGGAATCAGATGGGCCACCCCAGCCTCCCTCATTTGTCCCCTCCTAAGGCTTCAGAGGCTCTCATCTTTGGGAAGAATTCTTCGTCCTTGGTTTTGTGCTGAGGGCAGCGACCAGGTCTTAACTCCTCTCTGCCAGTTCCTGACACACAGTAGATGCTCAATAATATTTGCTGAAGGAATTCTGCCCAGAGATTATCACCACTCTTGCCCAGGGGGCAGAGGAGGTCAGAGTTTCCTATGCTAAATGTTTACTAATATCTTTTTTCCTTGAAAGAAATCAGTTTTCAGGAAGTGGGCCTAAAAGGGGATACACACTTCAAAGGCTTGTGGCTACTAGCACCAAAAAGTATTCATCTACCTACCAGCCCCAACTCTTCTTTTCTGCTCAGTTAAGATGGAGAAGGTGGCAGGACCTGGTAAATGTGTCCAGCTGTGGATTCCCCCTTCAGTGTACAAGCTAGGGATGGTGCCCAAGTACAGGACAGGATGGAGGGGCAGGGAGGCAATGGGGGGTCTTCAGGATCAGACTTTTCAAACCGGAAGAGACTTTAACTTATCTAGGCCAACCTCCTCCTTTTTCAAGGCCCAGAGATGGTCCAGAGTCACACAGAAAATTATGGCGGAGTCAAACGTGAATTCAGGTCTCTATTCCAGCCCAGAGCCCTTTGCTTCACCTCTGTACTACCTCTTTTGGCCAGAAGGGGGCACTCATGAGTCCTGGGAAAGACAACATCCCCAAGGATGCTGACTCACGCCAGTTGGACTCGTGCAGGAGGAAGGCTGGAGTCGGGTCATAAAAAGAAAAGCAATTCTCCTGATAAGGGTTTCTTGTTGAAACCTGGTTGAGCTTGAATCAACAAACAAGGTCCTTGGTGGGAGTAGCCCTGAAGGGGGATGGGGGAAAACTTACTCCAGGCCTCTTTTCTAGCTTCGTTAGTTCACAGGGTTTATAACCCGCTGCAGAAAGTGTTTCTGTGTGTAATTCAAACAAACTCTGTTTTTCCTTTCACTCAGTTGGTACACTGTTGGGACAAGCCTGGGCTGATGACAGCCAGTCCCCAGGTGATGATCTCAGGGAAGGCACCAGCAAAAAGAGTACGTGGCGGCCGGCCGGTCTGGGGGAGAAGCTCTGACTTCCAGGCCAGACGCACAGGCCAGTGGGGAGCAGGGGTGGCCTGGCAGCTGGCCCAGCCAGCCACTTATCCCAGGGTTGACACCTCTGACACAGCAGGGAGAAAAGGCTGACAGGAGAGGGGAGTGAAAGGGCTTCTGCTGCAAAAGCAGCTCCATTTCCACAGAGGTCCTGGGGCCCCGCCGAGCAATCCTTCCTCCCCTGGTCTGATGTGTGGCTCTCCCGCTCCCCCCAGCACTGATCTTCCCAGCCAAGATACAGGATGGGGCAGAGGAGGGAGGAGACCCTAGAGCAGGCCCTGCTGAGTGTGCAGGGGGCCCTCAGACTTCACTGATTCTAGGACCCAAGCCAGGGGCTCCCCTCCAGTTCTCTGCACTGTCGCCAGGATGGGTGCTCCACCTGGCATTTAATCTGTCCAAATCCTGCATCCAGGCCGACGCTCAGCCTGGCCCTCCACCACTGCAACACATTCTCTCCCAAAGCCCTTCTTCCCAAGGTTCCAGGTAGCATGAGGTCCAGCAACCTGTGCTGGGGGCAGCCCTGCGGGCAAGGGCTGGGCCACCTGGGAAGAAGGGGGGCAGGAGAGACTCGGAGGAGGGTTGAGCTCTTCGGAGCTGTCTAGGGGGTGAAGGACAAAGAGATCACATGGGAGGCACCCAGGCCGGACTTGAGGGTCCAGTGTGTTGAGCTGTAGCAGCAGCGCAGGCAGCCAGCTGAGCCAAGCCGGCCATGACAGACCTGAGCTGGGCGCAGACCCACCTTCCTGGGCCCCGGGTACTCTGATGCCCCAGCAAAAAAGTCAGGAGGATCCGCTCCTGGATTCTGCTGGTTAGAAGGAACCCCGAGCCTCTGGAGGTCAGCCTCTAAGGTCCCCACTCCTGGCTGAGTCCCGACGTGCAGAACCCAGATGGCCTTTGGTTCAGGCTTTCTGGGCAGCCCTTCACCTCAGCCTCTGGCGAAGTCGCTGGACATTCCTGGGCTGAGGCAGGCCTCACTGACTTCAGGACTCAGATGCCGGTCACACATGTGAGTGACCCCGGGCCTCAGACGCTGGTCACATACATGATCTCCACGCGCAGCCGCTTCTTGGGACCGTCTGTGTCCTCCAGAGTGAGGCCCTGCTCTGGGGCAGCCTCTGTTACAGCTCCTTGCACCTCAGCCTGCGGGCCCTGCCTCTCAATCTTCCCCAGGGCCCAGAAACTGCCACCCATGAAGAGGGCGGCTGAGATGAGGAAGAAACTTGACATGTAGAAAACATAGCTGAAGTTGCTGGTGGTGTCTAGGAGGAGTCCTAGGGGACAGAGAGCAAGTTAGGCCACTGCCCTTGGCTACCAGGCCTCCCACCCACGCCCCCTCACCCCTGCGAAACTGTGTGCTCTGTGAGAGCAGGGATTTTATTGTTGTCTCTGCTGCATCCCCAGCACGAGGAACCATGGCTGGCACCTAGTGGGAACTCATTAGGTATTTGTTGAATGAAAGGAAAGGAAACACTAAACCAGCCCCAGTCCGGGCAGGAAGAGCCCTTGGGCGGCCAGACGAGCACTTAGGGGCATGTTTCCTTCACCCTTGGTGGCAGGAAGCCAAGGACTCAAGGGCCAGTGGCGTCTGGGAGATCTGCTCAGCCCTACCCCAGGCCCGCCACGCCTCCTCCTGGATTGCTCTCCCCACTCGTCGGCTTGGAGAACGCCCTTGGAAACTGGGACTTCCAATGCCACGCTTGAGAGGAGTCCCCGTTGTCTGACTATAATAACCGTGCTGTCTGTTGACTGCCCCCCAGCACCACGGGCTTCACAAACCTTCCCTTTTACTCTGAATGTCACACGCTCAGCCGCCCAGCAAGTCCACTCCTGTGGGTCCCTGCTTCCCGTACCTGTTCGTTTCCCTCCCGGCACAAATCACCATTACGATCACAAAGGGGCCTCTTTGCTCTAATCCCCGACTCCTCCACCAGAAGGTAAGCCCTGAGAGGTGGGGACTAGTTCTCTGTCTTCAGCCCTGCCCACCCCGTGACTGGCACAGGTGTAGGGATGGGTGTGGCAGGTGTTCTCGTCTGCATTTTGCAGATGACACTATGGCTCAGAGAAGGAAAATGACTTGCCCGGGCCCCACAGGCAGAGGATGTTAAGAACAGCAGACATGTGCATAGCACTTACCGTGTGCCAGGCTCTCTACTAAGCTCTTTTCTATATGACACTTGTGATCCCCACAACAAGCCTGTGAGGTAGATTCTACTGTCATCCCCACTTTACTGATAAGAAACCAGAGGTACAGAGGGGAAGACAAAGGACTGAGATAAGTCTGGTATGAAAATCCTTATTTTTCACTGTTCGTACCCCGAGTGCCAGCTGCGGAACAGGCTACAGCCAGTCCCCTGAGGTGCTTGAGAAAATCCCAGATTCCAAGTCGCTCACCCTGAGATGCTGGAGGGGGCCCAAGTCTCCAGACTGTTCCTATTTGCACCCCCCCATGCCCTGCCCAGGCCACCCCTGGCTGCCCTCCCTCCCAGGGCCTCACCGGCCAGTGGCGGGGAGATGAGGATGGAGATGCTCTCCAGGACGGTGAAGAGGCCCAGGGCGCTGGAGAACCGGTCCATGGGGACAATGTCCATGAGGACCTGGAAAAGCAGAGCACCAATGCCGCTCATGGACACACTGTACACCAGGCAGTAGGCCACCAGCACCCGGAAGTCGGCCGACGCCGCGCACGCCAGGTTGGTGAGCCCGTTGAGCAGGGCCGCCAGGCTAAACAGGTACTTGCGGTGACTGGCAAAGTCCCGCCGGCCCGCCACCAGCCCAGCCATGGGCCGCAGGAAGATGTTGCTAAAGCCAATGATGGAGATGAGCAGGGCCGCCCTGTGTTCATCCACCCCGTGCCAAATGGCATAGGGCACCAGGAAGACGTGGGGCAGCGGGAAGCCCACAATCATCCAGGCGACTCCCAGGGTGTACACGCGGTAGCCCACGTTGTGCCGCAGGACATCGAAGGCCAGGTGGCGCCGGATGGCCCGACCGCATGCTGCCGGGCAGCCGCGTGCGGGTCTCTTGGAAGGTGGAGGGAGGCCATCTCTGGTCTCAGGGGTCACACGGGCAGGCACGGGCCTCAGGATGGCCCCACAGACACAGCAGTGGAGGAGAACACCGCCGAAGATGAGGAAGCTGCCTCTCCAGCCCAGGTCCTCCAGGAGATAGCGGGAGAGCAGCGGCCAGAGCATGATGCCCAGGGAGACGCCCGCCGAGGCCAGCGCGTTGGCCAGCACCCGCCAGCGGGTGAAGTACAATCCCAGCACAGTGATGCTTGACTGAAAGCTGAAGCACATGCCCAGGCCTGCGGAAGGAGAGGGGAGGACCAGCTCCAGGGCGCACCCAGTGCAGGGACCCTGGGGTCAGGTCCCAGGTCTGTTCTCCTTCCGTTCCAGCGCAGACCCACTTCCAGGTCCCCAGGGATTTAAGATGGAATCAGCCTACCTCACCACCTCCCTAGAAGCATCCCACCCCTCAGATCTGCCCTCTCAAGGCTGCCAGGGGCACACCTGTTCCCGCTGGCACAGCACCAGGGGGATTTTCAAAACCCTAAATCAGGTTAAGTCTCTCTGCTGCTTAACACCTTCCAAAGATTTCCCATCACACCTAGAAGAAAAGCCAGAGTATTTACTCTGCCCTGGAAGGCCCTGCACGGTCTGGCCCCTGGCCACCCCTTGGGTGCCATCTCAGGCCGCTCTCCCTGGCACTCGCCACGATCAAGCCCCATCGGTCTCTTTCTCTTCCTCTGGACATTAAGCTGCCCACCTACTCGGACATTTGCAGTTGCCATTCCCTCTGCCTGGAATATGCTTCCCTCAGACTTTCCTCTCCTGACTCAGCTTGGATGCCACCTCCCCCTCGCCACTCCGTGCACAGCTGAACATGCTGGAGAGAAAGTTCACAACCACGCTGTGACCACTGGCCTCAGGCGGGCCCTCGGGCCACCCACGGTGCCACTGTAGTTCCCTCGACCATTTACTGTCCCCGCTCTTAGACGACCACCAGGCCTTCCTCCTCTGAGCACCCCGACACCTCCCTCCCGCACTGCCAGCTGACCACCTACCTTCCCGTCTGTGACAATGGACAGTCCGTGCTCCCAGTCAAGGGCAACCCTCCACTTCCGCCCTGCATCCTGTCTACTTGAAGGCACACCCCTCCAGCAATTTCTCTCTCCTGCGGCATCCATTATCCCCTCTTTACTAGATCATTCTCCCTCATTGTTATTTCTCCCGTTAAAACAAAACTCTTGACAACAGTCTCTTCTGGGTACTGGTCCATTTCTCTGCTCTCCCCTTATATCAAAATTTCTTGGAAATACTGTTTATCTCCACTGTCTCCAGTTTCCTTCCTCCTCTTCTTTCTCTCGTTTTTTTTTTTTTTTGGCCGTGCCACGTGGCTTGTGGGATCCCAATTCCCCGACCAGGGATCGAACCTGGGCCACGGCAGTGAAAGCCCAGAATCCTAACTACTAGACCACCTGGGAACGCCCCTATTGTTCTCTTTTGAACCTGTTCCAATCAGACTTTCATCCTTACCTCTGCTCCAGGATTCCTCTTATCAAAGCCGCCAACCTCCACTTTGCAAAGCCAAAGATGGAGTCTGATCCCCACTCGGTCTGATCCATCAGTGGCTTGACAGTCGATCACTCCCTCCTGCTTGCGCACTTTCCTCACTTCCTTTCTCAAGAAACCCCACTCCCTCTCTGTCACTTCTTCCTGCCCAGGCCGCTAACCACTGGAGTGTCCGTGTCCTGGGCCTCAGGCCTCAGTCCTTTACATCCATCCTCCCTTGTTCCCTTAGTGACAGCAGGGTGATACCTCATCTCGAGACTTGAGTACGAGCCATCTCAGGATTCCCCAGCTGCCCGCTCCAGCTCAGGCCTGTTCCCTGAACTCCAGACCGGATGTGTCCAAACCTGAGCTTCCCATCCTCCCGAGAACCTGCTCCTCCCCTAGTTTCCCACTGTAGTTAGTGGCTACTGCATTCTTCCATTCTCCCCTTGGTATCACCCTTCTTGGGTCTTGGGTCATCTTGGCCCCTTCTCTGCACCTCACATGCAGTCCTGAACACAACCACGTCCCATCACCCCAATCATACCACCCTGGTTGAAGGTACCACCACCTCCTGGCTGGGTGGTGACCACGCCCCTGCCTGTTCTCTGCTCCCAGCCCAGCCCCCTATGGTGTATTCTCAACACCGCAGCCAGAGCAGTGCTCAGTGCTTCTCAAACAGCGGCTGGATGACGTCCCTCTGCCCGAACCCCTCACATGGCCTCCCATCTCACTACACAGCCTTTTAGGAACTAAACCTGTTCCTGGTCCCCCCACCCCCCGACCCCTTTGACCCTTCATTCACGCCCCTCCACCCCACCGGCCTCCGCGCTGCTCCTCGAGCACTTCTGGGCCTTTGCTTTTGCTGTTCCTGCTGCCTGGAATGCTCTTCCCCTGCCGGCAGCCTCCCTCACCTCCTTCTGCCCAAATGCCACCTTCTCTGCAAGGCCTTTCCCGACCGCCCTGCTGAAACCAGCAACCTCCCCCAACCCTGCTTCACCTTCCGCACTGGCTGCTTTAGTCATTCTACCTCTTTACTTGTTTAATCTCTACCCACCCCCAGCCGAGCCGGGACACTATCACATCTGCTGTCCTGTCTTCTCAGGTGCTCGTCATGATCAGATATGATCCTTCTTACTCCTCTGTTCATTGTCCCTCTCCCTCATGTGACTGCAGGCGGCCCCAGAAGATGCGGTGCCTCGCCTGCCCTGTTCACTGTGCCTGGCCCTTTTCAATCTTGCACCCAGTAGCTACCCAGCAATTCTCGACATGGAATGACAGTCACCTGTGATGAAGCCTGCCGTGAGGTAGAGCTGGCCGAGGGTGCAGCAGAAGGAGCCGGCCACCATGCCCAGGCTGGCCAGCACGCCGCCCAGCATCACCGTCGCTCTGCAGCCGAAGCGCCCCACCAGGATGCTGCACAGGGGTCCTGTGCGGAGGAGGCAGCCGGCAGGTGGCAGCGAAATGATAAGGTCAGAGGGAGGGGGACAGTGGGCTTGGGAGGGGGTTCCAGCAGGAACTAGCAGGTGGCTTAACGGGCACAGCCCCGGAACATACAGACCTGGGCTCTGAGCTCCGCCCTGCCACAGGCTGGTGACGGGCCAAGCAACGCCAATCCCTCTCTGTGCTGCAGTTTCCTCCCCCAGAGACTGAGGGGTCAGACTGGGTGATGTCTGGCCAGCTGTGAGGTGAGGTGCTGCAAATATTCCGTTTGACCCTGACAAGGATCCCCGGAGGTACAGACTGAGGCCGTTCACTGCACTGACCTGAGGCCGCTTCTGTCCAGGTGAAATGGGATTGGCTTGTGACCTGGGTGGACGCCCCTCATGGGGGTCTGTCTTGGTGGGCGAGGGTCCCAGGGCAGTTAGATCATGGTGAGCACCGCCTCCAGCCCCTGCTCCCCCTTCCCCCATCCTCACGAAGACTGGCCACAGCCCTCCCACCATCCTTCAACCTGTCCAGGGTGGGCAGCCTGGGGCCCTGGGCCACCCTTCACCCGCTGGCTCTGGCCTCTGGGGCACTCTGGAGAAACGCAGGTGGGGTACCCTCTCCCCCCAACCCCCTCCAGCCATCACCAAAGTCTTGCACCCAGATGTTTAGCTCCTGGTAGACAGGGGCCTGTTCTCCCTCACCCACCCCCACCCTGAGCTGCTTTCTCACCAGTGCAGACCCAGAGTAGAAGCCAGTCCTGGCCGCCTGCTCTCGTCACCTCACAGGGCCCCATTCACCAAGTACCCTGCCCCCGAGTACACACAGCAGAGTTTCCCCAGAGTTGCTCTCCCAGAGAGCAGCCAAAGGGACAAGGAAAGTGTGTGTGTGCACTCGGTGTGTGTCTGCGTGTTTGGCGTGGAGAGAGGATGTGTGGGTGTGAGCCAGTACGAGTATGGGAGCGAACATGGGAAGTGAGAGGTCCGTCCTCAGAGGTAATCAAGGAGAGGTAGCCATAGAGGGAGAGGCAAGGCTTTGAAGTGGACATGACTGCTGACTCACACATCTCTCCCACCTCATACTCTGGCCTGACTTTGGAAAGGTGACACTGGGGAAAGCCCTGCGTCATCGAGTTGGGAGTGAGGGGCCGGGATGTGTGCCAGCTCAGCCGAGACAGCCGAGGGCGCTGGGTGGGGCGCTGGGAAGCAAGGTGTTTCTGCTTCCACCCTGAACTCACCCTGCAACACCGGCAAGGCCTTGTACTTTGTGCTTGCTTTCCTCACCTCTAAAACGTGTGGGGGTGAGAGGTACTTAGGATCAAGGACACTTTCAAGTTTAAAATTTCCATGATACTCTGAATGAGCGTGGGCTAAAGGGGTGTGTGTGTGTGTGTGTGTGTGTGTGTGTGTGACACAGAGAGACAGACAGGAGTCCCGGGCCCACTGAGATGCTGGCACACCTGCTAGGCATGAGTCTGAAGCTGGTAGGGGAGTGAGGTCCCCAGCGAATGCCTGGCTCCCAGCCCCTGGCCCAGACCCCTCTCTGGCTGCAGGGAAGGAACTGTCTGAGATTCCCACTACTGCTCAACCTTGCTGACAAAAAGGTTATGCGGTCTGGGCCAGGCCTGGCCTTGCTCCTTGCCAGGCAGCGTGTTCAGGGGTCACTGCAGTGAGGGTGGCTTCTATCCCCGTCTGACTTCCCTCCCCATTCGAGGGAAGGACCTGGAATAACAAGCAGGCTGCTGGTGCCAGGTGGAGGTCAGGGCAGGAGGTAAGCAGGGAGATGGATCAGCTGAGACAGGCAAACACACCCGTGGGGAGAGCCCGGCGGGCTGTGAGGTCCAGCTCTCGCTGACCAGGCCCCTCTGCGGGAACTGCCTGTGGAGCTCTCCCTGGAGATCTTCCAGGAGCCCAAGGCTATTGCGGAGGACCCTCCTGCGCAGCCCCTGCCCTTCCCTTTCCCTGGGGTCAGGGTGAGGTGCTCACATCCCTGGGGGAGCCCTCCCTCCGTCTCCCCAGCCCTTGCAACACCCCCTCTGCTTCCTGGTGAAAGATGGGCTCTTGCCCTGCCCCCCTCCTGCTCCTGGTGTCTTCCTTGAGCCCTCCTTCCCATCCTGAAGCCCTGATGAGGGTCTCCGGAATACTAATAACTCACAGCTGCTTCCACTGCCCTAGCTCTCGGACCTGGCCGGGACCTCATGTGACCTTCTCTGCAATCCTGTGTGGGAGGTGGGCAGGATGGGATACTGGGTGTTACTCCCATATTGCAGAGGAAGAAACTGAGGTTCCGAGAGGTCACCCAGCAGGACCCCAAGCCGCTCCTCCTCCAGTCTGTGCTTGAGTGCCCGGCACGCCTGCAGTCTGGATCCATCCTCCCACGGTCATCAAGGGGACCGGCTTTACCTCTCAGGGGCCTCTCCATCCTCTGCCCCTCCCCAGCCCAGTCCAGCCCAGCCCCCCCAGACTCCAGGCAGGGGAGCTGGCCCTGTTGAAATCAGAGGAGGTCTTAGGGATACACAGCACAGGGCAAAACCTGTGGCCTCAGAGAGAGGGACCCAGGAGGCCAGGGAGGTTGTGGCTTCCTCCCCAACCCAGGCTCTTTTTCATCCCTCCCTCCATCCCTCCCCTGGCTGCTCACCCCCTGCATGGAGCATGGCTGTCAGGATGGACGGGAACCAGGAGGTCTCGCTGTTGCTGGCCTGGAACTCACGCTGCAGTTCAGTGAAGAAGATGCCGATGCATGTGGGGAAGCCCAGGGTGAGGCCCTGGGTCACCACAGAGGCCAGGAGCACCATCCAGGCCCAGCAGCCCTCCGAACACTCCAGGGCCTGGGGCATCCTCGGCTCCAAGTGCTGCCGCCACAGCCTCGCGGCCACTGCTCCTACTGCCCGGGCCGCCTGGGGAAGGGACAGAATGGAGCTGCCAGCCCTCCCTTGGCCCACCCGCCACCTTCCCTGGGTGCTTGAAACCATCCCTTCCTCTTGCCCCAGCACCAGGTATCACAGAGGGGCACCGCCCCCTGGGAGGTGGCCAGAGGCCCATGCGCTGGCCTTGGCATCTCCTTTCACCTGCTTCCCAGAGCAAGCCTGGAGGGAGGGACAGGAGGGGCAAGCAGGTGAGCCATAAGTCAGACAAGGCAGGTGGGTGGAATTCTTTCTGGTTGTTACATCACTTAGTGGTCGGCAGGTGGGACCTCCCAGCCAGCCTTGGCCCGACCGCACACACCACGTGGCACGCACTCGACAGTCGCTTCCAGAATGGAGCAGGCGTCTGAGCCAGCCTAGCCCCGACGGCGCACAGGCGCACACGGATACCTTCCGAACATTCATAACCAGGCTTCCTGCTCACAAACACGGGCTTTCGCGATGCCACATCAACAGCCAGGTTCCCTGTCAGTGCTGCTGTGACGGCTGAGGTTCCCTGTCAGTGCTGCTGTGACGGCTGAGGTGAGCAAGACAGGGCTGGGGTCCCCCAGGAGCGCACACAGAACAGCTACACGAGGGCTTACGTAGACACACACACAGAGGGTTTCCCTGGTGGCGCAGTGGTTAAGAATCCGCCTGCCAATGCAGGGGACACGGGTTCGAGCCCTGGTCCGGGAGGATCCCACGTGCTGCGGAGCAACTAAGCCCGTGCGCCACAACTACTGAGCCTGCGCTCTAGCGCCCGCGCGCCACAACTACTGAAGTCCGCGCACCGAGAGCCTGTGCTCTGCAACAAGAGAAGCCACCGCAATGAGAAGCCTGCGCACCGCAATGAAGAGTAGCTCCCGCTCGCCGCAACTAGAGAAAGCCCGTGTGCAGCAACAAAGACCCAACGCAGCCAAAAAAAAAAAAAAAAAAAAAAATACACACGCAGACACACACCACGCAGACAGGCAGAGAGAAACACATGGAACCACCCAGGAACACAGATTTATATGCAGACACACACTTACATAGACACATACAGAAAAGTCTAGAGACACACAGACACACACAGTCACACATACAGATGCGCACAGACATATACAGAGACACACAGACATACACTTACGCAGATACACACTTAAAGAGACAAACTCAGACAAGCCTAGAGACATACAATCAAATGCACACAGACAGACACATGCTACACAGACGTAAGGACACACACAAACTCACAGGGTTGCACGCTCTGCAGACAGATACACACACCCTCACATCTTTGATTCAGTCCCACCTCGGTTCCTCGCCACCACCCAGGCCACTCCCCCCATCACAGAAGCTGCCTTAACCAGGCTGCAAAGCCCCAGCCCCCTCCCCAGATGTCGAGCCCTTTTCCAGTCCCCTCCATCCTGGCTCTCCAAAGAGCCAAAGGGTCCCAGGAGCTCCTGTTCCCAAGCCTCCCTCCTTTTAGCCCCAGGCCCGGAAGATCCATGGAAACTCAGGAAACTACCAGAAATATGAAACCCCCTTCCTGCCAAGCCCAGCACCCCACCCCTCCCCCCCACCCCAGGGCCCAGGAGCTTTAACACAGCACCTAAGCCGGACCCACCCTAACTGCCTCCTTCATGGGCCCCAATCCCTTCTCCAGCCACAAGGCCTCTTCCCTCCCCAGAGGACCCCCAGGGGCCCTGCCAAGGGGAGCAGCCCATTCATCCCTAGCCCCGGAGAGTGTGGGGCGGGTGTGTGTGTGTGGGGGGGACCTCGAGTCCTGTGTGTGGGCTGGGAGCACCTCCTGCCCTCCTAGCTCCTGCACATGACACTAGCCCTAGAGATCCCCCAGCTCCGATTCTCCTGGCTCAGCCCCATGCTCAGGGCAAACCTCAGACACAGGCTCCTCCGGCAAACTGGCTCTCGCCCCTTCCAGGATTTCTGTTCCCTTGGCAAACGAAAAGGCCACTGGTGCCACCTGATCCTCTCTGTGAATGTCAAGTCTCCCCACCCTGCTCTACTGCTCACCCCCCTCCCCACGCATCCCGGCCCCTCGGTCCTCCCAGACCTGCCACCTTCCCCCTCCTCCCAGAAGGGCCGCCAGCCTTCCCTCCACCACCCTCACTTCCTCCCGCTGCCCCCCATGGCGCCCCACCCCAGCACTCCCCAGCCCCTCCCTGCTCTGGTCCCCTCTCCTTCCGCCCTTGTCCGGCCCCTCTGTGGAGAGGTCTCCCCTCTATGGAGAGGTCTCTTTCATGCCCTTAGTCCAGGACTCTGACCTTCGCTCTGCACTTACCTTCCCTTTGAACCTTTCAATGGAGCTAGTTTCTCCTCCCTCCAGGCCCCCCAGACAATCAGAGTCCAGGAAACCCTAAGCACCTTTGTTCTCTCTTTGCCCTGGCCTCCCTCTGGGAGCTGTCTTGAAGACTTTGGCCTTCCACAAGGAGGCTATCTCCTCCCATACACCCCCAGTTCCCGGGTCACACACATAGCTTTTCTGTCCCCCAGCCCCTCCCTCAGCAAGCTGGTTCCCCCTCCGGCTGCAGAGATTCCAAAATCCTCAGCCAGAGAGAAGTCCTGTTGGTCCTTCAAGATTCAGCTCCAGCAGCACCTCCAGGAAGCTACCCTGACCCTTACCCCAGGCTAGGCTAGGCCCTTTCCCGTACTCCTCTCTGTAATAGCAGTTCTCACACCACATTGGAGTGGGTCCTTCCCTTGTTTATCACTGTCGCCCCCCTCCTCCTCCCCACCTTCCATACCACGAGCAGGACCTGTTCACAGCCCCGCACCCAGCCTCCACCTGAGCACAAAATGTAACATTAATGTGACCCACCTGTGTTCTCCAGGGGGCAGGCAAGCCCAGGAACAAGGGTGACCTGGTTTCCCAGCAGGTAGGTCCATTCCAGAAGACTCGAGCAGAGCGGAGATGGGGGCTCCGGCTCCACCTCTGCCCCAGCAGAGAAGTGGTCTTCCCTTGGTACTGGGAACCAGGAGTCACAATCACTGCCTGGTGCGTGGCTGGGGCAAAGGAGGGAAACGCGACTGGAGACACTTCACTCTCCCTTCCCAGGACTGGAGGCAAGCAGCTTTCCGCAGGAGCTGCCGACCTCAGCCCTCAGGGGTCCCCCACCCAGAGTGAGACCATCTTCATGCCCAGGTGGCCTGAAGCCGGGTTTGTGGGCAGGGCAGAAGTTCACATGTCCTTCTCCCGTCACACACAGTCCCTGGGCTTCTCATCTGATGACAGAGGCCTAGCTAGGCCCTCAGAATCCAGTCCCAGCCCCTCTGAGCTCGCAGGTACCGGCAAAAGGGTGAGCGGATGCTCTCACACAGGGCTTTGGGGTTAGGCGCCGCCCCCTCTCCCTCTGCCCCCTTCCCGCGGTGGGAGAGCTGGTGAGAGGAAAACGAGGAATCACCAGCTTCACCAGCAGCGGAAGGATGGCCAGACCCTGCAGACCCCCTCTCTCCCCAGGCCCCACATCAGGCAGGATCCCGGGCCTGAAGCCCAGGACACAGGACAGGCAGCAGTGCGGGTTCCTGCAGGACAGGAGAGCAGCAAGAACCAGCCTGAGCTTGGGGTTGACAAGCCCGCACATCCCTGCACCTGGCAGGGGCCGGCTGGCGCCAGCCACCCTCCTCCCTTCTGTGCCTCCAAAGGTGCCCCGCCATCCGGGCAGGGGCAGGCTGACCACAGCCTGGAAGGGGGATGGGATAGGCAGCAGGAACTTCCTGACCTCTTGTCACCCTGGCTCAGTCCCTGCTGTCGGGATCTAGTTTCCTTCCACTCGGCTTCCCACCCACCCCGAGATGGATCTCCTCTGGGTGGGGCTTCTGGACGTCCAGGCGGCGTCCCCGTGGAGATTTCAGCCCAGGCCTTGGCTGGTGCCTGTCCCCTCACCCCTCAGGCCATCGCAGGCTGGGGCGGCCCAGGACCCGGGCAAGAGGCTTTTCTGGATCCTCTCCCCCCACAGGCGGGAAGGGGCCCCGGAGGCCCACGGCGGGGCGGGCCCGCGACGGCGCTCACAGGGACCCCGGCACCCTGGGGACTGTGGGGAGAGCCCGCTCACCGGCTCGCCCGGGCCCGGCGGAGGGGCGGCTCCACTCCAGCGGAGCGCGGCTTCCTGCGGCCCGGCCCGCTCGCGGTGGAGGCGGCAGGACGCCGGGCGGCGGCGGGGACCGGAGGGGCGGGCCGCAGGGCTCCGGTGGGCGGGCCCACCTCCGCGTCTCCAGGGAGCCGGGCGGGGAGGCCTCCGGGCGAGGCGGTGGGGCGTGCCCGGTGCCCGGGGCCCGCAGCCGCTTCTGTCAACCTCGACCCCTCCTCTGAGTGGCCCCGACCCCCGCTCGGCGGGTTCATTTGCATGTCGTTAGCATGTCATTTGCGTAGCCCGCCTTCTCACTTTGCGGCTTCTCGATTTTCCCGCTCTGGGTTCTAGGGACGCCAGGAGTGGAAGAGAGAAAGCGTGTGATAAGAGACTCCACCTCCCAGCGGCAGCGGGGTGGGAGGCCAGGGTGCAGGATTCTTTCTTTGGGGGCTTTAGCTGCCCAGGAGTCCTTCCAATGAAAACCTAGAGCTTTGAGGGCCACATCCAGGGGAGCCCAGGAAGGCAGCTGTGCGGAGCAGACAAGAGCGTGGACCCCTCAACCCTGGGGGCAGGTCAGACGGCGCCCACCACCTCCGCGTGCGCCTCTCCCCCACCTAGCCAGCCCTTCATATGCATTGTTTAAAATGTATTCAATTAGTACAAAGTTACAGTAACCAGTACAGGCATAAGAGTAGACATAGATCGGTGGACTAGAATTGAGAACAAACCGTTACATTTACAGTCAGTTGATTTTCCGTAAGTGTGCTGCGACGATCCGGGGTGGGAAGAACAGTGTTTTCAGCGAACAGTGCTGGGTAGCTGCATGTAAAAGAAAGTGGTTGCGGTTGGCCTTCCACCTCACACCATTTAAAGAAAAAAGAAAAAAAAAAAAAAGGCTTACAGATAGAAATGTAAAACCTAAAACTGTGAACTTTTTAAAAAAGATTTTTGATGTGGACAATTTTTAAAGTTCTAATCGAATTTGTTACAATACTCCTTCAGTTTTATGTTTTGGTTTTTTGGCCGGGAAGCAGGTAGGATCTTAGCTCCCCCACCGGAATCAAACCTGCACCCTCTGAATTGGAAGGCAAAGTCTTAACCACTGGACCACCAGGGAAAGCACTGAATTCTGTTGAAGAAAGCACAGGAGTAACTCTTCATGGCCTTGGAATTAGGCAATGGATTCTTAGACACTACACCAAAAGCACGAGTGACAAAGGAAAAAACATAAATTGGATGTCATCAAAATTAAAAACTTTGGGGGAATTCCCTGGCGGTCCAGTGGTTAGGATTCCAAGCTTTCACTGCCAAGGGCCCGGGGTCAAGCCACATGGCATGGCCCAAAAAAAAAAAAAAAAAACCTAAAATCTTTTGTGCACTAAAGGACACCATCAGGAAAGTGAACAAATAACCCTCAGAATGGGAGAAAATATTTGCAAATCATATATCTGATAAGGGACTTGTATTGAGAATATATAAAGAACTCTCACAACTCAACAGTAAAAAGACAAATTAACCCCATTAAAAATGGGCAAAGGATATGAATAAATATTTCTCCAAAGAAGATATGCAAACGGCCAACAAGCACATGACAAGATATTCAACATCATTATTCATCGGGGAAATGCAAATCAAACCCACAATGAGGTACCGCTTCCCACCCACTGGGATGGCTTAACTTCTGGATGAATGATGTAAGAGATACTCTATCAAGTTGTGAGTCCATCTTAAACATAAGACATTGTTGTGACTGTGGTTCATGTTCTTGCCAACAGTCACTGTGCTGGGTTGCCTCTTACTGGGGGCATATTCAGCTCAGCCTGAGGTTCCCTGGATACAAACTTTGGGAGGAGGGGATTAAGGTTTATCCCATGGTTCCATAGGGATGGTCCCAGGCCTTGAGAGGTCCAGTGTGGGGGACAACAGGGATCATACTACAGGGTCTGCACCATCTCGTCACCCCTTATCTCAGCCTGGCCCAGTACTGAGTGGCAGTAAGACAGGAGGGAAGGGGGCAGGGCACAACCATTAAAAGAATGACACAGCTGAGGATACAAAAAAACTAGTTAGAACCAACTAGGCCCAGGGACTTCTCGCAGACCTGGAGCCTTATTATACACTTACTGTAATACATTAGCAGGCTAAATGACACACATACCAGTACCATGACAGTTCCGAGGCTGACCATAAAAGGCCAAAAGTGGGCGGTGGCCCAATTCCTGGAAATCCCCACCCCTTCCCCAAAATAGCTGGAATAATCTTCCCACTTGTTAGCCCATGAAATTACCCAGCCCATAAAAACTAACAGCCCCATGCCCCAGGGCCCCTCTCACCTTCAGAGAGGGACTGCTTTCTGCCTATGGAATGCGTATTTTTCTAAAGAAATTCGCTTCCACTTTACTATGGCTCGCTCTTGAATTCTTTCCTGCATGAAGCCAAGGACCCTCCCTTGGCGGCCCGTCCCAGGAATTTGCCCGAGACCTGGGACTCGACTATTCTCTCGTGCCCCCTTCTCCTGCAACAGCAGTACCTGCCCCAGGTACTCAGAACAGGCTGGATGTAGCCCTCCAATCCATCCCTGGGTACTCTGGCGGGACCCAGGGACTTAATACCCAGGGACTTCCTGGAGGCTCTTACCCTCTCTGAAAAAATCAAACCAAGAGGTTTTCCAGGACCTCACTATTTCCTGGGGAGCCCCACCCTAATATTCGACCTCTACTCATCAAGATGAAATTGAGAGCTGTGAGGATACCCCCTCCACCATCCTGGACTCTGGGTACTTCTCCAGATTGAAGCTCCCTCCAGGTTGGGGCATACTCACTGTGTCTGCAGAGCTCAGAGCCAGGGTCTGTGGTGCCCACAGGCAGTCCCCACAGCCTTCCCCAGCCTTCCTCCGTGACTCTGTACCCTAAGTGTTGGTCTGAGTGCACACCCTGGTCACCGGGCCCAGTTTTGTTAGGGCCCATGACAGCTGTCAGTGAGGGGTGGGTGACAAGGGACTCAGAGTTGGAAAGGTCCTCATCCACAGAGAAGCAAACTGCGGCATCTGCTCAAAGAGAGAGGGAGGCACCTACTCAAAGTCATAAATCTTTAAGAATTAATAGTAAGTTATTAGTAGTTAATAACGCAATCGCCGTACATCACTAAGAATAACCACCACTACATTCATTGCTCATCTGCCAACCCCCCTGAGATCTTCACACCTGCATGGTTGGTCCCCTTCCCTGAAACACTCTGTCATGATGATCCTTTTTTTTTTTTTTTTTTAAACCCGGTTGGCCCTTGGTTGGCCTGCAACTGTCAGTTTAGAATCTGCTTCCTCCAGGATGGCCTCCCAGACCTCCCATGTCGAGGCATTAATCCTGCTGAGTGTTGTGCATCTCCCCCACTAAGCTCCCTGAGGCTTAGGAGCTTTCTTGCCCAGTTGATCAACACGACCCCAGCACTTAGCACAGTGTGTAGCACAGGATAATAATAACTATAATAAGAAGGGTCAACACGTATGGATGGAGGTTCTCAGTGCTGTCCAGATACTGCCTCATTGGCTGAATGAAGGAATGGAGTATTGCCCGTCCAAGTCACTCCCCCCATTCTAGGATCTTATCACCCCAAGCCCAGGACCTGGCATCCTTTAAAAATATTTTAGTTACTGGAAAGCGCCAGGATGTGATTCTGGTCCCTCTGCCCTTCTCTCCAGGTCTTGGCCTCTGGCAGTGACCCTGTGGTGTCCCTGACATGGACAGAGTGCCGACTGCTGGGATAATGGGGACAGTCTGTCTGTCCAGGCTTTTCTGAATGCTGTTGGCTCTGGGCCCCTGGGTGCCTTCCTACTCAAGGGCCCATTTCCTTCTCCACCAGCTCTATCCTTTTTCTACCCTCTGCCTGTCACCCCCCTCTGCCTGTTTGTCCTACTCTGCCAGGGCGTGCGGCAGCTTGTCAGCTGGCCCCAGAGGCCTAGGCCATGCCACCCAGCCGGCTATTTCCCCAGAAGACCCCCTGAACTCAGATCTGAGGTGCATAGTCTCTCCCAGGGCTGGCCATGGTTGCGGGTCTAATGTTGGGGTATATCGTACCCCGGCCCCCTCCACTCCAGCCCCCACCTCCTGGGGGAGCAGAGATGCCCTGATGGCTCCCATCGAGGGGCAGCAGATCGCCCAATGCTGGGGCCAGCCTGGGGAGCAGGACAAGAGAAACCACAGGGTGACCTCCTGCCCCCTGATTTGGAATCATCCCTGTGCTGACCCTCGCCCTGATTTCGGGTGTGTGGGAAGGGGCAGCGGTCATCAGGCAGGCAGGCACTGCTAGAAGCATCACCTGGGCACAGCCCTTGCTCCGAGGCCCCCGGTGCTTTGGGCCACCCCTCCCTCTGAGTCCCCTCTTCCTTCTCCCTCTTTCTCCTTTTGCCTGTCTTACCCAGACTCTCTCCTCCGTGCCACCCTCCTCTCTGGAGCTCCAAGCCCTCCTCCTTGAGATTTTCTCACTGTCACCGGAACTGAGCCTGTCCCCATACTGCTCACACCATCTTCCCCTTAGACCAGGCCCCTCCTCTGTTCTCTGACTCGATCCCATCCAGGCCCTCCCTCCCACCCCTTGGCCTTCGTCTTCATATCCAGCTGATCTCTACAGACTCTTCCCTTTGCGATTTCACTCAGCTGTCTTCTCTCTTCCTGATGCTGGGGTCACTTCAGACCCACACTCAGCCTTGACAGATCTCTCTCCTCAGCCTCCCTGCCTGAAATACCAGATCCATCTTGCAAAAGCCCCCCCCACCCCAACCCTTTTCAGGGCTGCATTGGAAGGCCTTCCGGCTCTGAGTTCACAGATCACTCTGCCAACACCCTGGCAGGCCTCCTCTCTGCACACTCGTTTCCCAATACTCCCAGCCCATGTGCCTGGAAGCTCACCCTTGGGGTTCGTCTCCTCACCCATCCCTTCCCCATGTGAATTTCTGCTCTTACACCATCCCCTCCTGAGTCCTCACTTCACCTACAGCACACTTCCACTCACTCCCACTCAGCCTGGCCCTGGTGCCCAGGCCACACATGGTTCTCCCCACCTGGGCTGCCCTGATACCCTCAAAACTGTCCATGTAAAAACAAACTGGGGGGGACTTCCCTGGTGGCACAGTGGTTAAGACTCCGTGCTTGCAATGCAGGGGGCCCGGGTTCGATCCCTGGTCAGGGAATTAGATCCCACATGCATGCCGCCACTAAGAGTTCACATGGCATTTAAACAAGCTCGAGTCTCTCCTACAATGAAACAAGAACAAAAATCTACCCTCCCTCCCCTCATATCCCCCTCGGGTTCCCGCCCCTGCCCCTCCACATCCTGACTTGGTGGGAACAGCATCTCCTCTCACTGGGTCCATACCTCCCCTCCCCCTCCGCCCTCTAAGGAAAACTTCTGCCCCTCTGGTCATTCCCATGTTACACATCCAATGAGCATGTTTAGTCTTGATCTGCCTGAAGCATCGGCCCACATTGATCCCTCCCTCCTGGAAATTTGCTCTCTCCTTGGCTTGCAGAACATCATTCTCGCCTGGGTTTCCTCCCATGTTTCTGGCCGCTCGTGCTGTTTGCTCTGGACCTTTAAATGGCCGAGTCCCACAGGCTCTGACCTTCATCCTCTCCTCTTCTCTATCCCCTTCTGTAGCTCCAACCACCACCTTTATAGTGATCACTCCACATGTTCTATGTCCAGACCGTATATCCAAACTGGCACCTTCACGTGTGTGCCTCAACAACCCTAAAGCCCGACATCAGCTAGAACCTGCCATCAACGCTGGCCTCCACTGCCCCTGGTGTGGCCACAGGGCCCTCAGAGCCTGGCCCTTGCCCACCCTTCCAGCCCCAAGTAGCTCTCCCTCACTTGATGCCCTCCAGCCACCTGAGCTTTCTCTGCTTGTCATGTTCCCCCAGCTGAGGGGTCTTTGCCTCTGCTGCTCCCCGCTGCTTGGAGCCCCGTCCTGACCCTCTGTGCCTGGCTAACCCCTGTCACCTCAGACAGAAGCTCAAGCGTCACTTCCTTCGGGATGCCCTCCCTGGTTTCCCTGCTGGGGCTGGTGCTACTGATTATTCCTTCCCCTCACAGGTCTACTGCTCCGCTTGGCACTGTCCACCACAGTGTGTTTATATTGATTTAAATCAGGAGTTACACACTTTTTCAAGGCCAAGAGGTAAATATTTTAGGCTTTGCAAGCCAGAGAGTCTCTGTCGAAACTACTCAACTTTGCCATCATGGGCAAACGCAGCCACAGACAATATGAAAACAAATGAGCATGGCTGCGTTCCAATAAAGCTTTATTTATGGACACTGAAATCTGAATGTCACCTATCTATCTTTTTTTTTTTTTTTTTTTTTAATTTGGCCGTGCTGCGTGGCTTGCAGGATCTTAGTTCCCCAACCAGGGATCAAACCCGGGCCCCGGCAGTGAAAGCGCAGAGTCCTAACCACTGGACCGCCAGGGAATTCCCTGAATGCAATTTAATTTTCAGGTGTCACCAAATCTAATTCTTCTTTTGATTTTTTCCCCATTAAAAAAGTGTAACAACCTTTATTAGCTTACAAGCTGTACAGAAGCAGGCGATGGGCCATAGTGTACCGACTCCGGATTTAAACAATTCTGTGATGAATCTCTCTCTTGCCATCACTAGATCATAGGCTCCGTGAGGGCAGGGACTGAATCTGTCTCAGCTCATCACTTTTGTCCCCACTGGTTGACCTATGGGAAGAATATTCTTCCCTGTTTTTCTACCACCCCTCACTCAGCTCATTGAATATCTGCTGAATGAGTAAAAACAGCAGGGTATGTAGATTGACTTGCTAAATCCTCTCTGAGGTGGGTACTACTGTTTTTTTCTTTTCAAGTTGGGTGTTTATTATTTCACTCCACTGCTTATGTATATTTGACATCAATTATTCTGTACATATCAAATATTGCATCATTTTACAAAGTGAACTCAACATGCTGCCTGTAAACCTTCTGTCTCTGGGATTCCCCCGTCCTTGAGAACAGTTCTGCCTTCCACATAGAAGACTGGGGCCGCTGGGGCCCTTTCCCTCCCCTTGGTCCGCCCCCTCCAACCCCTCACCCCCCACCCCCACCAACACACACACTTAGTCAAATGCTGCCTCCTGGCCCTTCATACCTTCAGCATCTCTGTCCACCCTGCCCAGCCCGAAGCGGGCTGTCTTTATCTCTCCCTGAGCGGCTGCAGCAGCTTCCTGACCACTCTTCCTGCTCTAACTGATGCTCCCCTCCCTCCTCCAGGCCGGCGCTCTGTCCAGATCCGCTCAGCTATCTCCTGCTGAAACCCCGCAGTTTCTTCCCACTGATCCTGGATAAACCCTAAAGACCAAAGAGGCTGTTTACAAGACCCTGCGCCATCTGGCTCCACCCACCTCCTCAGATTCATTTTCAGCCATTCTCAGCCTCTCTCCCCAAGCTCCAGTCATGCTGGGATTCTCTTTGCTTCCTAAAATACAGAGGTGGGTACTATTGTTATTTTGCTTTTTTTTTTTTCAGATTATGGATCTAAGGCACAGAGAGGTTAAGTAACTTGTTCAGGGTCACACAGCTGTAAGTGGCAGAGCCAGGATTTGAACCCGGCACGTCTGGCTTTGGAGTCCAGATGCTTAACCAGCACATCATGTTTGCTGAGGACTGTCATGGTGCAAGCTCAGTAATGATATGGCAATAAAACCGGTCTCCACCCTCCACCAGCCACCACCCCGCTTCCACCTGGCACACCCTCCCCATCTCAGGTCAACTTCTTTTCTTTAGGGACACCTGGTGTGGGATGGCTCCTCGGTCATCTCTTCCCCTGAGGAGCCTTAATCTTAGTGTGTGGCTAGATACACTCACCACCATGACTGAACTTAGGGTCTGTCCCCTCTACCCCCAAGCTGTGCCAGGGCAGAGACAGGGTCTATCTTGCTTCCCACCACCCCCTCCGCCCCTCTCCTCCCAGGAGCCCTGTGCCTAGTGCACAGGAGCCACACAAGACACATCTGTGGAGCATTGGAACAAACTGGGCAGAAACCTAACCATTGGTGTCATCTCCAATTGCATGTAAAACACAAAAGGCACCAAGGCTCATACTCTCCAGGCAGGAAGCATCTGTACCTGTAAATGAAGAAGATTCAGCTTTCAGAAACACTTGGCAGGGAACCAAAAGCCTTTTAATGGGTGCGCTTGGGCTTCTGACACTTTGATTGTGATATTGGCAAGGCTGAGCAGCTAAGCAAACATTATTTAACTTAATCATTTGAAGCATCGGTGTACATACACGTTACCAACAACGGGGCATTATAGGCGTTTGCAGAATGACTGTTCTGAGCTTGCAGGACAGTTGGCATCCCTGACACCTCGCCCTGGTCCAGCTACGAAATTCCAGACATGTGACACCCCGTCTGGGGTGAGATGCGTGAAGCACTTGCCTGGAGCTCAAAATGTACTGGGACACCAGCAAAACTCAGTGATCAAGATAAATGATAACCTAATAATAATTTAAAGGTCACATTTTTAGAAAATCAGACCAATAAAGTATGGCCAATGGAGCGGTCACTTGGTTTCATGAGTAAAATTTTGTTGGAATCAGGGCTGGGATTAGTGCGAGGGGTATGGAGCAGGTAGTACAAGCAATGGGTCAGGTCACAAAAGATGGGTCTTTTTCTTCTTCTTCTTTTTGGCCACACTGTGCGGCTCGTGGGATCTTAGTTCCCTGACCAGGGACTGAACCACGCCCCTGGCAGTGAAAGAGCGGAGTCCTCGCCACTAGACAACCAGGGAATTCCCAAAAGATGGGTCTTTTTTTACAATTTTGATATTCTGTCTATCATGGATTTTTGCATTAATTTTGATTTTGTCATATATTGCCTTAAACTATCATTTACTTTGATTTCTGAGTTTTTTGGCACCTGCTCTTAAATGTTATGCCCTTGGTGAGGGTCTCACTTGCTTCACCCTAGTCCTGTCTCTACCTGAAACGCCCCCGTTCCCCAACCACCTGGTTTGAGAAGCCCTGGGAGTCGTATAATCTTCAGCAAATATGGGTGATATCTCGATCCATGCTTTTTTAAAAAATCTGTTATTCGGGCTTCCCTGGTGGCACAGTGGTTGAGAGTCCACCTGCTGATGCAGGGGACGCGGGTTCGTGCCCCGGTCCGGGAGGATCCCACATGCCACGGAGCGGCTGGGCCCGTGAGCCATGGCCGCTGAGCCTGCGCGTCCGGAGCCTGCGCTCCGCAGCTGGAGAGGCCACAACAGTGAGACGCCCGCGTACTGCAAAAAAAAAAAAAAAAAAAAAAAAATCTGTTATTTTATTTATTTATTCATTTGGCCTTACTGCACAGCATGTGGGATCTTAGTTCACTGACCAGAAACTAAGCACGAAGCCTTAACCACTGGACCGCCAGGGAAGTCCCAATCCATCCCTTTCTATAGGTCAGGAAACAGAGGCTGGAGAGGTCTGTGTCTCTCCCCTCACACACCTGCTGGAGGGTCCTCAGCCTCAAAGAACCTTCAAGTGGGACTTCCCTGGTGGCACAGTGGTTAAGAATCCGACTGCCAATGCAGGGCACATGGGTTCAAGCCCTGGTCTGGGAAGATCCCACATGCCATGTCGCGGAGCAACTAAGCCCGTGCGCCACAACTACTGAGCCGGCGTGCCACAACTGCTGAAGCCCGCACAAGAGAAGCCACCGCAATGAGAAGCCCACGCACCACAACAAAGAGTGGCCCCCGCTCGCCGCATCTAGAGAAAGCCCGTGCGCAGCAATGCAGACCCAACGCAGCCAAAAATAAATAAATTTATATATATATATATATATATATACACACACATACACATATAAAGAAGAACCTTCAGGCTAGAGGGGAGATCGAGATGGAAACCCGGGAGGAATAGGCAGGTCCTTTGCAACTATCTGGATGCAGTAGGTGCGTGGAACTGGCTTCAGGAGGAAGCAAACGGATGGCAAAGGGAGAAGCAGGTGAGCAGCCATGCCTGGGCCACTTGCACCCAGCCTGGCCTGACCCAGGAGAGGATCTGAGTGGCCTCCGACCCTGCAGGGGTTAAGCAATGGAGACAGAGATGAAATACCCGGCCAGGCGCTGGTCTGATGGAGAATTCCCACATGAAACAAGGTGGGTGTGAGGAGGGATGCATGCAGAGGGTGATGGCAGGAGAGGGGGAAGCCCACCTGGCTTAGGGAGAGGAGGGTTCAAGAGTGGCTTTCTGTGACATGGCACGTCTTAGCTGAGACTTAAGGACTAGGGAGGAGAAAGTAATAAATAATGAGGAGGAGTAAGGAAGGGGATGAGGGTGGAAGAGGGCTCCCAGCAGGGGCGATGGCAGGTGCAAAGGCCAGGAGGCAAGCGCTTTGAAGAGTAGAATGGAGTGCGGGCTGGTGATGAAGCCCATGAAAACGAGTGAAGACTGTTGTTTGGCAAGGAGCGGGGGTGGGGTGGGGTGGGGTGGGGTGGGACTGGGCTAGGAGGGAAGGCTGGAGAGGGTCCACCTCTCCTGAGCTGGTGGGACCTGGTCCAGGTTACAACCAGGTGCCTTCCTCGCTGGAAGAGGGAGGAGTTGAGCATAAGCCCTCTTGGGTGAGATGCTCCCGACAGCATCAGGTACCCACTGCATGCCAGGCAGGGCCTCTGCCAGAGGCTCCCACAAACATCCTCTCCCTTCCACCTCCAGCCTGAGCACACCCTCTCTTGCGGGAGGGAAGGGTTAAGGCTCCCTCCCAAGGGTCCTGCCATCTGATCCTGCTTCCCGCTCTGTCCTCACCTGTGGGATGGGATGGCGAGACGATGGAAACCATTGATGCTGCCAGCCTCCTTCAGCTCCGTACTTTAACCCTTCTCCTCCTGAGTCAAACTTGTGGTGACATCCAGGAAGCAACATCTGTGGCTTTGGCTGGGTTGCCACTCGCCACCCACCTCTAGAGGGAATCAGGGAAGGTGTTAAAGACAAAACAAAGATATAGGACAGATGTGTAGGATGTAATATTATGCAGCCAGTGAGTGAACAAGCCATTTTTGTATTTTGAAAGTAACTTTGGAAAATGCACGATACGAGTTGTAACTATCTTTTAGCTATCTCCATCTTCAACATCTACATCTGTATAAGAAAAGAAGACTGCAAGGTGGAATTTCCTGGTGGTCCAGTGGTTAGGACTTGCACTGCCGGGTGCACAGGTTTGATCCCTGGTCTGGGAACTCAGATCCCACAAGCCGTGCAGCATGGCCAAAAAAAAAGTCTGCAAGGAAATTCTCCAGGAGCGGTTATCTCTGGGGGAAGGCAGTAGTGATCTCGGAGAGGCAGCAGTGAATGGTGGCATGAAGCGAGATCTTAATTCCCTGCCCAGGAATTGAACCTGGGTAGCCTGGATGAAAACCAGGAATCCCAGCCACCACACCTGCCCTGCCCTAGGACCCTCCCCAACATGCGTGCGCAACTCTTTTTCCAAGATGGATTACAGCCCAGAGGCCTATGGGACGGCCTTAGTATCATATATTATGGAGTGGTGCTCCCTCCTCTTTGACCCCCAAGGAGCCTTTCTGCACATGTGCAATGTTTCCCTTGCCCCAAAGATGGGAAATATATGACCTCGTGATCTTTTAACAGGGTTTAACCCCTCTCTGTCCCTGCCATAAAAGCGTCCAATGTCCAGTTACCTACCCTATTCCTGTTGTTTCTTATATCAAAGTGCAGATCTTGAAATATAGACAGGAGTCTGGTAAATACATATGCAGTCCTGGAGCCTGTATGTCTCTTGCCTCAGCAAATGTAAACAGGGGTTGGTAATGAATGTCTGGCCTGGAGCCCATCTTCTTCGCACCCCAAGAAGTGTGAACAGGAGGCCAGTTATAAATGTCTAGTTTGGGGCCCACCTATCTCCTGCCTCAGTAGGATCATGATAGGAATATTTTATTTTCTTTTGTGTTTCTATATTGTGTACATTTTCTATAATGAATGTCATAGAAGAGGTGGTATAGCATAGTGATTGAAAAAGCAGACTGTGTGGGTTCAAATCCTGGCTCTCCAATTTATGTAGCTTCAAGACCTTGGACAAGTCACTTAGCCTCTCATCCTCAGTTTCCTCCTGCATACAATGGGGAGAATTAATACCTATTTATAGGGTTGTTAGGATTAAATGAGTTCATATTTGGCATGAACATTTCATTTGCCATGCACAGGGCCTGGCACATAGCAGGCACTATGTGTTTGTTAAATAAAAGCAAAGTTACTTTTGGAGTTCCCTTGGTGGTCCAGTGGTTAAGAATCTGCCTTCTAATGCAGGGGACGGAGGTTCGATCCATGGTTGGGGAACTAAAATCCCACGTGTGGTGGGGCAACTAAGCTTGCATGCCACAACTAGAGAGAAGCAATGAAAGATTCTGTGGGCCACAACTAAGATCCGACATGGCCAAATATAAATATTAAAAAAATATACAGATTATTCTTTTAAAAAAGCAAAATTACTTTTATAGAATATGCAAAAAGGTTAATTTTAAAATTATCCAAGTAATACAGGAACACAGTCTTCTTGTAAGGAATAACATGGGAATTTTTTAAGTGAAATAATCCTTGGGGAGGGATTAGTTTACAGCCTGTCTGGATTCACATTAAAAAAAAAATTTTTTTTTGGCTGCGTTGGGTCTTCATTGCTGCACGCGGGCTTCCTCTAGCTGCGGCGAGCGGAGGCTGCTGTTCGTTGCAGTGTGCGGGCTTCTCATTGCGGTGGCTTCTCTTTTTGCCGAGCTCGGGCTCTAGGCGCATGGGCCTCAGTAGTTGCAGCACGCGGGCTTAGTAGTTGTGGTTCGCGGGCTCTAGAGCGCAGGCTCAGTAGTTGTGGTGCACGGGCTTAGTTGCTCCGCAGCATGTGGGATCTTCCCGGACCAGGGAATCGAACTCGCGCCCCCTGCATTGGCAGGTGGGTTCTTAACCACTGCGCCACCAGGGAAGTCCCTGAAAAACGTATTAGTTGAGTGCTAAGGCAGGAGCAGGAAGGCGTGAGAAGTGTGTGGGTGGCATTCCAGGGACAATCCCCTCCCTGCTCGCTCCACACTGGGGGAAAGGGCAAGGCCAGGATTCACCAGTGTGGACCATCAGCACTGGCTGATCCTGCGCCCCAAAGCTCCCGCTTTGATATTCTCCCCCAGGAGGCAAATGCTGAGCCAGGAACCCAGACATTCTGGTTTGCTGGCCAGCCTCACTGACGTGCAGGCCTACTTGCCATTTGGCTTTTTGAAATATTGGCAAGTATCTGACAACCCCCAGAACTACCATTGTGGATCCCTCGGGGTCTAGGAACTTCAAATCAGGAACTGTTTAAGAAAGCAAATGGCACGCTTCTGATACGGATTTCACACCAATGTGTGCCTGAGGGCATCACCGTTCCAGCATCACGCACCACGTGAAGTGTCCCTCAGAACCAGGAGGAACTGGCGAGGGTAGCCCCCCTCGTCAGCTCCCTGCTGGGGAAGGACTCAGATCCACGCAGCTACACAGTTACCTCCTTAGCATTTCTTTCTTTTTTTTTTTTTTAATATTTATTTGGTTGCACCAGGTCTAAAGTTGTGGCAGGCGGGCTCCTTAGTTGCAGCTTGCCGGCTCCTTAGTTGTGGCATGCGAGATCTTAGTTGCAGCTTGCATATGGGATCTAGTTCCCCGACCAGGGATCGAACCCAGGCCCCCTGCATGGGGAGCAAGGAGTCTTGTCCACTGTGCCACCAGGGAAGTCCCCTCAGCATTTCTTGACCTCAGCCCATAGATTAGGAAGCGTGCAGCCTCTCGCCCAGGAGGAATAGGTTTTGGGGGTGGGGAGGCAAGATTTGAGCATTTTGGCGTGCAAGCTTTCTGTTGAATGGGAAAAAGTTTAGATTTCATTCCTACCCATCCACACCAGTAGCAGCCTGTGAGGATGAAAGTGATTGGACTGGTGCTGAGCGGAGCCTCCAGGGAGGAAGGTCAACATGAGCCGCAGCCCAGGCTCAAGGCAGCCAAAGGGCGCCCCACCCTGCGAGGCCGTCAGAGCGCACCCAACGCCTGCCGCGCGGCCGCCCTGCCAGGCTCCACGATGACGGCCCCCCCAGTGAGAAACTAGGGTCACTAACTTCTCCGAGAACAGGCCAGGCCGGGATGGAATTCAGGCGGGTCACTAACTTCTCCGAGAACAGGCCAGGCGGGGATGGAACTCAGGCACACCCTGGCTCTGGGTGATGTGGCCCCAGGGATTTTCTCCCCCGTGACGTGTATCATTTCCTCTTGAGAGCCAATCATTAACCTTACCGAGGCCCTCACATGAGAAGCCTCAGGAACAAGTGACTGGTTGAGGCTGGAAATGCCCAGGCTGCTTCCCCAGAGGGGCCGGGTCCCCAGTCACACTCCTGCCAGGGTCGCAGGGCAGGGGCCCAGCCCAGGCCCAGCCTCTCCTGCTGACTTCTACACACCCTGCTGGGCAGGTCAGATGGCAGAGGCCTGGATGTGGACGAAGCCCCTTTGCTTTCGGGCAGTGCTACCCACCGCAGCTGAGTGCCCTCTGCTTAGGGATGGGGGTGGGGAAAAGAGCTTTCAGGAACACTGGGGAGGGTGCAGCGGGGTTAAGGTTTTCCCACCCGGACAGCCTCAGTTCCACACCCTCTCCATGCTGTAAGACACCTGCTGTGTGAGAAAGTCTGCTGGGCAGCAGGGTCAGGGGCCCCAGCCCCACCTGGACCTAGTCCCTCAGCCTTTTCCCGGGGGTGGGGATGGGGTGGGGGCTGGGATAGTCATGGATTCCTTGGCTTAACTTCCCAGCCTCCAATTAAGCCAGTAACAGACAGAACACCTCTACCCTGGTGGGTCGGGTGCCAACCCTCAGTCTGGCCAGCTGCGGGGGAGGAGCCGGAGAGAAGCCACCTGGTCAGAGCCCCGCCCATTCTCGGGCAACAAGGCCCTGGTGCTGAGTGGCCAGGACCAACCCGGAGACCCTCTGATGGGGTTTGGGAACTCAAGGGCGGGGGAGGCCATGCATCCTGGCCAGCAACCTCCCCGCCGCCCCGGAGGCCACAGGGCTGTCCCCAGTCCCGGGGGCTCTCCATTCTGGTTCAGAGCCCTTCTCCCGCGACGGTGAGGCCAGAGGGGTCGGCCTGTTTTCTGGGATTCCCAGGACCTCCCGGGACCACTGGGCAGGCGCCACAGGTCAAGTCCAGGCAGCGGGTCGGGAGGCAGGTTCCCCGCCCACCCCTCAACCACGGGCCAGGGGTCCCTGCGGGCCGGCCACCCTCCCCAGCGCGCCCCTCCCAGTGGGCCAGCCAGCGCTTGAGTCCAGCTTTACTGGCCGCCGCCTACGCCCCCGGGCGCTGCTTGAGGGTGACCGAGGCGCCGCTGCTGACCATGACCGCGGGGTAGAGCGCTCCAGGAAGGAGGCCAGGAAGCGGTAGATGAGGCTCACGCCGCCCGCCACGCCATAGGAGAGGCAGCCGGCGCCGCAGTCGAGCGCCACGCCGAGCGTGCGGTGGTAGCCGCTGTGCAGCACCGTCTGCGTGCTGTGTGCCACACGGAGAACTTGAGCGAGTCCCACTCCAAGCACCACGAGTAGGGGTTGCGGCCCAGCAGGTAGATGATGTTGCGGCGCGGGCGGCCGCTGGGCGTGGGGGATGCGGCGGTAGGTGACGCCCAGGCACGCCCACGAGTTGGACACCTCGGCCTCCCACTAGTGGCAGCCCTCTGCCAGGCCGCGCGAGCACAGCACCTGCGGCCACTGCTTGAAGCCGCCCGGGAAGGGGCTGCCTGCGGCGAAGGGCTCCAGGAGGATGCCCAGGTTTAGCACCGAGTGGGTCTCCTAGAACAGGAACAGCTCCTCACTGGCCATGGTAGGGTCGAAGTTCAGGTTGCACTAACCTGGGGCAAGGGGGATGGGAAAGGAGGCCAGGGTCATTGGCCCCGGGCGCAGAGCGCTGGAGGCCCGGAGGGGGGAGGGGCCGAAGCCGCATGGCTTTTGCACAGAAGTCACCAAATGCTTCCACCCCCAGCTCCCAGAAGTGGCCCCTCTATACCCTCCTCTTTAAGTCTCCAACTGTGGCCCCCTGGGGGTGGGACAGGACGGCCCTCTCCCCTTCCTATCAGGGCCTTGGAGTCACGGGCCGAGTGCTTCTGAGGCCTCCAGCCCAGAGTGCGAGGCCAGGGCAGGAGAGAGCCGGCACCTCTCTGGAGCCCTGGCCTGAATGGAGGTGGGGCTCGGTAAGTCAAGGCAAGGGCCCTGTTCCTCTCCTTCCCACCCCTGGGGCTGGACCCCAGTACTGAGGACTCACACTTGAGAAGTGTCTCCCTGCCCACAGCTGGGGGCGGCACCTCACAGGAGCTCATCTTGACGCCTGGGGCTGGACCCCAGTACTGAGGACTCACACTTGAGAAGTGTCTCCCTGTCCACAGGGGGGGCAGCGCCTCACAGGAGCTCATCTTGATGCCTGGGGAAGATGGAGGGGCTTTGCTGAGGACACTCTCACAGCCCAGCATCTTTCCAGAGAGAGGCGTGGGCTTCTGGGAGGTTGAGTTACCTGGGGAGGGTGCACACAGACAGGCAGGGTTCTCTACAAGTGCCTGGAATCCCAACCGCTGCCCTGTAGGGCCGGCCCACACCCAGAATGCAGGTGAGTCTTCAGGAGGCCCAGGCAACCAGGTACTAACCAACCCTTCAGGAAGAGCTGGTTGATGAAGCTGAGACCCACGTCCACCAGCCGGGTCCGGAGCTCTGCCAAGGTCTCTGGCAGCTGGAGGAAGCTCTGCTCCTCACACTTGGTGCTCATCAGGGGTTCCATGCAGGCCGGGAAGTGCTTCAGCCTGGGGAACTCCTGCGTGCAGGGCGGGGCTGGCAATACCATTTGTTAGCCTGGGCCCAAGCAGATTCCAGGAACTCCTGCTTATGCCAGGGGCTTAGCGGTCCCCAGAACCATGGGGCAGGTGGAAAAGCTGCCCATGTTCAAACCTGGACCTCTTTCTCCCCTCCTCCCGGTTTTCTGGACATCTTAGGTTAGGGATGTCAAAGGCATAGCCACTGTGGCCTAGTGGAGGTTGTGATGGGCGTGGGGCAGAGGTGGGGGTAGGGTGGGGCCTTGCCTGCAGAAATTGCTGGTGGCTCTGGTTGGCGAGCGGGGTGTGGAGCCAGATGCTGTCCCCCTCCAGCTTCAGGAGACGGTTGTGGCTCTGCTGGATGGAGCCGCCCAGCTTCCCCAGGGCGGCCGCCTCCTCTTTCTCCATGAAATCCAAGACCTTCATCTGCATCTGTTTGACCTCCTGGATGATCTCCGAAAAGCAGGCGTTCACCTCATCCCGAGCTGTCTGGATCAATTTCTGGGGGGTGGAAGGGCGTATAGAGAGGCATCTCTGAGCCCCAAGCCGGTACCGCCATTGTCTTCTGCTTAGGCATCCCGTCTCTGTCCTCCTGGCCTCACCCCATTCCCTCCAAGCCCTGAGAGGTCCCCTCAGTCTGGGCCGGGGCTGGGGGTGGACCAACCTTACCGAGAGAAATGCCACCTGGCCCTGGTGCTTTTGGCTGTCAGAGGTGACGACCGGCATCTGGCTCTTCACGTTGGCCTGGACCTTCTGAACCTTGACCTGGGGTGAGAGGGTGGGGTGCAAGAGGAGAGAGCCACTGATTCAGAGAGGTGCCCCAGCAGAAGCGCTTCTGTAAGCAGCCCCACGTCAAGCCCAGAAGAGACGGACCTCTTACATTTTTTTTTTTTTTTAAAGAATCAATTTTATTTAGTTAAGTTATTTTTTGGCTGTGCTGGGTCTTTGTTGCTGCGTGCGGGCTTTCTCTAGTTGCGTTGAGCGGGAGCTACTCTTCATGGCGGTGCATGGGCGTCTCATTGCGGTGGCTTCCCCTGTTGCAGAGCACGGGCTCTAGGCGCACAGGCTTCAGTAGTTGTGGCTCGCGGGCTTAGCTGCTCCGCGGCATGTGGGATCATCCCGGACGAGGGATCGATCCCATGTCCCCTGCATTGGCAGGTGGATTCTTAACCACTGTGCCACCAGGGCAGTCCTCACCTCTTACATTCTTAAGAGGTTTGAATGAGAATGAGGATGGACAGAGCTGAAGGGTAGATGGCCCAGGGCCACCCCTCTTTTTTTTTCTTTGGCCAAGTGGCACGGCATGAGAAATCTTAGTTCCCTGATCAGGGATCGAACCCGTGCCCCCTGCAATGGAATTGCGGAGTCTTAACAACTGGTCCACCAGGGAAGTCCCTGAGGGCCACCCCTCTGCTCCTGTTCTCTCATTCCCTGAGAGACTCTCTCCTCGTTCTTAGGTATCAGGTTCTTTGTCTCTGACAGTGATGACCATTGGGTTTCAGATCACAAGAAGCTGCTGTGGAGGGTTCAGTGACTTGAGAAGCCTGAGAGGCAGTGGGGCGAGGAGGGGCCCATCAGATATGGAGCACTTGGCTCCCTGGGCAGCGCTGCCAGGCCCAGGCAGCATTATGTTTCCAAGTTCCACGTAAGCCTTTAGTCTCACCTGTTCCAGAGGTGGGCATTGTCATGTTTTACAATCTACTATAGGACAGTGCTGTTCCAAGGGCCTGTCTATGAACTGTTGCTGACCCACAACAAAAGAAGAAGCTCCTGCCAGACTGTAAATCAACGTGCTGCTTCCTTTGTCGAGAAAGTCTTGCTATGAGAAAAGCATAAGCTGAACGGAAGAGTGTGATGAGTTGGCTTACATTCCGGCACAAGCTCCATTCTTGCCAGGGACCATCAACAGGTGGCTACATTGGAATAGCACAGTTCTAGAATATACGTGATAGAATGTCTAAAATATAAGTATTCCATTATAAAAGCAATACAAATACTGTAAACAAAATTTTAAAATAGAAAAAAGGGGGCTTCCCTGGTGGCACAGTTGTTAAGAATCCACCTGCCAACGCAGGGGACATGGGTTCGAGCCCTGGTCTGGGAAGATTCCCACCTGCCGCAGAGCAACTAAGCCCGTGCGCCACAACTACTGAGCCTGCGCGCCACAACTACTGAAGCCTGTGTGCCCTAGAGCCTGTGCTCCACACAAGAGAAGCTACCACAATGAAAAGCCCATGCACCACTATGAAGAGAAGCTCCCGCTTGACACAACTAGAGAAAGCCCGCACGCAGCAATGAAGATGCAGCGCAGCCAAAATATCAATCAATCAATCAATAAGAAAAAAGGAAGGGATTCACCTAACTGAACATGACATGTTTGTATTTTGATATGTTCTCTTTCAGCCTTTCCTTTTTCTGTGCAAAAAAAATTTAAATAGGATTCATCACAAATAATTTTGGATCCTTATTCATTCAACTTGCCATCACTTTTCATGTCCTGGCAGGACCCTCGTGACCATCTTTTTTTTTTTTTTTTTGGCCACGCAGCACCGCATGTGGGAGCCTCGTTCGCAGACCAGGGATGGAACCTGTGCCCCCTGCAGTGGAAGTGTGGAGTGTCAACCACTGGACCACCGGGGAAGCCCCATCGTGACCATCGCTGTAATGGCTGCATAACTTTCCTCCAAGGAAAGGGGTGCCCAGAGCTTCTGAGAGACCTTCCCTTTCCACGGAGGACTCCCGAGTGCCCTGGCTCCGCCCCTCCCCCTCCCCCCAGCCCCCCAGCTCCGGCCTCACCTCCTTGCCGGCACACTCCTCCTCCAGGGGGATGGTGTCGTGGTTCTTGTGCTCCTTCAGCAGGCAGGGCCCACACACGCAGCAGCCTTCGGTGCGGCAGTACAGCCTCTGTAGCTTGCGGTGCTTCCAGCACAGCTGGCTCTTGAGGTCCCACACGGGCTCCAGCAGCTGGTGGCCCTGGAACACCTGGTCCTCGAAGTGGCTGCGCAGGTGCTTCTCGCACAGGGAGGCCATGTACCGCAGGCACGACTTGACTGACTTGAGCTCCTCTGGGGCACAGAAGTCGCAGGGCATGTCTCTGGGCCCCCGACCAGGTTCTGTGAGGACCCCAAGGCCTGGCCCTTAGCCTGGGTGAAACAGGTCACCATCTCCTCCAGGATGACGTTCTTGCAGAGGCGAGGCCTGGAGCGGAAGCTCTCTCGGCACTGGGGTCAATAGAGCGTCTCTCCCACAGCTGCCTGGTGGTCCCAGAAACCCTGGAGGCAGGTCCTGCAGAAGTTGTGCCCGCAGGCGGTAGTGACCGGGTTGCGGAACACCTCCAGGCAAATGGGGCAGAGGACTTGGTCCTCCAATGTGGGGAGACTGTTGTTGTCATTCATCAGGAACTGGCCTTGGGGAGGTCTTGAGGGCTGGGCAGGGGGCTGCAGGGCTGGGACTTGGTCCTGGACTGGCCCTGGGAAGATAGAGCAAAGCTGTGTTGAAGCCAAGGCAGGAGTTGAGGGGCCCTTTGAGAGACACACCAGTTCTTCTCTCGGAAGCAGCTGTCTGCCCACGGGGTACAGGGACTGTGCCATCGGTCAGCCCACATGGGGGCATAAATTGGGGCCTGTGTTCTCCTTGTCGCTGTTCTAATTCCTGGACAAGAAGGTGGATGGGAGGAAGAAGACACATCGTGACAAGGGAAAGGAGCCGCTTCCTTGGCCCTTCAGAAGAAAGGTCAAAACACAAGTACTTACGTGAAACTCTCTCTATGTCAAGAAGAGCCAGAGGCTTGGCTGCCCTATGGAGGGAGAAAAAAGAACCCTGGGGCGTTCAGGCGTAGGGGCCTTGCCCGCACTTCACCAGTGCGGGGAGGATCCCCATCAGTCCAGTGTGCCCTCACCCCAGCCCCTTACATCTCTTGAGGTTTGATGACCACCTTCTCACCTTTCCCTTTGGCTGCTGTTCTGCGGTCTCCCCATCAAGTTGGCCCCCCTCCTCGAGACTGCCTGCAATTTTGCTCCCTGATGTCACAGTTCAACCGTGACCAGCCCCAGCATTCTGCTTCTGATGTCAGCAGGGCAAAAGGTGTGCCACCGGACACGCTGCAATGCTGATGCGTTCTGCCCGCCCAAGAGATTCTTTGCTCCAGAGGCTTCATCCCAGGAGGCGGAGCCACTGCTGCACCTGGGGCCCCTTGCAGTGGACTTGGGGGACTCGCATTACCAACCAGAGAGGGAAGATGGCAACTAAGTGGCAGTGGGATCTTGGGCAACTGGTTTAATCTCTCAGGACCATGGTTCTCTTGTGAATCGACAGGGCTGTCGTAGAAGATACTTCAAGGCTCCTTGATCTGAAGTTGAGTGAGCCAAACACTATCTGATTGGTCATCCTAAAGACTGTCGCTTCCCACTGCGGTTCTGATCCTCAGAAGGAAAAAAGGGATGAATGAAGCGGAAGACTCTTTTCACTCTGATAGCTTCTTGTCAGTGTTTCTGTTTCCCAGTCCTTCCAGCCCAACACGATACATGCCCTGAAAAGTTTACAATATTTCACGCTTTTCCTCCAAAAAGTTAGCTTGATCCCACTTATTGGATAGGAGTGGTAAACAGAAGGCATCCTTTCCTCATTTCCTTATCTCAGAGGAAACATTTTCGGCATTTTTCCATTAAGTATGATGTTTGCTGTTAAGTTTTTTGTAGATACCTGTATCAGATTCTGTAGCCTCCCTTTCCCTCCTGGTTTGCTAAGAGGTTTTGTCTGGAATCGTTGTTGACTTTTATCTAATTCTTCTTCTGCATCATTTGAGATGATTATAAGCTTTGCCTCTTATTCTGCTGGTGTGGTGAATTTATATTTATTGATTTTCAATTATTAAACGAACCTTGCATTCTGGAATGAACACTTCTTGGACATAACATGCTGGGCTTTTTATAGATGCTGGATTCAATTTGCTATTATTTTCTTAGGATTTTTGCAACTATGATCACGAATGAGATTGGCCTGTAATTTTCCTTTTATGGAATGTCCCTATCAAGTTTTGGTGTTAAGGTATGATAGCTTCATAAAATAAGTTGGGAAGTGTTATCACTTATGTGGAATAATAAGATGGATATTACTTCTAACTTAAATGTTTGGTAGAATTCACTGGTAAAACCACCTAGGACTGGAGACCTCCCTGGCGGTCCAGTGGTTAAGACTCCACGCTTCCACTGCAGGGGACGCGGGTTTGATCCCTGGCCAGGGAACTAAGATCCCACATGCCGCTCAGACAAAAAAAACGAAAACAAAAAACCCCACCTAGGCCCAGAAAATCTTTTGTGGAAAGGTTATTAATTACATATTCAATTCCTTTCAGAAATTATGTTGTCTATTTATTCCTGTGTCAATTTTGGTAAATGGTGTTTTCCTAGGAATTTGTCCATTTCCTCTAAATTTAAAAATTTGGGGGGTATAAAGTTGTTCATAATATCCACTTATTTTTTTTTCCTTTTTTTTCTTTTTTTTTCTTTTTTGGCCGCACTGTGTGACTTGTGGGATCCTAGTTCCAGACCAGGGATTGAACCCAGGCCCTCGGTAGTGAAAGGCAGAGTCCTAACCACTGGACCACCAGGGAATTCCCTATCCACTTATAATTTTTCACATAACATGAAATTGGCATTTTAACCATTTTGGTGTACAGTTCAGTAGTACTGAGTACACTCACAGTGCTGTGCCACCATCACCACTATCTATACACAAAATTTCTTCATCACCCTTGACAGAAACTTTGTAACCACTAGGCAATAATTTCCCATCCCCCCTCCCTCCAGCTCCTGGTAACCTCTAATCTACTTTCTATCTCTATGATAACTCTATCTTTCTATCTCTATTCTAGATATTTTGTATGAGTGAAATCATACCATATTTGTCCTTTTGAGTCTGGTTCATTTTACTTAATGTTTTCAGGGTTCATCCATGTTATAGCATGTATCAGAATTTCATCCCTGTTGATGGCTGAATAATGTTCCTGCTGTCTCTATATAAACACATTTTGTTTATCCATTCTTCTGTTGATGGACATTTGGGTTGCTTCTACCTTTTAGCTATTGTGAGTAATGCTGCTATGAATATGGGTATACAAATATCTGTTTAAATCCCTGCTTTCAATTCCCTTGGCTATATCCCTAAGAGTGGCACTTATAATCCTACAGTCTTTAGACTGTAGGATTTGTAGTTGTGGCTCCCTTTCACATTCCAGATATCCTTTGTATTTTCTTTTTTCTTGATGAGATAAACTCTCTAGGAGTTTATGCATTTTATTAACCTTCTAAAAGAATCAGCTCTGGGTTTTGATGGTTGTATTGTATGTTTGTTTGTTTTTTATGTCATTGATTTCTGCTCTTCTCCTTTATTATTGCTTTTACTTCTTTGGGTTATTCCTTCCTTTTACTTTCTTTATGTTGAATTTGCTTTTCTAAGTTCCTGAGATGGTTGTTTATGTAACAATTTTTAGCATTTCTTCCTTGTAAATACATATGTTTTCCCATTTAAGTACGACTCTTATTGCACCTTATACTAAAGAGTATTACCATTATCATTCAGTTCAAAATGTTTTCTGATTTCCATTGTGATGTCTTCTCTGACCCATGAGTTATTTAGAAGCATGTTGCTCAGCTTCCAAAAATGCAGATATTTTCTAATTATCGTTTTTTATTATTGATTTCTAACTTGATTCCACTATAATCAGATGTTATGCTTGGATTTAAATCCTTTGACTTTTTTAAAGACTTGCTTTATGGCTCAGAGCGACATGGTCAATGTTGGTAACTTCCACATGCACTTAAAAATTCAGAATGTGTTCTGCAGTTATTTGATGTAGTGTTCTACACATTTCAGTTATGACATTTGCCAATCATGTTGTTAAAAGCATCGGTATCCCTATTGGTTTTCTGGTCCTTTTTTTTTTTTTTTTTTTTGCTGTACGCAGGCCTCTCACTGTTGTGGCCTCTCCCGCTGCGGAGCACAGGCTCCGGACGCGAGGCTCAGCGGCCATGGCTCACGGGCCCAGCTGCTCCGCGGCATGTGGGATCTTCCCGGACCGGGGCACAAACCCACGTCCCCTGCATCGGCAGGCGGACTCTCAACCACTGCGCCACCAGGGAAGCCCTCTGGTCCTTTTAATACTAAAAGATGTGACAAAATTCCTAGTAGTATTACGGATTTGCCTATTTCTCCTTTTAGTTCTATCAATTTTGAGGCTAGAACATTAGATGCACACAAATTTATAATTATTATGTTTTCCCAGTGACTTGTTTTACCATTATTGATTTTTTATTATTCAATTTCCTCCTTCCTATTATCTGGGTAGTTATACTTCTATTATTTGGGGAGTAGTTACATGAGAAATTATAACATGCATCCATGGCTTATCAAAGTCTAATATTAAGCGTTACTTTAATCTTAAATAATGCAAACCCTTAGAATTCTTCAACTTCATTTACCTCATCCCAACTTTTACTATGGTTGTGTATTTTCTCTTTATATATTTTAAAACTATAAAGTGCTAATAATGCTTAAATGGTCTTAAAGTGGTCTTAAATAATGCTTAAAGTGCTAAGAATGCTTAAATGGTGTGCAATCTATATATCTATATATATCAATCCATGTACTTACCATTTTAATTGCTCTCCATTTTTTCCTATGTCTCTAGCTTCTGGGGTCATTTCCTTCTTCCTGAGGAACACCTTTTAGTATTTCCTTTATTACAAGGTCTGCTGGTGACAAATACTCTCAGGTTCTGGTTGTCAAAGTTGATTTTATAACATCTTCATTCTTAAAGGACATCTTCATTAAGGATAGAATTCTAGGTTGGCAGCTATATTCTTTTCAGCACTTTGGAGATTTAATTCCACTGTCTTCTGGTTTATATTTTTCTGTTGAGAAGATGACTGTCAGTCTTATTGCTGTTCCTTTGAAAGTAACCTCTTTCCCCCCCGCTTCTGGTGACTTTTAAGATTTTCTCCATATTTTGTTTTCATCCATTTTGTTATTTCTATGTGTGTTTTTATTTATCCTGCTTAGGACTTGTAGTGATTCTTGAATACGTGGCTGCCTTTAAAAAGGGGCTCGATCCTGGCTCAGCATTTCCATCTCCCTGCCTCTGCCAGGTTCTTTTTTTTTCCCCCTACTATTTATTTATTTATTTATTTTTAAAACTTATTTATTTATTTTTGGCTGCATTGTGTCTTCGCTGCTGCACGCGGGCTTTCTCTAGTTGTGGCTACTCTTCATTGAGGTGCACAGGCTTCTCACTGTGGTGGCTTCTCTTGTTGCGGAGCATGGGCTCTAGGCCCGTGGGCTTCAGTAGTTGTGGAACACGGGTTCAGTAGTTGTGGCTCGTGGGCTCTAGAGTGCAGGCTCCGTAGTTGTGGCACATGGGCTTAGTTGTTTTGTGGCATGTGGGATCTTCCCGGACCAGGGACTCGAACTCGTGTCCCCTGCATTGGCAGGTGTTTTCTTAACCACTGCACCACCAGGGAAGCCCTCTACTATTTATTTATTTATCTGGCTGCGCCACGTCTTAGTTGAGGCACATGGGATCTAGTTCCCTGACCAGGGGTGGAACCCGCACCCCCTGCATTGGGAGTGCGGAGTCTTAGCCACTGGACCGCCAGTGAAGTCCCTTTGCCCAGGTTCTGATGAAGCTCCCTTGGCCACTACAGCAGCTGCTTGGCTGTTTCCTCCCTGCCTCCAGCATTCCCCTCTCACTCACTGTTCCAGGCATGCAGTGGCTGTGCAGCACATGGCAGCAAATAAGTGGACGTTTGCTCAAGCCCTGATAGAAGTGACAGAGCTGAGCAGCACATCCTTTCTGCACCTGCCAACCACACCCTTCTCCAACTTCAGGGTCTAGTTCAGAACTCTGTGGCGCCTTCCGAATCCTCCCCCATCCAAACACCTGCTTACTATCCATCATAACTGCACAAAGCAGGCATGTTTTGAGGATGTTTAGCTCTTTGATTTGCCAACTGTGAGATGGTGCACATGCAAAGGTTATCAGAATGAAATGCGAGTAGAAGCAATAGCCCAAACTTAGACATAAAGTGATCCAAGAATATCCAAGGGAGCTTGCTCACAATCTCCTTACAAGTAAGCTAAGAAATACAAACTATTGGTCTTCTATTCATTTTGTGTTTTGTTAGAATTAACAGAAAACGGACCAGTTAAAAAATACTCAAATTTAGATATGAGGGGCTTCCCTGGTGGCGCAGTGGTTGAGAGTCCGCCTGCCGATGCAGGGGACGCGGGTTCGCGCCCTGGTCCGGGAGGATCCCACATGCCGCGGAGCGGCTGGGCCCGTGAGCCATGGCTGCTGGGCCTGCGCATCCGGAGCCTGTGCTCCGCAACGGGAGGGGCCCCAGCAGTGAGAGGCCCGCATACCGCAAAAAAAAAAAAAATTTAGATATGAGTTAGATTTGGAGCTGCCAAATTTGACTTGGGGAAAATAAACACAGAGGAGGTAAGAGTCACAAAAGCAAGCCCACGAGGGCAAAAGGTACAACTCACAAGGGCAAAAGCGCATGGAAAACAATGATCTCAATGAAAATATTTTTACGTGAAAATGAAAATAGAAAAACGATTGAATTGCATTGTATAGAAAGCTGACCAAGGAATTAAACTGGCTAAATAGAGTAACAGTTCACTCCAGGGGAAAGCTTCACTGATGAAAATCCTTCTGTGTGGCGTGATTCTTATTAAAAATTTAGCTCTGGGCTGCCACCTGGGCTTTACGACGGAGCGGATTCAGTCAAACTCAAATAACCTGTTGTAAACAGCGCCGTATGGAACCTCCAGCAAGCTCCAACAGGAGACTCACCGTGCAGACTCCAGGGTGTTGGAACAGAACCATGACTCCTTTTACAGGTAACTCTTCTTCTGTGGAGGAATAGCTCCAGCTACCTAATCAGGGGCATCAAGTGACCACGTGACCTGAGCTGCCCATCACAATCTGAGGAGTAATTAACACAGCCCAGAAATAGACGTGACTGTCTCTCAGACCTGGGAACAATGACTGTTTGCAGTGTCTTGTGTTGCGGGGAGGATACGATCATCTTTGTGTAAAGAGTAGCTGCGTCTTGGGACTTCCCTGGCGGTCCAGTGGTTACGACTCTCCGCTTCCGCTGCAGGGGGGCGCGGGTTCGAGCCCTGGTCGGGGAACTAAGGTCCCACGTGCCTCGCGGCGCAGCCAAAAAATTTTAAAAAAAGAAGGAAAGAAAAGTAGTTGCGTCTTGTTACGTGGAAGCACAAAGCTGTTCTTACGAAGTTCAAATGTGCACAGAAGCGTGCTTATGGGTGCGGAGCAGCCACAAAGGCGGCAGAGCTGCTGTTAACTCTCAGCCCCAACCCACCCCGACTGCCCTGTGCTGCTGGGGCCGGGAAGCTGCTGAAGGCATCCTGAGAGGGAGACGGCAAGGCTGGAGGGGAAAAAGGAGACGTGGCCCTTCCTGTTAGAGAAACCACAGCGACGCAGCTTTGCTCCGGCGGCAACAGCTGGTCCCAGCAGTGCGGTTCCTTTGCGGTTTTCCGCGCTCCCAGCAGCAGCCTCACTGAGCCCTGAGATGGCAGCATCCCTCTACAGGGCGCCCCCCCCCAGCCTCGACCGTTTAATGCCAGCCTCTTCCCTTTGCTCCCCAGTCCCGGGAGCGATAACTGTGTCCTGCGACCACTACAGCTGTGACACCTGAGTCCCCTGGGCCCTCTCCTTTCTCCACCACCTGTCGACGACGGCTGTGGTCTCCCGTCGGAGCTGTTACGGCCACACACCTTGCTCAGTACCTTTCTGTGTACACACCACCTCCCCAACTGTAAGCGCCCCATAGGAGGGACGACCTAACGCCTTTTGAGGATCCCACACCCCGCCTGATGCCTTAGGGATCAATACTTGACGTGCTGGTGACTCGATTCTCACCTCACGTTTCTTACCCCTCCTCTTCCTTGCAGAGAAAATGGGCACCCCGTCCCTTATTCTCTTCCAGGAAGACTTTTTTCCCTTGAAAACCACCTCATGCCCGCCCCCTGTCTCTTTCCGGCTCTCTGGTGGGAAGCCCATCTGTCCCCTCCTTCTGTTTCTGGGCGCTCTCTGGGTCCTTTCAGATGCAGTCAAATGAAAGCCAGGAGGAAGAAGGCCCAACACCCCCTCAGGCAGTTTTAGCAGCAGGAGAAATCAGGGCTTTGTAAGAAGCCCTGCTAGAAAAAGGTGCAGTGAAATTCATCCCCTGAGGACAGTATGACAATCACCAATAGTGAGTGACAGCAGGAACCCAGGAGCTCGCAGTATCGGAAAACATACACCAAAGGTTTCAAGATTCAGAAGTCTGTTTCATGTCTTTATTGACCAGAGAGAAAAAAAAAAAGGGGTCACAGCATTTCAGACTTTATTCAAACACACAAATGGTAACAAAGGGCACCCACAAGTGACAGGCATGGTCCCTAAGGCCTGGCTCAAAGGCCATGCTGGAGGGTGTGGGTGACTTCTCAGCCCTACTCCCTCAGCATCTCTGTCCCTTCCTCCTCTGCACCTCACGGACACCCCTGAGATCAGTTAAAATTGTGCAGAAACTAAGTTACTCTAGAGGAGGTTGGGCCCTGCCTCACTGCCAAAAAAGAGCAGGTTCTGAGGAGAAGATGGAAGCGGGCTTCGGGGTCATCACTCAGGAGACACCAGGCTGCTCCCTGGGTCTGGCCTGCATCACCCACGGCCTCGGACCTGGGCAGGGAAGGAAGCAGGGAGACACTCCCCATGTGGCAGCCCTGGGCAGCTGGAGAGCGTGGGTCACTGGTCATGTGATACCCCCCAGCCCATGGCCAGACCTCTGCCTGAAGTTACTCCCCCGGAGGGAGAAGGCTTTCAAGAAAAAAACACCGACTAGGTTCATAAAGGGCTTGGGTAAAACACTTTTCCAGAAACCTTAAGAAACGAATCACTCTCAGATTCCTGGAGCATTGGAACAACTGAAATTGTCATGGGGTTGCCGGGAGGAGGGAAGCTTGGTGAAAGGCAGCCCTCTAGTTCCTCAGATCACTTAGCAAGGGGCTCAGCAGTCTTTTCGCAGGCTCCACGGTGGACCTCTGAGAAGCATGATGAAAGAAACAGTGCATCCTGAGGTGCTGGCCCGCGCCTCCTCGCTCCTCCTTGCTGGCTTGGGACCAGAGGCTGACCATCAGGTGAGCCCCAGAGAGCAAACCTGATTGGCCGCGAGGCCCCACATGCAGCTGCTTCCCCTCCTTTCAGTCCGACGGTTCTTATTCAGATCGGCCAAAGAGCACCTCGCCCATCGCTCTGTGCTACTCAGGGCAGCTTTTCCTTGACTCACTCAAAATCTTTTTTTTCCCCGAAAGATGACAGGATGGACATCTGTCACCTTTCTGAAGGGGTGACTGTTTTTATTGTAGGTAGAAGTTCCTCTAACGTTTTACAACTGTAAAAATCCTGGGCTCGGGCCAGACTTCCGAGGTGCCGACGTGCACGTTCACGTTGGTGCGCAGACATGGCGTGTCAGCAGACGCCCTGGATACACACTCCTACCCTACTCTACACAGACACATGAGGGCAACGTGCGAATCCTGGAGAAGGGTTAGGCCACCTGGGCAGGGGCAGGTCACAGGCTCGGAAGACATTTGGCTTAGTCGATAGTCATTTCCAAAACACCATGACCCCAGACCCACGCAGTAAGCAGCTGAGCTGTGGAGCAGAGAGAACCTCAGCTTTGAAGGCGCCCAGGAGCCATGGGCTTGAGGGGCTCTTATGGATGGAGCATTCCCCACGGGCACCTCCCCCTCCTCCAGACCATCTGCCACCCTAAGAAAGTCACCCGGGGCAAAGTCAGGATTCTCTGGTCCCTTTGCGTTCCACGACTGCTCATCGAGACTCAAAAGCTTAGAGAGTCCAGTTACCAGCTCCGAGGGCACAGCCCAAAGGAGGGCTTTCCTCCTCTGGGTCCAACAGCATTTGATCCTTGACGCCTTGGCACTCCACAGAAAGAAGTGGTGGTGAGGGCTAGGTCAGAGACGGGGGAGTCCTCAGACTGCCCAGCAAACCCACACACACTATGGGGGATGGTGGGGGGTGGGGCTCACTGACGCCGCCCAGGTCAGAAACCAAGAAGAGACACAAATATCGCACTTTTGGTCAAGGCATTTCCAAGAGACGATCACAAAAATGATACCACTTTTGGATACGACAATATAACACATTTGGCAACTTTCAAAGAAAACGGCCGGCCCCACCCCAAGCCATCGAGGGTCCAAAGTCCCTTTACCCTCAGCCCCAGTTTAAAAAGTCAGGGAAGGAAGATGGGCCAATGCAGGGCAAGAAAAGGCTGCAGAAGCAGTTACATCAACTACCTAAAGCGCCTGTCTGTCTGTCTGATTCGGCGCAGGTGCCGCCTGCCTCAAACCTCTTCTTGGGGAGAAAGCAAGCTATCTGGGGGGTCCAGGCTGCTGGAGACAAATGACGCAAAGCTGAACATGGTAGCAGCTGGGTGCCCCGAATCCAGAGCTGCAATCCCCAGTCTCCAACCACCACCAAGGACACCCTATCCCCCCCCTCCTCCAAGAGGCTTTGTTCATAGGAATGTGGGGTACTCTGGCAACTCTATCCAAACCTCAGTTCAACAACCTGAAGCTAGAACGCTTTGCATCTGCTGCATTATTTGGGGGGGCATGGGCCGGGAAAGATGGTGTTACAAAGCGGCTGCTAATGTCCGACGTGGCCCACTCAGGTGGAAACATGGCACGGCGCAGGGAAAAACCTCTTCCTTTGCTCCAGCTTCCTTGAAGCACAGCATATGTGCAAAGACCTAGGCCTTCCTCTTCCCCTCCCCCTAGCCCTAGATCAGCTCCAGCTGAGAACCCGGCCCAGCTGCTCTCATAAAGATCTGTTGTAACATTAGCTAAGAAAACAGAAGCAGGTACTGAAAAGGTATTCTGCAGCCGGAAGCGGCCTCTGTCTTCCGGTTCCTGTGGGTGGGGCTGGGGTTCCTTTGGTTTTGACCAGAACACTTCTCCACCGGGGGGCCAGGCTCAGCTTTGCTTTGCAGTAGCTCGGTTACTGTACAGGAGCAAGATTTAACTTCACAGAGGTGCTCTGCTGGGTTGCTCTCTCGTCGGTTAGGACTCCGGACTTTACATCCGAGATCCTCTCTCCTGAAGAATCTGGAAGGGGAAGGTGGGGAAGAGGGCTGAGGCTTGGAGGCTGGATGCAGACTGCTTTTGGGCGGTGGTTGCTTACCGGACCGCCAAGGGAAGAGAAAGAGCCCCGGAGCCGCTTTCCACTGGAGCCCACGGAGCAGCACGACAATCGCTGTTACCCCAGGAAGCCAGGCAACCGCCCCTAAAGCACTGCAGTTGTAAAAGACTTTTGCTGAACACGGCCACGCCTAAGTTTACGTGTTGTTGGACCACTTCCCCTGTGAGAAAGGACACGGTCCGGGCTCACCACATACTGATGATTTAGAAGCATGTATGTGTGTCTGTGTTCGAGGGGGCACAGTGGAGGAAAAAAGGTAACAGTGTGCAACCATTTTCCAGTAACTTCAGGGCGTCAGGGGGCGGGGGAATCACAAAGGTAACCAAACTCCTTTTCTCTTGAGATGGCGGAGAAAGAGAGAGAGAGAGAACAGTTTCAAAATATAAAGGTGAAATACTTTCCAATTTTGAGTTTCAGAATTCTCACCTTATAGTAATTAATGGCCATAAGCTTTTTCATTGATTTGACAGAGGCTGGGAAAAGACTACCCTATTTTGGTTCACATGTCCTAACTAAAAGCCTCTGTCACTGCTCCAAAAGTCCTGATTTAATTTACAACAGTCAGGGGCTCCCCTGGTGGCGCAGTGGATAAGAATCCGCCTGCCAATGCAGGGGACACAGGTTCATTCCCTGGTCTGGGAAGATCCCACATGCCACAGAGCAACTAAGCCCGTGCAACTAAGCCCGTGCGCTACAACTACTAAGCCTGTGCTCTAGGGCCCGCGAGCCACAACTACTGAAGCCCGTGCGCCTAGAGCCCGTGCTCTGCAACAAGAGAAGCCACGACAGTGAGAAGCCCGCGCACTGCAACGAAGAGTAGCCCCCGCTCGCCACGACTAGAGAAAGCCCGCGTGCAGCAACAAAGACCCAACACAGCCAAGAAAGAAAAATAAATTACAACAGTCAAAAGGCCAAAATGAAGGGGAAATGCAAAGCTGGCTTGAGAAGGAAAGGGAAGAACCTGTGAGCAACAGTTCAGGCAAGGCCTGCGCAGGGGCTGAGAGCAAAGGGTCAGAGATGAAAGTCGGGTGAAGGAACTTACCTTTGCCTTCTCGCTCGGCTCAATGACAATGCCATTGGTAGAATTATTTAATTCTCTGGAGACAACACAGAGGAATTCTGCCTGATCCTCATTTCCATAGTTATAGGAAGATCCGATGCTGATTAGCTGATAAAACAAGAATGTGGTGAACATACAAATAGTGATCTTCAAATATTGAAGTGGCACACAAGTCAAACCCTCCTCCTCACTGAACTTTTGTTGTTTTGCTGCTCAAAGGAGGAAGAATTCTCTGGGTCTATCAAGGCCCCAGGGGATAACTGGATCCCAGCTGTGCACCAGGCTTCCCCAAAGAAAAGTGTGAGTTCTGCCACTGTCCCCTCACCCAAGCACTTGAAACAGTGCCAAAGGCAGCAGCCAGGATTGATACGGTCACATTATTCCTTCTAGCAAACATTGAGGGGAAATAGAATGCTTCTGTGAATGAAAACGGACACTTGCTTCAGCCAAAACACCTACACAGAGCTGGCTCATCTTTAAGCAGAAGCCCTAGACAGGAGACCGGAGCTCGGGAGGCTCTGGAAAGCACCACGCGAGAGTCACTGAAGAGCTGCTCAAGCCAAATGCTGCTGCAACTTCTAACCTTTTTGGTGAATTGAACTCAGGCTCTAGTCTAAAGAGGAAATACGGATGCAGAGAGGGAGAAGCTGAGCCTGAGGGTGTGGTCATCCTGGCAAGTCTGCAAGGCCTCAAGTCGGGAGACCATGGCTGACTTGCTGTATGACCGGGCTGCGGACACCTCAGCCTTCCTGGGCCTTAACTTCCTCCTCCATGTAATGGAGTCAAAGGGAGCAGACTTGGTCCTCACACAGCACATCAATAAGATGAGAAAAACAGCAGGATAAATTATTCATTAGTTTCACAAAGAATAGTTTTAAAAAGTTGTTATAGGGACTTCCCTGGTGGCACAGTGGTTAAGGATCCACCTTCCAAGGCAGGGGACACAGGTTCAATCCCTGGTCCGGGAAGATCCCACGTGCCGCGGAGCAACTAAGCCCGTGCGCCACAACTACTGAGCCTGAGCTCTAGAGCTTGCGAGCCACAACAAAGAGTAGCCCCCGCTCGCCGAAACTAAAGAAAGCCCGAGTGCAGCAATGAAGATCCAATGCAGCCAAAAATAAATAAATAATTTTTTATTAAAAAAAAAAAGTTGTTATAATATCCTTTGTCTTTGAAACTTTATACCAGGGAAAAACTACTTCTGGAGTGGAAGTATGGTGACATTTTGAAGAACACCTGAACAAGAACTAGGCTGCCACATACAGGTAGCACTGATTCTGCAGTGGAGCTGAGTGTGAGGAATCATCCAGTATTGGTTCTGAAGACAGAGACACCTGTGTGTTTGATCTATAACGTAATACTGTTAACACATAGAGTAACTGTTATGTAAGAAGGTAAGCTTATGGTGACAGTTCAGCTGACCTCTTAAACTCTACCTAAAAACAGGCATGATTCATTGAATTTATAACACAGTCATTCTGTTCATGCTCAGCCTCCCTTGAAGACAACAGATGAACAATTCTGCCATCTAGTGGAAGAAAGCAGTAAAATCCTGGCTCTCAGACACTGTTTTGATGCCTCAGTCAGGTCACAAGCACAAAGCTAAAGAAGAGAAACCCAGAGTGAACGGAAAGGACCTCGCCATCCTCCTTGATGTCTGATCCCTTCACATCACAGCTGTTCACCACGCCGTGCATGGTGGATGGCGCACATACTTGGAAGGATGAAGATCTGACCCTGGGATAAGCAAAGGGAGGGTTGTTGCTAAACCCTGGTCTTCTTTAGCTACTTATTCTAGAAGGTGTCAACAAAGCACTTTTTTTTAACATCTTTATTGGAGTGTGATTGCTTTACAATGGTGTGTTGGTTTCTGCTTTATAAACACAGCACTTTTGAAAGGAATCCCTCTGAGGGAAAAAAGCCCAGAGAGGCACTTTCAAGCCTAAACAAACTGGCTGGCTCTCTCTGGGCAGAACCACGCGGAAACTCTGGATATGAAGCTGGGAGACACAAGCCTACCCTCAGCTCTCCCCAACTCATCACGTCCTACCACGCAAAGAGTCCACGTGGAGCGGCTCTTTCTCCGTTTTGGAACAGGATCACACCTGGCCCCCACCCGACTCCCAGGGTGATTAACTGGCTACAGACGGTGACTGGCTCCGAGACTGAGATACAGGGCTGCTCCCACGAAAGAAACATTACCTGTTCGAATTTCCAACCATCAGACATAGTGGACACCATCTGCGTGAGCTCCTCTTCTTGGCACTGCAGGACTCTGTACACGTGCTTCACGGGGCCCTGTGACAACCACACACAGACTTTGAGGACCGGTTTCAAGGGCACAGCAGTTTGCACCTGCCTCGGTGAGACTCTCCAAAAAATAAAGACTGGAAAGGAGTTTGCTTGGAATTTTTTTCTTGGCGGCCACCCACTATCCCCTTTGCAAGCAGCACTGTAGTTTTTCAATAAAAACTTACCCAAGAAGAAAATAAGGGGTCCAAGAACATGAATAAAATAAAATAATCCTGAACTCTGGAGGGATGAATCATGTGAGTGACCATATGCTGATAAACTGAAGACTTCATCTATTTCCCAAAGTAGAAAATAAGAGTAAAACTGCTCTGGACAAGAAAGTCACATTTTCTTCTTCAGTCACTGTAGCTGACATACATGCTGAAAATGCAGACCATATCTTGGTTTATCCAGAATGATACCTTATATATGGGAATAATACATTAAATAGGGACCCCATAATATACACATGTTCAAGCTATTCTACCCTCTGCTGAAGCTACCTGGAAGTGTTTCAGTGTTACATGGTAACATTCCTGCTATAGATATGTGTATAATAAAAAAATATTTGGTCTTTGTTCCTGGTTCCTTGCACAGACCTCCTAAAACCTTTGGAAACTCGAGTGACAGAAGTGTCTTTTGGGGACTTCCCTCGTGGTCCAGTGGGTAAGACTCCTCGCTCCCAATGTAGGGGGCCCGGGTTCGATCTCTGGTCAGGGAACTAGATCCCACATACATGCCACAACTAAGAGTCCGCATGCCACAACTAAAAGATCCCTCATGCTGCAACCAAAACAAACAAATAAATAAATAAATGGGGGGAGTGTCTTTTGTATGCTAATGGCTAGTCACCAGAAAGCCTGAGGGAGTTAGAGGATTAGAACTTTCAGCCCCATCCTGTGACCCTGGGGGAAGGGAGAGGGGCTAGAGATTGAGTTCAATTACCAAAGGCCAATGATATAATCAACCTTCCCTACCAAATGGAACGTCCTGAAAAAGCGATGGGGTTCAGGGAGCTTCCAGGTTGGCAAACACATCCGTGTGTTGCGTAGCTGGGGGCTGGCGCGTGCTGACTACACGGGGACAGAGGCTCCTGTGCTCAGGACCCTTTAGGACTTCACCCCATGAATCTCTCCATCTGGCTGTTCATTTGTATCCTTCATAATAAACTATAGTAAGTAGAGCATTTCCTGAATTCCACGAGTTAGTCTAGTAAATTACTGAACGTGAAGGGGGCATTGTGGGAGCCCCCGAATTTGTCACCAAGCCAGACAGAGTGCAGGCGGCTGGGGACCCAGACTTATGACTGGCATCTGAGACCCGTGGAGTCTGACGCTGACTCTGGGTGGTCAGGGTAAGGACAGGATTGAACTGTTGGTCACCCAGTTGGTGTCAAAGATTCAGAGAAAGGCCATTTGCTGGCCAGACTCAACTCTCTAGAACGTAAGTTAGAACCGAAAGCCAAAAGGCAGAGCAACTCAAATCGATGCCCCACGGCCGCAGCACTAAGGCCCCTGCACTTCACTGACACTTGTGTTCTGGCCCATGGGGGACGAGACGCCAGTCACGAGAGAGCCAGGGTGGCTGCAGGGAGGCAAGCTCGCCAGATGGAAGTTCCAGTTCCCAGAAGGACAATTACAGGCACACAGGAGGACTCGGTATTTAGCAATCTGGGACCATTCAGTGCTGGGTGCAAAGCTGCACACTCACTGCCCATCCCAGAGGGCATAAGGCACAAACAGCAACCCAGGTTCACAACAACGACTCCTGGTCATGGAGAGAGGGGTCAGTTATGTTCAATCGGATTTTAAGGAAATATGGACTGTTCCCTTAAGAATGATGAAAACTTAACACTTTTTCAGAAGGACAAGCTGGCTTCAGCTACCTAGAAAATTCGTTTTAGAACAACCTGGGGAATACTGGAAAAATAAAAGCAGCTACTGATCACCGAGTGCTACAAGCCCCGAGTGTGACACCCTTCTCGTCTAGTCTTCACTGCAGTCCTGGAAGGCAGGTGTTGGCTTCCTTCTACACATGGGACACTGGTGTTCGGAGCACAGTATCTTGCCCAAGCTGTACAGCGATTAAGTGGATTGGAGGTAGAGCTGGGACTTGAGCCCAGATCGGCCTGACAACGTTATAATCTTTCTTGTATACTTTGTCCTTCTAAATGAGGTACAGCTACCATTAAACAAGGTGCTAAGGTAAAAAAAATTTTCTTCCATGTAAAATACAGGACAAATCTTCTGACAATTCCAATTACTCTAGCCACGCATTTCAGAAACAACCAGATGTTTTATATTGTAAGATGGAGAACATCTGAAAGACCTGAGAGTGGCCACAGCTGTCAAAGTCCCAGGTATTTAAGATATCTATGCTGCCTCTTTTTTATTCTCTTCCAAAGTAAACCATTGGTGCTCTCAAATGCACCAAGATTAATCACCTAGCAAAAAATACTACCAAGGACAGCAGAGTAATAGAATGGTGGCAGCCAGTAAAAGAGATGTGAGGTCACTGAGAAAGGGCAGAGTAGGTCCCCCACATCTTGGGCTTCGCCCTATCATCTGCCATGTGCGTCTCCTTTCAAAGCAGACAAGTTAAAGGAGATAACGTGTTTGAAGGGACAGCCACGGAAATCCACACTCAGCCTTAGAGCCACTTGGGACAAATGCAAAAGGGGACGTCATTGAACAACATCAAATCCATTGCCCAGAGTTCCACTAAATAAAGAGGACAGATGGAAAGATCAATTAACATCAAAAGGGTCTTGACATTCCTAGAATAAAAAAGCTTCCAACTGGGTATAAATCCACAAGCCTCAGAATCTAGAGAACTAATTAACTGCTGTCATCAAATAGAAATCTAACAATGCTCTCAAGGAATCTGCTAATGGCAAAGAACTGAGTGTTCAGGGGCCATGATTCGAATGGTTTCAAATGACATACTCTATGGTACCATCAATATTTATATTAAGCAATCAAAGGGGTTTTTTGGAATGTGGAAAACTGAGGATGAGGCAATATTCTCAGAACATCTGATCTATTAAGTGTCTATAATAGTGAAAGATGCCATGTAAATATACTATGAGATGGCAGAAAGACTGGTGACACTAGATCATATTTCATATGGTAATCTGCAAACCAAATACAAGTTCATCTTTGAACATTAAAAAGAAGCCTTTCAGCCATTGGGCAGATGTAAGAGAACTAAATGAATAAGCCTTTCCACCTTTGCAAAGTGCTAGAGATAAAATGTATAAAAGAGTTCATTTTTTAGCACAGGTGTCTGTTATTCATCCAGATAATTCCATTTAGAGCCAGAAAAATTTTGATATGTGAAGTCTTACACAGAAAGAGCAAGGAACTATTTTTTACTTTTGAAAAGGAACATACTGCCTTCTTATTTCAAGGAAAATTCTATATTGCAATAGATTAGATCTCAAGGAAGCGACCACCACCGGTATCTGATGGGATAAGAGGCAAGTCATGCTGGAGTCCAACTCTGCCCCGTTACCGCAGCTAAACTCTCTTAAAATAGAGCCTAAATACATGAAAGGGAGTGTCTGTGTCTCTTGCTAGACTTTAAGCTTCTTGAAGGCGTGGACCTTCTCCTATCAGTTGGGGTCCCCAGGGCCTAACAGAAGCTATTGTGGCCACTTACTTAGGACACATGATGGGTGACGAGACATGAAATGAGGTAAGAGTGCCTCACTGCGTTCCGTTCTGTTCTCAAACTATGTGGCAAATTCTGTTTGATTTTTGTTACCATATCTACTAGGTTAGCATAAAAATCCACACTTCATAATAAAAAGAGAAGCTTAACATTATTTTCTTAGAACCATGATTCGCAAACCACTTGCAAAGTCTATGCCATGACTGGTTTCAGGAGGCTGTCAGGAGCTCGATGTGACATGGCCACAGGCTGAAGGCTGGTCCTAATAAACAGAAGCCAACAGGCGGAAGCAAGGCCTTGTTTGGCCTCCACGTGGACATGAAGGGAGACAGATACTCTGCCGGAAAGAACAGGCTTTGAACCTCAAGTGCAGTGGCTCCTCCCACTGCCAAATGGAGAGCAGCCACAACCTCCCGCTCTGCTAAGGGGACACGGGGCTGTTTCGTCTTCTTTGTGATTTCTTCTCCTCTGTTTCCTTGTTCTGAACAAGGCTGGCAGAGTACACGCTGTCTGTCTGGCAGACGGGCGGTGTTCCGCACAGAGACCTCCGGCTCTACGGGGAAAGGCAGGGCTCTGGCCATCATCCAGAGATCACATCATCCATTTCAAGTCACACCCAGACACATGGACAAAGAGAGCCACTTGGGATAGCTTCCCCTTAAGAGCTCAAAACCCATTACCTGTGAAGTTCTGTTCTCGTTGTCCCGTATCCTTTCCTTAACAAGTCGCACGAGAGACGCAATGTTATAAAACTCCGCTTCCTCCAGCACACCTAGAAGGACCAAAACCGTAGTTAGATGTGTGTCAAGTCCCCAGAAAACGGCAGGAAGAGGCTGGAGTTCATGAGCTTGCTAAGAACTCTATCTTTCAAATGCAAGTCTAGTCTAACTCCTTCAGCCTGGGAAACGTTTCTTTGCTGTTTGGTGTGCACCCGTGACCTCTTCCCCAATGGCAGTGAGTCAACAGTGCTCTGTTTACTCCGTTTCACCCCTGCAGTTTCCCACCTGGCACCTTCCCCTGCTCTCCCTGCACCTGCCCGTGAGCTGCAGGACACCTTTACCATATGTCACTTAGTTCCTGGAACTAGTCCCACTGGACAACTCTTGAGCTTGCAATTTCTGCCCAGTTTGTCCTAAAAATGACCAAAGGTCTGTGTGTTTGTGTGTGTGTGCGCGCGTGTGTGTGTGTGTAAATTTATGTGGACCAAATTTAACAAGATGCTTATTATTTGAACAATGTAAGAGGCAGTCATTGAAAGAATCCCATGCATAGGACTTCCCTGGCGGTCCAGTGGTTAGGACTCGCAGCTTTCACTGCCAAGGCCGGGGTTCAATCCAAAAAAAAGAATCCCATGCTAAACAAAATCAAAGGCCTGGGCTTCCCTGGTGGCGCAGTGGTTGAGAATCTGCCTGCCAATGCAGGGTACACAGGTTCGAGACCCGGTCTGGGAGGATCCCACATGCCGCGGAGCAACTAGGCCCGTGAGCCACAACTACTGAGCCTGCACGTCTGGAGCCTGTGCTCCGGAACAAGAGAGGCCGCGACAGTGAGAGGCCCGCGCACCACGATGAAGAGTGGCCCCCGCTCGCCACAACTAGAGAAAGCCCTCGCACAGAAACGAAGACCCAACACAGCCATAAATAAATAAATAAAACAAAAACAAACAAAATATCAAAGGCCTGAGACAGGATAACTAAATGGGATGTGTGACCCTGCACCAGGAATAAAATTTGCTATGAATACCATTAATGGAACAACTGATAAAATTAGAATATAAGCTATAGTTAAGGTATTCATCAATATTAAGTTTCCTGAATTTGATAACTGTATTGTGGTTATGTGAGAGAATGTCCTGTTCTTGAGAAGTACACACTGCAGCATTAAGGGGTGAAGTCTGTAACCTAGTCTCAAATAGTTCTGAAATAAAAACTAGAAGAGGGAGAGGAAAAAGAGCGGAGAGGAGGAAACAGAGAATGTATTGTAATGCAAATATGACCAAAAAATGTTAAAAATTGGTGAATCTGGGTAAACGGAGTTCTTTTCTCTAAATCTGAAATTATTTCAAAATGAATTTTTTTAAGGCATTAGAAAAGATGCTTCAGATTCCTCTTTTCAAGAAACAAGAGTACCCATGAGTTGGTAATTGCTGAAGCTGGATGCTGGGTGGAATTTACTGCACTATTCCCATTACTTTGTATGCATTTGAAATGTTGAGGGAAAAAAAGGGAGAGTGATTCGTCTTTTGACTGGTTTTAGCAGCAGTGTTCTGCAGCCACTTCATTAATTAGCACGGCCATTACAGCTTTCTCACGCAGAGCTAAAGCTCCCAGGTCAGGGTGCCCTGGCTCTAGGGGCAGGCCCCAGTCTTCAACGGAATGCCTCAGTGAGACCAAGATAGCCTTTTATTTTTTATTTTTATTTTTTTTTAACATCTTTATTGGAGTATAATTGCTTTACAATGGTGTGTTAGTTTCTGCTTTATAACAGTGAATCAGCTATACATATAAATATATCCCCATATCTCCTCCCTCTTGCGTCTCCCTCCCACCCTCCCTATCCCACCCCCAAGACAGCCTTTTAGAAAGATGTCTAGACCCACTTACGGTCCAAATGCTCTACAAACCAAAAAGATGAGTCAAATAACGATGCACCTGACAACGGGCTGGAGAATGAATTAGGTCAGATGCAAAAATTTACAAGGAAGCATGAGACCAGTCTTAAAAGAAATGAGGCCAAGCCTTTATTATTATTCTTTTACAGCTGCAAGTTCAAACTAAAATTGAAAGTACGAATAGCTAAATGTCAGAGATTTGTTGCTTCAGGCTGTGGACATTCACGGCTAGCAATAAGTAAATGTAAAAAGGGGTCCTGACAATTCTGCACGTTCAGAAAAAACTCCAAAGCTATCTCCAAAGCTGAGCTACGTAGCTTCCTTCTCCCGAAGGAGGCTGAAGCGAACTGAAAGGGGCTCCTTCAAGACCCTCTCGGACGAGACCAGGTAATTGGAGGCTCCCTATTTATTTTCGTAAAGCTTTCCTACACTATCTACTGCACGTGAGTTTGATGAAAACCTCAAAATTCAAATCTCAGGACTTCCCTGGCGGTCCAGTGGAATGACTTCTCGCTCCCAATTCAGGGGGCACGGGTTCAATCCCTGGTTGGGGAACTAAGATCCCACAGGCCGCACGGCGCGGCCAGAAAAAAATAAAATAAAATAAAATCTGTGGGGAAAAAAAATTTCAAATCTGTGAAACAGCTTTAAAGATTTGACCTGAACTTTGAAAACGCCCAATGCAAACATCGTTCTTACCTTCTTCTGCCAACTCCTTCGTAATGATGAGCTTCCCATGGCGGAGGTAGTTCAGGATAGGACCAAAGTAGGTAGGGTCCCTGTCAATCAGATAGGCCCCTGTCTCGTCCTGTCAACCAAACATAAGGGTATCACTGTGGAGCTTTCAGGCTAAGTCAGGGCAGGGTTTCCACCTCTCTGTCACAATACACGAGTGAGAGGGCAAGTTTTGCTAGATATTTATCACAAACTATTGGCAAGAAGCCTAGCTTTGTGTATCTTGTACTTCAAGATCATTTCAGGGAGGGTGTTACAGATGTACAGTCATATTCATCATCTAGGCATTAACTTGAACTTCTAAAATTTTTACTCTGACGCAATTACCAACATTCTTCCTTTGGGATACTTGTTATAAAGAAACCGAGGAAGAAAATGCCATAGTTGCATGATCTAAATTTTTGCTTGAGATGGACATTCTGACTTCTCTATTGTGCCTGAATCACATTCCTAATTCTAAGAAAACCTCTGTTCAGTTGGCAATGCTCCAGAACTCAGGGCCAACAACCGTGGGAGTCTGCATTGGCAGCTGTAACTCACACACTCCAGATCTGTGCCCACAGGAAGCTTGGCACAGCCAGGACTTGGCTCTGAGCAGTTTTAATCCTACTCATCTTTACAGTAAAGGGAACAAGAAGAAACTGGCTTCTACTGCAACAAGGACAATTTGGGGTAGATCAAATAATTCCTTTAGAATAAGCAAGGTTTTGGAAACTCTTTAAAGTAAGGGCAGGACAGGTTTCCTTCAATCTGAGATTTATTACAGGAGAGGCAGGAGATGAATAAGTGAAATCAACCAATGTTTACCCAACTCTAGCTCTGTTGCAAGGTAACAGCTAAGTGCTCTATGGGATACAAGGCGCTGTAAGCAATGATCAATGCTTTTAAGTCGGAAACTAAAAGATGAACGTGTAAAGTTAAAAAAACAACTCAGACAACAGCTCAAACTGAAAACGGGTTAGGCGCCTTGTCACCTCTCAACTCTCTGGTTAGCAGCCATGCAACTTGCCCAACAGCACTCTCTGGGTTTCATTTTCCCTGGTCTTAACGGGTCAGCTTAGGTTTGCACTGGCAAATGACAACCTCTTTCCAAGGAACGTATCTGATCTCAAATATCGACCTAAAACAATGACAGTTACCAGACAGGAGCTCAGGGACCAGGACCACAGGAAAGAAGTGTGATATCATGAGAAGCACTTCCTGCAGCTGTCGAAGCCATCATCAGACCCAGGCTTTCACCCAACTTGGCAGAGGGGTCCGAGAGGAAGTCTGAGAAAGCTACAAAGATGCCTTAGCTCACCCTGACCCAGTTCTGGATGCATCTGGCACAGGCGGTGAGGGGCTGACGAGGAGCCAGGGGAAAACTCATGCAGACCTGAGGGGTTGGGATGAGAGGTGCAGAGAGGAATACGGAGAAGGGGTGTGGAATGGGTTCTCGTGGGTGAAGGTGGGCACAGTATGGGGAAGGAGCCGCTGAGAACGAAGGGTGGCGTCAGAGAGAAAGCCCGCGTGCGCCTGAGGATGGGGGAGAATAGCCCCGGGGGTTAGCCTGGCGGGGAAATAGGAGGAGGAAGGGGTCCCGGCCCGAGGTGCCCGCCAGTGAGAAGCGTGTTGCAGGAATCGGGGGACAAGCCTAGGAGGAACGAGGGGGTCTGAAGGCCGGGGGCGCGCCCGAGGGCGGGGCACACCTTGTCTGAGTCCAGCTCCGGGTCCTCCTGGCAGCAGAGGCGGCAGAGAAAAGACTTGGGCTCCCGGCCTAGGGTCTGCCTGGTGGTCACGAAGTAGGTGCCGCCCACGTTCAGCCGGACCCAGCGGGCGGCTCCACCGCCCCCTGCCCGCTCGGGCGGTCCGGGACCCGGCTCCAGCGGCTGCGCGGCGGCGGTGGGCTGGCGGCCGTGCCCGCGGGGCGTGGGGCCAGCGGGGCGAGGGCTGGGGGGCCCGCGACCCGGGCCGCCACCGTCGCCCAGCCCACTCCCGCCACCCCCTCCCAGCCCCGCCATCGCCGGGTCCAGTTGCAGCTCCGCCATCTTGGGCCGCCACCGCCGCCGCCGCTGCCCGCGCGCCGCCGGGCCGGCCCATCTCTTGGCAGGGAGAGCCGGGCCGGCCCATCGGCGGGGGAGGGGCCGGCGGAGAGGGACGGGAGCGCCCCCAACCAGCTCCCGGGGACCCTGGCAGTAGAGGCTAGGCGCCCGCCTTCGGGGACGGGACTTCCGGAACCAGCCCCCATCACCATTGGCTGACCTGAGAAATAGGGCCCGCCCCCTTGGCTTTGGGGCTGGCTGAGGGGAGGATTTCCGGTGACCCACTTCCGTTCCTTGGTGTTGTGGACTGTGGGCCGCTGGGGTCGGTGAAGGTGAGTGAGGTTTGGGGCGTTAGGTCCGACCCCAGGGGGTTCCTCTGCTCTGCCGCCTGCAAACCTCGGCCCGACCCTTGTCGCGCGCCTACCGAGGACGCCGGGCCCTGCGGTTGCCCTGCTGGCAGTGTCCCGGCTGTAGCTGCTGCTCCGCGCTCCCTTCCTTTCCCCTCCCCCGAGCGCAAGGTCGCAGGGGCCAGTCTGTGACCCCGCCGCGTCTGACTTAGGCACTTCCACTAACCTTGTCTCGTCCAGCCCGACCCCAGCCTGGCCGACTTCAGTAGTCCGGTTTGGAGGCTGCGGAAACGTTGCTGGGAGATCGTTTTAGCTTGCTGAGTGACACCCAGCAGGCTGGAGGGCTGTGCCCTTCCCTCCTGAAGGTTTCAGCATTCGAGCGTGTGGAGCTTTCAGAGCTTCTCAAGTGCAGGGTTCATTTACCGATTCAGCAAGTATTCACTGAGCACCTCCTGTGCAAGATCTGTTGTTCTAGGCGCTGGGGATTCAGCAGTAGATAAGAGACAGCAATCCATTTATGAACCCTATCTTCTGTGCTTGGAAAAGTCTCTGTAAGGGCACTTATTTCTCTGGTGTATTTAAAGAGATGCCCCTCACCTCCACTCCAGGAAACATAAGCTATCCTGAGAGTGAAAGGAAGCGGCAGGTGTTGGATACGTGTCTTGAGATCCTGGGGAAGATTTCCATCTTCCTTGTAATCCAGCCCATAACTTGTAAAGACCTTTGACATTTCAGTCTTTTTCCTAATGTTTGACATTGATCTTATTTAGTTTAAGTTGACTATTTTCCCATATTCTATCCTGGTTTTAAAAAAAATGGCTGTAATCACTTTCCATCTTCTCTCACATTCACACATGTATTGAATACCTTTTTTAAGCATATTGCCAGTATACTCAGGGTTTGTGCTAACACTGCAGGGGATCATCAGACATGAATAGGAAGGTGCAGGTGTATTACTAATCTGACAGGGAGCGGGTAGAGAGCCCCTTAAGTTTGTATAAGATTGTAGAGCAAATTGATGTGCACAATTACATCTGATATTTTTAACAGCCTTCTTAGGTAAGCAGGGCTATTATCCCCATTTTTCAGGTGAGGAAATTTTGGTCGAGAGTCTGCCCTATTTAACTAAGCCTTGTTGAAATGGGGGTATGTGTCAGGTTCTATGCACTGGAGAATCAGTGAATAAAACGCAAACTGAGTGGAAATGCATTTAAATTATTTTATGTAATGCATGACTATTGCATTACCAGTATTTCCAAAGGTACATGGAGTGCAAACACTAGAGAACTGGGCTTTGATAGGTTAGGAATTGGGGAATAGGGGGAGGACCATATAGTGGGGAGAGAATATATTTATATGCCAGGTTGCACACCTTGAATTTGAAAAGGTAAATTGTCCTCTTTCTGATTTAGTAATCCTGATTCCTTTAGTTGACAGATATACCCACTCATATGATGCTGATCTATTTCTGAAATACCTGAATATTTCTAAGATGGCCTTCAGACGATTCTCTCCAAGAGTCCTGTTTTGATCTGACCAGTTTTATTTTCTAGGCTCTCCAGATGGCTGGACGGAAACTTGCTCTAAAAGCCATTGACTGGGTAGCTTTTGGGGAGATCATACCCCCCAACCAGAAGGCTGTTGCTAACTCCCTGAAATCCTGGAATGAGATCCTCACCTCCAGGTCAGTACCTTGCTGAGAAGGAGCCTCTTAACCTGTCACTTAATGTGGAAACAAAATGTGCTTTGGAATTGCACATGAATTTTTGAGGTTCTTCCGGCAGAAAGTATAAAGAAATCCATGCGTTTTCCAAATACAAGTAACTTTTTGCATTCCTTTGATCTCCCTCCAAGGGAAGAGTGTGATGATAGCCCCAGGCCATAGGAATAAGGAACAGGGAAATTGCTGTGTGAATTTTTTGTTGCTCATGGAACAATCTTAACTTTTGCTTTTCTACGTGATCAGGTTGGCCGCTCTGCCTGAGAAGCCACCTGCCATCGACTGGGCTTACTACAAGGCCAGTGTGGCAAAGGCTGGCTTGGTGGATGACTTTGAGAAGAAGGTGAGACTTCAGGCAACTAAAGTTCTGGTCTTGTAACACGTCCTGCTTGGGGAGCAGGACGGTGGACAGTTACACATGCAGGATGACAGGGAGGAAAGAGGGGTGGAATTAACACCCAGAATCCAAAGGAGGCTCAGGAGAGATGGGTGTGGCCAGAGGTCTTGTGATGATAGATTTAAATGGTAAATAGGTGCAGAGACTTCAGGGTCTCTTCATTCAGCTGGTTTCTTATCCAAGGAAACAGTATGGCAGAGCCTTAACCTGGGAGCCAGAGGGCTCTTGAGTTGGATGTTTCTGGCCAACTCTGAGTTCCTTCTTAGCTCCCCACCTGTCTCCTTTTAGAACAAACGTAACATTATTTTTCTATCCTTTTACTGTTTTCCTCTTTCTCTGCTGTCTTTTTTAATGTCCCTTGGAGCTGTGATCTCTTGCTCACCTATCCTCTTCTGATGTTAAATTTCAACATCTGTAGTTTGTTGATTCAACAGTTGCTTATTGAGGGCCCACTCTGTGCCAGGTGCAGTGCTAAGTGCTGGGGCCACAACACTAAGCTGTCTTCTAAGGAGACCATCTCCTCCATCTCCATTATGCAAACATGACTTACGCCAGTCCACTACGGTTTCTTTTAAAAGAGAAATCAGGGGACTTCCCTGGCGGTCCAGTGGTTCGGACTTTGTACTTCCACCGCAGGGGGCACAGGTTCAATCCCTGGTCAGGGAAGTAAGATCCTGCATGCCGTGTGGTGCAGCCAAAAAAAAATAATAATAATAAATAAACTTTTAAAAAAGATGAAAATCAAAGGGATTTTATATATTTATCATTGGAGAGCATTGTTACACTGTAGTAATTAATGCTGAACCATAGTGTAGTGAAACCCAAAGTAATACATTAGAAAAAAAGCAATAATTTTCTAAACCTGTGATCTGGGTAATACAGAGTTGCTACTCAACATCTAATAAAGCTCTTATTTTCTATTGTGAATTATAGAACACTATGTTTCTTTGGCTGTGTTGGGTCTCTGCTGCTGCGCGCGGGCTTCCTCTAGTCACGGCGAGCGGGAGGTACTCTTCATTGCGGTGCGCAGGCTTCTCATTGCGGTGGCTTCTCTTGTTGCGGAGCAAGGGCTCTAGGCATGCAGGCTTTAGTAGTTGTGGCATGCGGGCTCAGTAGTTGTGGCTCATGGGCTCTAGAGCGCAGGCTCAGTAGTTGTGGCGCACGGGCTTAGTTGCTCCATGGCATATGGGATCTTTCTGGACCAGGTATTGAATCCATGTCCCCTGCATTGGCAGGCGGATTCTTAACCACTGCACCACCAGGGAAATCCTAGAACACTACTTTTATAAAGCCATATGTTTTTAGGGAAACTTAGGAGTGACATAGAACTGATAAATGTGTAAAGTAAATTTTTCTGGATTTTTGTATATAATCATCTCTAGAACTCTGGACACTGAGGATTCATTATGCTGTGGTCAACTTCAAATACGTTCCAATTCCAAATATCTCAATGAATGAGCCTTGTCTTTTACAAATATATGCCAAGCTGGGCAACATCAATGGATTTTCTAAAAATAATGTAAACGTCTTCTGTTCAATGTTATTTGAGTGCAATAAAATGCAGAATTCTTAAAAAAAAAAACAGATCAGAATTTCTTTAGAACTGCAGGGTTCTTTGAGGTCATCAAGTCCAACTCTCTTTATCAGGTGAAGAAACTGAAGCTCACTATAATAAAGAATTGTCCAAGGTCTCTAGTTAGTTAGTGATGGGGCAGAGAAGAACCTTGAGCTTCCATTGGTAGTCTAGTACTCTTTCCACTACGACGCCCTAGATGCATGCTGGTTTCCTCCCTGAACGGAGAATGTGTTTTTATACGCTCTATTACGATTAGCAGCTTTGAGCCCTTCTGGGGGGCTCTTGGTTATACTAATGACAACGCACTGTCACTGTTCTGTAGTTTAATGCCCTGAAGGTTCCTGTGCCGGAGGATAAATATACTGCCCAGGTGGATGCTGAAGAAGAAAAAGATGTAAGTATTGGAGGCTCTTATTTATTCTAAAATTCTCTTAATTCCTGACAGTTCTGTTTCTTCCTAGTAAGGTTAAGGTGGAGTGACTTTAAAGAATCAATAGAAAGGAATGAACTATTAATAAACGCAATAACATGGATGAACCTCAGAATAATTATGTGAGTGAAAGAAACCAGCAGAGGAGTACATACTGTGTGATTATGTTTCTGTAAACAGAATTTCTCCCTTCTCTTAAAAGGTGAAAATTTGTGCTGAGTTTTTGTCTCTCTCTAAGACCAGGATTGAGGAATACAAGAAAGAGGTAAGGATGAGCCTAGGCCTTTACTTATATTTCCTCTCTTTCAGGGCCACACATCTTTCACCTAGTGGGGGTAACCCGCCTTGGATTCTTTTTTGCATCTCTGCAGCCCTATTTATCTTAACACAGTTCCGTCTTTTTCTAGCTGGAGAAGATGAAGAACATCATTCCATTTGACCAGATGACCATTGAGGACTTGAATGAAGTCTTCCCAGACACCAAATTAGATAAGAAGAAGTATCCCTACTGGCCTCACCAGCCAATTGAGCAATTATAAACTGGAGTCTGGGAGAAAGCTCTGACCCTTGAATTATAAACTCTGGACATTAAAAACAATTATATAGTGCTGTGTGTGTCTGCTCCTTTGCGGTTGAGATAGTTAAACTCTGGAGTTACCTCACTGGGAGCGGAGCTTTTGTTAAAATGGAAAGGTATGCCTATAGGTGTGTGCTGTTGCCTAATGGTGAGGGCCTGTAGGAGCCAGTTGCTGAGCCCCCAGGGCTGCTGAAATCTTAACAAATAACAGTAGGGTCGATGACAGTGTTTTTCACTGGAATATGGTAAAGAGGAATCATTATCTACTGATTGCTTTGAACTTTCTCTTTGCTTTCAAACCATTGATTCCTAGGGAGTGCTTCCTTCTACGTGTCCATCAGTAAGTCACATGCAGATGTAACAGCAGGGCGAGTAGCAGCAGGGATCTACTTTTCTGTGCTTCAGCTCTTCAGTTTAAATGTGGTATGAAAAGAAATTTTGTTACAAAGTTAAAACCTGTTATAGCTTTGTATATGAACATAGGAAATTATTTTAATTCCATCGTTTCATTAAAAAAGATCCTAGTATTGATTGTAGTTAGCAGGACTCCTGAGCAATGCCAGGAAATGTAGGTGGTTTAAAGTAAGATGAGGTGGTGGGGGCTTCCCTGGTGGCGCAGTGGTTGGGAGTCTGCCTGCCGATGCAGGGGACACGGGTTCGTGCCCCGGTCCGGGAAGATCCCACATGCCGCGGAGCAGCTGGGCCCGTGAGCCATGGCCGCTGAGCCTGCGCGTCCGGAGGCTGTGCTCCGCAACGGGAGAGGCCCCAACAGTGAGAGGCCCGCGTACCGCAAAAAAAAAAAAAAAAAAAAAGATGAGGTGGTGGGAAAAGTTCTATTGCCCTTGAAGTCAGAGGACCTGGTATGCCTATTGCTTATGCCTGCCCTTGGCCATTTAGTTGCTGGTTCTAGACTAATCGTTTACCGTCTCGGGACTTTCCTTTTCTCATTTACAAACATCACGATTGTAATGAGAATTAAATGAGGTAACCTGGGAAGTTTCTTGGTAAGAAAGTGATCTAAGCAAAGGCATCTGGCTTGACATGGCTTGATATGGCTTAAATCCTGTAGGAAAAACCTACCGAGGGGCTTCCTTGGTGGCGCGGTGGTTAGGAATCCACCTGCCAATGCAGGGGACACAGGTTTGAGCCCTGGTCCCGGAAGATCCCACATGCCACGGAGCAACAAAGCCCGTGCACTACAACTACTGAGTCTGCGCTCTAGGGCCCGCGAGCCATAACTACTGAGCCCGCACGCCTAGAGCCTGTGCTCCACAACAAGGGAAGCCACCGCCTGCGCACCGCAACAAAGAGTAGCCCCCGCTCACCATAACTAGAGAAAGCCCAGGCGCAGCAATGAAGACCAAAAAAAAAAAAACCTACCAGGGGAAGGGTAATGTGAACAGGCCAATAATTTTGTGACACTTCTGCCAGAGATTCCAGAATTTACTGGAGAAGATCAACAGTTGCTGATAATGCTCAAAAAAGTAATGTAATCTTAAAGGACATAAGCAGAGGAAGCCTGGGGCACTATCACCCCTAATTTGTAGGGCAGGGGCTAGGCCGAAGGTAAACTGTAATTGAGGAGCAAGGCATGTTCCACTTAGAGCTGCTTTAGTCATAACATAATCTGATGTTCAGCAGTAGTTCTGCCAGATGGACTTCAATGCACAAAACGAGTACCCTTCGCTCCCTCCCCCCAGGCTGTGAATCATTGAACTGGCACCCAGCCATCCAGCTGAAGATACAGGGATTCAGACAAGTGAAAACATGGGAATCTTAGAAAAAGCCATTGAGTTTGCTTTTGGAGTGTGGTTAGAACGTGTGTTCAAGGGAAGAAGCAACATGAGTCCTATGAAAGTTTTGTAACATAAGGGGAGGGGTCCCTAGCACTTGAGGGAGAGCCTTTGGAAGACTCACAGGAAGAAACAACAGTGAAAAACTGACAACGTGCTCTCAGTCCAAGGCATTTAGGAAGGATTGGGGCACTTTTAAGTTTTATATCCTGAATCATTTGAAGTTTTTGCATTGAGCATGCATTGATTTTACATTAAAAATTATCACTAGTAAAATAGGATTATGCTTTTCAAGTCACAAGAGAGAAAAGTACATCCTATATGGCAAAAGTTAAAGAAATCAGCAAAAACGTAAGTAGCATAAATACAGAACCAAACATACTTAGGATGATTATGGATCAGTAAAGACCCCTATTAGAAGACAATAATTCAAACTGGGTCAGCTAAAATCCAACTACAAGCTGTCCATCCTTTAAAAAAAAAAAAGGCAGTTCCCTGGTGGTGCAGTGGTTAGGTCTCGGTGCTTTCACTGCTGGGCTGGGTTCAGTCCCTGGTGGGGGAACTAAGATCCCACAAGCAGAGGCGTGGCCAAAGAAAAAGTTAAAGGATACATTGGCTATATCAAGGGTTCCAACTCCTTACTCTAAAAACCGGCATTGAAGGAAAAATAATATGCATTTATCCTGCTTTAATTTAAACAATGGTATTTCAGGATAAACTAATAGACCTAGTTAATGATAGAAAGTGCTTTACAAACTATGCGGAAAGAAAGCAACATTGGAAAAAGCACTATTTTGTAATCCCTAATGAAATACAGTTGACCCTTGAACAACACGAGTTTGAACTGCATGGGTCCATGTATATGTGGACTTCTTTCAATAAGTACATACTACAGAACTACACCATACAAGGTGGGTTGAATCCAAGCTTGGTTGAATCTGTGGGTGGGTAGGGGCCAACTGTAAGCTTAGATTACTTGACAGAGGAGGGTCAGCAACCCTAATCCGCAGGTTGTTCAAGGGTCAACTGTAGTTTATTCAGGCAAAAATCATTAATGGATGAGACCATAATATGAAAGTCTGATGAAGCACTTGACAGTGATTAGGCTGTCACCTCCTGATGCCAAGCCCATATTATGTACCTTCTGACATATTAACTACACAGCACCATTTGAAAGTATTTTTGCCAAAATGTTGAACCTGGATTTAAAAATCAAGGCATTAAAAGTAACTTCCAATTTAGAAGAAATATCTGGGATAGAAGAACAAGTTAAATGACACCACAAAGAAGATAAATCCAAAATGTGGGACATTTTACAGGAAATCTGACCTTTTGTTTTTCAACATGTCAATGGCATGGGGTAGGAGAGGAGGGAAGGTGAGGCAGCTTTAGATTAAAAAGCGACCCGGCATCCAAATCCTGTGTGTTTGGACCTTATTTGGATCCTGATTTGCACCAATCAACTGTAAAAAGATAATTAAGAGATGACTATTGAAGTATGTAGGGATAAAACGATGTGATGTCTGGGATTGCTTTAAAATACTTAAGAAAGGGCTTCCCTGGTGGCGCAGTGGTTAAGAATCCGCCTGCCAATGCAGGGGACATGGGTTCAAGCCCTGGTCCGGGAAGATCCCATATGCCGCGGAGCAACTAAGCCCGTGCGCCACGACTACTGAGCCTGCACTCTAGAGCCCACGAGCCACAAGGACTGAAGCCCGCGTGCCTAGAGCCTGTGCTCCACAAGAGAAGCCACCACAATGAGAAGCCTGCGTGCGCAACAAAGAGTAGCCCCCCGCTCACTGCAACTAGACAAAGCCCGCGCGCAGCAACGAAGACCCAATGCGGCCAATGCGGCCATAAATAAATAAATGATTAAAAAAAAAAACTTAAGAAAAAGAAAAGGATAAAAGGGATTAATAGAGTGAATGCAACAAAATCTTGATAACTGATGGATCTAGGTTGGTTCATTTACTATTCTCAGTTTCTGGGTATGTTTGAAATTTTTCATAAGAATTTTTAAAGCATGGGCAGAAATGTAGATTTATAATATTACTATCTAGCAAAGTAGAAATCGAGACAAAAACATGACATGGGCCAAACGCAGCTCTTAACTAATAAAGGAAACCATTCACATGAAAAAAATAATGATTGGAACCTTGATGTACTGAAAAAAATAATATTAAAACCATATAAAGCAAAAAAGTTGAAAAGAAATTTCTAGAAACATAACTTTTAAAGATTTTAACATACCTTTCTATTTTTGACATTTGCAAGACAAGTGAGACTAGAGCAAACTATAATAAAGACTCATTTAATAGCTTATATACTAAATTCTATGTCATACGAACAGAATAACTGGAAACTGATAACATTAGACAACCAACAATTAATACGCACAGTATAAACTACAATAACACAAAACAATACAGAAATGCAGCCACTTGGAAACTGAAACTCTCCTAAATCTTGGATCAATGAGAAATTAAATATGTAATTACAGAATGTTTGGAAGAAAAAATAATATGAACATTTCATATTAAAACAAAGCAAACTGATGGCATTAAATTGCGTTGTAGAAAAACATTTCATTACACAATACATTTTGATTACAGAAAAAAATCAGAAGATATAGATAAGAAAAATAGAAAATATTGAAAAAATTAATAAATTGGGTTATAAGTTAATACTCTCATATTAAGTATCATAAAAAGCTAAAGAATAGGGATTTCCCTGGTGGTCCAGTGGTTAAGACTTCACCTTCCAATGCAGGGGGTGTGGGTTCAATCCCTGGTCGGGGAGCTAAGATCCCACATGCCTTGGGGCCAAAAAACTAAAACATAAAACAGAAGCAATATTGTAACAAATTCAATAAAGACTTTAAAAAAAAAAGCTAAAGAATAATTAGATCAATGGAAAAGAACAGAATGTTCAGGAAAAGTCCATACTGTATTAGGATTAAGTACAGTTTACCCCTGTACAACCAGTGTTTGAATTGCAGCTCACTTTCACGCAGATTTTTTGAACTGTAAACACTACAGGACTACATGATCCGGGTTGGTTGAAGCTGAAGCTTGGCGCCCCTAACACCCCCCCCACCCCACCTGCGTTATTCAAGGTATATGCATATAAGTATTTACTAAATAATTTAAGTAGCATTTTGAATCATTGAGGAAAGGCACTGATCTAAGTGTTTAAATATTTGTAAAACAGGAACAGATCCTTACTTGACACTTAAAAATAAATTCCAGTTACAGATGTAAATGTTAAAAAAAAAAAAAACCACAAGAAACAACAGGAAAAATTGTAGGTGAATATTTATATAAGCTTCAGGTGAGAGAATTTTTCAAACACCAAAGCAGAAACCAGAAACTACAATGAAAACAATGGATAGATTTGGGTGGGGCGGGGCGGGGAGTGGGGATCAGGCACTTGGGGATCCTGCAGGCATCTTCAACTTGAGATAATCAGCCCTGAACTCATCCCTTCCCCATCTGTCTTGGGGGGTGGCACCACTGTCCCCCAAAATCCTGGGCACCATCTTGGGCTCCTTGTCTCCTTCATACCACAGCAGTTAGGAACCAGATCCACAGGTTCCATTTCCTGAACATCTGTTTTACTTCCCTCCTCTTGCTGTCCCTGCTATCGCCTCCATTCATAGTTTGCTTATTTCTTCCCTGAACCATACATCTTTCCCTAAGGGGTCTCTCTGCCTGCACCCTCACCTGCCTCTAATTCATTCTTTTTTTTTTTTAATATTTATTGGAGTGTAGTTGATTTACAAGGTTGTCTCTAATTCATTCTTTTTTTTAAAAAAATTTATTTATTTATTTATTTTTGGCTGCGTTGGGTCTTCATTGCTGCACGCGGGCTTTCTCTAGTGGCGAGCAGGGGCTACTCTTCCTTGCCGTGCGCGGGCTTCTCATTGCAGTGGATTCTCTTGTTGCAGAGCATGGGGCGCGCAGGCTTCAGTAGTTGCATCACATGGGCTCGGTAGTTGTGGCTCACGGGCTCTAGAATGCAGGCTCAGTAGTTGTGGTGCACGGGCTTAGTTGCTCCAGGGAATGTGGGATCTTCCTGGACCAGGGATCAAACCCGTGTCTCACTAGCACTGGCAGGCGGATTCTTAGCCACTGCGTCACCAGGAAAGTCCCTCTAATTCATTCTTTTTTTTTTTTTTTTTCTATTGCGGTACGTGGGCCTCTCACTGTTGTGGCCTCTCCCGTTGCGGAGCACAGGCTCCGGACGCGCAGGCTCAGCAGCCATGGCTCACGGGCCCAGACCGGGCCGCTCCGCGGGCATATGGGATCCTCCCAGACCGGGCTCACGGGCCGCTCCGCGGCATATGGGATCCTCCCAGACCGGGGCACGAACCCGTGTCCCCTGCATCAGCCGGCGGACTCCCAACCACTGCGCCACCAAGGAAGCCCTCTAATTCATTCTTTACCATGCTGCCAAGGGGATCTTTCAAAATGCAAGTATAGTTATTTTGCTCCTCTGCTTAAAACCCTCTGCCCGCAAGATCAAATGTAAATCCTTACTCCAGGGTTCTCTCTTCGTACATTGTTCTCCTTCCTCCATTACAGCCATAGCAGATTGCTAACTGCCCCTCTCACGCGCCCCTTACCTTCAGACATTTGCGATTCCAGTTCGTCATCCTAGAAGCTTAGGAAAATCTAGAGGATTCTAGAAGATTCTCTGTTGAGTGCCAGTACTATACCTTAGTCATATTTATATTTCCCAGGGCTTAGCACTGTGCTTGGCATTTAGAAGAATCTTAATATGAATTCCTTATGAATGAAAGAGAAGAAATCTAAGATGAAATTTGAGCCTTCAGGGTTTCACATCTGGTAGGAGAGTATCACACAAAAACCTTGAATAATGGAGCAAGCTAGTATCATAGTAAATGGTGATGACCATGACTTACAGAGCACACACTACGTTCCAGGGACTGTTCTAATCACTGAGCATAAATACTCCTCACGATAACCCCATGAAGTAGGTAGTGTGTCACCCAAGATATTAAAGAAGTCCTCTGAAGGTGACGAGATTACCAATGGTACCTTTGCCGTTCTGTACCCAGAAGCCTTCTCTGACTACTCAACTAATAGTTTCCCATCAACCTCTTTATTTTGAAATCCTCCTGGTATTAGTTTACTGTCTTTTCTCTCACTTGAATGTTGGCTCCGTGGACGCAGGGCCTGGAGGATGGTTTTAGCAGTAGCCCCAGCTTTGCAGGCTAGGCCTGTGATGCTGCAGCCACGCGGCAGGGCTTGGGAGCCAGAGAGAGCTGGAAAGTACCATCCCTAAAACTTGGAGGCTGGCTTAGAGCAGAGAGAACAGGAAGAATTCTGGATGACTCTGGAGAAGGGAGAGGGGGATTCTGTACTTCTAGTTTGTTATTTCTTTCTACAAAAGTACAAGGAATGGTGGTTTTTAAACTTTTTTGAGTCAAGGACTTATGAAAACCTGATGAACAATACAGCCTCTCCCCGAGTAAATACAGCATCCCCGAAGGGCACACAGTGCGATAGTCAACTTGGCTGCACACCCGTAGCTCCTCAGGGCTTCAAGGTAAAAAAAAAAAAAATCATCCCTGGTCAGAAAAGTACAGTTAAAACAAAAATTAAACATTTTACCAAAGGATAATTTTATATATATATATACACACACACACACACACAGGAGAGTGTGAAAATCATAAATGTACATCTCCCCGATAATCCTTTTATTTATTTATTTATTTTTTATTGAAATGTAGTCGATTTTAAATGTTGTTAATTTCTGCTATACGGCAAAGTGATTCAGATATGCATATTATATATACATGTTATATATATATACACACACATTCTTTTTAATATTATTTTCCATTATGGTTTAATCACAGGATATTGAGTATTGTTCCCTATGTCATACAGTAGATAATGCCTTTTTATTTTATTTATTTTTTATTGAAGTATAGTTTATTTTATTTTATTTATTTATTTATTTTATTTATTTTTTATTGAAGTATAGTTGATTTTAAATGTGTTAATTTCTGCTGTACAGCAAAGTGATTCAGATATATATATTATACATAGACACATTCTTTTTAACACTTTTCCATTATGGTTTAATCACAGGATATTGAATATAGTTCCCTGTGCTATACAGTAGGACCTTGTTGTTTACCCACTAATCCCTTTTTAAATACTGCTGGGATCACCCGATGTGAGCGTGCCATCTTTTCCCCGCGGGACTTGGGTATACTCAAGAGATTGGCAGTTATCCCCACTGTCCAATGCGCGTGCTGTACACACGAGCTTCGTTGCACCCCTCCTGGCCCTAGCACAGGGCAGTGTGGTGGGTGCCGTCTCAAGGGAGACAGAGTCCACACCAGGACTGAGGGCATGGGGGTGGGCGGCGCCACACACCGCCTGCCCGTCTCCCGTGGAGGGTTTAGGGGGCAGGGAGGGACGGGCTAAGGTGTTGCCTGATTTTAACTTTATAGCGGTGGACTCACACAGAACACGCTCGCTTCTTTTGCACAGAGATTTGTAGCTTGCAGAGCCCTTTCACCACGTTGTCTGTTTAGATGCCAACCCAAAGAGGCAACAAGAAGTGGGGAACCATTTTCCGTCATAACGGTTTACCTTTAAAAGTATAGTCAGGTTCGATCAAAAAGAAAGGGCAAATTAATTGCAACAGAGACATACACACACACCCGCACACACACAAATGGTCTTAAAAAGAGAAAATGTGCCTCATGAGTTTTTTACCTTAAAAAGGTAGAGATGCAAAAGCGACACGCAGTGGCTAAGCCACCTCACCCCAGATGGGACTCGAACCCACAATCCCTGGCTTAGGAGGCCAGTGCCTTATCCATTAGGCCACTGGGGCTTCCCGCAAATGACGCCGGATCACATGCCTCTTGAACTATGAGGTCGCATGGCTGCGTAATGACGTCAGCCCGGAAGTTTCCAGGTGCAAAGCCCGTTTGGACACGAGCCCTAACTACCAGGTCCAGGTGACGGAAGTAGCTGCTGTGAGAGGGTCCGAAGGGCTCTACGTGTCTAAAACAAGGGCAAGGACTGGGATTTGGTTGCGGTACAAAAGTGCTATCCTCTTTTCGGGACTAAAACGTTTCGACGACGAAGGGGCTCAAACTGTTAATCGGAAGTCAGACATTCTATTCATTAGGGCACGCGGCCTCCTCGCGAAGTAGGAGTCACCCGTAGACTTATTTGGTGACCCAAGGCCGCACCAGCGCTGACGCCAGACGCAGGGACCGCACTGTGGTTCTTCCTCCGCCACACCTGGGACACACCTTGTGGCCAAACGCACACGGTCGTTTCTTGCGCCAACGCCACCTTCAAGGGGGGGTGCACTTAACTATCGCATTGCGAGACTGTGGGCGTCGTGACCGCGTGGCCTAACGGATAAGGCGTCTGACTTCGGATCAGAAGATTGAGGGTTCGAGTCCCTTCGTGGTCGGCTTAGTTTTGGACGAGGGGCTCCTGGCTTTGGTGGCTCAATAATCCTAACCCGCTTCGTTTGCGGTTTCACCAACCTCTTCGCGCGTCCTTCGGGCATCTTGACGCTCACCTTCCTGCCCCCCGGCACTGCGCAGTCGCCTCACCTTGAACCTTAACTTTTCTCGTAGCCCCGCGGGTGTGCCCTCCGGTTGTCCTGCAGGCTGCCCAGGGCCGGCCCTCGTTCTTCGGGTCCACTGTGCGGCGGGCGTCATGGCAGGCCCGAGTGAGGCCTGTGCGCGTGCGGCTGCACGTTACTATGGACCACGTGGTATACCCTTGTTATCGAGCCCCAGTGGCCTAATGGATAAGGCACTGGCCTCCTAAGCCAGGGATTGTGGGTTCGAGTCCCACCTGGGGTGGCGTCAGGGTTGGAGAGTTTCACCCCAAAGTATCTTTTGTGCTCGCATTGCGCGGGCCTCCGAGGCTGTAGCCTAGGGATCTAGGGACCCAGGGGCTCCCCACCCGCCTGGTCTCTGCTCGCCTTCTGCCGTGCAGCGAACCAGGGCCTCATTTGCAGCCAAGTAGTTGGCGTGTCCCAGCCTCGGGCTCAGTGTCCCGCACTCCCCCTTCGTGTCCTGGTGACGTTACACCCTTACTCTGGCCCTTTACCCTCGGCCTGTGAGCTGTCCCAAAGTTGGTGGCTTCCAGGGGCGCAGGGGTGTAGTCACTGGCTTTGAGATCTCTCCTTGGGGAACCGGTTGTTCGGTCTTCCACCCGCGGGCCCGAACGCAGTGTGTTTGGAGTCTTCCATGCGGTGGAACCACAGCGCAGGAATTCCAGAGTCCTTTACGAACGGAAGGAGCCAAAAAGGTGCCCTTACCCCAGGTGGGACTCGAACCCACAATCCCTGGCTTAGGAGGCCAGTGCCTTATCCATTAGGCCACTGGGGCCTGTGCTTCATCCTCTCTGGCATCTCTCCCCCTAGTAGGCGGTCCGACCCCGGGCCTTGCAAAGCACGACTTAACGGGGGGCCGAGGCCGCGAGAGGGTAGGCTCTCAGGTGCTCACAGTCAACCGTTAGGAAGAAACCACGGTGGGAAGTGAACTCACCACCTTCTGCCACCCGCACCCGGAAGCACAGTGGGGCCTGGGAGGCCGGCGCTGAGGCTGCCGGACACCTGGACCATGGATGGCGGGTGAAGGCTGCCGTTTGTAGGCATTTCCAAATTTTACCACCGTGGCCATTTTGTCCACCTCTACAGAACTGACAGAAAATCCAAGAATTTTAGGAAAAGGTAGTGTAGGAAGGGAAGGAGAACAAACTAGTATCAATCACAAATACTGAAACACAAAGTCAAAATCCCCCATCATGAAACGATGTACAACGGGGAGGAACAAATCCTTCCAGTCTTAATAGTAGAAATATATACGTACGCAAATATATAATATACAGGAAAGAAATGGATCACCCAACTAGATACTTCACTCTAATATTCTGTTCCTTTAAACTGTTATACAAAAGGTAATACAAATACAGAAAAAGCACACTTTAAAATGTTACACACGTTTAAAATCCATTACTAAAAGTCACGCGGATCTGAAAGATATAACAGGAGAAGCTTTAGCCAAGAGCAGTGTTCACTTCCTGTGGTGCCTGCGTTGAGACCTTTGCCTTCCAGGGGCTTGGAGACATTCTTTTTTTTCTCTCACCCACGTATAGAGTCTGCACAAACCCTTAATACCAGCAAGAAAGAGGAATGTACTCCACCTGGCTCCAGTCTCCAGCCTTGAGAATGTCCTCCTTTCAGTTACTAATTGGTCTGTTTGCTGAGGTGTAACATCCATGCAGTAAGGTGTACAGATCTTAAGGTCATGGCTGGATGAGATACAGAACAGTTCCAGCGCCGCTGAAGGCTCTCTTATATCCCCTCCCCATCAGTCACCACTGCCTCCGAGTAAATATTTCCCTCTCGTTACCATAAAGCAGTAGTTTTGCCTGGTTTTGAACTTCATACAAATGGAATCATATTCTTTTATAGTCTGGCCTCTATCACTCATCATTGTGTGAGTTCACCCATGTTCATTCTTTTGCCCTCAACCTTTTTTTTTTTCTTTAAATGACAGGTCCTGCCCTTGTTCTCCACTCTCTGTCCCCTGGCTTTTGTTTCTCTTTACCTCCTTCCCCTCCTCCGTATCTCGAGTGCTTTCCCAGGTCCCTTCACATGCCACCAATGTCTTCTGAGGGCCTCACAGGTCCAGCACTAGGCTCGAGTTTAACCAGAGAGATGCCCTCTCTGGTTTCCCGCCACCATCATCTTGCCCTGCCTTGCCTCATCTTCAACTGCTCCTCCATTCCCAAGACTCTACTTGTCCCCTGTCCTGCATCTCCAGCTTTGACCTCACTCCCCAGCTCCAGCTCCATTCCCTCTCCTGGCTATCTCCACCTAAGCATTCCTCCTCAGGCCCCACAAAGTCAGCTCCTCGAAGGCAAAACCATACCCATCATCCAATCATCCTCCCAAGCCTGCTCCCTCAGTGACTTTCCTGGCTGAAAGCTCAGCACCCTGTCACACACCAGCTCGCACTCCACCCAAGCCAATTTTCTGTCCCCATAACCCTTTTGCACCTGCTATTTTCTCTCCATGCCAGTAGTCACTGCCCTAGTTCCAGGATGGGTCCTTAACTGCTCACATGGGTCTGTCCATCAACCTGTGTCCACTTCCCCGCAGTCTTTTCTCATTCAGTCACAGTCAGATTAATCTTCCCCTGACAGCCTCTGTAGGGGTGGAGTCTAAATGTCTTAGCTGTCACATTTAAGGCCTTTCTAGGCCTGGCTCCCACTCAAGTTGGCAGGTGTGTCTTCCACAGCTCCTCACCCCCTGGCTTCCAGCCAAACTGGAAATGTTTAATCATGGCTAAACTGTTAATTATGGCTAACATTCGCTGGGTGTAGGCTCAGTGCCACTAACCACTACCACCCTACGAGGTGGGCACTAACAACATCATCCCTAGTTTATAGATGGTGAAGCTAAGGTTCAGAGAGGCCGAGTAGTTTGCCCAAGGCTGCACAGCTGGGGGTGGTGGAAATCAGCAGCTGATCCAGCGCAGCTGGCTTCACAGCCCATTCTCTCAATACTATGGTTTACTGTCCTGGCCACAGGCAGGGCCCTTGGCCATCACTGGAGCCTCCAGGTGACAAGCTCTTACCTTGCTCCCTTGGCCAGCCCCTCCCCTTCTTCCATCCCATCTCAAGCACATCAAGTACATCTTCACTGACCATCCAGCTGGAACTAGTTCCTTCCCAAAATCTATTTAGACCTTTCTTGTGTTATTTACCACGTTTTAGGTCATGTTACCCAGACGAAGCCATTTTTCTTCTCAGCTTTTATCATCCTCTGATCAAATGGAAGTTCTCTGGAAGAAAGGACTTTTGTTTTGTTCATTGCTGATTCCCCAGGACCTGGCCCATTGCCCGGTATTCAGTAAGTATTTGTTGAATTAATGAACCAAAGAATGCTGCACTTCCTTGTATATGAGCCTCAGCTCCCTACTGGGCTCTGAGTCCCTTGAGGACAGGGACCCTATCTTCCACATCTTTTGTATTTCATAAGAGTCATTTATTGGGACTTGCCTGGTGGCACGGTGGTTAAGACTCTGCCTGCTAATGCAGGGGACACAGGTTCAAGCCCTGGTCCAGGAAGATCCCACATGCCATGGAGCAACTAACCCCGTGTGCCACAACTACTGAGCCTGTGCCCTAGAGCCCGCGCTCCGCAATAACAGAAGCCACCGCAGTGAGAAGACCACACACTGAAACGAAGACCCAACACAGCCAAAAATAAATAAAATTAAAAAAAAGAAAAAAAATCTAAATTCCTCAATTTGAACCCGAGACCCTGCACCTTGAACTTCTATCTCCCTCTCCAGACTCACCTCTCACAACGACCTGGACAAATTCCCCATTCAGATGGATTCCTCATCGTCTCCTCCACCCCAGCCTTTTCTCTGGTCTCCTTTATTCACACTGTTCCCTTCAACTGGCATGTCCTCCCGGCTCTCGACTGATTAATATTCTAGCCCTGTCTCCAGGCCCAGTTCCGATGCCCACGCACCTGTCTCAGCCCTTCTGCCCCGTGTTCCCAAAGGGCTCATCCCTCTGTGCTCCCCCGGGGCTGTACAATCAGCCAATAATTATTAGGCAGATTTAAACTGAGAGAAAAAGGAGGAATTCTGTTCTGAAGCATTCTGAGAAGCGGAAGCCCACTGAGTTTAGAACTTTATTGCAACTAATATATTAAATGGATAATAGAGGTTTGACAACATGGTAATTGCCTGTAAAGACCTCTGCAACCACTGCCTACAACCCTCATTCCAGATGAACATTCCTGAGATGGTTCCAATGTTACAGACAAGCACTGACAACAAACAACACTGATGGTGTTAAAGCTCCCTCGGTGGCAGCTGCCTGGAGGCCCTAAAGAGGGTCTTTGCCAGCTCGAGGGGATGATTTCAGTCCACATCTACCCTCCTGCTGGTCTTTATGGCAGAATTTATTCTCTTTTTTCTCAGCCTTTCCCGATTCATGTTTTCTATCCTGAAAACAAAGAAAAACACAATTATGCCCAGATGCCCAATCAGTGGTTATCGAAGTGGTGAGAGGAGCTGGCAGCTGAGCGGGAAGCAGAGCAGCCGAAGCAGCAGGCGCCGGCCCAGAAGCCTCCACTCCGGGTCCGAGTCTCTCCCATTCCCGGAGCTTGTCCACCTGCCTGCTGGCAGGTCGTGGGCTTCACCGTGCCTCCTTTCTTCCCTGTGTAGCCCCTTGTCCACACGAATTGGTTTGCAGAAGCTCAGGGAAGTTTCTGGTACCTGATTTTCTGAAGTGCAGCATCTTCTCTGGATGGCTCCTTGGCTGGCTGGCTGGCCTCAGTAATCATGTCTCGAATTTTCTGTAGGCAATCTGCCAGATTTCGGAACTGATAGCGGCTGCATTCAGAGGTAAGGATCAACTCTCCTGCCCTGTTGATCTTATTTTTGTGCTGCGGAGAACAAAGGCAAAACCAGAGTTCTACAGAGTAAAGGCCTAAAAGTGACTGAGGGTTAAAGAGAAAGGAAGGGGCCCGTGGTCACGGGGCCCGTGGTTACCGTGACCGCCATCTTCTGCCGTACAGGCTCTGCAATCCACTCGGCGCTGGCCAGGTGGAACCTGACTTCAGCCTTGGAATTTACTGTAAATAAAGGGAGGGGGCGCGGGTCACTGAGACGCTCGGGCAGGCTCAGCGCCGGGTGGCTGGTGACCACCGGATTCTGAACCACAGGGAGGTGAGACACCCACCCGGGGCTGTTTCTACCCTGTGTGAACTCGGGGATACAAACTGGGCTATGGAATGAGCCTGCAAAGATAGTGAGGCACATCCAGACACAAATAAACTTCCAGGAACAAAACGCCTAGTGCTTTCTTCCTCTTACAATGTACTGGGTTCTGAAAAGAACGTGGGGGGTGCGGAGGAGCAGTCTTACAATGTACTGGGCTCTGAAAAGACTGTGTGTGGGGGGCGCAGGAGCAGGGAGCGGGTCCAGGAGAACGAAGGAAACCTGCTCTTGGAGCCGGCTGCCAGCTCACACTGTGACTTCCCTTTGCTTAGACTCCCAAGCCAGTCCTAGTCCTAGCAACCCACAACTGAGAGTCTGAGAATCAGACCACATTCAGAAGAATAAAGAGGGTTATTATATAAATGGGCGGTATTTAAGCTTCTGGAAAAAAAATCTCTTTACTGCCACATGAATGTAAACACAGAAGTCCTCAAGTCCGTCTCTCAGAAAAGCTTTAAAGTGAAAGAAAACAAGGCACCGTTGTACCTTTGTTAACATTCTGGCCCCCAGGACCACTACTCCGACAATAAGATATTGTCAAGCGATCTGAAAAACAGAACACACACCAACAAAATATTATCACAGGGCAAAACATGCAAACTGCTAATTTACCATCAACATCAGTATCCCTATTCGTCTCTCTTTCAATGACGTAACATTCAGATCAGTAAAGTCAGAGATTAGTTACAGATGTCAAAACTAAAATCAAGGGTCTCCCAAGGCCACAGAGAGAGCAGAGGAGGTGAAATTACAACCCAGGTTGTCTGCTTCTGGTCTAGTATGTTCCACTAGATCTGACTGCCCTTGTTTTTTGCTGTTAGTTTGTTTTAAGGCAAGGACTCTTGGGCTTCCCTAGTGGCTCAGTGGTTAAGAATCCGCCTGCCAATGCAAGGGACACGGATTCGAGCCCTGGTCCGGGAAGAAACCACATGCCGTGGAGCAACTAAGCCCGTGCACCACAACTGCTGAGCCTGTGTGCCACAACTACTGAAGCCCGTGCACCTACAGCCCGTGCTCCGCAACAGGAGAAGCCACCACATCACTGCGCACCGCAACAAAGAGTAGCCCGCTCGCTGCGGCTAGAGAAAGTCTGCGCGCAGCAACAAAAACCCAAAGCAGCCACACACACACAAAAAGCCTTATTAAAAAAAAACAGGGCTTCCCTGGTGGCGCAGTGGTTGAGAGTCCGCCTGCCGATGCAGGGGACGCGGGTTCGTGCCCCGGTCGGGGAAGATCCCACATGCCGCGGAGCGGCTGGGCCCATGAGCCATGGCCGCTAAGCCTGCGCTCCGCAACGACGGGAGAGGCCACAACAGTGAGAGGCCCGCGTGCCGCAAAAAATAAATAATAATAATAAATAAAGCAAGGACTCTTTCAAAAGCTCAAGCTAAGGGACAAACTGAGTTTAATGTTCTATTCTGAAATGCAGTGGATGTGGACTCCCCAGAGGGGAGGTGGCTCTCATTCCTCGTGAGTTGCGCGTGCACCCCAGGGCCTCGGTCGCGGTCAGTGGATGAAAACACCTGCTGGGTGAATGAGCGCTCCATTTGGAGCTGGGAGCCCCGTCTTCTAACACCAGCTCATCACTGACTGACTTTGTGACCTCCACAAACTCCCACCGCTTCTCTGGGTCTTGGTTGGTCTGTTTTGGATCTGTAAAATGAGGTTTCTTCCTTCTATTTTTGTAATTCATGAAAAGCAGCCTTGTAGTATCTGAAGGGAGCCGGGAAGGTAGAGCAGCGGAAAAGTTCCAGAAGACTGGGTGGCGAGCTGCAGGGGCTTTGGGGGGCGAGGAGTGCGGCCCCGTGGTGGTGGAGGGCCGGCCTCAGCGGGCAGCGGTGACCTCGCCAGATGGCTTCTGAGAGGCCCTTTGACAAATCAAATGAACTCATTTTTCTGAACAGGTGAGGAATACGTGTGGTTCCGCGGGGGGAGAGGCGGGCGGTTCTACCCCGGGGCGGGTGGCCTTGTCTGCATCCGTACAGGCCAGCCAGGCACGGGGAGCCCTGGGCCCCTCTCAGAGAACACGAGCAGAGGCAGCTGAGGAGCGGCCACTGGGCCATCTGCCTGCCCGTCCCCCCGAGGCTGTCAGGAGACAGCCTCCCTTCTCTCTGGGTCTCGGCCTCCTCCTGCCTCAGGGCACAGCTGCGGGCCTCAAACTGCTGAGCAGCGCAGGACGCCGGCTCCTCTGCTGTAGACCGTGGTCGCCTGGCCTCCCTGTTTCAGGGTCACCCTGAGCAGCGCAGGATGCCGGCTCCTCTGCTGTAGCCCGTGGTCACCTGGCCTCCCTGTTTCAGGGTCACCCTGAGCAGCGCAGGACGCCGGCTCCTCTGCTGTAGACCGTGGTCGCCTGGCCTCCCTGTTTCAGGGTCACCCTGAGCAGGGCGCCGGCTCCTCTGCTGTAGACCGTGGTTGCCTGGCCTCCCTGTTTCAGGGTTACCCTGAGCAGCGCAGGACGCCGGCTCCTCTGCTGTAGACCGTGGTCGTCTGGCCTCCCTGTTTCAGGGTCACCCTGAGCAGCACAGGACGCCGGCTCCTCTGCTGTAGACCGTGGTCGCCTGGCCTCCCTGTTTCAGGGTCGCCCTGAGCACGGGCCACCGGGCGCCGGCGCCTCTGGCTGCTCTCCTCTCGCTGTCTGCGCGCCAGAAACTCTCTGAACCTCAGGAGGGTTTTGCTTGTTTGTTTACAGGCCACGCCTTAGGCTTGATGGGCACAAAATTATGAAGTTATGCAAATGGTTTACAGGGAGAAGTCCCCACTCCTGCTCCCCAGCCACCAAGTTCCCGGTTTGTCCTTTCCCCTCCCCTCCCCACGGCAGTCCCTGTGTCCAGGGTCCTTCACATCCTCGCAGATCTACGTGTACATCCAGAAGTGTGTCTTTCAGATATATGTAAGTGAAACACAAATGGTAGCTCACTATACAGATGCTTCCGTACCTTACTTTTTTCAAATAACAATCAATTCATCTATCGTAAAGACTGTTCCACGTCACAAGACCATCAGGAGCTCTCTGTTCGTGCTGGGCACTGCACAGCACTCCGGAGTGGCTGCCTCATCACTTTTTTTTTTCCTTTCTATTCTCAACAATGCTGAAAGGACTCTGCTTTTGTAACCCCAGACAGTTTCTTTACTTTCATTGGTTTGGAGAGACCTGGAAGGAATGTGTGAGGGGTAGAGGAAATGACCGATTTTTTTATCAGCCCAAACTACTCACCTATAGGAATGTCGTAGTTGGCTTGCTCTGCATCATCCTGTAATGTAACATATACGGTGTCAAATAAATATTACCTACTGGGCGACTCCTAACTGTTCCAGGGCAACAAAGCAGAAATGATGTAAAGCCACGACATGAATGTAATACAACTATTTTCAGGTCTCCAGCAAAATTGTATCAGGATGACAGAAACATCTTCCCCAGACTCCAGAGGTACTGCCTCAGAAACACTCCTCCAGGGAAACGGAACTGACTTCTCCAGCCTTCCCTGCCGCTGCCCCCTGACTCCACTTAGCTAGTGTCGGGAACTACCAGCGCCCAGGGGAGGGAAGGTGCCACAGTACATGTACATCAGGCAGACTCCAAAAGGAACACCCTCTGCCAACCTGGAGCAACAAACCATGGGTCCCCTGTTCCTCCCCAGACCCCGGGAAGCTCGCATGTGAGGCTGTCTGCCTTCAACAGTGACTAGCACATCTGCCTTGAGGGCTTGTGTCAAGCTGACCTACTCACCCCAGGACCTCTCACCTTCACGTCTCCCCCGAGTTGTTCTTCCGAAGCCTCAAATCCTCGCATCCACAGGCCCAGTGCAAACACTACCCAGTCTGAGGCTCTTCTGTGCCCCCAAGCTCAAAGTGTCTTCATCTGTCCCCGCTCTGGCTGCGTTCATCACCCACCACCCCGTTTTTGCGGGGGGAGGGGGGCCCCGGGCCCCACGCCTACCCCACCGCTGCACCGCATGTGGGATCTTAGTTCCCCCACCAGGGATCAAACCCGCGTGCCCTGCACTGGAAGCTTGGAGTCTTAACCATTGGACCGCCAGGGAAGTCGCTTCATCCCTTTTCATCTTAGAATTATCTGGGGGTGAAATCTCATCCTACTCCACCTCTGCATCGTGGAGACCCTGGGCTGCGTCCTCCTTGAAGCTCGCTCTTCCCTCCTTCTGAGCCGGCCTCTCCAGTTTCCTCTCACCTCCCCGTGACTTTCTCACTCTCCTTTGCTTGCTCTTTGCAACCTTTAAAAACTCTGAAATGTCCTGAAATCCTTCCTCTTCTCTCTTTCCCTAGAACATTCCATCCATCTCCTTTGAAAATACCACCTTTGGGAATTCCCTGGCGGTCCAGTGGTTAGGACTCAGTGCTTTCACTGCTGGGGCCCCTGATTCGATTCCTGGTGCGGGAACTAAAATTCCACAAGCTGGGCGCCACCAAATTAAAACAAAAAAAACAACTTTGTTGATGACTCCCAACCTTTTGGCTCAAACTCAAACCTCTTTCTTGAGGTAAAACCAACTGCTATTCGAGGTCTCCTCTCTCGAGTCTAACAGATGCCTCAAACCTCCTCACAGAGGACCTCCCTTCCTAACAACCTGAAGTAGCTCTCTGGCTATCACATCAAAACACTCTGGTCTATCCATTACTTCTCGCTCTCTGGTATGTTTTCCCCATTTGTTTACTGTCTGCTCCTTCCGCTAGAACATAAACTCCATGAAGTGGGAACTCTGTTTTATCGTGGTGGTATCTGCAACGCTTGAAACAGTGTCTGACACAGTAGGTGCACGAGAAACTTTTTGTTGAATGTATGAACAAACGAATGCTATTACCGTTCTGTCGTCTCCATTAATGGCAACACAATCCTTCCATTACTCAAGGCCCTAGACCTCAATTCCTCTTTTAATCTCACTTCTCAGGGAAAATCCATTAGCAAATCCGGTAGGCTTTCCCTTCAAAATTTATCTAGAACCTGACCAATTCTCATGACTCCTATTGCTTCCACCCCGCTTATCATCTCTTGCCTATAATATTGCAATCTCCTCACTGGTCTTCCTGTTCTTGCCATTCTGCAACCTCTTCTCTAGAACAGTGATTTTTGTAAAACTAAGTTGGATCATTCCGCTCTTCTGCCTCCATCACATTCAGGGCAAAACTAAAGCCCTGTAAGCCCTATACAAAGGCCTCCCCACAGCCTTCTCCCCTTCAGCTTCATATCTGAGCCCCCTGCTCAGCCACACTGGCCTGCTTGCTGTTCCTTGAACCAGCGGAACATGCTACTGCCTTGAGGGGGGCGGCACCTGCTGTTCCCTCCGCAGGGATGCTTCTCTCCCTGCTCTTCTCACGGCTCCCTGCTGCCTTGTTTCTCCCGAGTCTTTACTCAAGCATCACCTTCTCAGAGGCCTCCTCGGACCAGCCTACTTACAATTGTAACCCCACCCCCTACCTTAGCACTCCTTCTCCCTTCCGGACTTTATTTTCTCCGAAGTGCTTATCACATACTCTATGTTACTGATTTTCTTCATTGCCTGTCTCCCTCCATTAAGCAGATAAGCTCCACTAGCATTAGGATTTTTGTGTTTTGTTCACTACTCTGTCCCCATGCCTAGCATCGTGTATACACCATGCTTTCAACTGAAGTTTGTTAAGTGAGTGAATGAATGAATAAATGAATGAACGCTCTCTTCCAATCCTGTAGGTGGAAACTCCATAGAACTGGGTGGGTCCAAACTCTCCCGCTCCGGGCCCTGATACAGCGCCTGCACACAGCGGACTGTCAATAAAGGTATCCTGAGGCAACGAACCAGAAGCTCTGTTTCGTCAGGCGTGCTGGGGTTACTAGAGGCTAAGGACCACGTCACTTGCTAAAAGGCTCCAAAAGGGAGCTACTTGGCAGCTTCCTGCCTTAATTGTCCTCTGTGGACGGCACTTTTCCCTTGGGACGAGAATTTGGGCCTGAGGGACGGGGAATGAATGCGGAAAAGCTGGTGGTCTTGTAAGAAGCATAGCCACCATGCTCTCCCGGCGCCGGCACACCTCGAGGCACACGGGAGGCCGCCAACCGCCCAGCCGCCCCCGTCCCCCGGTTGCTCGGGCAACCAGCCTCCTCCCGCGGCGACCGCCATGTTTGAGCGCGTCCGTCTCTTGGATTAGCAGCACGCCCGGCCAATGGGGCCCCGGCTGCCCGACGTCACCCAGCAAGAGTCCAGGAAACGCCCCTTCCGTCCGGCCCTCCCGGCTCACCGGAACCCTCCAGGCGGTGTCCGAGCCCCGCGATTTGGGGTAGAGCTTGTCCAGACTGTAGATGCTCTGGAATTCGGTACCCTCTACCTGTTTGTTCAGAGTCCGGTGGGGGCAGCGCGCGGGCCGCGGGAGCAGCCAGGATTCGGCTCGGTTCAGGCCCCAGCGCAGCCACCGTACGGCCGCCATGTTCGGGTCTCGGGGCCGCTTCCGGTGGGCGTTTTCTTCCGCGGTCCGTGGGCTCGCTCTTCCCTCGAGACTTTGGTTCCGCTAGACCTTTAGCGCCTGCCATGGGGAGGAAGCGAGCAGAGCTCCTGGCGTTGCTCTCGCGGGGAGCTTATTAGAGGCTTCTGGTCGGCCGCCTTCAGGAGGCCTGGTTGGTGCTTTGAGGGCATCTGCTGCGATGGGGAAGACGTTGGCCAGACAGCGAGCTCTCAAGGGAGCCTCCTGGTGAAAAGAACCCCCGGATGCCGTGTCCCCCAGAAACACCACTTTTCTTCCTTTCGGTCTGTGCCTTCCTGGACCTATGTTCCCCCAAATCTCACAGCATCAACGAAGCATGCCCAGGTTCATCTCCATCCCCTTTACTCTTTGCCACTTTTTTTTTCACATCGCTCAATCTTATTTTTGTGTCTGTTGCCTGTCTCCCAGCCGGAATGTAATCACCTGCAGGAGGGCACTGGCTCATTGCTGGATCCCCAGTACCCAGAAGCTGGCACGTCATGGGTACTCAATAAATATTGTTAAAAGGGATCCTTTGGGAAGGTGTTTTGAAAGTTGAGTTCCGCCAGAGCTGAGTTTTAGTAACTTCAGGCTCATTCGCAAGGCAGCCTAAAAGCAAATCCCTGCTGAGCACCTGTGTGAAGGCTCTGCGGGACAAATACCAGGATGGAGGAGAGGCGGGCAGGTAGAGAAAGAAATACTTTAGACAGTGGACACCCGCCCCAGCCGCCTGCTTTGTGGAGCTTGATGGCAGTCTCTCCAAGCCAGGAGATGAGAGGAGGATGGGGAAGTAGGTAGAGATTCAGACAGCCACAGACAGCCTAAGCAGAGCCCTTTTTACCGGACTGTTAAAAAATGAACTTGAAAACTGCGAAGTTCTAACTCTGAGAAAGGTTTAAAATAGAGCAAGCAGTGTTTGGAAACAGGTAAATGTTAGCTAAGTTGCTTTGTCGAGAGGCAGTGTGGTAAACGAAAACAGCTCAATAAATGTTAGTGATTATTAGTAATACTAGTGGTTATTTCTTAATGGCGGGTTCTATTTTTAGGAAAAGCACAATTACCTAGAAAAACATGTCCTTGGGAATGCGGCTGTTTGAAATAGGAGATGTCATCAAGTCAGGGCTTTACCATCTTAGCCTCATGGATAAAGGCAAATTCTTTAGGAGGGAAAACAATACTTCCCAAGCACTGGCTTTGCAAACCCAGACTAGGAAGGGAATGGCAATTGACATGCGCTTTGGGGGCTCTAGGCTTTAAAGGGAGTCTCCTGGGACCCTCCCTGTCTGACTTAATCCCATGACCTCAGAGGGAACAGAGGCGTCTCCATGGTGACTGGAAAAAGCTGCTCAGGGGAGCAAAGCCAGGGACTTGCCCAGGTTGACGGCTCAGGGATTACGAATAAAACCACCATCCCATGGCATCACTGCTCTGAGGCTGGGCTCCAGCTCTGTGCCTGACCCAGAGTGATAGGAAAAGGAAGCTGTAGGTTTCCATGGCCCCAAATAAACAGCTTGCTCAGGCCATCTGGTGGCCTGGATTCTGGGAGAGGAGGGGGTAGAGGAGAGAATGGAACAAGCTACCCTGTGGTGGATAGAGGAGCAGCTGGCAAGCTCCTTTCACCTGCTGCTGCCAAGAACCATCCAGCACAGAGGCCCTTCTGGGAGAAACAGTCCTGAGAGGTGCCACCTGTTCCCTTAAAAAGGGGGCACTGAAGGCTGAGGCCAACCTTCTTCCCTTCTCTGGTTCTCCATAGGTTGAATGGGTGCTTCAGGAAGGGGACACACATAGGGGCGAGAAGAGGGGAAGAAAAGATAAAGGATCATCAAGCCATTTCTGGTAGCTGAGGAGCTTGCAGTCACCAGGCCTTCTCTATAGCTGTGAGTTGGGGTACCACCCCCATGTAGAGGGGGTCCACAGGATTTTCCTTTCTTCTTTTCTGGAGTGCCCTAGGTCAGACTAGCTCTTAAAACTCAATATTACGTGGAGGTACGGAACATGCAGTATCACACAATGGGATTGATCAGGTCTGGGTTCGACTATTTCTATGTGATTTTTTTTTTTTCGGTATGCGGGCCTCTCACTGCTGTGGCCTCTCCCATTGCGGTGCACAGGCTCCGGACGCGCAGGCTCAGCGGTCATGGCTCACGGGCCCAGCCGCTCCGCGGCATGTGGGATCTTCCCAGACCGGGGCACGAGCCCGCGTCCCCTGCATCGGCAGGCGGACTCTCAACCACTGCGCCACCAGGGAAGCCCCTCTATGTGATTTTGAATTACTAACTTAACCTCTAAGCCTCAGGATCCCCATCAGTAAAACAGAGATTTTACCGCTGCCTCATGAGGTTGCTGAAGGCCAGGGTGATTTAAAAGGCAAAGGAAGGCTTCCCTGTTGGCACAGTGGTTAGGAATCCGCCTGCCGATGCAGGGGACACGGGTTCGAGCCCTGGTCCTGGAAGATCCCACCTGCCACAGAGCAACAAAGCTGGTGAACCACAAAGCAGGTGTGGGTTGGGAGGAGGGATTTCAAAATCAGTACAGCAAGGAGGGTCCACCCCACGGGGTACCCTGCAAGGCCACGTGACCAGCCTAGCTGGTACTCAACAAATATGGAAACTTCCAAGAGCCTGCTACTTAGAGCTGTTTGGCTGCCAATCACGGGGGTGGTGAAGCTCAGGCTGTGCCCCTCCCCCCATAGATAGCTGTGTGATGGGAGGCGGGTGTATGAGGTGCACAGAGACAGGACCATGGCTCCATTTCTGGCTTTAGATTACTGGTGCGTTTTTTATTAAAGAAGAGAATAAAGCATTTGTAAATATATTTCTCTCATGTATACTTCGAAGACGACGCTGGTCAGCAGCTACAGAACCGGGGAGCAAACAGGCAGAAGCCCTTCCCCCACCCGTCCCATCCCACCCCACCCCCTCCACCCTAGGTGCCAGAGACACACGGATGGCTGGGAGCTGCCCAGCTCCAACGGACCAAAGGTTCCAAGATGTGTGAATGGAAGGACCAGCTGACAACTCTCATCACAGTGCCGCCTGGAAAGCAGGGTGGCGCCTCCAGGGGGGTTGGGCAGGCTTGTTAAGAAAACCCCTTTACCCCTTAGAAACAAGTAAGGCATGAAGGTTCCCCACTGGGCTCCCAGCACAGAGGCCGGGGCTACTGACTTCCACTGCGTTGTATGGCTCCTCTGATTTCTAGGGTCTCAGGAAGAAGGAACTGGGAGGCCTGAAGAATTTCTCAGGGCAAACGGGGGACCTGGGCATCTCTTAGCTGAAGCTGGACCTTCTGAAGCCTTAACAAAAGACTAAACCCCTGACCCAGCTGGGTCCTCAAAAGCAGGCATTGTATGGGAAGGAGGAGACATGTTCCCCATCTGGTCCCATTTCAATACTGCCCAGTGTGGGGTGAGACTCTTGGGCAGGCCCCAGTAAAGGGGGGCAGGGGAGGACGCTGGGACCATGGGCTGGTGGCACACATCCAGGACATTCTGGGGGTGGCAGGCACGACCTGCGGTGGGGTGGGCCTGGGGGGAGCAGGGGAGTGAATGAGACGCATCATGGTCCCTGAGATGGGGACAGGCAGAGGCCAAGCTCGGTGAGTCAGAGGAGGCATGCAGAGATAGGGGGCTCCCACTGCCCAGACCCCTGGAAGGCTTGATACCCAGAAGGCATTTCCAGGGCTGGAACCCGGGGAGGCTGGCTCTGAGTTGATTGGCTACAGATCTGCAGTGGGCTGAGGATCTCCAGGGAGAAGCCCGCCCTCACCAGGGCTGGAGTCAGGCCACTCAGGCCTGGCTCAGGCTTTCTGCTCTGCATGGCAGGGGCTGTCTCTGACCTGGTCAGGACCCTCGAGGTTGGACAGCTGGTGCTAAGGGAATAACAGTGTGTCACAGCTGGAGAAGCAGTGGATGGTCCAGGAGACCCCTGGAACCTGCAACAGCTGGCTCTGGGGTCCCCCTTCAAGTGTTTTCAGTTGTGGCGAGGGGTCAGGGAGACCCTGCCTTGCAAAAAAAACTCTCAAAAAAATAAAAATAATGGAACTTTGAAAAAAGAAAGCCAACTGGTCCAGAATGGCTTTCAGAAGCCTGGCTACAAATCTGAGAGCAAGGCCCAGGGTCAGGGAGTCGGGTCTGGGAGAGTGGGGAGTGGGGGCTGGGAGAGCAGGCAGTGGGGACATTTGGCTTGCAGACTCTCGGCTGTGCCTTTGGGCTGGCGCGGGGTGGTGGAGGGTCCTGGGAGGCAAGAGGTGTTGACCGCCTCCCCCGTCAGCAGGGAACGGGTGTCCCCCGCATGCTCCCTGGGTCAGAGAGCAGCCTCCCTCTGGGGTGTATTGCTGCTAAAGGGCTCCCTCTCTCACCAGAGGCTGCACAGCCCAGGTGAGAGGGACCCCACGGCCTGATCCTGGCGGAGGCCACTGGCCGGGGAACCTTCACTTGCCGCTGTGCGTCTTGACTTTGGTGGCGTTGATGTCGGCCTTGGTCTTCTGGATCCTGGAGAAGATCTCCTTGAAGAGCGCCTTGTACTCGGGCTGGCTCTGCTCCAGCCGCTTGTCCACGGCCTCCACGTGCTGGCTCAGGCTCTTCTCGCCCACCTTGGCTTCCCCCTGGCCCTCCTCGCTGCCCCGCAGGTCCTTCCACGAGCTGTCCCGGGAGATGGGCCGCGAGGTCTGCACGCCTGCGTGCCGCACCCCCGCCCCGTGCTGCCGGCACTTGCTCAGCAGCTCCTCGTACTTCTCCAGCAGCGCGTGGTACTGCTCATCCACCTCGCGCAGGATGGACATGCCCCGCTTGCGCACGCTGTTGGCGTGCAGCGTGAGGTTGCCCACGTGCCGGCCGGCCGGGTCTTTGGCCACGATGGCGTTGAGTGCCGTGTCGCTGCAGCTCTTGCGCACGGTGTGGCCCGGGGACGCGGCCGGAGAGGAGACCCCGTCCTGGGTGCCCGAGTCGTCCCCGCTGCCCGGCTGGGGGTCGTCGGCTTCAGGCGCCTGGGTGAGGGGCGCCAGCAGGGCCTCGGCCAGGTGGTCCTCCCGGCCCAGCAGGTAGGTCTTCGCCTGCTTCATCTGCTGCAGCTCCAGCAGCTCGGCCTCCAGCTCCTGCACGCGGAGGCGGCAGCCCTCCATCTCGCACAGCCGCCGCTCCAGCTCTGAGTACTCCTGCAGCACCACCGCATACTCGTGCTCAGCCCGCTGCTGGCGCTGCCGCTCCTGGCTCACCTGGGAGCGCAGCACTCCCACCAAGGTCTGCAGCCGCTCGTTCTCCTGCTCCAGCGGCCGCGGGCCCAGCTCCAGGGAGGAACTGTGCAGGCGGAAGGCATCCTCGCACCTGGGAGGGGGCAGGAGCAGGTGGGCAGAGGGCGGTGGGCACGGCCAAGGCCCCGGGAGCCCAGCCGCATCTCTCTCCCCGACGGGGTTGGATAGGCTGCCCCACCTAGAGTCGCTCTCGGCCTTTCTACCCCGTTCTCTGCCCTGGGAGGTTGCCCTTAGCTTCCGCCAGGTTTCCTGGCTCTCTCTTGGGTTCAGCCAATGGGAGGCACTGGCAGGAGGGCCAGGGGGATGGGGGCAGAGGGAGGTCACAGGGAATGTCTTCCCCTGGGCTCCTTCCCTGGTTACTGCAGGCCAGACAGCGCTCTCCCTGCCTTCTAGGTTCCAGTAACCTCCCTTCTCCTGGTCCCTTCAGGCCTCAGGATGGTAACAGCTCCTTGCTACTGCAACCCCAGGGTGCTGCAGTGTCCCCCTAGTTTCCCCGCACCTTGCCCACACCTCTTTATTAAGCACTGCTCAGTTACTCTGGGCGGAGGCTATCTGTCTCTTGCCAGGACCTTTATTGAAACACCCACTAAATACACCGTGTGTACAGTATTCTTACATTAGGGAGTCATCCTACTCAAAAGACTTAATGAGAACTGAAAGGTAGAGTTGTTAACCCCTCCTGGGTGAGAATTCTGGCTTACTAAACAAACAGGTGACCTTGGATAAGACACATGATCTCGGAGTTTCAATTTCCTCCTCTGAGTAGTGGGGACGATAAATCACACCTTAAGGTACTGCCGTGAGAATTAAATCACTTAGCAGAGCGGTGGGCACACGGCCAGTGCTCACAGGAGCCAGCTGCTGACTGTCGTAGCAACGGGAGCAGCCCCTCCAATAGCCTGGACAATGCGGCAGCTCTCCTTCCCACCTGCTGCGGGGCGCCTCCCCGCCCTTCCCTGCCGTGGTTGGCAGCCCCGGGCACTCGGAGACACGGTCCAGGGTCCACCTCACCTACCCTCACCTACCGGGGGCTGGCGCACAGCTCCTTGAGGCAGGGGAAGGTGTGGATGGTACGCCGGCGCTCTCGCTTCTCCCGCCGCACTCGCAGTTGCTCCAGGTCCCGCAGCTGCTCCACCTGGGCCTGCAGCTCCTCCACCTGGGTCTGCAGGCGCTCGATGGTCTCTGTCAGCCTGGGGATGGGGTGGGGGACACACACATGGGAGGGACTTTAAGGGGACGGGGCCAACCCTCCTCACTGCAGCCCTAGGGGGACTTGGGGGTGGGGGACAAACAGGTGACCTTGAGCCATGCTGCCCGGTGTTGAGGTCAGACAGGGAACTCCTTGTACGTACGCCCAAGGACCCACTCTTTTCCCCCACCTCCCAGGCCAAGCTGACCATTTCTCCTCCGTGTCTCCTCGGTTCCTTGTACACCCATCTAATCACTTATCACCCTATAAAATAAAATATTTTGCAATAAAATATTTACGTGTCTGCCTTGCCTCCCAGAGGGCGGGACAGCGTCTTTGCATCCCCATCACTGTATTCCCCAGTGCCTAAAACAAAGCCTGGTGTGTAGCTCGTGCTTAAAGAAGGTTTGTGTCCTGAATGTTAAGGCAGCCCAAATCGACAAGGACAAACTCACTACCATCCCAGGTTCCCAGACCGGGGCTTCTGAAAGAAGGAGACTGAGTCACACCCACTGGTCAATACGCACACATGTACACCCAGCCCTGGGCCTCTCCTTGGCCATCCCCAGCCCCCGGCTCCCAGCCCTCCACCCGGCCCTCACCCATGGATCTTCTGCTGGGCAGCCTTACTCTCCAGCACCAGCTTCTGGTTGGTCAGCTCCAGGTCTCGGGCCGCCAGGTCCAGCTGTTCGTACACTTTGGCGTGCTGATCATTTACGTGCCGCAGCGTGTCCAGCTGTTTGGTCAGGTACTGGGGGTGGGGGTGGGTGAGTAACCTTTCAGAACTGGGCTGGGGAAAATGTCTCCGCCTGGGCCCTCCTCCCACTTCTAGGCACAGGTTTGCTTTGGGGTATTCGTCTGCAGCAGAGGGAGGTGTCAAGATGGTGGTGCAATAGGGCTGCCCGGGACAGTTGTGCAGGTTGTGAACTGCACAAGGCTGTTGGGCCAAGCCTGGGCCTGCTAAGAGGGCACCTTTTCCTAAGCTGCACAAAGGTACACACGGGCCAAGGGGTCCTTGATGGGTGGCGGAGCCTGTGCAGGGCCCGTGTGGCCCCTCACCTCAATCTCCTGCACTTGCTCCTCGTTGGTGGAGTACATCTGCTGCAGAGACTGCTCCAGCTCCTTGTTCCTCTCCAGCAGCGTCTTCCCCAGCTCCGCAGCTAAGTGCAAGTCTTGGGGGGGAGGGGGCGGGGGGGGGGGGGATATGAGCAGCTGAGAATGAAGTTGGAGGACCCCTGCCATTCCTGTTCTGAGCACTCATTCTGGGCTGGGCCTCTGGGGACCCTGAGAGAACCAGGACCCAGGGGCCACCCCTGGGGAGACTCCAGGCCTGGAAGGGGATGTAAGCCACAAGCTAAGCCTGTGCATTGGCTGTCACTTCTGCCTGGAATGTCCTCTCCCCAGACACTCCCAGGGCTCACCCCTCTCTGCCTTTAATGTCACCTTCTCCAGGAGGCCTTCCTCAGACATTGACCTCACTGACCTCAAAACTGCACCCTCCCCCACACCCCACTCCCTCCCTGCTTCATTTTTCTCCTGAGCTCATATCACCACCTATTTACCAAACAATTTGGACCCTTATCTTGTTCGTCTCCCTCGACTAAATCGTAAGCTTACAGGGCAGGGATCCTGCCTGTTTCGGTCACTGATATTCCTAGGACCTAGAACAATACCTGGCATAGAGCAGGTGAATAAGAAATCTTTTCTGAAAGAATGAGTGAGTGGAATGTGATAAGAGCATCAGCAGACATAGGGGCAAAGTGCCCCGGGATGATAGGTAAAGGAGAGTTCACGAAGGGGACAGTGGGAATCTCAGGCAATGAGCAGCCTTGGAGTTGGGTTTGGAAGGGCGGCTGGAGCTTACCGAGAGGGGGAGGGGCAGAAGGGCTTGCTGGGTGTTAGAACTGGACACGGCTTCAGGGCTCTTTGGCCCAGGACTTCCCGGGTGGCACAGTGGTTAATCCGCCTGCCAATGCAGGGGACACAGGTTTGATCCCTTGACTGGGAAGATCCCACATGCCCCGGAGCAACTAAGTCCACGTGCCACAACTACTGAGCCTGCGCTCTAGAGTCGGCGAGCCACAACTACCGAGCCCACATGCCACAACTACTGAAGCCTGCGCACCTAGAGCCTGTGTTCCGCAGCAAGAGAAGCCAACGCAATGAGAAGCCCGCGCACCGCAACAAAGAGTAGCCCCCGCTTGCAACTGGAGAAAGCTTGCGTGCAGCAATGAAGACCCAACGCAGCCAATAAATAAATATATATTAAAAAAAAAACAGAGAGAGAGAAAACAGGAAAGTAAAAAATGGTGCAATAAAAATAAATATTAAAAAAAAAGCTCTGGCCCAACCTCCTTATTCTATGGATGACAGGTTGAAGAGGAAAGAATGAAACCCGAGGTTTCATTACCTGGGTTATAGCCACAGTGGAAGCAGAATTTACATCTCCTCACCCCAGTTGGGTACCATTTGGTCCTAGTGACACACCCCCCTCTCCAAAACCTTCTCCTTTCCCTGGGCAGCAAAACCAACCTCTTCCCCCAGTAGCCCCGATTCTTGTACCCTGTGGGACCGGAACCTCCTCTCCCCAATCCCAGCCAAAGGTAAATGAACACCTATCAGAGAGGTCGGGAGGGAATCTGGCCTGTCTTTAGGGGGCTGTATCGTGGGGAAGGGGAGGGGTTAGAAGGGAATGGCAGGTGCTGGCATCCCTAAAAATTCTCTCAGTGGGTCTGAAGTTGGTCGAGGGTACCTAGACATTTGGGGTGGATATTTCCCCATACATAGGCCTAACTCCTTTTAGAAGCAAAGGGTAATATATAAAATAGATAACTAATAAGGACCTACTGTATAGCACAGGGAACTCTATGCAATACTCTGTAATGACCTATATGGGAAAAGAATCTAAAAAAGAGTAGATATATGCACATGTATAACTGATTCACTTTGTTGTAGAGCAGAAACTAACACAACATTGTCAATCAACTATACGCCAATAAAAATTTTAAAAAGAAAAAAAATTTTAATATGTTTGTAAATATATTATTATTTATATTTAAATATATAAATATATGTCTAAGGGAAGCCTAGGATCAGATTGTGGTCTCAAAGAGGAGGTCAGATCAACTTATGTCGTGTGCTTGGTGGAAATTCAGCAAGACCACCCCTAGTTCGTGACGAGGGAGGCACGCCAGCTTCCTGCTCCCTGTAATGGGATGGCGGACATTTGGCTCATCCACAAACGCTATCCAGTAATTCATGTATACGTGAAAAAGAACAGACGGTCACGCTAACTTTTTTTTTACCCTTGGGAACTGTCAGGTCGTCTGTGACGAGGCCGCTGCTAGGGATGCTGCCTCCTGCACTGGCGTGGGAGGACAGGCTCTGTGGGTGGCCTGCATGAAGGCCCTGAAACTTAACCTTGAGTCCAAGGTCAGAGGCAGAGTGAGGAAAGGCCAAGAACAACTGCACTTTATGCTCTTCCTTCCAGGTAAGCATCTGAGCTGTGTGTGTATTCCTACTGCCAGTGGGTTGGGCTGGGGCAGCTGTCATACTGCAAGTCATACTGTAAACCGGGGATATTGAAGGCAGCGAATGTGACCCGGGCCGCTTAGCGATTCCGAGATGCGAGATGCAGGAAGGGAACACAATAGAAGCGGCTTGGGGAGAATCCCAGAGACTGTCTCAGGGAAATGGGATCACAAATGCAAGCTAAGCTGGTCCGAGCTGCCAGGAGGGATCATGAGAGAAGTCTAGAAGCTGCAGGGCAGGGAGCTGAGTAGAGCCAAGTGCTGGGGAAAGGACACCAGCTAGATGAGGGCTGGGCACGGCTTTGGCTTCGGGGAGGGTGCAGCTCCCTCTGGACCAGAGGGGGAGGGAGTCTTGGGAGTGGGAGGACGGGAGAGCTGGCTAAGCCAGAAGTGGAATCTGGAGTAATGAACAGCCTGTCACAGCCAGATTAATGGTTACACTGGACCAGGCCAGGGAAGGTACTGAGTCTGAACTGGCATCTCCTCTGCCTGGACCCCAGCATTTTCTGGGGTCTCCTGCAGTGGGCTGCAGCAGTTTTGCCCTCTGAATGCCAGCAGAGGTGTCGCCCAGGAGCAATGCCCCAGAGCCCTAGAGAGAATGGCTGGGAGCCAGGGGATGTCTTTGAAGAGAAATCCTGAAATCCTACTGCCCCTCCTGGTTGGGGTCAGGGTGGAACCCCCTAGACTCCAGAGAAGAGAGGTAGGGAAAGGACAGAGGACAGACATAGGGAAGAAAAGACAAAGGGGGCAGAAGGAGGCCAGCTACCACCTGGCAGGGCTGCAGGGGTCCTGTTCACAACCTCCGGGGCACCAACGTCAGGAACCCTGGGTGCGCAGAATTGGGGTCCGGTCACCTCCCTCCCCTCGCCATGTCAGAGTTCTCCCCTGAGGCTGAGACTCAAGGTCAGGAGCCCAGGACCTCAATTCTGTGACTCAGCAGTCATCTCTCAGCCTGGAAAGAGGTACCCACAGGGCCGGCCACACCTCGTCCAAGGTGGGGGAGGGAGGCAGGCAGAGAGAGAGTGCCAGTGCTTAATAATTAATGGTTTTTTCTATTTTTACTGGTGCTCGTGACAGTGGGCAGAGGGAACACAGTGAGAAAGGAGGACCCTGTTTGTCCCAGATGCCTGCCTCCACTGGGACGGAGCAGCATCAAAGTCAACCAGGAGCTTGATGGCCAAGCATCTGAAAGTAAAGTTGGGGCCCGTCCTCAGGGGAGTTGGGGCTAGCTGAGAAAAACCATGTCTTGGGACACTCAGAGGGGGGCAGCTGGGCGGGAGAGAATTTGGGGAGCGGGTGTGGGGAAGGGGGAAGGAACAGGCACCCGATCCCCCACGTGTCTGGCCTTTGGTCCACGTTCACCCCACCATCCAGCCTTCCGTGCCAGTCCCCATGGGGTGCCGCAGCAGCTGTGCCTGGGACTTCCTCTGACTCCCACCCCGGCACTCCAGATAATTCCTACTTTGCAGTCATGCGTGGTCTTTTCGCATGGCTCTGTGCCTCGGTACAAGCACCCCCTCTACTTAGACTGCCGGCCTGCTTCCTCTGCCGGGGCGGGGCGGGAGGGCCCTCTTCACCCTACAGCTCGGAGGGGTGTGTAAGCCTTTACGCGTCTCACAGCAGAAGGCCCTCACTTCTGTTCTCACTGTCTGCAGGGGCTCACTGCTGCAGAACCCCTGTCGCTCCGTCACAGGTGCTACTCTGATCCCATTTCTGCCTCCTCTGCTGGACTGTGGAGACTGCGAGGGTGGAGATCACGTCCCAGGCTCAGCACAGCACCTGGCCTACGGCAAGCAGACGTTTGGCTTCTGGTGGAAAGCTCCAGTGTCTTCTGAGACTGTCTCATTTCTGATTTCCCTCCTCGTTCCTGGGCTCTGCCTGCTACTCAGGCTACGAGGCAAGGCTGACTGCTGCAGACCAGTAAGGCCAGAAAAGCAGGGGCCTGTGGGGCCCATTCCCGACCCCAGACCCAAAGCATGGCTGCCCGGCCCAGCTGGAATCTCGACATCTCTCTCCCTCTCCGGATGCAGCACATCTCCCACCCCTACTCCCTAGCTCCTTCCTCCCACATCTGGGCCGGGCGCAGTGCCAGAGACTCCTTTAGGGGTGCGGGAATGAAACGAGACAGCAACATCAGCATCTGCCTCCGAAGAGGCCATCTTCCCAGGCACTCAGCTTCCAATCTTTCCTTCTAGGCCCGCCTCTTCCATGAAGCCCTCTCACCGCATCCTGTCACTCCCACTCAGTTCCAAGCCCAACTCCACCTACTCAGGTGCACCCAGGAGGCCAGGGCTGGGACTACTCCCAGCTCCCAGGATAGTGTCTGACATTTAAGTGGAGCCTGATATGTGTTTGTGTAATGTGAGGTTTTGGGGGTAGCTGCCCAGGATGGGGAAGGGGGTTGTTGCAGCCAGGACGGGGCATTTCACTCCAGGCAGGGAGGCTGAGAGTAGCCTCTAGGACACAGAGGTGCGGTCCAGCCCAGCACCCCCACCCCACCCCCCGTCCTACACTGGTCCCGCAGCGGCTCTGATTAACCCACGGTCCTGAACACAAGGGCAGCGCCTCATCTACCAGCAAATGTGGCCACGTGGGGATGTGGGTCAGGGCCGGAAAACAAAGGCTCCAGGACCTGGCTAGATGCCTCACATGAGGGCAAAGGCAGGCGTCTGGGCCCCATGGATGGAGACCCAGAGCAGAGGGTGTCCGCACACACTGAACCAGACTGTGTCCACACCCACCAGGCTTGCTGGGTGACTGTGGTCACTTCTAGAACATGTTTCCTAGCGCCTCCAATTCTGACCATCCAAGAATGAGGCACTTTTCTTGGGAGGAGAGGTTGGGTTTGATCTCACTCCAGCAGGCCCTGGCCCCGACCCTCTTAGGCCTCCTCCTCCTTCCTGTCCTAACAGCCCCACCCCCTACTTGGAGTGACGTCACCTCGGCCACCTCATCAACCCCTTTCCAGTCGCCCTCTCTGCCCTCAGATGGGAGAGAGGGGAAAGTGACTCCCTGTTTACTCAGGCTCTGATCTGGGGCACTGCTCAGAATTCCCAAATCTGATCCCCTCCAAACCTTGAGCCATTTGGGAGAAGGCCAGCAGGGGAAGGACCAGGGGACTCCTCCCTCTGGAAGGCAGATTGGACTCCTAGTAGCCTCCGCTTCTCCATCGGCAAGGTGCCGGCACCCCCATCACCTCCCTGGGTAGAGGGGAAGGGAGTTGGGGAAACTTTCTAGGAGCTCAGGAATCCTGGCAGGGAAGTGTGCTGCTGGATTTGGAATGGGGATAACTTCCTCCCCCCTCGGCCCCCCAAAACCCCTCTCAGCAAAACAACCAAGGAGCCACCTCCTGACCTCCAAAGACTTCCAGCCAGTACTCTCAGACCCCCCCAACAATACCCGGGGCGCCTGGGCAGTTCCTGCCTCTAAGACGGGGTGGGCGAACTGGCTGAAGTATGCCCCTGTTGTTCGGGCAAAGAGGAAGACCGCTCCCCCCAGTTTTGCAGGTCTTCACGTGTTTGGTTCGGGTCTTCCCGGGCAGCGCCCCCTCTCTCCACGTCCCCATTCTCCAGACGCATCTCCTCTCTCAGTCCGGCACGCCGGGTGCAGCCCAGCCCTCCCCGGGGTGATACCGCCCAACAATGGAGAAGCGGACAGGGGTCGCGGGGCGCACCCCGCTTTCCTGCCCCCTTTGCTCACCCTGCTCCAGGTCCTGCTGGTCGTACCAGGGCTCCTCTTCCTCTGCGGTGAAGTCCTCCATCCTGGCGGCCCTCCGCATGGCCCCGCAGGCGGCGGGCTGCAATTGGGCGCTGCGGCGGCGCGGCTCAGAGCCGGGGCGCGGGGCCCGGGACAATGCGGCGGAGGCGGGCCGAGCCTCCCGCGTCGCGGACTCGGGCTGCAGTGCCCCCGCCCGCGCCGCGCCCCCTCGCCATCGGCCGTCGGCCTGGCGCCCACAGGGGGCTGGCTCGCTGCCGCGGTCTGGCCCGGCTGGGGTCCTGCAGAGCCCGGGGCACCGGGCGGCGGCTGCACAAAGGGTGGAGGGGCGGGGACGGCGGGCGGGACGGCGGCAAGGAGGGCCCAAGCCCGGCCAGCAGGTCTGGGGCGCTAGGAGCGAGCGGGTGCCGCGGCGGGCGCCCCCTGCCCGACTCCGGCCAGCGCTGCCCCCCGCCCGCCCGGCGACACCAGGAGCCGCCGCTGCATCTTGGCGGGGTCCGCCCCGCGCTTCCCGAGCCGCCCGCTCCGCGGGGTGGGGCCAACCGCCGATGGCCAATCAGGAGACGTATGCAAAACTGGAGGCGGGGCCGAGGGCGGTATCTCCGCAGCGTTGAGGTTCGGCTGCTGCTGAACCAACCCCACCTTCCCTTCACAGTCGACTCCAGTTTACATCTCAATGCCTAAAATCATTTTATTTTGTTTACCTATTGTTGTCTCTCTCTCCCCGTAGATCTCCTGAAAGCAAGGATCTTGTCGCTCTTGTTCACAGCTGGGTTCTTCAGTGCCTAGAGCAGGCTGACCTACTGCTACCTTCCACGGACACTCTTTGAATGAATGAAAATTAATCAAAAATTACCTTTAAGAAATTGTGTTTAAATGCCTGTGGCCTGAAACCTCACTCCAGGAGTGGTGAACTTTGACTGTTACCTCCATTCTGGGCCTTTCCCTTTGAGGTCCTGTTTCCCTCTCCCTGGGATTCATATCCTATACCCAACTATACCCATTAAACTATATAAGTGTCACTTATCCGAGCATTCTTTCCTTAAAGGAGTTTTCAGACTCAGGTATACATGTAACTCACTTTTATTAGGCCCCACCATGTGCTGGTACTGTTGAAGCACCCTGAGTATAACCGACTCTGAATCTATGTCGCAAATACATTAAACAAAGGACTTGTATCCAGAATATAGAAAGAACACCTGTGAATCCACAAGAAAAAGAAAAACAGCCCAGTAGAAAAGTGGGTAAAAGACTTGACCAACACTTCACAAATGACCAAAGTGACCCAATCAACATGTGACAAGTTGTTGAAATTCTTGAGAAGGAGCCACGGTTGTTTCTGTAACAAATTACCCCAAATTTAGTGGCTTGAAACAACACACACTTATTATCTTACAGTTTTATAAGTTAGAAGATTGACATGGCTCTTGAAGACTGAAATCTAGTTGTTTGCAAGGCTTTGTTCCCTTCTGGAGGCTCCAGGGAAGGGTCTCTTTCCTTGCCTCTTCCAACTTTGAGAGAGGCTGCCCACGTTGCATGGCTCATGACTCCCTTTTCCCATCTTGAACGCCATCAACAGCAGGTGACCCTTCTCACACTGGATCACTCTGACTTGTCCTGCCACCTTCTTCCACTTTTAAAGACCCTGTGATTACACTGGGCCCACCTGGATAATCCAGCATAATTCTCCCATCTCAAGATCCTTAATTTAACCACATCTGCAAAATTCCTTTTGCCATGCGAAGTAACATATTCAAAGATTCTGGGGATTAGGTTATGGACATCTTTGGGGATCAGGATTCCATTTACACAAAGTTCAAAATTGGCAAAACAAATCTAATCAGGATAGTATTTGGCCTTGGGGAGACGTGGGGGAACTCTGAGGGGCCAGGAGTGTTTTATTTCCTGATCTGGGTGTTGGTTACACACAGGTGTGTTCATTTGTGAAAATCATTGACCTGTATACTTACGTGCACTTCTCTGAATGTTATACTTTAATAGAATAGTTTACTCAAGAAGAAGGAAAAAAACACCCTATGGCTAAGACACAGGTAGTTTCTGCTCTCGTGTAGCTTACATTCTAGTGGGGATAAATAAGTGATTACAACCTGCAATGTGCTGTGAAGGAAATTAACAGACTTCTGTGAGAGAGTCTGGGGGAAGGTTCAGGAAAGACTTCCCTTAGAAGGTGACATCTAAGCTGATACCTAAAGGATAAGATGGTGCCAGCCATGCCAAGCTCTGTGGGGAGGATGTTCCAGGCAGAGGAGACAGCAAGATCAAAGGCCCTAAGAGCTCGACATATGTTAGAAACTGATGCAAGCCCAGCATAGCTGGAGTGGAGAGGATAGAAGACAGATGAACTGGAGTTAGGCCCATGGGAAGGAGTTGGGATTTTTTTTTGTTCCCAAGTACACAGAGAGAACCAATAAAAGGCTTTTCGTTTTCAGTTGTGAAACATCACTAGCAATTTTGGAGCATGGATTGGAGGGGGGGCAAGAGTGGAAACAAGAAGACCAGTTTGGAGGCTTTTGCAATCATCTAGAAGGGAGGTAACAGTGTGATGCGCAAGGCTGGTGGTAGTGGAAATGGAGCGAGATGAGAAATATTTGAGGTGTAGAACTAAGATGTGCAGATGAATTGACTGAAGAATCAGAGTGATGCCTTAGACGTCTGGCTTCAGTAACTGGGTGACAGTGATGCCATTTACTGAGATGGGGACAAAATGAATCTAAGGGACGAACAGGTTGGGTGGCTGTCCCACAGGGATCTGGTCACATTCCAAAACCACCAAATCCCTTCCCATTCGTTCATTTCTTCATTCTGCAGCTGTGTGGAAATGTACCCACAGGAGCCAGGGAGTTTAAGGAGTCCCCAGAGGAGAGAAGAGGCAAAGGGCTGAGGGCCACGTCCTGTGCAGCGAGGATGATAGCAATGAAAGGCAACCCTTCAACCTGAAAAGTCACCGCCAACGCCTACAGCTAAGGATGGTTTCAGCGATGCCTTAGAAGACCCCCATGTTTGAAAACATCCAGCTCCTGGGTCATCTCTCAGCTTTTGGCCTTTACCACACTGACCACACCCTCAGCATGACCAAAATACCCTCCCTCCCTGTGGACACCCTCTCCCTGCCCCAACCACAGAAGCATTGCCTGGCAGGGATAAATAAATGTCACAAAGGCTGAATTCTTATTGCTGCCTGAGCACAGGGTGGAGTGATTCAGGCTGGAGTCCCTGGATCTCATGAGGCTGGTGTGGGGTGGGAGTGAGCTGAAGCTGGGCAACCGGCTCTGCCAGGTTGGTGGAACCTCCCTGTCCCCTCTGCAGGGGACAGAGGGTAGAGGCTGGGTGGCTGAGGGCTGTGGTGCCTGCTATCTGCCAGGCCTGTGCTGGGCCCTTTGCCTGGGTTGGTTCACCAGTGGTGCCCAGTAGGACCACTCCCAGTGCCTTCAGGGCAGACTTGGTATTTCCTAAACTGTGCCATGAGGAGGAAAACAGATCTACCTTTTATTTTTTGCGGTACGCGGGCCTCTCACTGTTGTGGCCTCTCCCGTTGCAGAGCACAGGCTCCGGACGCGCAGGCTCCGGACGCGCAGGCTCAGTGGCCATGGCTCACAGGCCCAGCCGCTCCGCGGCATGCGGGATCTTCCCGGACCGGGGCACGAACCTGCGTCCCCTGCATCGGCAGGCGGACTCCCAACCACTGCGCCACCAGGGAAGCCCCAGATCTACCTCTGAAGAAGGAAATTCCTCAGCTTCCCTGAACTACCAGCCAACACGCCCTGGGATCCATTTCTGGCCTTTCCTCTAAGCAGGGCAGAGTCAAGCCCAGGGGTGGGAAGTATAAACTACCCGACCTTGGTAACCCCCAGAGCATGGTACCTCATCTGCGTGTCAAGCAGACCTATTTCGTGGTGTTCCTTGTCAGGGGCATCAAGACTCGAGGCTGATGGTCAGAGCCTCGGTGGATTCGATGTCCCCTCAGCCTTGGGCACTATGATTCCCCTGGGGTCAGTTTCACACTCGGGCGACCAGGAGCGCTCCCCGAGCTCTCACCCGAGCTCCCGAGAAATGCAAGCCCAGATGCTGGATTTGGGACCAAAGCACAGGTACGGAACCCCGGGAGAGCTAGGATCCGGGACTTGAAGATGTAACCGCCCTCCCCGAAGAGCGTGAGCGCTGCCCCCTCCACCCCCAGCCCAGCCCAGCCCAGCCCAGCCCAGCCCACCGGAAATGACGGCGCGTGCGCAGGCAGCACTGACGTTAGAGAGTCCCGGCGCTCCCAGTCACACGGGTCACCCTGGGGGAGGGGCAGGGTGCCCAGCCCGCGCCTCTGGGCCGTCGGGGCATCCACTGACACCACACGCTGCGCATCTTGGGTGCTGCCACCCCTGCAGGCCGCGCTCCCCTCCCTCTCCCCAGACCCGTGATTTTAGCGCTGGGCTTACATTGCACTGAATGATCTTGCCCCATCTGTCCTCTCCACCATTCTGAGGTCAGCGCCTGGCAGGGAAAGGCACTCAGTACATTTCAATGAGAGAAGTCATCTGGAGTCCAACCCCCTTTCCCCCGTACACCATCGGAGTGCGTCCCAGACAGTGTCTGTTCTGAAGGGGGAATTATGTTAGAGTCTCACAAGTCCTTGCGGTCAGGAAGTGCTTCTGTGTGTCTACCCCAAATCCCTGCAGTTTAAACCCTCCAGGCCTGTCATCAGCAGTGACCGTTAGGATGCTTATGCTGAGGGTGTCCCTCCTGTGGGGTCATTCTTACTTTTCCTCCTTTGATACCTCCTCATGGGGTTGTTGGGAGGGGCTATAAACTCTTGGTCTGAGTTAACACAGGCCAAGGGCTTAGAACAGTGACTAGGCCATATGAACACTATTCAGTGTTTGCTCTTAGCATCATTATTATTGTAACTTTTTTACCTGGAAGATCCACTCCTTGCCTGTCACTACCCCTCTTCTGGCGGGGCTCCTGACGGGGGTGCTGGGGAGACTGTCCAGGGACTTTACCTTCCTGGTGGGGGGTCACGGGGGCAGGTCAGGCCTGAGACACAGGCCTAAGAGAGCTGTGGAGAAGCTCCAGGCACATTTGCTCACTGCTGGCTGCCTGGGCTCCCACTGCAACACAGCACTCGGTCCACTGTGTGGGATCCATCTCGCTCCCAGCAGACTAAAAGCTCCTTAAGGGCAGGGACTCCAGCCGGCACATAGCAGGTGCCTGATGAAGGAACAAATGGATGCTCTAAAGCCAGTGGCAGAATCATATTCCTTGGCCCTCCTTCTTTATCCATCTCCACCCCAGAACAGATCCGCTTGCCCTACCTGAAAGGCTCCTAAAGGCACTAAAACATGAATCTGAAAAACAGTGGGTGAAAATGTGCCTTTCCTATTGACTGAAGTGGATTCCCAAAGTGGTTCCATCTCCTGTGATAGCCCAGGAGTTCTCTTCATACAGTTATCCACTGTGTGCTAGGCCAGTGCTAGGTGCTGGGGATGTAGAGAACGAGACAGACCCAGCCCTGGCTCTCATGAAGCTTGCATCTCAGTAGGAGAGGCAGACCTAAATCAAGGAAAAAGACAAAAACATTTAAGATGGTGGTAAAAGTTTTAGGAAACACACTGAAGGATGAACTAACAACAGCTGGGGATGGGAAATCTCTCAGGGAACGAGACTTTTAAGATAGGACCCTAAAGCATGAGAAGGGGACAGCCGCGTGAAGAGTGGGACGAGTGATGTCTCAGTCAGAAGGAACAACTTGTACAGAGATCCCGGGAAGAAAGAGCTTAGAGGGTCTGAGGAAATAAAGGAAGACCAGTGTGGGCGGAACCTGGGGGCTTGGGGGAGGGGGAGCAGGGCCCAGATCATGCAGGGCCTTGGAGGTCACAGTGGGACCCAGAGAGAATTGACCCTAACAATGGGCTCTGAGGTGTTTTCAGGGGGGGAGCGTTGTGAGCTGCAGTTTACAATTCCTCAGGCTGCTCTGCAGAGAATAGATTAGGGGAGGCAGGAGTGGTGGTTGTGGTAGACAGGAGATGGTGGGGGCCCTGGCAAAGGTGAGGGCGGCAGAGATGAGGGAGGTAGAACTTGTGATATATACGTCTGGGGGATGACATCATCGAGTCTTGGTGATGGGCTGGAGGAGGGGTTGACAAGAGGAGAAGCATCAGGCTGACACTGGATTTCTCGTTTGAGAACATGGGAGATGCCATTTACTGAGATGAGAAGACTTAAAGACAAACGTTAGGAGAGAGATGGATTGGGCTTGGGAGGAGGAAGTGTGGAGGATAGAATTGCCCACAATGTGGCAGTTTCAAACATGGCGCCAACTTCTTTGACACGACTTCCATGGGGAGGTGGGTCCCCTCCCCTTGAATCTGGAAGGCTTTTGATTGCTTTACCAATAGAGTATGGTAGAAGTGACTCTATGTATTATTCCCAGGCTGGGTACCAAATGGCCATGCAGCTTCCTCCTCTTTCTCGACGGACACCCTTGAAAATTATTTATTTATTTATTTATTGGTTGCACCACACAACATCTGGGATCTCAGTTCCCTGACCAGGGATCGAACCTGCGCCCCTGCAGTGGAAGCGCAGAGTCCTAACCACTGGATACCAGGGAATTTTCCCTAAATCACCCCTTGATTAAACTCAATTTGGCTAATCTGTCCACTTGTCCATGGGTGACCAATAATATGTCAGTGCCACCTGGAGTTGCTCGTTGCAAACCACAGGAATGGCTCGGAACAATGGGCAAGACCAAAGCGTTCACAATTGATCCCTTGGAATGGTCGGTTAGCACCTGCTCTTGGTGTTTGTATTTTTTATTGAAGTGTAATTTACATACAGTAAAATTCATCCCTTTTAGGTGTATAGTTATATGAATTTGACAAACATATACAGTCATGGACCCAGCACCACAATCAAACCATAGAATGTTTTCATCACTCCACAAAGTCTCCTCATACCCTCTCAACGGTCAGTCCCCTCAGCCTGCTCCAGCCCACGGCAATCACTGATCTCTTCTCTGTCCCTATATTTTGCCTTTTCCAGAATATCATATAAATGATATAACACAGTATGCTGCCTTCTGTGTCTGACACAGCGCTTTTTTTTTTTTTAAATACATGGACTCCGGTATTTTTTTTTAATTTTTAAAAATTTACTTATTTTTGGCTGTGTTGGGTCTTCGTTTCTGTGCGAGGGCTCTCTCTAGTTGCTGCAAGCAGGGGCCATTCTTCATCGCGGTGCGTGGGCCTCTCACCATCGCGGCCTCTCTTGTTGCGGAGCACGGGCTCCAGACCCGCAGGCTCAGTAGTTGTGGCTCACGGGCCTAGCTGCTCCGCGGCATGTGGGATCTTCCCAGACCAGGGCTTGAACCCGTGTCCTCTGCATTGGCAGATAGATTCTCAACCACTGCGCCACCAGGGAAGCCCCGGACACAGCGATTTTGAGATTCACCACATTCTTGCTACCTGTACCCGTAGTTTGTTTCTTTTTATTGCTGAGTACTAGTCCCATTTATGGATGAACCACAATCTGTTGATTCACCAGATGATGGACATTTGGGTTGTTTCCAGGTTTTGGTGATTATGAATGAAATTGTTATATGCATTGCACAGGCTTTTTGTGTGGATATATGTTTTCATTTCTCCTCGGGAGATACCAAAAGTGGGATTATTGGGTTGTATAGTAATTGTATATTTAACTTTATTTTTATTTTTGGCCTCGGGATCTTAGTTCCCCGACCGGGGATCGAACCCATGCCCCCTGCATTTGAAAGGCGGAGTCTTAACCACTGGACTGCCCGGGAAGTCCCTATATTTAACTTTATAAGAAAATATAAATGCTCCCCATCCTCACCAGTATTTGTATCCTCAGGTTTTGTTTTGGTTTTTAACCTATTCTAATAGTTATGTAATAGTTATTGTATTGTGGCTTCAGTTTGCATCTCCCTAATGAATAAGATTCAGAGTTTTTAATGTCACTCTGGCCTGGACTGGGGCTGGTGATTTGTAGGGTGGACTTGATTTTTTTTTTTTTAACGCCAAATAAAGGTACTATTCATTTGTTATCTTGAAGTGATTAGAAAAGCCATGGAGCGTGTCCAAGATTTCATCCAGGGCAGGAAAACCCACCTCTGGAGCAAGGACAGAGCTATCCTGTCCAGTCTGCTCATTCAGTGACATGGTGATATCCCTGTCTCCCTCCTCCCTACCTCCACACCTGTCCTACCCTGCCTTTGTGCCTAGACGGTGCACCCTTCATTTTTTACTCGTGGAGTTCCAGTTTAAGCTAAATGTCACCTCCTTTTGAAGCAGCTAGGATTTCTAGAAGCTTCCAGACACACCATGCAAGACGATATTATTGAAAAAATGCAGCCTCTTTTGGGGCCAGAGTTGAATTTGCTTTTTTGGCTTTGTTCCTTACCAGTTATGTGACTTTGGACAACTTAACTGCTTTGAGCCTCAGTTTCCCCTAGTGTAAAATGGGTATAATACCTATCTCAGAGGTAGGTTTTTGTTGTGTAAGAGATGTTGTTGTCACTATTATTATTATTAATTTGCCTCTATCAAAGCCTCACTGGGCTGAACCATGGCTAATTCGTTCCTTGTTTCTCTCCTTAGCTAATTGCTCTTAAAGGGCAGACCCTGTTACTTAAGCCCCCTCTGCCCCCGCCCCTGACAGTGTTGGTAAATACTAGTCCCTCAACCTATTTGTTGAAATGGATGAACCTAAAAGGGTTCTCAGGGAACACAGGTGGCCAGAAAGGAGTTGTGGGACCCGGAGGGACCGCTTGCTCTCATTAGACCGCAGAGCTGCTTTCTTGGAGCAGGGGCACTGAATCAGGGCTTCTCTTCCACAGAACGGAAGGCTGAGGGCTTGTGACTGCAATAACAGCCGGGCCGTCTGGACATGTGGGTTTGACAGGTCAGAAAAAGGGGAACTAAAAGAGAGGATGCTCAGAATGCGAGTACAGGGACTGACAAGGAAGAAACGGGAGAGGGCTGGCTTTGAAAGTGTGGGCCCAGTGATGGCGTGGGGACCAATGGTGAGGATGGGGGCAGGGGACGGGAGGCTGGGAGGGTGGCGGGCCCCGGGGGCTGGGTGGAAATGGGAGAGACCGAGGGGGGCTAACGCTGCCACGCAGAAGAAAGGTCGCAGAGGCAACCGGTCCGGCTGGGAAAGACCCGGGGAGTGGGGCAGCAGTGGATCGGAGGGGCAGACCCCGGGAGCCGGGAATGGGCGGTGCGGGGAGCGGCAGGTGCGGGGGGCGGAGCCCGGAGAGGAGGAGCCAGGAGGGGGCGGGGTCGACGCCGGGCGAGCGGGTGGGGTGCGCCGGTCCGCTCCTGCGAGAGCAGCTGGGCCCGCGGAGCTGGAGCTGGATACCGAGCCGGGGCCCGGGCGGGAGTCAGGGCCAGGGCCGGGCCGGAGCGGGCTCCAGCGATATGGGGTCGGCGGACTCCAAGCTGAACTTCCGAAAGGCGGTGATCCAGCTCACCACCAAGACGCAGGTGCGCCCGGGGCCCCCGGCCTCCCCACCCACCTGCCGGGCTGGGGGCTGGGCAGGGCTGGGGGGCTGCAAGAACTTGGCTTGCCGGGAGATAGGGGGACCAGATGGCCAGGAGGGTGACGCTGAGGCCAGGGCCGGAGCGAGACCCCTTGGCCTGTATCCCAGGGCTCCATCCCCTAGCCCCCACCCCCGGCCTTCTCTCCCGGGAACATCCCTTTTCCCGCAGCTGCTGCTGCCACCTTAGGCTGACGTGTGTCTACTCTCCAAGCCGGCGTCGCCGCTGTCCGCCCCTCTGTCCACCCCCCCCCCAAGCCCCTCCAGCCTCGCATCTCCAGCCTCCTCCCCCGCCCCAAAACACTTCCCTGCTCTCCTCCCTGCCCCTCGGTGCCCGCGGGTGCCGGAGGCACAGACCCGACTGACTCAATGCAAACAAAGCCGGCCGGCGCCCTCCCGGATCCGCGAAACAGCTGGTTCGCGGCAGCGGCAGCGGCCTCGCTGGGCCCAGGTCGATGCCCACGGCCAGGGAAGGCCCAGGTCTTGCTGGGAACACGCAGAGTGGCGGGCAGCGCTGCAGCCTGGCAAGGGGACCTGCTCCCAGCTCTATGGAATCCAGGTTCCCAGCTGGGGACCACTGCTCCAGGGGGCTCCCCCTTTGAGGCCCAGCGGTGGGGTTGGCTGTGTTTGCAGGTACCCTCTGTTTTCTGGGTCAGGGCTAAGAACAGTCTAGGCTGCCCTTGATACCTGAGGGTATCTTTCACCCTAGGCCATGCTTGCACACTCCCCTGAGTCCACAAGTGGCACAGAGGCCACCTCCTTGCCCCCAGCGCAAGGCCCTGGCCCCAGCAAGGCTTCTTCCCTGCCCACCCCTCTCTCCTCACTCTTGGAGCCAGGCTGCTCTGGCCACAGAGATGCCCAGCTCTCACTCCTCAGATCCCCCGCTTTCAAGGGAGTCAGGACCTGCCGCCATCTGGGACTTTCCTCCTACGCCCGCCCCCAGGGCTGTCTCTGGCTCTAGGCAATTAGAGTGGGTTCAGGGAAGCCATTTCCCCACAGCAAGCTGGTCACAGCTGCAGAGACCAGGCCTCTGGTCCCACACTCTCTCAATCCCACAAGAGAAAGGTCAGGAGCCCGGCAAACAGCCCGGCTGGAGAGTCCAGCCCCAGCTGAGAGGCGTTTGATGGAAACCAGGCCTTGCTTCTCGCCACTTCCCCCATGGCTCCTGGTTATTTCTGGCGCTTGGATCTGAGGGTGGCAGGTGGGCCAGCCTCTCAGTGCGGGGCCATAGGGAGAGGAAGGGAGGGAGGCCTCCATGTTTACCTACCTGGGGGGGGGAACACCTTGTTGGAGGAACGAGGTATGGGCTGTAGCCTCAGCAGCCAGGGTCCTTTGCCAGGCCAGCAGGGCCACGTCCCAAAGGATCTGCGTGGACAAGATTCCTACATGCTCCGGTCCCCTCCCCAAAATACAGTGCGTCTCCATCTTTCCCTGGCTGTGGCCCTGTGACAGGGCTGACTGAGATGGTGCTGTCTCGTTTCCCAGCTGGGGACAGTGAGTTGGCTTGGGACAGGACTGGAGCCAGAGACCAGCCTGGGTCTCCCTCTGGAGGGCCCTGGGCCCTTCAGGTGGGAGGCGGCCTCAGGAATGAGGCCACCTGCCCTATGTAGTGACCCGGCTTGAGCAGCTCAAGAGACGGGACCAGATCCGAGATGGCGTTTCCAGACCTTGCCACTCGGTGTCCCCAAGGAGATTCAGGCCAGCTGTGTCCACAAGGTGTCTTCCTGTCCCAGGCCTTCAGAGGCTGTGCTGTGAACACAGATTTTTGCTCTGGGCAGCAGACAAACAGACCCAGCACCTTTTCCCGTGGCCTTGGCCGGAGCTGCCACTGCTGGGCCTTCCCTGCCTTCCTGTGCTGTATCCTGTTTTCTTCCTGCCTCGGGCTAGGCCTGACCCTGGTCCTGAGGGCCAGCAGCTTTGGCTGTGTTTCCGGAGCCTTTCCTGGTGTGGGTGGGGCCCTGGCGGGGGCACATTCCTGGACCTGGGACCCTCTCCTAGATCCTGCCCATTTGGAGGTTGTTTGCCATAGGTCAGATGATACCGGGTGGGTCCATGTTTACATGTGTGCACATGTACGTGTGTGTGGATGCCGTTGTGACACAGTCCTCCGGTACAGGTCACCCTTAGCAGGCTAGAGCATTGCTGGTCCTTCCCTTCTCCCCACCACCAGAGAGGTTCAAAAGATGCAGCTGGTCCCCCAGGCTGGCAGGGGCTTTGGTCTGAGCAGGTCCTGGTAAAGCTATGCTAAGAATATCTGGTTTCCCACCAGGGTAGCTCAGTGCCCCTGGCAGCATGGGCCTGCCCACCTCCAGCAAAGAAACTGGCTTGGATTTTAGAAGCTTCCTTGCGTTGGGTGGAGCCCAGCTGGGGTAACTGAGGCAGGGGCTAAGCCATGTCCCCCCTCCAACAAAAGTTCCAGTGACCCTGGCAGTACCTGTAGCATCAGGCTAGCCTGGTATGGTCAGGTAATGGTCACCAAACTGAAGTGTCTGAGCCGCAGCTGGGACCAGGTGGGGAGGCCCAAAGTGGGGATGGGGGAGGTGAAAGTCTTCACTCCTGAAGTTCAAGGCCAGCTCCCAGAGCTGGGACTTTCATCTGCTTCAGGTCTGGGCTGCCCTGGGGCCTCCCAAGTTCCCTCCCAAGGCTCTCTCCTCATTTTGAATTCAATCCCCAGGTGACACTTACCTGATGAACTAGGTCAGAGGTCAACTCCACTTGATGAGTGTCTGCCCCTTTAAGGGGGTAGTGGCTATGTAGGAGGTGGGGAAGGTGGCATCCCAGAGGTGTTCCCAGATGGTGGGGGGCTCTGCACGTTTTCTGGGATGTTCCTTCCCCACTCCCACCCCGGCCACCCACACAGTGAGTGTCAGAGAGCTGTCTGGACTGAGGGCATGTGGGCCAGCAAACCCCAGCCCCAGGGACCCTCCTTTGGTCTTTGTTCCTCTCTGCCCGGCTAACTCGCTCTACCAGTTCTGGAACTGAGCATGTCCTGGTGCCGGGCCTGCCCTGAAGGCCATGGCCACATGCTGCCCTGTACCTCAGAGGGGGGCATTGTTTGGGGGGTGGGCTAGGGTAAACCTGGACCCTGGGAGGCTTGTGGCCAGGCCTGAGTTCGGGCAGCCCCACTGGTGCTCAGCTCTGCCCCGTGGCAGGGCTGAAGGGATCTCTCTCTAGGACTAATTCCAGGCTTTGGCTGAGTGTCTGCCATAGGCCTCAAGTGCACGGTCAGGGACGAAGGGCTGATGGACTAGCGGGGCCTCCGGCAAGCGCACCCAGCCCTGTTGGGGACTGTGAGTGACTGAGGGGGGTTCCAAGGTGGGAGGGAGCCCGCTGGTCCAAGCTCTGGGAGACTTCTTGGAAGAAGCGGCTTCGGAGAACAGAATTATTTTTTAACAAGATTCATATTTTTTTCTGATGGTAAGACTGATGCATATCGCATGCGGGTTTGTGGTGGGGTAGCAGGGCCCCATTATCAGCCCTTTCAGAGAAGGCAAAAGTCTAGGTTGATTGGAGCAACCCAGGAAGATCTCTTGCAGGAAGTGCTATTCAGAAGGGTAAGAGTGTCTTGGACGCCCCTCAAACAGATGAACATTCAAAAGGAAAAAATAGTAATACATGCGCTTACAGAAAAATATAAAGAAAAGAATAACCACCCCGTGAGATAATTGCTGTTGACATTCTGTCATTTTCTTCTAGGCTTTTATTCCTGTATAATTTAACACAAAATTGTGATCATCCTATAGTTAGGTTTTTTAAATAAATTTATTTATTTATTTATGGCTGCGTGGGGTCTTCGTTGCTGTGCGCAGGCTTTCTCTAGTTGCGGCTAGCGGGGGCTACTCATCGTTGTGGTGCACGGGCTTCTCCTTGCAGTGGCTTCTCTTGTTGTGGGGCACGGGCTCTAGGCATGCGAGCTTCAGTAGTTGTGGCACGTGGGCTCAGTAGTTGTGGTGCATGGGCTTCGTTGCTCCGCGGCATGTGGGATCTTCCCGGACCAGGGCTCGAACCCGTGTCCCCTGCATTGGCAGGCGGATTCTTAACCACTGCGCCACCAGGGAAGTCCCCTATAGTTAGTTTTATATCTTGCCTTTTTCATATAACATTGTACTGTGAGCATTTTCCATTCATTCATATTCTTTGAAGACGTGATTCCGATGGCTGTGTAATATTCCACTGTATGCGGGTGCCTTAACTTTTCAAGCATTTCCCCAGTTGTTGGTTATTTAGGTTGATTCCAACTTTTCACTGTTATCAACCCTTCAGTAAACATCCTCATACCTGCACTTCTCAGACCATTTCCTCAGGAAAGATTTCTAGAAGTGGAGTCCATGATTCAAATTGGTTGTCTATATGACCGACTATATAACTTAAAAGGCATACGTGTGTTGAAGGCATGTTGCCTTGATAGGACCGGTGGGACTTTGGGATGTGTTAGAAGGGGCGGGCGTGCTGGGAAGAGGGGACAGTCTGAGCAAAGGCAAAGAGAAAATATAGCAGGGTTGTGTTGTTGGGATAGTAAATACAGGTGTGTGTGCACACACATACCTGTGCACACTTGTGTATGTGCATGTGTCCATGTATGTGTACATGCACGTGTGTGGCTTGTATGTGTGTTTAGGTGTGATCTTGGCTGACTCTCTGGCCGAGGTCTGGACTCTGCAGGCAGTGGGGAGCCCTAAGATCTTTGTTGAGGGAACAATGCCTTTGGTGCTGTGTTGTTTTTTTTTTTTTTTTTTTTGCGGTACGCGGGCCTCTCACTGTTGTGGCCTCTCCCGTTGCGGGGCACAGGCTCCGGACGTGCAGGCTCAGCGGCCATGGCTCACGGGCCCAGCCGCTCCGCGGCATGTGGGATCTTCCCGGACCGGGGCACGAACCCGCATCCCCTGCATCGGCAGGCGGACTCTCAACCACTGCGCCACCAGGGAAGCCCTGGTGCTGTGTTTTGAAAGCGTGTTGGGGACAGCGTGGAGGTGGGATTGAGGGGGTGAATTTGGAGGTGGGGCCCTGGCAAGAGGGGCCTGAACTGCAGCACAGGTGGTGGGTACCGAGAGGACAGGTGTTGTCAGAGAGCCGCGGGATGACGCCTTTAGATTTGGCATCTGTTGGGTGTACCAGCAGAGGGTGGAGGCTGGGGCCAAGGGGGCAGCCTGGGTGAATGGAAATGAGCATATGTCCCCTTGTCTTCTTCCTAGGGGGAGGGGCTTCTTCCTAGGGGGAGGGGCTTCTTCCTAGGGGGAGGGGCACAGCCTGGCTCTCCTCCCTGGGCGCTTGATTTAGGGATGTGGCCTGGGGAGGCCCCCAGGTGGGGAGGGCCTGCCAGAGGGGGATGGTGAGTTACTCAGGGTCACACAGTCCCTCAGGGACTGGGCTGGGCTTTGGCTACTGGATTCAGTGTCCAGCTGGCCCCTGACCATCTGTGTCAAGTGTCCCCAGCCTGCCTGTGCCACCCGGGGCTCATGGTGGCTGAAGGATGTCTCCCATGTGGGAAGGCTCCTGGCACCAGCAGGGATGGAGTAGGGGGCTTCCCTTTCGGGGGCTCCCTTGGCTACAGGGTGGGCAAACTGTGGACCTGCTGGCAAGAGACCGTGCAGCTCTGGATACCGTATCTCCCCACAGCCCGTGGAAGCCACTGATGACGCCTTTTGGGACCAGTTCTGGGCAGACACGGCCACCTCGGTTCAGGATGTCTTTGCACTGGTGCCGGCAGCGGAGATCCGCGCAGTGCGAGAGGAGTCGCCCTCCAACCTGGCCACTCTGTGCTACAAGGTGAAGGGTGCTCTGGCCCTCACTGCCACTCCCACCTGAGCATTTCCCACCCTCCCAGGGAGGCTGGAGCTGGCCCAGCCCTGTGGTCCAAGAGGGAAGGCACCCAGGAAATCCTCCACCCAGGTTGGAGTGGTCCCAAGTCTTCACTCACTTCTCCCCCTGGCTGGGCTCTGGGGGAAGTGATGGTGCCAGTGCCACCTGTGAGGGCTGCCTGTGGGTGACACTGTCCATAGGTCAGCTCATGTAGCTCACCTGTGTGGTTGGTCCTGTCAATGTCGCCATTTTACAGATGAGGAAACTGAGGGCCAGATGGCTGGTCACTTAGCAAGATCTCAGCCAGTGAGTGGTGGGCTGGGTCTCGCTCCCAGGATTCTCTAAGCTGCTCCCTGGCCCATGTCCCATCCTCCTGGGCTGGCTGACCCTGTCTGGAGAGGCGGTCCGGTAGGGTGGCCCCACTGTCTCTCCCCCTCTGAAGCCTGGGGTGCCCAGCCTGACCCCAAGTGCCAGGGCCCCACTCCCTACCCTGCCAGCGTGCCTCTCTGCCCATCCTCGCAGGCTGTTGAGAAGCTGGTGCAGGGAGCTGAGAGCGGCTGCCATTCGGAGAAGGAGAAGCAGATTGTCCTGAACTGCAGCCGGCTGCTCACCCGCGTGCTGCCCTACATCTTTGAGGACCCTGACTGGAGGGGCTTCTTCTGGTCCACAGTGCCCGGGGCCGGGCGAGGAGCGGTCTGTGGACCTGGCCGGGGCTGGGCGGGAGGTGGAGTTGTGGTGACAGGGAAGGAACCCCTTCAGGGCCGGCCACATTCCTCCAGACCTCTTCTGGGGTTTGGGAAGGGCAGATGTAGGGGCAGTGCGGGTGCTGCTGAGGAGGGGGGCCAGCTCTTCCTCCTTGAGCCCCCGCTTTCTCTCCCATGGGGGTCTCTGCCTCTACAGCTGGGCAGAGATGGGGGCAGGGCAGCTGGGCCCTCCCCCCGGCTGCCCCACCCCCTCCCTGACTTTCTGTCCAAGCAACTGGCAGGGGGGTGGGGAGGTGGGCAGTGATTCCCAGCAGGGCTGAGGCTCTAGAGTTTAGGGGACTCACCTGTCCCCTCCCAGTCAGTGGGAAGGTCTCCTCACTGGTCCCAGCCCCGCTCCCCACTCTGTCCCGCTTCTGCCTTGGGAGGTTTGGGGTGATTAGGGGTCTACTTCCTGTTCCTTCTCCCACCTCTTCCTCCATCCCTCTGCCCGCGAGTGTCTGCCTGGGCCCAGACCCCGTCCTCTCCCATCCCCCCTCCAAGTCCTGGGGCCACCTCTCCTTAGCCAGCTACGACTGAGGGGGCCTATAGGCGCTGTGTCCCAAGCAGGGAGAGGACGATGATGAGAACGCGCGGCCCCTGGCCGAGTCCCTGCTCCTGGCCGTCGCTGATCTGCTCTTCTGCCCAGATTTCACCGTCCAGAGCCACCGGAGGAGCACCGTGGTGAGAGCCCCCCAATCCCCGCCCCCCGGGCCGAGGAGGGCTCTGGTCCCAGGTTGGGGCCGCTTGAAATTCCCTTGGGCAGGGGCTGCTCCAGGAAGGTGGGGCTGCCTGGCACGCATGGTCCCGGGGAGGGGGCGGTGGCTGGCACGGCTGGAGGGGAGCCAGCTGGTGCCCGGCCCTGCCCGCTGCATCCAGGAAATCGGGCACAAGCACCCATTGTCTTGGCCTGGGCCGTGGGTGGAGGAGTGGGGCTTACACACAGGAGCCCTGGCCCTCTCACTGCCCGTGGACCCGTGGACTGGACCTTGACTGTTCTCCGTCCCCCACTCCCACGCACCACCAGGGGCACCTGATTCCGTTCTGCTCCCTCCCTGTCTCTCTCTCCCTGTCTCAAACTGGATTGAGCAAGTACCAGACTGAAGGAAAAGGAGCTTTCAAGAGGTTGAGAACATTCATTTCTTCCCGTGTGCATTAGCACCTGGGGCATTTTGAGGGTCTGTCTTTAGGAGAATATGAGGGTCTTTGCCCCCAAGGATAGCGGGGGGCTTGGGTTGGCCTGATTTCTCTCTGACCCTGTCCCCAGGACTCGGCGGAGGACATCCACTCTCTGGACAGCTGTGAATACATCTGGGAGGCTGGTGTGGGCTTTGCTCACTCCCCCCAGCCCAACTACAACCACGACATGAACCGGTGAGCTTGCTGAGGAAGTAGCTGGACCCCAGGCCTGGCCCCCTGCACAGTTCAGAGAGGGAACCACGCGTGGGGTCTTCCAAGGAGACCCTGCCCGCTCGTGACCCAACTTCAGCCTCGCAGGGATAAAATGGAGTCATTTCTTTTCATGGACCTGAGCTGGGGCGGGGCAGGGTGGGCGCGCCCTCCTACAGGAGAACTGTGGTCCTCAGGTACTGAACCCTCTCCTCTGTCCTCCCTGCCCAAGGATGGAGCTGCTGAAACTGCTGCTGACGTGCTTTTCTGAGGCCATGTACCTGCCCCCAGCTCCAGACAGCAGCAGCGTCAATCCATGGGTGCAGTTTTTTTGTTCCACAGAGAACAGGTGAGGGGCCCCTGGCCTTTCTTTCCATTTCTCCTCCTCTTGGTTCCAGGCAGCCCGGCGCTGAGGCCGTTTGCCAGCCCTGTGAGTCTTATTTGAGGGGATGTGCTGCCCCCTCGTGGTGATGACCTATAAGAACAGTCACACCTTACGCCAGCTCTGTCCCATGTCCCATTGGGGGGCCCTGGATGACCCATGCCTGAGTCCTCCATCTAGAGCCCTGCTATCCAGTAGAAATATAATGTGAACCACACATGCAACTTAAACATTTCTAGTAGAGACCTTTAAAAATAAAAAAGAAATAGGTGACATTAATTTTAATACTGTATTTCATTTAACCCAATATATCTGAAATATTAGCATTTAACATGTAATCACTATACAAAATTATTGAAATGTTTTGCATTCCCTTTTCATAGTGAATTTTCAAAATCAAGTGTTTAGTTTACATTCACAGCACATCTCACTTCAGACCAGCCACATTTTAAGCTCTCCATAGCTACATGTAGCTTGTATCGGGCAGTGTAATTTATTTTATTTTTATTGGCCGCACCGTGGGGCTTGCGGGATCTTAGTTCCCCAACCAGGGATTGAATCCGGGCCCTCGGCAGTGAAAACACCGGGTCCTAACCACTGGGCCGCCAGGGAATTCCCTGGGCTGTGCAGTTTATTCAGTGGGTGGAGAGGGGGCGTGATAAATACCCTGAAGGGTGGGGAAGCCCCGCCCACATGGGGGCATTTATGGGCAGTGGGGGGCATAGGAGCACATGGAGGTGTCCCATGGCTGGATTGAGTATTTAGAGCAGGTACACGTGCTCCAGCTGTGCAGCTCCAGCTGTGCGCTGGCTGCACAGGCGTTAGTGCTCCTCAGTGTCATGGTTCACCCTCTTCTAGACTCTGATTCCCACATGGCAGGCCTCATCCTTCAGGTTTTGCTGGCTGGCTGCCCCTTTCCCCCACCTCAGCCCCCAGCTCCCAGAAGGAGCGAGAACCCAGGTGATTCCCTCCACCAGGCACAGTCAAAAGCTGGCCAGAGTTTTCTTTCTCACCAGCATTATGGGGCAAATGGCCACTTTGCCACTTGATTAACCCCCTTGGGTCTCAGTTTCCTCATCTGTAAGATGAGGAGCTTGACCTCTGATATCTTACAAATCTCTGAACGGAGTCATTCTGTGGCCTGGGGGCTGGGGCATGGGGCACATGCTTTGCCTCCCAAGGGGAAGCCCGCCTTCCCTGTGGGCCCTCCAGCCCTTCTCTGAAGCCCCAAGGAAGGGTACCTGCCCCTCAAAAACGTCAGGGGCATGTCCTTTATACATTTGCCCAACCCTGTAGATCATACAGCGTCAAGAGTGAACCCTGGGGACTTCCCTGGCGGTCCAGTGGTTAGGACTCAGTGCTTTCACTGCTGAGGGCCCAGGTTCGATCCCTGATCGGGGAACTAAGATCCCACAAGCTGTGGTGTGGCCGAAAAAAAAAAAAAAAGAGTGAATCCTGATGTAAGCTGTGGACTTTGGGTGAAAATGATATGTCGATGTAGGGCCTACAGCTGTAACAAGTGTACCACCCTGGTGGGGGATGTTGATAGTGGGGAAGACTGTGCACGTGTTGGGGCAGAGGTTTCACGGGGGAAATCTCTGTGCCTTCCTCTCAATTTTGCTGTGAACCTAAAACTGCTCTAAAAAGTATTTAAAAAAATAATTAAAGGGCTTCCCTGGTGGCGCAGTGGTTAAGAATCTTGTGGTTAAGTGGTTAAGAATCTGCCTGCCAATGCAAGGGACACAGGTTCGAGCCCTGGCCCGGGAAGATCCCACACGCCGCAGAGCAACTAGGCCCGCGAGCCACAACTCCTGAGCCTGCGCTCTAGAGCCCGCGAGCCACAGCTACTGAAGCTCGCACACCTAGAGCCTGTGCTCTGCAAGAGAAGCCACGACAATGAGAAGCCCGCGCACTGCAACGAAGAGTAGCCCCCGCTCACTGCAACTAGAGAAAGCCCACGCGCAGCAACGAAGACCCAATGCAGCCATAAATAAATAAATAATAAATAAATTTTAAAATTAATTAAAAAAAACAATAGGCTTCAACCCCTGGGGGTGAAAATCTAAGGGGTGTGGGCACGCTATCCTACAAAGAGCCCCTCAGGACTGGCCATCCCACTCTTGGTAATAAATTCCTTCTGGCCTTGGCCCAGCCTGGCCTGGGTCCCAGATGCAGGCAAGGATGAGGAGGGGTCTCTCCTTCGTGGGAAGGGATGAACTCCTGGTTCTGCTCCCTGGCCCGAAGATGGCGGCCTGGCACTGAAACCCTTGTGGAATGAGGGGGCTGGCCTGGCTGACCCTCCCACCTGGCCACGGCTGGGGGCGGAGGGAGGGCTGGGCTGGTGGGTGGGGTCTCTGAAGCCCCGCCCCTCCTCTCCTGCCGCAGACACGCCCTGCCCCTCTTCACCTCCCTCCTCAACACCGTGTGTGCCTATGACCCTGTGGGCTACGGGATCCCCTACAACCACCTGCTCTTCTCTGACCACCGGGAACCCCTGGTGGAGGAAGCTGCCCAAGTGCTCATTGTCAGCTTGGACCATGACGGCGCCACGCCCACCGTGGACGGTACCACCACAGGCACGGCCATGGATGATGCTGACGTAAGGACGGGAGAGGGAGGGCAGCCCGCCCTGCCAGGCTGTGGGCGGGTGGCACACCCTCTAGCGGAGCTGGGCAAAGGATATCCAGTGGGCACCTCTTGGGGGTATCTGGGGTCAGAGGGGGTACTGCTGCACTGCCTAGGCCTGGCGTAGGGGCAGGGGGTGAAGGCACCTGCTCACCCCAGGCTCCGCCCTCCACAGCCTCCAGGGCCCGAGAACCTGTTTGTGAACTACCTGTCCCGCATCCATCGCGAGGAGGTGAGTCCAACGATGCTCTTGCTCTTGTGGGTTCTTGATTCCACCCTCCACAAAGGTTGTGGCCTTGCAAGGTGTGAGGGGATGCAGATGAGATGGGGGTAGGGAGAGTCCTGACCCCTATATGAAGGAACCACGGTCCCCGTGCACTCAGGCCACCACAGGTGAAGTAGTGATGGCAGGACCGCGAGGGTCTTGAGACTCAGAAAAGGGCTGATGGCCTGAACTGGGTGAGGGTAGCCGGGAAGACTTCCAGGAGGAGGTGGCTCTGATGTCAGGTTTGGTGGGGGAATGACAGTGGATGGAAAGGCCAGTCACACCTGAGTTCCTGTGTCTTGTGACGTTGGGGGAGGTTCCTGTGCTCCCAGAGCTCTAACCTCTGCCACTATGACATGGGAACAGTAACTGTGCCCTTGCCTTGTAGTGAGGATTGGTTGAGAGCACAGTCCAGCAGGCAGCAGGTGCTCAGTGAATGACAGCTCTCTGAGGATAGAATGCTCCTCACGTGTCACAGGGCGATGGGGAGGGGTGGAAGGATGTCACCTGTCAGCAAGGAGTCCAGGCGGGCAGGAGTCCAGTGTGCACGTGAGGAGGTCACTAAGAGCAGATGGGGAGCCTGTGGTCTGGTGGAGGGGCGGGGTGCTCTCTAGACCTGCCCTGGACTCAGCTTCTGAGGGGCTGCCCCCAGGACAGCTGTTGATGACACTGGCATCTGGGCCCCTCAGGCTCTAGAGGTGGGATCAGGCCCTGGGGGGCTCGGAGGCATTTGTGGGAGGCCTGGCCAGGAAGCCTGGATTGTGGGGAGCCGGACTGGACAGGCCCCTGCCCTTCCCCCACCCAGGACTTCCAGTTCATCCTCAAGGGCATAGCCCGGCTGCTCTCCAACCCCCTGCTCCAGACCTACCTGCCCAACTCCACCAAGAAGATCCAGTTCCACCAGGAGTTGCTGGTCCTCTTCTGGAAGCTCTGCGACTTCAACAAGGTGGGCCGGCCTCGGGGGCCCAGGCTGGCGGGCAGTGGTCTGCCTCAGGGATGGGGACAGCGTCTGGGGAGGCTCCCAGCAGAGGGAGAGGGTGGGGCAGAGCTGCCCCTCCCCCTGACTCTGCCCATCTGTCTCCGCCTCCCCCCAGAAATTCCTCTTCTTTGTGCTGAAGAGCAGTGATGTGCTGGATATCCTGGTGCCCATCCTCTACTTCCTCAACGATGCCCGAGCAGACCAGTGTAAGGCTGGGGTGGGCTGAGGATCCCTGGGGGGTTCCTCGCGGAGGGGCAGTTTCGGCCAGTCTGTCCTGCCTCCCAGCAGCTCAGGCCTGGTGCCCCGACCTCCCGGGAAGGGCTTCTCCCTTTACCCCCAAGAAGGGTCCCTGCCCTGGGCTCCTTTCCTCCCCTCCCCACCCAGCGTGGTGACCCCTCCCATGCCACGTGCCGCAGCTCGGGTGGGCCTGATGCACATCGGCGTCTTCATCCTGCTGCTTCTGAGCGGCGAACGGAACTTCGGGGTGCGGCTGAACAAGCCCTACTCAGTGCGCGTGCCTATGGACATCCCGGTCTTCACCGGCACCCACGCCGACCTGCTCATTGTGGTGAGGGAGCTCCCGTCAGGACCTGGGGGTGTGGTGTAACGTCCCCTCGGCTGAGTCTGGAGGCGCCAGGGACCCCATGGCTGCTCCTCTGCCTCCCCGCACAGGTTTTCCACAAGATCATCACCAGCGGGCACCAGCGGCTGCAGCCCCTCTTCGATTGTCTGCTCACCATCGTCGTCAACGGTAGGGGGCCCCAGAGCCCGCCTTCCCCATGCTCACCACCAAGGGGCGCCAGGCCACAGGCTGACCTGCCGCTGGCTCCCTGGTTCAAACCGGCTGGGTACAATAGAAATATTAGGGCAGCCAAGTATGTACTGGTCAGTTTTCTAGTAGCCACATTAAAAAGGAAGAAGGAAAGAAAAAGAGAGGTGACAATAATTTTATTATATATTGAATTTAATCTGTTGTATCCAAAATACCATCATCTCAATATGTAACCAGAATACAAAATTATTGAGATGTTCTGCATTCGTTTTTGAATGCAGGCTTCCAAATCTTGTGTGTGTGTTCCATGCGTGCAGCACACACCCATTAGGACTACGTTTCTAGCACTTAATGGCCACATGTGGCTTGCGGCTGAGGTATTGGACTGCGCAGGTTCGGATGAGGGCCCCGCCCACAAGCAAGGGCTGTAGGTGGCTGCCTCCGAGCTGGGGTGGGGGGGGGCTCAGGCTGACAGGGGCACGGGACCCAGCAAGGTCGGGGCCCAGGGCTGGGGCGGCATGACTTCCGCGTGGCTGCTTTTTGGAGAGGAGGGTCCTGAATGGGAGGGGCTGACTTCTCCGTGGTCCGATTTGGACTCCAGGGTGGGTGGGATGTTGTAGGGCCTTGGCGACCTCTAGCTGCATCGTTGGACTGTGAGTTCTGGGGCCAGAATCTCACCTTCCATCACTGGCTCCACCCCACAAATCTTCACTGAGAATGCATTTGTGAACAAGGTAGCCACCAGCCCTGCCCCATCCTGAGGGAGAAAGGCACAGGGCAAGGAAACACACAGATCAGTCTGTGACTTCAAGCCGTGTGCAGCCTCGCATCTCTGACTCCCCCTTCACAGGCTGTGCAGAAAATCTCTATCTCATTATATATGGAATATCAGCTTGACATTCTATTCAAATTCTTTTAAATAATATTTTTAGTTTTTGGCGGCACTGTGCAGCTTGTGGGATCTTAGTTCCCTGACCAGGGATCGAATCTGGGCCCCCTGCAGTGGAAGCTCGGAGTCCTAACCACTGGATCGCCAAGGAATTCCCAGCTTGATGTTCTAGAAAGAGTTAAAGATCCTGTGTTTGTATCCCTGCCCAATCATTTTATAACTGGAGAACTTTGGACAAGTTTATGAACCTCTCTGAGCCTCAGTTTCCTCATCTGTAAAATGGGGACGGTCTCCTCTCTGTCCACCTCCCTCTCAGATGCGGGGAGGAGTCAGGGAGATGGAGTGTGTGAGTGGCTTTGTAAACGGCGGCGGCTGTCCACAGGGGAGGGGCTGGGGTGGAGCCCTGGGGCTCTGCAGGAGGCATGGCCAGTGTGGCTTTAGCCTCTGGCGCTTGGTCTTCCTGACTTTTCGGGGGACTTCACAGGCAGGGGGCAGGGAGGGTGTGGGAGCAGTAGCATCGTGTCCCACCCAGGCCCAGGATGTGCTGGGGTGGTTGGCGGGGGCCCCAGGAGTGAGCCGACCCCTCCCCTGCAGTGTCCCCCTACCTCAAGAGCCTGTCCATGGTGGCCGCCAACAAGCTGCTGCACCTGCTGGAGGCCTTCTCCACCACCTGGTTCCTCTTCTCTGCCGCCCAGAACCACCACCTGGTCTTCTTCCTCCTGGAGGTCTTCAACAACATCATCCAGTACCAGTTTGACGGTGAGGCACCGGTCCAAGCCCCTGGCCTGGCCTCGGGGGCAGGAACCAGAGTGGGCAGTGGGCGAGGACACCTCCCCATCTGAGGAGGGCACAGCCCTCCACCCCCGTGTTTGTTTGTCCAGCGTGCATTTATTGAGCACCTACTGCAAACCAAACTCTGTGCCTGGTGCAGGGGATTCACTGGGGAACAAAGCAGAGTGCCCTCTGCCCCGTGAGGCTCATAGCTGGGGAGGGAGCACGGAGCGGGACTTCAAACAGATGGTCACCCAGACAAACAGGCCATCTTAAGTCTGTTGAGAGGGAAGTGTAGAGTGGCATGGTCCTGCTGGGTGTCACAGATGCTGGGCTGCCTGGTGTCAGTTAGGGCCTTGCCACTTAGCTCTGTGACTGTGTGCACATAACCTCTCTGAGCCTCAGTTTCTTCATCTGTAAGATGGTCATAATGATAATTCCCAGTCTCCATCTCAGAGGATATCGAGAAGATTAAGTAAAATAATCCCAGAAAAGCACTTAGCACTTGCCTGGTGAACGAAATGTCAGCAGTTATTATTTCCCAAATAAGTAATATTTGCACTGATCTATGAGGGGTGAATGGGGGTGGGGAGGGGTAGAAGAACATGGGGGGAGCACAATGTGTGCAAAGGCCCTGGGGTGAGATGTGTTGAAGTGGAAGCAGAGCAGGGTGGTGAGAGGCAGGGACCAGAGCGGTGGACGGGGCATTGAAGGCCCATAAAAGCGTCTTTTATCTCCCCGGGAGCCAAGGGCGTTCAGTGTGGGCGACAGAGCACAGGCGCACGCCATATCGTCCTTCTTCCCGGTGACCTGACTTGGGGGACAGTCAAAATATTGAACAGCTGGCTTGGTGGGACACTGACACGCTGGGCCCGCCCCACTCTGCCAGCTGTTACCCCTTAGTGCTGGGTGGTGAGAGGGTCCGGAAGGTACAAGGGAGGGGCAGGGGCGGAGCTCAGCCCAGAAGCTCTTTTCCCGAAAGGTAGCATCCCGGTGTAGCCTCAGACCACAGATGCCGCCCGGCGCCAGCCCTGCCTGGCTCCTCTCATCTGTGCCCTGTGCTGTCGCCTCCCCCTGCGGTAGACACCCTCCTGTCCTCCAAACTCCCCCTCCCAGGAAGACACCCAGGTGAAGGGGGTGGCAAGGGGGCCTCCCTGAGACACGCTTCCTCCCCACAGGCAACTCCAACCTGGTCTATGCCATCATCCGAAAGCGCAGCGTCTTCCACCAGCTGGCCAACCTGCCCACTGACCCGCCCACCATCCACAAGGCGCTGCAGCGGCGCCGCCGGGCTCCCGAGGCCTTGTCCCGCACCAGCTCACAGGAGGGCGTGTCTATGGAGGGCTCCCACCCCGCTGCCCCCGCCGAGCCGGGCACCCTCAAGGCCAGCCTGGTGGCCACCCCAGGTCCGGTGCTGGCGAGGGGCAGGATGCTGTGCAGTGGCGGCAAGGGTGGGGGTGGAGGTACGGGGACCCGGGCGGGGCAGCTTGGTGGGGGGACCGGGCACCCTCAAGGCCAGCCTGGTGGCCACCCCAGGTCCGGTGCTGGCGAGGGGCAGGGTGCTGTGCAGTGGCGACAAGGGTGGGGGTGGAGGTACGGGGGCCCGGGCGGGGCAGCTTGGTGGGGGGACTGGGCCTTGGGGCTGAGCGCTGGGGGGTCTGGCACAGCATCTGTGAAGTGGGGGGAAGTTGGAGACTTTCGGGGCCGGCCCCAGGCAGAGGCTTTCTAGGAGGAGCACTGTGGCAGGAGTCCTCACGGCTCCCCACCCCACCGCCCAGGCATCGAGAAGCTGACGGAGAAGTCCCAGGTGTCAGAGGATGGTACCTTGCGATCCCTGGAGCCTGCACCCCAGCAGAACTCGGCAGAGTGCAGCCCAGCCTCGGAGGTTGGTGCGGGGACTCCTGGCGGGGCTGGGTGGCGAGGCTGGGCTTCCCCTTTCTCCCTGGCCTCCAAGGTGTAGGCCGGGCCGGAGCACTGTGCAGCAGAGGGGCAGGTACCCAGTGCCCAGGGCGTCAGGCTTGGCACTGATGACTCTCTGGGGATGGGGGGCCTTTCACAGACCCCTCCCTTGTTTATTGGTCACGGGCTCAATCCCTTGGCCTTGAGACTCCTCACCCGTCAGCCTTATCTAGGCTGGGCTGGCCTTTACCCGGTCTGCTCAGTCAGCTCCTGGCCCTAAACCTGTCACTGGGCTGGGCAGGGTCAGGCAGGGCCTGGGGCCCAGGGCAAAGGTGCTGGGCTGGGCTATCCCCTGCTTTGGGAGTGAGCCCCCTCCCTGCAACATGGGCCAATGGGGAGACCTCATTGCCCTCCCCACCCCCCTGCACCCTCTCCCCACATCCCTCTCTCTTATTCCTTCCCTGGGACCAGGAGCCCAGCCAGGCGTGGCGGGAGCAGCGGCGACTGTCCAGCGCATCAGCCGGTGGGCAGTGGAGCCCGACGTCGGAGTGGGTGAGGGTGGGACAGATGGTACAAGGTGCGGGGGTGGGTCCGGGGCTCCTGGCCCTGGGAACAGCTCAGGAGAGGCTTGGATGGGAATGGGTCCAAATCCAAGCACTGGCCCGGGTCAGGTTAGGGGTCAGTCCTGTCTCATGACCTTGGCTTCTCTGGCTTCCTCTGTCTACACTGTCCCAGAGTTTGTTCCCCAGCAGGGTTAAGCTTCAGTTGTCCACAGCCCTTTCTTAGTAAATCACCCTTTCCAACTTCCTTCCCCAAATCACTTGCCCACTCCCTTACGTGATTCCTGAGATCACCACTAATTGCATTTGCACGGGGATAATAAAGGTCCCTACTTCATCGTGCCGTTGTGAGGATCAAAGGGGATACTTTCTGGCACACAGGACATGCTCGGGGAGAGGCCCCGGCTCCTCCCATGAATAGCAGTCACTGTGCACGGGCACTGCCCCGTGCCGGGCCCTTGCTGTGATGAGCGGGGATGCCTTCTGCCTCGGGGAGCCCATGGTTTCAGGTCAGGGGTCAAGCCTATGCCACAGCCTCTGGGGGCTGTCTTGCCAGCCCAGGAACCCCAGTCCCTCCCCCAGGTCCTCTCCTGGAAGTCGAAGCTGCCGCTGCAAACCATCATGAGGTTGCTGCAGGTGCTGGTTCCCCAGGTGGAGAAGATCTGCATTGACAAGTGAGGCTGGGGGCGGGGCTGGGCGGGCTGGGCTCCGAGGGGCCAGCCCAGGCTGCGCTGGGGGTGTGGCCGGGAGCACGGGCCTCGGGGGTCCAGGGTGAGCCCTCTGCTCCCCTTGACCTTCAGAGTGGGCACACTGGAGACCCTCCTCTCCCTGGCAGGGGCCTGACGGACGAGTCAGAGATCCTGCGGTTCCTGCAACATGGCACCCTGGTGGGGCTGCTGCCCGTGCCCCACCCCATCCTCATCCGCAAGTACCAGGCCAACTCGGGCACGGCCATGTGGTTCCGCACCTACATGTGGGGCGTCATCTATCTGAGGTGGGCCCCTTGGGGGTGGGGCCGTTACCGACCTGGGTGGGTCTGGCGTCCACCCGAGGGTCAGCTCAGTGGGGCTGTGCCCCACTAGGGTAGTGGGGTTAATGTCAAGACAGTCAGCCAGGGTGGTCTTGTCTGGTGGAGGGTGGGCACCCACTTCCCCAGGGGCAGGGGGCAGAGAACATCAGGGTGGGAGGACGACAGCCTCGTTCCTCCCCAGTCTTTCCTGCAAGGCCTCCCGGCACCTGGGTGACGGCCCACTCCCTCTGCAGGAACGTGGACCCACCTGTCTGGTACGACACAGACGTGAAGCTGTTTGAGATCCAGCGGGTGTGAAGATGGAAGCCTGCAAGGGGCAGGGACCAGGGGAAGGCGGGGACCCTGGTCCCCCGATGTTCCCCCCGACCCACCATTCTGAGCTTTAAATTACTACGGTCAGGGCTGGGGGCTTGAGTGGCTGAGTCCTGAGTGGCAGAGCCAGGAGGCCCCTTGTGGCTGGGATGGTGGGGGGCCCCCCTGCCTCCAGGCTGGATTGAGAGGAACTTTCTGTCTCCAGGGCTGCAGCCCTCCACCGGGGGCCCACCTCACTCTGGCTCCCCTTCGGGACCCGTTTCTGTGCTGACCCTCAGTGCCCGCCTGGCTCCTGAGCTGCCCAGCCCTCTGCCCTAGTGGGCTGCCCAAGAGGGAGCCTTGGGCGGCCCCTTGAGGCACCTGGGCAGGGGGAGGGGAGCCTTTCCAGGCCTCCTAACCTGAAACCACCTGGTCCAGGCCCGGCTCGCTGCCAGGACCCCGGGAAGAAGGAGGGTGACCAGGCTGCTTGTGGAGGAGGCTGGGGGCCGACAGGCACCGAAAGCCAGACGAGGGGACCTCGCGCATTTTAGGGATTTGGAGTGGGGTGTTGAGGGTCTCCTGCTATATTCTTCTGGGTCAGTGAATATAGCCTGGCTGGCTCTTGTACAGTAATGGGGGCGAGGGAATGGGGGCAGGGGACAGCTGATCAGTCCTCCCTGCCTCTGCCCACCACCTGATGACTTGCGGGGAGGGGGACCAGGATACCAACGCCCCATCCTCCTGATTCCGGCTTCTTGGTCTCCCTCACGCCACCTGTGTCCGTACAATCTTTGCTCTGTACAATCGGCCTCTTAACACAATAAAACCCCCTCTCCATGCCCTGCGTCTTTGTGCTTGGAGGGGAGGGGGTCAGGCCATGGCTCTTGTTTTCAGGGAAGCTGGGGACTCTGCCTCCCAGAATCAGGCCCCAGAGCGCCCTCGGTGCGCACCTGGGAATCAGCGTTTGTCACTTTCTTGGGTGGGGAAGTGGAGGGTTGGACGCCCCAGGCTGTGGCCCCCCCGAGAGAAAGAGCCCACACAGGAGAGGCAAGGGGCCTGCCTCCCAGCCTCCTGCACGGCCCCCAGGCAGCCAGTGAGACAGCGCTGGGGGTCCAGCACCCAGCGGCAAGGGGTACAAGCCTGGCCTGCAGGGTCCGGGGCCGCCGTCCCTGCGCCTCACCCTGCGCCTCACCCTGGGCCTCACCCTGGGCACGGTTCACTGTTTGCGCTGGGCTCAGGGAGATGGATGGGCTGTCAGTGCCTGCCCTCCCCACCCGATGGCTCAGAGGATCGGCAGGCCTGGGGTGAGCGGCTACAGAAAGTCACCGGGGGCTCCGTCCTGGGGAGAAGGTGTGCTGGCGAGGGGTGGGGGGATGCGAGAGCCCCGGCTCCTCTCTTCCCACCTCCTCCCGTGCATCAGACAGGGGGAGGACCAGACAAAGGGTTGAGACCCCTCGTGGCCCAGAAATAGGACTGTCCCAGCCCTACAGCCCCGCCCAGGAGGACTGTCCCTTCCCACCATGTACACAGAGTGTCCTCTCTGTCCCCGGGAGCAAATGCCACGAAGCCCGAATCGATCAAACAAACAGGGTTTATGTCAGCGGGAGAGAGCTGTTGACCCCTGCCTAGCAGCTAATTAACCAGCTCATTAGGAGACAGGGTGTGTGGGGAGAGAAGGGCAGGGCTGCCTGCCCAGCTGCAAGCTTCCAGATGTCCTGGGCTGAGCTTGGACCATGCAGGAGGCAGACCCCCAAGGCCTGGCCGGGTAGGGGTGCCCCTCCCCAAACTCCCCGGAATCATTTAGGGCTGACCGTCCCCGAGAGTAGCTGTGTGGGCTTCCCGGGGCTGCGCTGATTGTGGTGGCGAGCAGGGGGCAGGTGTGTGCTCAGTCCTGGGTGTGGGCCTTAACAGTTCAGTGTCCAGGTCCTGCCCTTGGCCTTGGGCTGCCGTGACCACCCACCCCAGTGAGGATCTGGGGAAGAGGAGGCTTTGGGGAATCCAGGCTGGTCTAGGTTCCCCTGGAATGGGGCATCTGGGTTACGTTCTCCCCAGCCTTGGCACTTCGGGGGTGTGCAGGGGGTGGGTTTCTTGGGCGCTCTCAGGCCCCCAAGTAGACCTCCACCAGCACCCCGACGGAGTGCATACGGTAGAAGACGCCCAGAGGCAGGCCGAAGTTGACGATGGTGAACCATGTCCGGTAGCCATAGAAATCCTTTTCCAGCCCGTTCTCGAACTCGGGGTGTATGCCGAAAGCAGGCATCATCCACAGCTGGGGAGGAGAGGGCGTTGTTAAGTGGGGGAGGGGCTCTCCCATCCCCCAAGGCCCTCAGCTCATGGGAGGCCCCAGAACCTGCAGCTCCTGCAGCATACCCCCCACCCTAGCATCCCCTCACCCTTAGGCTTTCAGAACCAGCCCCTCTCCCCCTATATCCCCCTCACCCCATCCCACAGAAGGCCTCAGCCCCCTCCTTGGCCTGCCTGGGGCCAGCCTAAACTCCAGCTGGATCCTGAGACCCCAGGCTGCCACCACCACGGTACAACCTGCTCCACCTGGGCTCCCCTGGGCCCTCATTTCCATCACCTTTTTCTGCTCTGGGTTCATTCTTCCGCTGTCATGACTCTCTGCCCGCTCCACCCCGACCCTGCCTCCTGTCCAAATTCTGCCCGTTTCTCAAGGCCCAGATCAAACTTTCACAAAGCCTTCCTTGGCCACCCGGGCCCACACTTCCTTCTCTGAGCTCCGACCACACTTTGGGGCCAATTTATTACTTATGCTCTGTCTGGACCAGAGGTTTTCACCCTCTGAGGTGTTTCCAGCACAGCTATTACCATCATGGGCTAAAACCACCTGGAGTTGTCCCGGGATTGCCACTTGCAGGCTTGTGGGAACACGGCAGGTCAAACATAAGGCTCAGTTTGCTCATCTGTTAAATAGGGACAGTAATAGTGCCTGTTGCACGGAGTTAGTGTGACGATTCAGAGAGATGCACGGGAAGGTGGACTTGGAACTTAGCGGCCGCCGGGCACCGAGCAGTCATCGTCAATACCTCCCCCTAGAGAGGCTTTAGAAAACCAGGCACCTTCTGACCTCTTCCTTTGACTCAAGTCAGCGGACCATTAATGATTTGGTAATTCTCTAACTGGTCCCCCTGTGTCTCCTCAGCTAAGCTCCCCGAGGGTAGAAATCCTATGTGTATGTTTGTAAATAGCACTTAGCTACATGCTTGGCACATTCATTCATGCCAGGCACCTTGCAGGGAGCTGGGGGACACTCCCTACTCTCAGGCAGCATCAAGCTAGTTGGAAAGGGGCCTGTGTCCTTGACAATCAAAGGGACAAGCCAGTCGCCCTCGGGACAGTCAATGCACAATCCCTTGATCCATCCCTTCCTGAGTGAGGATTTCTGGGGCCTCCTTGCCAGCTCCACTCCCGTGCCTCCCAGCCCCGCCACTCACTGTGATGTTGCAGAGGATGAGGAAGAGTGAGATCTCCTTGAGGGCCCGCCGCTTCCAGTTGAGGTGGCTGTAGGAGTGGATGTAGGCCAGCGAGGCCTGCCGCAGGTCCTGGCCCAGCTCCAGCAGGGAGCCCCTGTGGGGAGGCTCGGCCTCCCACTTCCCCGCCAGGCTCTCGGGAGCTGCTTCCCAGAGTGGGCGCCGGTGCAGGCCCTCGATGATGAAGAGGTTCTGGGCTATGTGCTGCAGGATGAGAAGCAGCGAATAGGCCAGGATGAGGTGGTTGAGTAGCTCGTGGGGGCGAGTGGCCACGATGGCCACGATAGAGAAGTAGGAGATGCCCATCTGGCCCAGCGCCGCGCCCATCAGCAGCACCACGTCCAGGCTGCGGGTGGGATTCTTGAGCGTGTCTAGCTCTCGCTCCTCCAGCCCATGGATGGCCATGCCCGCCAGGCACGCCAGGCTCATAGTGGGCAGTGCGGCTGCATGGAAGCCGTAGTAGATGGTGAAGTACTGGCGCGCGATGGCAGGGCCACTTGCTTGGATCTGGAAGAGCACGAAGACACACGTGCCTGCCACCAGGACCAGCAGGCCCAGCACCGGCCCTAAGATGGCCCCGTGCAGGTGGAAGGGCGGGGTGCCGGGGTGGGAGCCCGTGTGGGGTGTCAGGCGGCGGCCCACGTTCTTCCACATGACGAAGAGCATGCCACAGCAGATGAGGGAGTACTCAGTGCTGAAGGGGTAGAGCATCAGGTAGCCCTTCTGGAAGACCTCACACGCGGTGACGTTGAGGCACAGACAGGTGTTGGTGTTGTTGCCTGGGAGGGGGCGGGGCAGGAGGGGACGTTCAGGTGGGCCTTGCTCTGAGGAAACCAGATGCACGAATCAACCTGTTCACCTCCTGGGTTATGGCAGAGGCGGAAGGGACCCAGCCACCCATTTTACAGATGTGGAAACTGAGGCCAACAGAGAGAAGTCAGAAATCACAGGATGGTCCTTCTTTTTTTTTTTTCTTTTGTGGGACCTTAGTTCCCCGACCGGGGATCGAATCCGTGCCCCCTGCAGGGGAAGCATGGCGTCTTAACCACTGGACCACCAGGGAAGTCCCCAGGATGGTCATTCCTTGACAAAGGGATTCTAGACCTCAAGTGCCAAGCTTAGGTAACGCATCTGACACATGATGTCTTTGGCGCCAAATGTCACCTCTACAGATTACTTGCTGAGCACAGGGGGAAGCCTGTAACCTTATACTGGGAGGATCTGGCTGACACACCACGACCATCGGCAGCGTCCACTGTGGGGCAGACGTCTTGCCTTGTGATGAGGCGCCCTGCAGAGCCCTGCAGAGCGCACAGTATCCCCTGTGGAATGTTGGTGTCCAAAATGCTCAACCCAAATCTAATCAACACTTTGGTCCATACTTCCTGTTTCTAGGAAAAGCAGGGGATTTGGGAACAAGTCAAATGCCACCACGAGGAAGCAACCTGACAGATCTCAGTGTCATTAGGGGAAAAGAGACTGAACTGAGCCACCAAATGTACTGCACGTTTGAACAAACCATCTTTAAAAGACATTTCATGGGCTGATGGGAGAAAGTCGAACATAGATTGATACAGAGGATGGGGATGAAGTTAAGGTATTTTGTTAGAAATTACAATGGCATGTGTGCTAATGTAGGGAACGATATGATTTTAAAGACGTGCATACTGAAATATTCTGAGATGAAATGCCAGTATTTCTGCAACGTAAGTAATTCAGCAAAAATACTGGAATGAATATGGCAAAATGTTAATAATTATTACATCTAGGTGATGGGTATGTCCTGTTCTTCTACTCATCTGTATGCTTGAATTGTTTAATAATAAACAATCCATGATGTCACTTGCCGAAAATTCTCTTTGCACAGGTCATCTGAAAAATGGATCTGGAGCATAAAGAATGCCCACGGTATACAGGCATGCTGAGACTTACGCAATGGATGTGTGAATGCATGAGTCTGCTGGGAAGGCTTGGCTGTACACAGGTCAGGATGGTGATGCCACCGGGGCGGGGGGAGGTGTATACATACAGGTGTGGCTGAATCCCACAGACGGAAATGTTCCCATGTAGGTTTAGGGGACATGTAGGGCAGACTGACAGGTAGGGCACTGGGTACATGGAACAGTCCAGGGAGTTCTTTCTGCCCAGAAACCTTCTGTTCTTCCTTATATGTCCAGGTACCTACAACTGTGTTTGGAAGACATTCCTTTCAGTCTTGAAGGCTTTTTAGTTTCTTGCAAGTAAAACGCAAATACCAGGGGTAGAGTGCATACCTGGGCTTATCAGTGAATAGCTCAGCCAGGATTAGTGGTTAGCTTACTGATAGCTAGACGGATGCCTGGAGCGGGCTTGCAGAGTGCCAGCACCTGATGGGGCAGGCCCAGAATGGGGGCAGGATGGGTACCATTGGCAAATGTCAGTTTCCGTTTAGTCGTGATCTGGTCTCTAGAGCTTTCTCCCAACTCTGCAGAGTCATTGAGCCTCACCTGTTGGAGGGAGTGTAGCGTGCACGCATGTGTGTGTGTGTGTGTGTACATTCAGCAATTGGGGGGCAGTCATGGTCTCCTCTGTACCTGAGAACTTTTCCATGAGGGCGCTGAGCTCGGTCTCGATCTCATGGTGCATGGAGTCGTTGGTGACGGCCAGAAGCCACAGCAGCAGATTCGTGGCCAGCGTCAGCATCAAGCCACACCTGGAGGAGGTGCTACACTCTGCCACACAGCCTAGCCGGCTTCCCGGGTGCCCCACGTTCACCATCACTGCCTTTGGGGCGACCACTCTCTCCCAAAGCCAGATGCCATCTGCCATTAGAACTTCAGGAGGGGCAGCCCTAGGGGCTACCTGGGACCCATTCCCAGACTAACCGATAGCCCCAGGGCCACCCTGTCCAGGGAAGCTGTTGGGGGGCCAGCATGAGTGGGGGACAGGGGTATCCCAGGAGTTGTTGGAAGGAGAGAAGGTGCCTGCGTCTTACCTAGTGAAGTTGGTCTGGATCTGAACGCAGTCCTTAGAGTGCTTCCAGAGCACCCAGGTCTGAAAGAGAAAGGGCCTTGAGCCCAGGGGCTAGGGGTGGGGCGAAGGTTGGTGGTGGGACTATGGGGCATGTGTTCCAGTTGCATGTGTGTATTTACAATGGAAGGGACAGTGAGGAAGCCTGGGTTGGATTTGTGGCTCCAGGATTTCCTTGCTGTGTGGTCTTGGGCCAGTGGAAAAACATCTCTGAGCCTTAGTCTCCTTGGCTCTAAAATGTCTATCAGGGGAATGCCTACTTATTGGGGCAATAAAAAGGATGATGCAAACAAAACACAGAGCACAATGCCTACAGATCAGGAACTCAGGAGGGACTTGGAGATTCATTAAGAGTAGCTCTGGGGACTTCCCTGGTGGCATTAAGAATCCACCTGCCAATGCAGGGGACACGGGTTTGAGCCCTGATCCAGGAAGATCCCACATGCTGCAGAGCAACTAAGCTCGTGCACCACAACTACTGAGCCTGCGCTCTAGAGCCCGCGAGCCGCAACTACTGAGCCCGTGTGCCACAACTCCTGAAGCCCGCGCCCCTAGAGCTTGTGCTCTGCAACAAGAGAAGCCACCGCAATGAGAAGCCCGCACACCGCAACAAAGAGCAGCCCCCGTTCACCGCAACTAGAGAAAGCCTGCGCGCAGCAACGAAGACCCAATGCAGCCCAAAATAAATAAATAAATAAATAAATTAATTAATTTAAAAACCTTCTTTAAAAAAAAAAAAAGTAGCTCTGTAGGGCTTCCCTGGTGGTCCAGTGATTAAGACTCCATGCTTCCAATACAGGGGGCCCCTTGGTCGGGGAACTAAGATCCCACATGCCGCTCGACCAAAAATATAAATAAATAAATTGTATTAAAAAAAAAAAAAGAGAGTAGCACAGTATATCCGGGGGTGTAGATTTAGGTACACACAGGTACGTACAGGCAAATGTACCTACAGGTGCCTGCGTTTCAGTGGCGCAGTGTGTGTGTGATGCTGACACATGTAGGTAGCATGGGTGTGGGCACACAGAGGCACGTGGAGGGGCGCTGTGGTGCGTGTGTACAGACTCTGGGCCGTGTGGGTATTTGCTGATGTGCCTGTTTCTAGGCATAGGCCGGGGCGCGTACGCACGCGGCGAGGGGGTGCGAGAGGCGGGTCACCTGGATGCCGATGAAGATGATCTCGACGGCCGGGAAGATGAGCTCCAGCTGTGACTTACAGCGGATGTGGCTCATGCCGTAGCCCACGCGGAAGACGTTGAGGCAGATGGCGCAGCTACCAAAGAGCACCAGGGAGCCTGGCCGGGCCAGGGGGCCGTTGGCACCTCCCCTGGAAAGAGCCCTCCCTCCCCACCCCTCTGCATCCACCCAGGCGCCCCGACACTCACCGCGCACCCAAGCGGGTCCTGCGTGCGGGTCCCGGTGGAGCACGGCTTGCGGCCGGCGGGTGGTCCTGGCGGTGTAGTAGAGAAGCCAAAGGAGGGCCAGGGCCTTCAGCGCTGCCAGCAGGATCCACACATCCCCCAGCGTGATGGCCACGTTGTTGAAGATCATGCTGCAGATGAAGGCTCCGCCCAAGAACACCATGTTGAGGGCCAGGAGCCCCGAGAAGAGCTGCCCGGCCTTCTGGGCCTGCCGGTCCCGGCGCAGCAGCAGTGAGAAGTGCCGCACCAGCCAGGACCTGCTGAGGGGCGAGGCGGGGGCCCTTGTCTGCTCGGCCCCCGTGGCCGCGTGGTTCTCCTTGGCCGGGGTCTCTCCAGTCTCCTGTGCTTCTGGAGAGGCCATGGGTGGAGCCTCAGTAGGGGCTGGGGAGGGAGACAGGGTTCCGGTTGGCTGCCAAGCCGTCCTGGGGTCAATTCCGCTTCTGCCTCTAAGCGCTGTGGGACCTAGGCAAGCTAAGCAACCTCTCTGGTCAGGACGTTGGAAATAAAAGCAGCTGCCCCATCTGCCTTACGGGACCCAAGAAGATTCAAACAGACCAGGGGATAGGGAAGGCCTTTGTGCTCCACATAAACATAGGGTTTATTTCGACTGGCTTGAGGACCGCCTTCCCCCCACCCCTACCCTCCTGCATCAGTGCTTGATCTTAAGGTGGAATAATGATGTCTGTCAAGACAGCCAGGGGTATCTGCACAGTGCTTGGCCACTGGGCAGTTTCCAGGGCTGTGACGTTTCACCACCAAAACGCAGTTTGTGCCCTCTGTCTTCTGGAAGGAAATTCACTCCTCAAGTCAGGGAGAGCAAGTAGGTGTCCTCTCTTGTTCCGACTCTGATTAGTTGGGCAATGGTTGCCTAGAGTGTTGGGTTGAGAAGGATCCAGAGGCTGAGCGTGGGCTTGGTGGGAAAGAATGGTGTGATCTGAGATAATACTCTATTTTGCGTACATATGGGTGTATATAAAATTACTTTTTAAAGAAGTCTTTTTATTGAACTTGTTACAATATTGCTTCTGTTTTATGTTTTTTGATTTTTGACTGCGGGGCATGTGGGCTCTTAGCTCCCTGACCAGGGATCGAACCCACACCCCCTGCATTGGGGGGCAAAGTCTTAAGCACTGGACTGCCAGGGAAGTCCCTAAAATTACTTTTAAAAGATCTAGAAGACACCCATCAAGTTCACAACAGGAGTTTCTTCTGGGGAAAGGTGGAGGGCACTAGAATTGGGAGAAGTTTAATGTTCTAGTTTTTTTTTTCTTAAAAAAAAAAAAACATTACTGGGACTTCCCTGGTGGTGCAGTGGTTAAGAATCCGCCTGCCAATGCAGGGGACATGGGTTCGAGCCCTGGCCCAGGAAGATCCCACATGCCACAGAGCAACTAAGCCCGTGCACCACAACTGCTGAGCCTACGCTCTAGAGCCTGCGAGCCACAACTACTGAGCCCACATGCCACAACTACTGAAGCCCGCGTGCCTAGAGCCTGTGCTCCGCAACAAGAGAAGCCACCGCAATGAAAAGCCCGTGCACCGCAACAAAGAGTAGCCCCCGCTCGCCACAACTAGAGAAAGCCCACGTGCAGCAATGAAGACCCAATGCAGCCAAAAAATAAACAAACAAACAAACATTACTTATGTAATTAAAGTTAATTTTATAGCACATTAAAGGTTTTAGGAAAAAGTTCTGAGATTGAATGACAATGTCTGCCATGAGCATGGGACACGTTGGGATGAGCATGAATGCCATGACCTTGCCTTTCTTTTTTCTTTGGCTGTGACGCACAGCTTGTGGGATCTTAGTTCCCTGACCAGGGATTGAACCCGTGCCCTCGTCAGTGAAAGCGCAGAGTCCTAACCGCTGGACTGCCAGGGGAAGTCCCATACCCTTGACTTTGATAGAACTGACTTCCATCCGTACCCTCCCTCAACTCCTTGAAGTCTCATGAATGTACAGCTCAACATGGGGAACACCATCCTGACTCTTCTCTTTCCCTGAGTGTCTCCTGCTACTTTCTCACTTGCCCCGAGCTTTCATTCAGGCCGACCCCTTTGTTACCCTTCACTTGGACCCAGATCTTGGGTCACCCCATACCTGCAGCTCAGGACCCCTTCCTGGAGTCCAGCACACTTCTCCCGTGGGCCCTTTGAGTACTCATAACGCTGCACTGGAGTGCAGGGATGCCCCACTGGTCTGGGTGCTGTCCTGGTGGGAAGGTTCCTTCACCACCCCCTGCTGTCCCAGGTGCTCTCCCTTGGTCCCGCTGCTGCCCTGGCATCCCTGGTGCTCTGGGCTCAGGGTCCTAGGGGCTCAGGGTCCCAGGTGCTCCCCCTTTTCCAGGCTGCAGGAGGCCTGCTTTCTAATTCACTGTCTCAGCAAGCGGAGACTCCATCCCCATGTCTCCCAGCAGGGAACCAAGTGTCTGCCTTGCCTCTCCCCTCATCCCTGTGCATTCCAGCTCAAGGACTGCTCTGAGATTTTTCTTTACCACGAGCACTACCCTGGTCCACGGCTCCCTCTTCTCTCTCCTGGACTGGTCTCCCTACCCACTGCGCCTCTCCCCTACTTCCCCTGCAAAGGCAACCACTGTTCTCACTATAGAGTCCAAACTATCTAGCATGGCCTGCCTGGCCTTTCAAAATGAAACAAGGCAGCGTATGTTTAGTATGGGCTTGGGGTGCACAAGGTGATCAAGGCAGGGTAGCCGCTGTTGCTTCCTGGTCTGGTCTTAACTTTCCTCTCCAGCCCTGCGTTCAGACCCCCACTCCCTTGCCCATGGGCCATATGCCATCCTGATGCCTAGTTCCTAGAATGCCCCTGCTTTTACTCACTTCCCTGTCTTTGCCCACACCCTACCCTTTGCCCATGGTGCCCACCCACTTGCCCCTTGGATGACTGCGGTTGTGTCCTCAGGACTCAGTGGAGCCCCACCTCCTCTAGGAAGCCTTCCCTGAACCCCCTTGCCAAGGCTGGACTAGGTGCCCCTCTTGGCACCCTCACTGCACCCATGCTTGTTGCTGAAGCATCCCCTACCATGCTCTATTTTACGTTATGTTTTTTAAGTTTACTTATTTTTAATTAATTAATTAGGCTGCGCCGGGTCCTTAGTTGCAGCATGCGGGATCTTTTTTTTTAAATTGTGCCACGCAAACTCTTAGTTGCGGCACATGGGATCTAGTTCCCTGACCAGGGATCGAACCTGGGTTCCCTGAATTCGGAGTGCGGAGCCTTAGCCGCTGGACCACCAGGGAAGTCCCATATCATGCTCTATTTTATTTATTTATTTTTTAAATTTTTTAATTTACTTTTTTTTATACAGCAGGTTCTTATTAGTCATCAATTTTATACACATCAGTGTTCATGCTCTATTTTAATTAGCTGTGCTTTGCTCTGTGTCTCCCTTTGGACTCTGACCTTTAGACTATCCCCCTGTGTAACTACCAGAAGACCCTCGGCACACGTGGCTCTAACATGCAGCCTCTTCAGGCCCCCATTCTCCAATGTGCAACCTGCCCAATGTTTATACCTCCTAAGGTCCTCTTCTGGGGCAAATAGAATAATAAAACTTGGTACTCTTTTAAAGATTCTACCAATGATTCCCCCCTTCCCAGTCTTCCACATCATTCTTGCTCCAGTTCTGTCCCCTCCTTGTCCAGCCCCCTTGTCACACTCTAGGCACCTCCTCCCCACATTCATCCAGGCCCGGCCAGAGTACTCCCCATGTCTCATGTAGTCTTGTGCCCCCCCCCCCGCGTCACTCCTGCAGCCTGTTCTTCCTTCTGCCTCTCCCGCTACCCTCCACCAACGGCTCTTGCCCATCCTCACCACCCATCTTAAGCGCTTCTCCTGGGAAGACTTCTCCCTTTGCCCAGACATCTATCGAGAGCAGGTGTGCACTGCTGTGAGTGTGCCTGGTGGGCAGCGACCAGCTCCTGCTTACCTCATCCCCCACATATGGCACAGGGAGGACACTGAACCAATATTAGCTGACTGACTCTGGCATTTTCTGGGGACATTTCAGCACCAGAGTCATGGACAGAAACCCTTCCCATCAAACCCTTTGCATCCATCCTGGCCCAGTGGAGGCGACTTTCCAGATGATCTTGGTCTTTCTTCCCAGGCTCCCCCACCCAGGTTGAGCACATCTGAAGCTTACAGGGACACCTCCCTGCTCCTTTTCTCCCAGACCTGACTGCCCCATCTCGCCTTCCCAGAATCTTCCCCAAGGCAGGAGGACAGCCTAGTGCTGAATCCTGGCGCTTACTACCTGTGTGATCTTGGTCAAGCTACTTAGACTCTTGGTGCCTCAGTTTCCTCATCTGTAAACAGATACACGACTATGGAATAGTACCCGTTACATAGTAGATGTTCAATAAAGATTTCTTGAATGAATAAATGAAGGAATTAAGGCATAATACCTACCTGATGGGGATTTTTCAAAATTAAATGATTTAACACATGTAACTGCATGTAGAGACATGCCTGGCATAGAGAATGCTCTCAGTGTTAGCTGTTTATGCATTTCCTTCCTGTTCTGTCCAGGTCCTGGAGAGGCCGGAACGGTCGAGATGATTGGCGAATTACAGGGGCAGGTTTTGATTGGACTGCAGGCCTAGAGAGGACCCTGGAGGACAAGGTCCTGTCCTCCAGGGTCCTCACCTTCACTATCTTCCCCGCCCCACCCCCAGGGTCCAGCCCTCCCTCGGCCGCTAGAGGGAGCGCTCAAAGTGGAGGATAGGGTCCTCCGCTGGGGAGGGTGCGGGGATGGGCAAGCAGGGGTCGCGGGAAGAGGGTGAGGGCTCCCTGACTGACAAGGAGGAATCCGCCATCCTCTGGCTCGCCCCTCCGCGCGACGCCAGTTCAGGGGAGGGCCCGGACACCAAACTGGTTTGTGGGTCGCGATTAGAGCCAGTGATGAAAGCTGCAGAGCCGTCGGGGCGCGGCGCCTGGCCGGATCCGACGGATGCTGCTAAGCACTGGTCGCAGAGCTACGGGATTTCTTTCCGAGCTACTCGAGGGACTGCGAGGCCTGGGACAGGCACCACACGGGTGCCTCTGACTGGGCATCCCGGCAACCCAGCCCCACACCCCTTTTTCCAGCTGTCCGGGCTTTTAGCTTCTTCCCGGCTTCGGCGCTCTCTTTCCGCTGTGCGCGCTCGGACCCGGCTAAGGCGCGGGGGCGGGGGGGTGCCCTGCTGACCCCTGCGCGCACCCCGCCTGCGGAAAGGAGACGGGGTGCAGAGCCGGGGTGGGGGCAGAGGGGGGCCGCCGTGCGGGTCACCAAGGGTTGACCTTCCTCCCGTCATCTCGCCCTCCCGCCCCAGTCCCTGCAGCCCCCGGTCTCTGACCCTCGCTTTGGGAGCGGAGTAGGTGTGAGTGTCGAGGATGGGCTCTCGGGAATGTTCCTCCAGGGGTCAGAGGGCGCTCCCGGCCGTAACGGCGCCGCCGGGGAGCCTTACCTGAGGCCTGGGCAGGCATCGCCGCCGGCTGACCACCGCAGCGCGGATCGTCTGTCCGGGTGAGGCCCCTGCGCCGGACCGATGCCTCCGACGCTCTCCCTCCGCGGGACTGCGCAGCCGCCTCTCGGGCTCCGCGGCCCATTGATTTTTCTGTTGACTTTGGGGCTCTCATTAATCAATCCTTCGTTAATTACCCCGCCGGGGGCTCCCCGGACAGCTCAGCCAATAACGAGGCGGCTGGACAGGCGGGCGGGGCCGGAGGCGGTGCATGCCTGGGGCTCTGGGTCAGGGGACCCACGAGCAGGCCCGCTTCCGGGGTAGGTCGGGGTGCAATGTCCTTAGGCCGCAACAGAGGCCGTGTAGGGTTCAGGCCACACTTGCCTCTGGCGGCCCAGCAGGGAATGGACCCTCCCCCACAGATCCGGGGTCACCTTCCCTTGTACCCCATGTAGCACCAGACCCGGCCCTGACTCAAGCTCTCTCTCCCTAAGGCAAACGTGAACTTGGGGCGAAAGAGACCCAGTTCTGACACGGCAGGAGGCGCCCCCTGCGGCCCTCCTCAGCTCTTCCTGCAGCCTCTGAGACCTGCCCACCTCGTCGTGCTGGTGCGGTCCTGGCACGTTTTCCTCTAAAGTGCCCTGTGCCCCAGGTGCGGCTGCTCCCACTCTCCCGCACAAAAGCCATCTCCTCCCACCCCAGCCTGTCCCCCTTCACCTGACTCGCTGGCCACCAATTCCGCCTCCTCTTCTAGCTGTTGGTGCCTCCTTTTCAACCTCTCTCTGCACTGTCTGACTTCCTCAGTCTCTCTGAGTCCATCTCTATATCCCCCCTCCCCACCTTCTTTTGGATCAAACCATTTTATTGAGGGGCTTCGGAGACGGTCGAAGGGCTGGGAAAACAGTGAGATCCCACACCCTCAGCCCTGCCAGGACCTCCCCAGCTTCACAGTTGCCCCGTCTCTATATCTCTTGTAGAGTAGAAGCCAGAGGGCTTTGGAGAGGAGCCTCAGGGACTGCAGGGAGTGGGGTTGTGGGTAAGAGGAGGCCCAGGGGGTGAGAATCTGTGCCACCCAAGCCCTGTTTAGCTATAACAGCCCTGTTATAAATTATGTTATAACAGTCTATGAATTGAAGTTGCATTCCTGAAATGTTTCATTTGAGGGGAAAACAAAAGCTCTGATGCATGAAAAAAGTTTGAAAATTATTATTCTTAGTAGAAAGGCACTGGCTCCCTTTCGCTGTGTGACTGTGGGCAAGTCACTTTACCTCTCTGGGCCTCAGTTTTCTTCTTTGTAAAATTGTAGTTGGATTAAGTGAGTCCTTCCTAACCTTTCATGTGTCGTGGAACACATTAAAAAATGTATATGTCACTTGAGGATAAGGCGAAGAGGAAGGTGGCAGCCTGGGTACTCCACCCAGCCCCTCCCAGCCACCCAGGTACGAGTCTGTAACTAGTCTGTGACTCAGACTTGGCTCACCCACAGAAAAGCCTGAGACCTGAATATCTCCAGGGGCCCTTGCAGCTCCGACCCCAAGACCCCCTCCTGTGATCATCTTAGATGTGGCTGCTGAGACACGAAGTGGGCACAGGGTGGGGCAGGGAGAAGAGCAGGTTTATTGGTTTCCAGCTCCAGGCGGCAGCATTGGCCAGGACACGGGGCGGGGGTAGGGGTGGAGCTAGAGGCTAGGACACTTCCAGATCTTGCCTGGTTCTAGGAAGGGTGCAGGGAGAGGTCCTCCTCCCCTCCCCCCCCCGCCCCCCCCCCCCCCCGCCGCTTGCCCCATGCCCCAGGGATATGCATGTCCTGACTGTGATTTAAAAACTCATCCTGGAAAAATAACTTTTGTGAAAATTCCACTCTGAGGCCAGCGGGGGAATGGGTAGTTACGTGGCATAGTGACTGCCAGCCTGGGATTCATTCCCTGGGGGTCTCTGGGTGGGTGCATGAGCTGAGCCCCTCCTCCCCACGTCTCTAGCGGGGCTTCAGGACAGCATGTAGACCTCCAGCAGGCTGGAGACAGCATGCATGCGGTAGAAGATGCCGAAGGGCAGGCAGATGTTGACGATGGCTGCCCAGAGGGAGTAGCCATAGAAGTCCACCTCCACGGTGTTGCTGAAGTGGGGGCGGGCCCCGAAGGCGGGCATGATCCACAGCTGTGGGGACAAAGGGGTGTCAGAACCTGGCCCGGACTCGTGCCAGTGGGTCATTCCGTGGGCTCTGCTGGGTGGGGTGGGGGCAGGATGGGGGTCCCAGCCCTCTGGTTTTGTGGACAGCGAGGGCTGGGTGTTGCTGAGTGGGGACCTTGAGCATCTTGGGCGGGGCCTGGCACTCACTAAGGAGCTCAGTAAATGTGCCCAACTGAACTTGCCTGCCCCCCAGCCTAGGGCTCCGCCTGTGATCACATCTCCCACCCTCAGTATGGCCCACTTGTGGGACTGGGGACGGGGAGAAGAAGTCTCAATAGATGCTGTGAGAATTTGGAATAAATGGCTAAATCAGTAGCTCTCTCCTGGAGAGATGTGTGCAGGGTGGTGATGGTAGAATCAGACAGGCCCAGGGCAGGGGTTCAGGATCCTGCCGGAAGGCTCCCCCAGCCCTGCCCGCTATGAGCTCTGCTCTCCAGCTCTGGCCCCGCACCCCACCCCCTTCCCAGGTCTGGGAGGCGGTTGAAGATGGAATTCTGCTTCATCCCTGGCTATGAGCTCAGATAGTTCATGTATGGGGTGTGAGGCAAAGAATAAAGGCTTCTAGACTAACCCCCCTCTCCCCACCGCAAATGTATCACATCCTTGGACACATCACAGCCCAAATGTGAGCCTGCTTCTATCCTATAAAATGAAGGAGTTGGAGATGATGCCCTCAGAGCTGATCCAGGCTCAGATACCTGGAGCAAAAGCGGCCTCCCAGGTGACTCCCAGCCTGTAGGCTCCCAGCCTGTAGGCCTTGGGAGAAGGTGAGGGGGGGCCGAGGCTGGGAGCCACACCAAAGGTGACTCAAGACAGGAGGAGGTTTTGAGCTTTATTGCTTCTACTGGTAGGTCAGAGATGGGTGACTACTCTTTTTTACCTGTAGGAGGGGCAATATTGGCAGTGGGGACTTCAAGAATGCACTTCAATTTGGGCGTGTATTTCAGATAGACCCACTGGGGTGGAATCCCTCTGGAGATGTGTTCTATATTGGGATATACCCACATTAAGGCTGTTTTCTATATTAGGGGTATTTTCTATCAGAGGTTATAGCTAAAAGGACTGTCTTTACATTGAGCAAAACTTCACTGAGGTGTGCTCTGTCTTTGGGATGTACTCACAGGGGTCCAGGCTTCTCTGTTAGAGATTTCCCTCCTGGGGATTATATCTACACTGGGGCCTTTCTCTATTAGGTTGGAGCTACACGAGGAGTATTTCTCTGTTGGGATGCACCTTCACAAAGAGTGTTCTCGTACAGGATGTATGTTTGTATCGGGTGAAGTCTGCTGTTATACAGAGGAGTTTCTCTTGGAAAGAGGCTTTGCTGAGTCGCCAGGGAGGGGCGACTGTTGTGGCTGCCCCCCTCCCGGCCAGCCCGCCACTGCACTCTGCTGACAGACCCCTCACGCTCATGCTGGTCTCTGCCACCTCCTGTCACTGCTGCGATCATTCTAAGAAGCAGGTTGGTCACAAGGTCCCGGGAAGAGTCACACCTCCCACCTGGGAGTAAGGGCCCCCCACTCAGCTCCGTCTCACCTCCTCCCAGCCCTCACGCCAGCATCCCCTAAGACCCCTCCAGCTCTGCCTAGATGCCAGAATGCCGGGATCTCATTCTCCCCGTGCGCCCTGAGATGCTGTTCGCCCCCGGGGCTGCACCTGACTCTCCCTGAACCTGCTCCTTTCCTAGAGAGCCAGACGATGCTCGAGTGGGCTGGGGGCCAGACAGAGGGCCAAGTGAACAAACCCGAAAGAGCATCTTTCCTCGGCCTTCTCTTCCTCCCAGCCCACCCCCGTCTCTCCCCAGTTACTCACGATGATGTTGCAGAGCAGGAGAAACAGAGAAATGTCCTTCAAGCACCGGTATCTCCAGTGGCCCCTGGGGGCCAAGGTGATGCTCACTGCTCCCTGAGGTCCTGCTGGGCTGGGGCCAACCAGCCTGGGGGTGGGTGGGCAGGCAGGCAAGGTGTGGAGGGTGTCCAGGTTGGCAAAGGTGAGGCTGTGGCAGGGCTCCTTGGGGGGAGTACCATGAGGCTCAGCCCCGGGGGGAACCCGGTGGAGGCTCTCAATGATGAAAACATTCTGGAAGGTGTGCTGGGCGATCATGAGCAGAGCGTGGGCCAGGCTGAGCCCCGCCAGCAGCTCCCTGGGTGTGCCCGCCACTGCAGCCACGATAGAGTAGTAGGAGATGGCGTACTGGCCCAGGGCGGCACCCACCAGCAGAGCCATGTCCAGGCTGCGAGTGGGGTTCTTATGGTGGTCCATGGCCCGGCGGTCAAAACGGTAGATGACTGAGCCACTCAGGCTGACCAAGGTCATGAGCCCCAGACAGACGATGTTGAAGGTGTAGTACATGACCAGGGCCTGCTGGGTGTGGCTCCTCTCCCCACTCACTTGGACCTCGTAGATGATGAAGACAGCCAGCCCCACGACGAAAAGCATCAGGCCCAGGATCGGGCCGGCAAAAAAGGTCTCCCGGAAGAGGCTGAGCAGGGATGGGGCGTGGCTGTGGCCGCGGGTAGAGGAGGCCATCAGCCTGCCCACGTTCTTCCACATGACGTAGAGCATGGTGGAAGCAAAGAGGCTGTACTCGATGTTGAAGGGGTACAGGTAGAAGTAGCCCTGCTGGAAGATCTGGCAGACGTCCGTGTTGCAGGAGCAGTCTTCTCCGACTGGGCCGCCCGCACGCTCCGCTGTGGAGAGGGGGGCGCGGAGCTGCACTGCCCTCCCACCTTCCTGGAGGCCCCCACCTGAAGAACCTCACCCCTAGACTGTGACCTTTGGAAGGGCAGGGTTGCTATCCGTCACCACCGTATTCCAAATGCCTACACAGGGCTTGGCACGTCCGTTCATGCCACAGATATTTATTGAGCGTCTACTATGTCCCAGAAACTATGGGAGCCAGGGCTCGATTAAGAAAAAAAAATTCCGAGCCGCAGAGTTGCCCGCTTCATCCTGTCCCATTCCTGCAGAAGAACACTCCCAACCCTTCCCCACCGGTAATGACCCCTGGCTGCCCAAGATAGGCAAGACTCTGGTCCTAATAGAAGGTGGCCCGCTTGGAAACCCCTAAAATTCAAGCTGCCTCGCAGCTGTCGCCAGCATCTGCTTCAGCCAGAAAGAAGCTGCTGTGCCCAGGTCTCGACCGTGACCTGCTGTCGCTTCGGTTTGTACCACACTGATAGGAATCTCACCCTGCGTCCAGCGCGTGCTCTGCTCTGCAGGATCCCTCGGGCTTTGGCAGACAGCTCTTTTGATCCCCAGAACTATCTCAGCTGGTTTTGCAGAAGAAGGAACTGAGGCTCACTCAGAGAAAGTGGCTTGCGATGGCAGAGCTGACACCAATGACGTGACTCTCACCCCTGAGGCAGGTACCTCTCTGCACCCTGCAGCCCTAGCACGTAAGGTCGCCCACCTCCCTGGGCTGGGTTTAACCATCCTCAGGACCCCTCTGTATGTGGAGAGTGGCCCTTTTCAGTCCTGCTGGGCTGGGATCTCCTGTAGGCCTGGATCCATGCTTTCCATTCCTGGACCCTCCCATACTGGGTGTGCAAGGTCCAGGTGGACTTGGTCATCTAGTCTGATCCTGGCTGGTGGCGGGGTGGGGGGGCTAGAGAAGTCCAGAGAACCAGGACCAGGGGGACTGTGGGCTCATTCTTCTTCAGCATAGCATATTGGTTCAAAGCAAAGATGGATCTCAACCCTAGTTCTCCAATTTCAAGCTCTGTGACCTTGGGTAAGCTACTTAACCTCTCTATGCCTTAGTTTCTGCATCCATAACATGGGAATGCTAATAGTACCCATCTCACAGGGAGGTTGCTAGGGTTAAGTGAGATGGTGCTTGAGACACTTGGCACAGTGCCTGACATATAGAGCTCAGAGAATTGGCACTATCGTTATTGCGATTATTACTTCTACATTCTCCTCCTTGTCAGGCACTCCCTTCTGATCCCACGCTTCCACCATTGAGCCACCCTGCCCCCCTTCCCCTCTTTCTACCTTGATCACTCTTGCCCTTTCTTCCTGGAGCATGAATCCCTTCTTTGGTGGGACGGAGACCTGGACAGTGGGACCAAGGCTGTACTGTCCAGGATGAAAAAATGCTCCCCTGTACTCTTCCTCCTGGGTCACCCACATCTAAACTTCTTCAGAGGCATAGCCTGGGGCAGCCACCTTTGCCTCCATGCCCTCTACGAGTCCACAGAGCACCCAGCCCGAGGCCTGGCTGCCACGGGACCAGGGTGAATCTGAAGTGGGCACTCACATTCCAGAGCGAGGCGGGTATGGCTGGTGTTGCCGTGAGGACTGCCAAGGGAATGGGCCTGGTGCACCGATTCATCCACCACAGTTGCCATCCAGATGGCCAGGTTGGTGGTGAGCGTGAACATGAGACCACATCTGTTTGGGGAAGGAGAGCAAAGAGGCCAGTGAGAGTCTGTGGCTCACGGTGGGTCCCCGGCGTGGTGGAGAGCTGGGGATGCTCTCCTGGGAGATGGTGCTGAGAAGCAAGAAAGCAGGCAGACCCCTGTGTGAACAGGGAAGCTGAGTTTGGAAGGAACATTTAGCCTGGCTGAGATGCCTCCCAAAAGAGGGCTGGGGGTGTCGTGGGGTTCAGGCCACGGCTGCTCCCTCTCTTTGGGGAAAGGACATTTGTACATTACACACGCCATCTCACCAAGCACGTCCCCCGTACCCCCAGCAGAGGGTGGTGGAAATCAGGCTGACAAAGTCAGGGGGCCTTGGCTGAAACCCCACCTGGGGGCAGAAAGAGGACCCATGCCCCAGGTTGGGAAGCGCTCATCTCATGCCAGGTGAGCCCAGCCCCTGTGCATGGACACTGAGCCATGGGCATGGAGCAGGCACTCACCGAGTCAGGTCCAGGTGGCTGTGAACACAGTCTTTAGCGGAGATGCAGAGAAAGTAAGTCTGTGTTGAGAGAGAGTGGTGGGGTCATCTACTCTGCAGACGGGCTCAGCCCGGAGTGCCCAGGTCCATGCCCGGCACCATGCGCTTACCGCCTCAAGAGCCCTCCTACTACGTGATCGAGTTTCTTTCAGCTTTACAAAGGGAGACGTGAGCTTTTCTCTCTTTCTATTCTCTGGAGCGATTTGTACAAAATAGTTCTCTGTTCTTTAGAAGTTTGCAAAATGCCACCTGTAAACTCTCTGGGCTTGGTGTTTGTTTTCTGTTTCTTTGTAGGGTGGAGTTTTGACTGCCTAGTTATTTATTCCTGGGAGCGAGGCCAGCCTCAGAAAGAACCTAAGCGGCCTCGCAGCTCTCTCTGGCACTGTCCCTGCCTCATCCTCATCCTTTGCTTCCCTGCAAGTCCTTGCTCTCACCTGGCTGCCCACAAATCCTTGCTGTGGTGTTTATTGATGTTGGCGTGTCTGTATTTCCATTTTGCCTGAGTATTCTTTAAAGTCAGAAAATGTAAAATTAAAACTATATAAATGCCAAAGTCGTAAATGTATTAAATTGTGGAAACCTGGGCAGTAGGGATGATGTTTCAAGAGAGGGAACTATACACGTGGTCATTCTGGGCTGGGGAGGGTTTGGGTCCCACGTTAAGACCAGTCCTGCCTCAGCTCAATCAGAAGATCTTTTCCAGTGTTATTCGTGCAAGAAATAAAAAAGTGAACTTGTTTGAAAAATCCCATACACAGGCTACCCTATTTCCTGAAAAAATACAGAATATAGGGGACATGGCTGAGGCCCAACTGGCCATGCCCACAGCAGGACGCTGAGATGAGACTGATGCCCTCTATGGGCACCCAAAGAGGGCAGGTCAGGTTCCAGGAGACAGAGCAGCTGCCACAACTGACACCTCCTAGGTGTTAACTACTGGCACTGCTTAAGGTGAAATGAAATCACAGGGCCCCTAAGTAGGCACTCACATTTGGATATTACTTCATTACCAAGTGCTTCCAGATTTATGGACTCATGTGATCTGCACTACAGTCCTATCCCCACCCTAATCGATTGCTCAGCGTGGAAGTGGAGTGGAGCTCAGATCTCCTGACTCCATGCCACATGTTGGCTCTTTTCCACCACACTCAGGGACACTCCTCCCACCCACCTGCACAATGACAAACACAGCCTGGGTGAGAGGGTACAGGATCTTGATGGCTGACTGGCACTCAAAGGAACTGGAGTAGTAGCCGGTCTTGAAGACATCCATGACAAGAGTGCAGATCCCAAACAGCACCAGCCCACCTGGGAAGGAGGGTGGGGGGTGGATCAGAGAGGCAGGAGAAAATGATTACAGATTTGAGGATGGATGGCCAAATAGTTGGATGATTGGGTGGATGGATGGATGAATAGGGTAAGTGAGAAGATGGATGGAAGGGTGGGTGTGTGATCTAGTGGGTAGATGGACGGATGTCCTCTTGAGCCCCCATCCCTTTGGGGCTGCATAGATAAGGGAAAGGACCCTAGAGAGGCTCTTTCAACTGCAGCTGTCATCTGTTTTCTGCTCTCCATCGAAGTCTCTTCCATGGCCACCCTCTTTCAATCTTTAGAGAGGGCAGAGAAGTTCCACTCCATCCCTCTCTTCATCCCTCTTCCAGGACTCTTTCCCTTCCTCTTCTGCCTCAGACACAGCCCACCTCACCCTCAGACACATCTAGCCTTGGGGGGCGGGGACTTCTCACCGGTCTACCTCGAAGGGAACCCAGCAATTCCTGCGGGAGCCCCAGCCTCCAGCTCCCCGCCTGGGCCACCCCACCTCTGCCCACACCTCCCCTGGCACCTCGGAGCCAGATGGGGCCCGCATGCGCGTCCCGGTAGGGGACGGCGTCGGTGTCGGGGCAGCGCACGGTGCGAAGGAGGTAGAAGAGGATCCAGAGCACGGCCAGCAGCATCATGGTGGTGAGCAGGGCGAACACGTCGGTGTCGTACACCGCCACCTTGTTGAAGGCGCCGCCGCTGATAAGCGTGCAGGCGAGGAGCAGCACGTTCACGGCCAGCAGCACGGACAGCAGGCGGCCGCCCTTCTTCCACACCTCGCGGGGGGCTGCCCGCGGTGCCGGCGGGCTCTCCTTGGGGCCCGTGGGCAGCTCCTCGGACATGGCAGAGGCGACTGGAGGAGGTTGGAGGGGTCACTGTCGGGGCGGAGCGGACAGGACCCCAGGTCAGCCTGGAGAGCTCTCCTTCCTCCATCTTATCCCTAGATTTGGGGACCCGAGGGGCGGGGGCTGCGGGGGGTGAAGGAAGCGCTGGGAAGGGGGAGAGAAAAGCCCACTGTGCCGGTCTCGCGCTCGACGGGAGGAAAAGAGAAGCGGCTGCAGCCCCGTCGGACCCCGTCCAAGGTTCCCACTCCCCAAATCCGTCGGCCGGCTAGCCAGGGGCACCCACCTGGCTGGACCGGGAGCCCGCGCTGAGCTGGGGGTCAGGGGGCGGCGAGTGTGTCCTCTCTCTAACGCCGGGATGGACGGGCGCTTTATACCGGGGAGGGCAGGGTGATTTACAGCCGCGGGAGCTCAGCTCCATAAACCTCTCAGTCCCACTCACATGATCCATCTTTTTCCCGGGCTGAATTTAGTGAAGAGCGTGCGGAGGCAGACAAGGTATGATTTATATTTACCCGTTAAGAGGCGCCCCCTCCCCCGCCGCCCTGTCACCTCGGCGCAGCCAGCCGCGGGCGCGGCCCGGCACTGCGGCACCCAGCGGGCACCCCGCCCCCGGCGCCCAGCGCACCCTGGCGCCCCTGTCTCCTGACGCCCAGAGTCCTGAGAGCTGACGCTCAACAAACGCCCCAAGGGCCCGCAGGCACTCCGACGCCCTCATGCCCCGCGGCCCTGTACCTTTGGGCTCTTCTGTGGCTGCCCCAAGATCGGGACCCTACCGCCCGTTCCCCGACACCCTCGCAGTGATCGAAGTTCCCTCTTCCTCTCTCCCTTCCCCTGGTCCCTGCTGCGCGGGATGCTGCCGAGTCGGACTTGCGTACGAAGTGCTCGGCCAGTCTTGTAGCGCCTCCTGCTGGAGCGCGGCTGGCCCACCTCGCGCGAAACTGGCCGCCGGGACAGCCGTGTCCCGATCGCTGACGGTCTGGCGGTCGGTCCTTATAACTCTCTTAGGCCCATTGTCCAAGGGGTCAGGACTGCCCTCAGACATCCCTCCCCCGCCCTTGGCCCGTTCCCTTGACGCTTAGAGACTTCGGGGGCCGCAGCGCCGCGGCTCTAGTGAAGACAGACCTCGGACTGTCCCCAGACTGGGCCTCACGGGGCGGGACGCTGGGGTGAGCAGCGTTTTGGAGAGAGGCCGGGCCCGGTTTGCTCGGGAGCAGGGAGTTTAGGACCCAGGGGCAGCCCGGGGCGGCCCTCTGGGCAGCGGGAGATCCTCCCCCCACCTTCCCCGCCCGCTGAGCGGCTCAGATGTCCGAGTAGCGGCGGCTCTGGCGCTCCGCATCTTCTGTTTGCGGCGGCGGGCGCTGGCGGCCCCGGCCCCTGCCCGACCCCCTCCCCCAACCCCATGCCTCAGCTCTAACCCCGCCGCCCTCCCCCGCGGGGGGCATTTCCCCGTGTCCCCTGCCCGTCCCGTCCAAGTCAGGCGCCATGAACGACCAGTACCACCGGGCGGCTCGGGACGGCTACCTGGAACTTCTCAAGGAGGCCACCAGGAAGGAGCTGAACGCCCCCGACGAGGATGGCATGACCCCTACCCTCTGGGCTGCTTACCACGGCAACCTGGAGTCACTGCGCCTCATCGTGAGTCGAGGGTGAGTATTCCACTGTCCCCGCCCAAGCCCCGCCGGGGAGGACTGAGAGTCTCAGGGCCGCTCTAGGCCCCTGAGACACCCCCTCTCAACTCCATGGCATCTCCCCCCCCCACCTCCGCTGTGCCACCCTCTTCCCTAGGACAGACCCTAAGGTGGAACCTTGGAGATTGACAGTCGTGGGAGGAGGAAACAAACTGAGGCCTGTGACATTTGTGACCTGGATGCGGGGCTAGGAGGAGAGGGACTGGGACTTGGGGGTTCATGGTTGTGGGAGGGGCTTCAGAGTGAGGAGAAGGTGGGAGGGATCTCCTGGGTGGGTAGCACCAGGAAGCAAGAGTGAAGGGCATAGTGAGACTGGGAGAGAAAGAGCAGAAGCCTCAGAGGGGCCGGAAGGGGGGCTGGGAAAGGAGAAGCTCTTCACTGCCCACCCCCAGCCTGTGGTCCAAGGGGTCCAGCCGGCGCCCACACCTCCCCACACACTGGATTCCACACAGCTCTCTCCCTGCTCGTCCCTGAGACTTGTGGGCACTGTCCACAGCGCCAAATGTCACTCGGTTCAGCCACCCCATGAACTCCCTCTATGCCCCTCCCCCACCACGGCCTCCATCACCCTCCCTTTGGAGTTGTTTGCGGGGAGGAGTGGGCATTGAATCCAGGTGTCAGGGCCAGGGAAGGGGTTAGGAAGTAGCAGTTGAGGAATGTGGCGTCCGGGGCCACTGACATGGGCTCCCTACGGCTGAATGACCCTGTGGACAACTTGCCAGCCCCAGCGGTTTAATAAAGAGAAGTCAGGTTGACCTGGGGACCAGGGAGGCCTGGACAAGGAAGAGGGATGTACGAGGTGCCCCAGGAGGGTTAACATGAACATCTCAGGCCCTGGGAAATCCTGGTGGAGGGAAAGGGGCCCGGCTGGCCTGGCGCCAGGAGCTGGCCTGTGGTTTGAGCATGGGGTAGGTGGGGAACCCGCCTTTGCCCTCCCTCCACAGCTGCTCCCCGGGCCCAGCAACAGGTGGAAGCAGCCCCTGAGATCAGGCAGCTGAACCATGCCCCGAGACGCCGAGCCTGGCCCCTGTCCATGCGAAGAGGGCGCACAGTGATCTGCCATTCTGCTCCCCCCCGGAGAGATTCGTGGGAGGAGGGGACTGGGGGGCCCCCCTTGGTGCACCAACCCCCCCAGCTCCTACAGAGGGTGAGGGCTGGTGCTTGATGGGGTGTGGGCCAGATGCCCAGTAGCTCCTGTCTAGAAGGACTTGAAGACCAGTGAGGGAAGTGGGGAGGGGAATGCGGGGGGTTGGGGACTGGGGAGTGTGGGCAGGAGCTGCTGAGACAATGAAGTGATTCTTCCTTCAGCCCTGTGGGGTGGCCCCCTCATTAGAGTGGGGCAGAGGGCCTGAGCTAGGTCCCTGAGGGAGGCGCAAGCTTGGAGGAGCCAGGGGGAGGGTGCCCAAGGGGGGCACAGTCTGGCGCGGAGGGTGTTGGAGGGGGCTGCGTGGGTCCCTTGGACCTGCCTGAGCCAGCCGCCTCACAGCGCTCCCGAAGATGGGGCCGCCCCGGGAGGGGAGGGCAGCTGGGCCCAGGCTGCAGGCTGCCCTTCCCCTCCCCTCCAGTCCTGGCTGCCCCCATGCTCCCCTCCTGGCCCAGGCCAAGACCCGACACCTGCTCTCACATGCGGCCTTGCCAGGCCTGGCCCTGCTCCCTGCAGACGTGGCCGTGCCCGGCGACACGCAGGCACGCACCCTCACACACTCCCCCAGGGCTCAGGCCCAGCACACACGACCCTCTCGTCCTCTTTTTCGGTCACTCCTGCACTGGCAGCCCCACTCACCGCCGTGCCTGCCTAGAGACCCAGACTCGGCCCTGGCCCACCACCTCTCTGGGCCAGCTCCCCGCCGGGCTCCATGAATAATTCACTCCTTTCTCTCTGGACATTAAATATTTATCCCCTGAGATTCCCAGCCCTCAGTTCTCTTGGGGAAGGCCCCGCCCCGGCCCCGCCTTCTTTGTCGCCCCACCCACTGCGAGCCTGGAGCCATCTTTAACCCTGGGCTCGCTCGAGCTGCGCCCGGTGGCTCCCGGCGGCGTGTCTCCCGGAGTCAGAGGAGAGGTCTCAGGCCGTCGAGTCCCTCTGGTGTGCCTGTGGGGAAGCTCATCCAGGCTGGGCGCTCCCCCCACCGGCAGCCGCTGCCGACTGCCTGCCTGACCTTGCGATGGCTCGTCATCCCTCCCCGCGTGTCCTCCCTGCAGGGGTGACCCGGACAAGTGTGACATTTGGGGCAACACGCCCCTGCACCTGGCAGCTTCCAATGGCCACCTGCACTGCCTCTCCTTCCTGGTGTCCTTCGGGGCCAACATCTGGTGCCTGGACAACGATTACCACACGCCGCTGGACATGGCCGCCATGAAGGGCCACATGGAATGCGTGCGCTACCTGGACTCCATCGCGGCCAAGCAGAGCAGCCTCAACCCCAAGCTGGTGGGCAAGCTGAAGGACAAGGCCTTCCGCGAGGCGGAGCGGCGCATTCGCGAGTGCGCTAAGATGCAGCGCAAGCACCACGAGCGCATGGAACGGCGTTACCGGCGCGAGCTGGCCGAGCGCTCGGACACACTCAGCTTCTCCAGCATCACGTCCAGCACCCTGAGCCGCCGGCTGCATCATCTGGCGCTCGGCAGCCACCTGCCCTACTCGCAGGCCACGCTGCACGGCACCGCCAAGGGCAAGACCAAGATCCAGAAGAAGCTGGAGCGGCGCAAGCAGGGCGGCGAAGGCACCTTCAAGATCTCCGAGGACGGCCGCAAGAGCGTGCGCTCGCTCTCGGGCCTGCAGCTGGGCAGTGACGTGATGTTTGTGCGCCAGGGCACCTACGCCAACCCCAAGGAGTGGGGCCGCGCCCCGCTCAGGGACATGTTCCTCTCCGACGAGGACAGCGTCTCCCGTGCCACACTGGCGGCCGAGCCTGCGCGCTCGGAGGTCAGCACCGACTCAGGCCACGACTCCCTGTTTACCCGCCCGGGCCTGGGCACCATGGTGTTCCGCAGGAACTACCTGAGCAGCGGGCTGCACGGCCTGGGCCGCGAGGACGCGGCGCTGGACGGCGCGGGCACGCCGCGGGGTCGGCTTCAGAGCTCCCCCAGCCTCGACGACGACAGCCTGGGCAGTGCCAACAGCCTGCAGGACCGCAGCTGCGGGGAGGAGCTGCCCTGGGACGAGCTGGACTTGGGCCTGGATGAAGACCTGGAGCCCGAGACGAGCCCGCTGGAGACGTTCCTGGCCTCCCTGCACATGGAGGCCTTCACCACCATCCTGCGGCAGGAGAAGATCGACCTCGAGGCACTCATGCTGTGCTCGGACCTCGACCTCCGCAGCATCAACGTCCCCCTGGGACCCCGCAAGAAGATCATGGGGGCCGTGCGGAGGCGGAGGCAGGCGCTGGAGCGCCCGCCGGCCCTGGAGGACACAGAGTTGTGAGTGCCCAGAGCCTCGGTGGGGATGGGAAGATAGGGCTTGGAAGGCCCTGGGGTGGGCGTGGATCTGTCTGCCTTTTCGGGTGGGGGATAATAACTAGGTCGCCGTCAATTCCAAGAGGCCCCGCGTATTCACCCCCAATTCGGAAAAAGAAGCTGCCTGTGTACTTTGCTGGTGTCAAATGCACCTCAATTTTGAAGAAGTCAGAACGCAGGAAAATGGGTGTCTTCGTATGGATGAGACCCAGTAGTCATAGTAACCACGGCCGGGACGTTTTGAGCCCTCCCATCGCCTGGGTACTGGAGTTGCCCTTGCACAAGTCCTCTCATGTGCAGGGGCTGTATCACCCCCATTTTACAGGTGAGCAAGTGGAGGTTCAGAGGCTTCGAGTAGCTCACCCATGGTCCTGCCGCCGCTCAGTGCAGAGCTGGGCCTGATCCCTGGTCTGTGAGGCTCTAGAGCTAGGGAGGGCAAGGTGACTCCCGTGGGGTGGAGGGTGTGGCAGCCGGTCATCTCACCAAATGCCCAGGCCCTCAAGACAGATGTCTTACCTACTGGTCCCTGAACCTTGTAACCAGAAACGAGCAGATACTCTCAACAGGGCCAACAGTGGCCTTGAGAGCAGAGCTGTCACGTTCAAAAAGCCATCATGGGGAGCCCAAGGCTGCTGTCAAACTGGCAACGCTGTTGGCCCATCCCTGCCCTGACTCTGCATCCTGGCATCCCACGAGCCCAGCAAACACGGCCGCCCCCTTTTGGTATCTATGGCCTTTACCCTGCATGGCTGGGCAGGGGTGGGTTTGGGAGGAAGTCTGGTTTAGAGTTTGGGGCCGGCGTCCCCATCCCTGATCATCGGTCTGCCTAGAGAGGGTAAGTGGTCAGAATATTTGGTCCTGACTTAAAATGCTGTGTGCGAAGGCCCTTATCTGAGGTCTGTTTCTGTCTCTCTCTCCACAGATAACAGGGGCTCCTATCCCCATACCAAAAAGAGTTGCAAGTTGCCACACCCACGGTGGGACCACGAGGTCCTCACAGTTGCCAGCCCTGCAGCTCCCCAGCCGCTTCCCGGGAGCAAGGACCATGCGGTCATCTCCCTTGAAAGTCTGTCCCCACTCTGCCGCAGAGGGTATGGCCTGGAGGCACCTGGAAGGCCAAGAGAGTGACTCAGAACATCAATTCTGAGGGGTCCCGAGGCCCCTAAGCCACCTGTCTCTGAGTGGCTCTAAAGCACGTGTGCATTCGTGGAAGGCCAGCCCCGGTGCCAGGGCGGGGGCCACTAGATGATCAGCCCGTCAGAGCTGGATGGGAGCGTGTGGTGCGAGTGGGCATGGCTTGCCCCGGGGCCGTTGTCTGTCCCCACCCCTCCTCTACGGGTCCTGTGGTCTGCTCAGTCTGGAGACTCTCCTCTTACATTTTTGTGCAGGAAGAGTTTGGGCTGCCTCCCCTCCCCCTGTACACCCCGGAGAGGAGGTTCCCCGCTAGACTCTTCAGCCAAACGCCCCAGCTTTAGTCTCCACCCCGCCCCAAGCACGGCCGGTCCCCTTCTCCTCCTCCCACTGGCCATGCCGGGGAGTTGGAGCGCCAGGCTGGGCTGGGGTGGGGGTGACCGGTGCCCTTCCAGCCTACCCTGGGGTGGGGCCCAGCCTGACTCCACCCTCCCCGCCCTGTCCTTCTCCACTCACTCTCTCCTTGGTTGTGCAGCCCGGTGCCCCCAACCCCAGGGACCCCAGAGGGTCAGGGCAATAGATCCAAGGTGCTAGAGCGACTGGCTACAGTATTATGGCCTCGAGGCTCGGCGGGCATCTCTGGGCTGGGGAAAGGCATCTGCCAACTGGCTCAGAGTCTCCCAGGCCCAAACCAGGCAGAGACTGGTTGTGGCTGGGTGTCCAGCCTCGCGTGGGCGAGTCCTGCCATGTGGACACGGGAGCCTGAGGATGTGGACAGTCTAAACTGCTGATTGCCCCCAGGTTCCCAGGGCTCCGGGCAAAGGGTCTGGAAGCAGCTGGGTGGCTGCCTGATTCTGCATGGGTAGCGGGTAGGGGAGAGTTCTGCACGGGTCCCTGCTCTGTGATGCTGGTGAGACCAGGGGAAAGGCCAGACTCAAAGGGTCCTCAGACCAAGGTCACGGATGTGGGAGGGTCACTCAGGAGCCCCCACAGTGTGCACATATACACCGCATGCAGATGTGCCCTTCCTCCTCTGTCAACAATGGTGCCCCCGTCCCTGACCTTCAGCTTAGGAAGCAGCTCCTACCGGGAGCATTGCCACAGCCCCCAGCTCCTTCCTGGGCCCCTTGGCTGGTGCAGGGGACAGAGAACCCCCCCAAAACGCCACAGGCCTCCCTCTGGTGTGTCTGTCTGAGCGTGGGTCCCCGGGCACACACCTGCTCAGAGCTGGGGGCGTGATGGAGGTGGTCCCTGTTCCCACACTGAAGGCCTGGTCGCCTGCCACTGCCACTCTGAGCCCACTGCAGTCCTGCTCCCCGTTCTCTGGGCCTGGGGCCACCCCCAAGTGCCGACTTGACTTTCCTGGAGCCCCAGGTGCTGCCCTTTCTCTCCTGTTCCCTGTCTGTGTACGGCCTCAGCCCCCTCCCTGTTCTCTCAGTGCTGGGGTGGGGCGGGCTCCCAGATTCCCACCACTGTACAAAGTACTGCTCCCTCAGGCTCATTATAATTTTTGTAGAGGACCTTCTCCATCCTTGTCATGCCTGTGTCTTGTTTTAATCATTTGGGGGTGGGAGACGGGTAGGGTGAAGAAAGCAATAGGTTGGAGGTGGGAGAGGGAGAGGGTCTTTCTGTGCCTATGAGGACTTGGTCCTCTTCCTTGGAGGGGGTCCTGGGGTAGATGGTAGGCCACTCCCCCACCCCATGCATCTCTGCAGGGCCCTCCCTCATCCTCGAGTCTTCACCTTGCTCTCTCTCTGGACCCAGAATTTAGAGCTGATGGAGAGGGAGGGTTCAGAAGAACTGGGACAGGAGACCCCTTCAGCAGCTGAGTCAGGAGGATGGTCCAGGCCTGTCCGCTGCAGCTGCTGAGGGCAGGTCAACACTTCCTGCCTTCCCACCAGGTCCCCCTGAGCTTCTCCAGACATGGGCAGACGCTGTACACTAGGAGACTGTCACCTATCACCAAGGTCCCATGAACCCCCATCTCAAGGCCCCAGCCCACCCCTGGGAGGCCTCCAGTGGGGTCTCCATTTCCCTCATCACCCCAGGCAGCTCATGTGGCAGCCCTATTTAGAGCCGTCCTTTCTCCCAGGGGTAAGGCTTCCCCTTAAGCTGCAGGACAATGGGCTCTTGTTTTCTTAGTCAAGTCTGGGAAGGGGCACTGGAGTCATTTTGTTTCATTCGCTAAGGCTGCTGGGCCAAGTGCTTCTGCCAAGGGCACTTCAAGACAGCCTCTTCCCTCCAGCATCATCAGAAATGTCCACAGGACGTTGGTGCAGCAAGATTGCCCGGCAACCGTCTAGTGATTCTAGGCCACCTCCCTCCACTTTACAGATGGAAAACCTGAGCCCTATGGAGGGGAAAGTCCAGACCCAGAACACAGGCCTCCTGACTGCTGCCATGCTTTCCTCACCTCCAGGCTGCCAAGGGGGCCCGTAAAGACGCGAGATCCTGCCCTCGGACGCTCCTCGTGGTTCCTCCGCCCTGCGACCCCTACTGGCCGTCCTGGTCACTGCACCTACCTCACGAAAGACCAGCCTCCTGGCGCCGCTGGTTCAGGGAAGGACATGGGGGTGAGGACTCGCAAAGACAAGATAGAGGAGGTTGGAACCTCAGCGTGGAGGCAGAGACTAACCGGAAGCAGTGGGGGCTGGAGCTTCCATGGGTCAGTGTGGCTGGAGGGTAGAAGACTGGGGTGCAGGAGCAGGTGTGGCTCCAGGAAGCCTGAGGGTACTTTAAACACAGTGAAGGGAAGAACTTTACACGGTAGGGACTCAACTTTCTCTACTTGTCCCCCTAAAAATTTAGATGGAGGTTAGGGAAATTCTAAAAAGCTAGAATAATGAATGATTCTTCGCTTTTGGGGATTAGAATCTGGTGCCAATATGGACACTTGCCCTGGGAAAATGCATGTTGAAATACGTATACACTCACGTACAACTTTCCTCGTAATTCCAGACAGCTCCTGAAGTGCGGAGAGGTCCGGGGACCCCAGGTTAAGAAGCATTAGTTAGACTGCTGTGAAGTTACATCATCAGTGAGATTACCGATTTGATGGAGGTGGGAGTGGTGAAATGAATCAGAGGCAGGAAGGACCTCCGGGGTATGTGGCACAGACTTCTCTCTCTCTCTCTCTTTTGTTTTTTGGCTGCTCTGGGCAGCATACGGGATCTTAGTTCCCCGGCCAGGGATCGAACTCCTGCCCCCTGCTGTGGAAGCGCGGAGTCTTAACCACTGGACCGCCGGGGAAGTCCCACAGACTTCTCATTTTACAGATGAAGTAACCGGGGCCACATGGCAACAGAGCAGTCAAGTGAGCAAAGTGACACTAGGTCTCATGATGCTTCCCATGGTGCCAGCTGCCTCCTGTCCCCAAGTTAGACCAGTCCTGGACAGCACCATACCCCTGTCCTCCCAGCACCTTCTCTGAGACAAGCCTGGGTTGTACGGGAGGTGGCCATGCTCAGGAGAAAGCCTGATCTGGGCAGCAAAACTGGCTCTGCCCCTTTTTAGTTGTGTTGCCTTGGGCAAGTTACCCAGTCTCTCAGAGTCTGTTTCCTCATCTGCAAAATAGGTATTACAGTTTATTATAATATATCAATAAGTGTTAACCCCACAGGTCATTAGGAGGGTGAAATGATGAGCACGGAAAGCGCTTAACGTGCTGCCCGATATTTACCGCACATCAGTTACCAACGATCACAGTTATTGGTGGTCTGAAACAGGCCCCTGGGGCACTCCTTGCATCTGTGGTCCCAGCCACCCGGTAGGTGAGTCCTAGGCAGTTCCAGGGAGCAGTCCTGCTTTTCTGACCCCTATATAAGAGTGAACCCCGCACCAATCACACTAGCTCCTGGAGATGGCTCTGCGGGCGTCCTCATCTGACCAGCAGGGGGTGTTGACAATCCAGCCAGCGGTTAAGAAATAGTCAGCTAGCCACCATCTAGTGGAAGGACCCAGGGAGGAGCCAGAGCTGTTCCTGAGGTGCCCGAGGAGCTGGGTGTCTTTTACGGAGGGGGAGTCGCATGCCCACTGGCCTGGGCCCACCTCATGCTACTGTCTGAACTTGACCAAGGCAAGTGAGGGGTTTTAGCCTTCATAGGTGAAGATATTGAGTATCAGAAAGGTTTTCTGATGTGCCCAAGAAAGAAAAGTTCAGGATCCCTGACCTTTGTCCCTTCTGTCACCCCTATGCCACCCCTGTGTTTTTACTATCAATTGTTGAGAGCTTGTAAGGTGTCAGGTGCTTATGTTAAGCACTTTATATACATTCACCCCTCACAATAAAATCACAACCCTATAAAACAAGGAACATACTGTGATTATTATCCCCTTTTACAGGTGGGAAAACAGAGGGTCAGAGCGGTGATATGACTTGCCCAAAGTCACAGAGCTATTAGGTGGTGACCTAGGCCTCAAGGACAAATGTCCGTGGTACTGAAACCTGCGGGCCTAACCACGGTGCTGTAGGCCCCCAAGCACTCGTACTGTACCCTTTGATGGGGGTTGTCCTTGATCTTGGGTCCCCTTGACCTGGGCATGCCTGGTCCTGAGCAGGTGCCAGACTCAGCCTGAGGTGGGGTGGGGACATGCTGGCAGATTCAGCAGCCCAAGCACATGGTCTGAGACACAGCGCTCACCTGCCCTGGGGGGAGCTGGGCTGAGAGAGGGCAGGTCGGGTCATGGGGCCACCGGACAGGATACTGGGGGACAGTGTGGGAGGTTAAAAGCTTTGTGTCTCAAGCCTGCCGAGATGGGGAGCAGGCCTGCAGAAGTATTCCCTCCCAGAGAGTCTGTCTGCTTTCTTTTTGTCTTCTTGTCTCTTGGTCCCATTTCTCCCTGTGACACTGGGACTCCTGGTGTCCCCCTCTCTCCCCCTCTTTCTATTATCTCACCTCCCCAGGCCTCAGTCTCTCTTGGTGTCTGTGACATAATCAGAAATAGATAACTGGTCTCTGCTCCTGGCTCCTGACACAGAGCTCCTAAATCCCTTGGAATTTCCTGGGATGACAGGAGCATCTTTTGTTCTAATGGAGTGACTCTGGGTGGGCTCTTTGACGGCTTCAGGATGGGGGCTGGTCACCAGAAAGACCAGGCCACGATTAGAAGCTTGAAACTTTCAGTGCCACCCCCCATCTATTGTGGGGTGGGGGAGAGGGGCTGGAGGTTGAGTTAATAATTGATCGTGATGAAGCTTCCATAAAAATCCCTAAACGACAGGGTTCGGAGAGCTTCTGAGCTGGTGAACGCATCCACATGCCGACTCCACGTGGAGTTGGGTACAGAGGTTCCTGCACTTGGGACCTTCCTGTACCCTGTGTATCTCCATCTGGCTGTTCACGTATAACCTTTATGATAAACCAGTAAATGTAAGGAGAGTGCTTTTCTGAGCTCCGTGAGCTGTTCTAGCAAATTATCGAACCTGAGGTGGTGGGTTGTGGGAACCCCCGAATTTGTAACCAAGCTGTCTCAAACCTAGTCAGGCTGGCTCCCGCTGTGCCGTGTCTCATCACGATGGAGGGCATTTATTGAGCGCCTGCTGTATGTCAGCACCTGACATCTGTGATTTTGGTGAATCCTCATGACAGCCTCATTGAATAATGACAGGGGATTATTAAACCCATCTGACAGAGGAGAAAACCGAGACTCCAAGCCACCACGTCGTTGCTCAGGTCACAGAGCCAGTAAGAGCACAAACAGGGCCTGACTCGTCATCTGTCTGACCCTGGACGGGCTGCTTCTCATCACCCCATTTCCTCCAGGAAGGTTGAGGGCAGTGAGCCCTCCCTGGGTTTCTATCGCTGGATGACTTAACTCCTGTGGGATTTGGAGCCCGAGGTGGGGAAACTTCTGGCAAGTCCATTCAGAGCCCCAAATGCTTGGTCTTTCGAGAAAGCTCTTGGGGCATGCAGTGTGGTGAGCCCTGGGAAGCTGAAAGTCCCCCGGGCACTATTCCTACCTTCATCTACTCCGACTTCTTTATTCCACAGGCAGGAAGGTCTGCATGGGCAGGTGTTCTGAGGGCTGCGGGACCCTCTCCCTGCTCTGGATGTACACACATCTGGGAGGTTGCCCCACTGGACCCTGAACAGTAACGGGTGGTCAGGGGAGGGGGCTTTCTCGGGAGCAACAGCAGCTACCAGTGGAGTCTGGCCCCTGACCTCACTGCCCCACGGGGGCTCTCTTTATCCACAGAATCAAACTGCCCCTCACAGCACTGTCTCTTCAAGTCTCACAACAGCCATCTGAGCAGGGCGAGGGCAGGAAGGTATTATTTACAAGCTCCAGGTTCAGGGGGGCAGTGACCTGCTAGCAACTGCATAAGCCAGGATGGCTAGTCTGGGCCATTCGCACTGCTGTACGCGGCCAGCTGCCTTCTCAGAACACGTATCTAGCACTTTCTACATACCGGGCACAGCAAACCCATGAGAACGGTACCATTGCCCTGCCTCACGGGTAAGGAAACCGGGACTCAGGCAGGTTAAGTCATTTCTCCAAGCCTCGGAGTGCAGAAGTGTCAGGGCTGTGGGATTCGCACCCCAAACTCTCCGTGGCGGCCCCAGCCTCCCCCATTCACTGTGCCGCCTCCCCCGGCGCTCACCCTGCACAAGGGCGGCTCAGGGGCTCCCCAGGTCAGAACAGGGGCTCAGCTGGCCGGGTCTGGGGAGGTGGGATGGGGGCAGGTGGCGCTCACTGCGTCTTCTTCCTCCGTTCTTGTTGTCTCCTGCTCAGCCTCTCAGCTGTACCACTGACTGCTCTGTGCCTGTGTTGGCGTGTGTGTGTGCGTGTGTGTGTCTGTGTGTGCGTGTGTGTGATGTGGCGAGGACCCTGATGTGTATCCATGATGCATGGGGTGGGTGTAGCGGACCCAAAGCTTCCTGTGAAGCTTGTATGTATTTGTGAGCCTGAGTGTGCTTGTGTGTCTCTGTAGTTTTGCTCATTTATCTTTACTTCGGGGTTTTGCTCATTTATCTTTACTTCGGGGTTTCCAAGTTTCCCAGAGGAGAGGTGTGTGGGCGTGTGTGTGCATGTGAGTGTGTGAGCACACACAGAGGCCCCGTGACTTTGTCTAGAGTCTGTTTTAGGCTCCTCCTCCCACCTGTTATCTGTTTTTAGAGGCCCAGCCCCTTTAGACTGGAAGTTTCACTCTCATGGCAGTCATGGCGGCCTGTGTTGGAGATGGAGGCATCACAGGGTGGAAGGAGCCTGAATCCCCAGGTCCCCACCTGACCCATAGCGGACAGTGATGTGAGCAAGAAATAAACCCGTACTGTGTTTAGCCACTGAGATATTTGGGGTTATTTGTTACAGCAGAGCACACCGAATCTTGTGGCAGATCATGGTGTGAGGGGGGATCATCGCCGGAAGTACATGACAGCTGATGCCTAATGCAAGCCGGGAGGACTTCCCTGGCGGTCCAGTGGTTAAGACTCTGCGCTTCTGCTGCAGGGGGCGTGGGTTTGATCCCTGGTCAGGGAACTAAGATCCCGCATGCCACGCATGGCCAAAAAAAAATAATAATAATAATAATGCAAGCTTGGAGATGACGAGGTCAGAGGAAGGGAAAGACACAGAGCTGGAGCGCCTGTCATACCGTAGATGCTCAATAAAATGGGTTGAATGAGTGGAATATACGAGAACCCTGGAAAAACTTTGCAGGGGTGGCTGATGTCACCAGAGCCCCAGAGGACGGGTGGGGCTTGGATGGGGGGTGAGAGCAGAAACAATTTCCCTGGGAATAAAGACAGAGAAGTGAGAAAGGGCAATACCCATCCAGGGGTCAGAGGTCAGGGAGCAGTCACTCTGGCCCAAGCAGGAGAGTAGTCAGAGGTGGAGCTAGAACTTGGAGGCCCTCAAAGACCAAGCTGAGCATCTAGAATTTAGGCTATGGTCTAGTCATCTCCAAAGTGGGGTATGCACACAGTCTATTGGGGTACAGGAAGAAAATATTAAAACTCCTGTTGATATTTATCTCACTCCTTTTTTAGTGTATATGAAGATACTAAGGCTCAGAGAGGTTGAGTGACTTACCCAAGGTCACACAGCTAGCAAGCATCCCAGACTCTAAAGCTGTGCTCTTCATGTACGCTGACTGAGTCTTGTGTGGACAGGTGAGAGGTTGAGTGGGAGCCGAGGCAGGTCTAGAGAAGGGCGGCTGGGAGGTGTAGACAGCCCCTAGCCCTGGCTGTCTCTTTCTTAGCAGCAGGTTAGCAGCCCATTGTGGGCAGAGGGCAAGGAGCCTGCCCAGACCTGCCCCCCAGAACCTGTTGTGAGAAGCCAAGCAGAGAGCCTTGATGGGAGCAGGGCTGCCTGGCCAACCACCCAGAGCCTTTCACGCCAGGCTTTGTTCTCACAAGTCATTCTCACCTTTGCTGGGAGTGGGAGGCAGACGACCAGGAGCTGAGAGCTCAGAATGGGCTGACAGAGAGGAATGGAGAAGAGTTTGGTAAATCAGCCGCTCTGCCCCCCACCCCCCCACCACACGATCAGCTGCCAGCCCCCCTGGCCAAGGCAACACAGATGCCAGCCCCACCCTGCTTTCCCATCCTTTACTGTTCTGGATTTATGGGTGCCGTCTACCTGCTGATTAATACCTCTTAAAAAAAAAATTCCAATTTTAAAAATCAAAAAAAAGTTTGAAGTACTAGTTGATTTACAATATTGTGTTAGTTTCAGGTGTACAACAAAGTGATTCAGTTTTATATTATATATATATATATATATATATACACATATATACATTTCAGATTATTTTCCATTATAGGTTATTACAAAATATTGAATATAGTTCCCTGTGTTGTACAGTAAATCCTTGTTGCCTATCTATTTTATGTATAGTAATTTGTATCTGTTAATCCCATACTGCTAATTTATCCCTCCCCCTGATCCCTCTCCCCTTTGGTAACCATAAATTTGTTTTCTAAATTAAAGCAAATGTTTTAATTAAAGTATAACACACATACAGAAAAATGCACATATCATTACAGTATAGCAGGATGAATTTTTATAAACTGAACACAGTCAAGGATAACTAACATCCGATCAAGAAACAAAACGTGTACCAGCCCCCAGAAATCCCTTGTATGCCCTTCTGGTCGCTACCCCTCATCAGTAACGGCCACCCTAAGCCTGTTTTTGAACTTTATATGAATGGAATGAAACAGAGGCGGGGCTCGGCTGCGTCTGGTGTATCTTGTTAAACGTTAGGTATGGGCTGAATGGTACTCCATGGCAGGCATAGACCACTTTTTTTGGCAGGGGGCCGTGCTGTGTGCTTGCAGGATCTTAGTTCCCCGACCAGGGATTGAACCAGGGCCCATGGCAGTGAAAGCGCAGAGCTCTAACCACTGGACACCCAGGCAATTCCCCATATTGTATTTATTCTTCTCCTGTTGGGGGACATTTGAGTTGTCCCCAGTTTTCGCCTGTTTTGAGTATTGTTGCTATGAATGTTTTTGTATGTTTCTTTGCATTTGTTGAGTATGTACCTAGGGAAGTGTTCAGCTCATTGAATTTTAAAGGGAAATCTGCTTTGCTGTTTTGTTGTTGCTTTAGTTGACTTTATTGAGGTGTAATTAACTATAATAAAATGCACCCATTTTTGAGTGTGCGTGTCAGTGACTTTTGACAGATGTCTGCATCCACGTAAACACCACCACAATCAAGATACAGATCATTTCCCTCCTCCTAGAAAGTTTCCTCATGTCCCTTTGTAATTAATGTCCCCCACCCACTCCTCCCTAGGCAAGGACTGATTTTATTTCCTTCTTTTTTTTAATATTTATTTATTTGGCTGCATCGGGTCTTATTTGCGGCTCACGGGCCCTCTGGTTGAGGCGTGCGGGCTCAGTAGTTGTGGCGCATGGGCTTAGTTGCTCTGCAGCACGTGGGATCTTCCCAGACCAGGGCTCAAACCCGTGTCCCCTGCATTGGCAGGCGGATTCTTAATTACTGCGGCACCAGGGAAGTCCCTGATTTGATTTCTATCACTATATATTAGTTCCGCCTGTTCTTGAAGTTATAAAAGGGATCATAGAAAGTAACTGTGTCTTCTTACCCTCCACATAATGTCTGTGAGATTACATCTATCAGCTCATCTACACTGTTGCCTGCGCCAACTCCTCCTTTTTATCGTGTAGGTTGTGTGAGTGTATCATAGCTGCTGTGTCCATTCTCCATTCTCTGTTTCCAGCTTGGCTATAACGAATAATGCTGCGATGATTGTTCAGGTTCACGTGTTTACATGGACTCATTTTCATTCCTGTTGGGTGAATACCAGGGAGCTGAATTGCTGGGTCATAGGGTAAGTGTATATTACCTTAAAAGAGACTGCCACACTGTTTTCCAAAGGGTTTGTACCACTTTCTGCTCACATCAACAGTGAATGAGAGGTCAGTTACCCCACATCCCCTTGCCAATGCTTAGCGCTGCCCCGCTATTTATTTCCAGCCATACTCGCTGTCTGAAGGGCTTTCTCATTCGGATTTTAATTTGCATTTCCCTAGGGACTAATGACATGGAGCCTCTTTTCATGGGTTTATTGGCCATTTGTACATTTTCTTTGGTGAACTGTCTATTCAAGTCTTTCGGATTTTTGTTTTTCCCCCCATCTCCCAACCCACAGCCCCTTCCCCTGCCATCTACACCCAAAGTACCCTCTTGTTTTAACTCTGCTCTAAATTAAGTCTGCTTCTCTCCAAGGAGGCTACCAGTCAGCCCCAGCCCATGGGGATTCTTTGCTCCTCTGAGCTCCTCTAATACTCGTCCACCTCTGCTCCTGTTCGACACAGCATTTGCCTCCTTCCAGCACCACTTAGAGGTCCAGAGGGCAGCCCAGGCCTGGAGAGGGGCTTCCTGGTACCAGGAAGTTCCCCAGTCTATAGAATGAAAGCAGTAGAATTTCGCCCTTATAGAATTACAATGTTGCATGTTAATATCAAATATCCTTTTAAAAATTGTAGGTATCGGGCTTCCCTGGTGGCGCAGTGGTTAAGAATCCGTCTGCCAGTGCAGGGAACACGGGTTCTAGCCCTGGTGCAGGAAGATCGCACATGCCGTGGAGCAACTAAGCCTGTGTGCCACAACTACTGAGCCCACGTGCCACAACTACCGAGGCTGCACACTACAACTACTGAAGCCCGTGCTCCTAGAGTCCGTGCTCCGCAACAAGAGAAGCCAGCACAATGAGAAGGCTGCACACCGCAACGAAGAGTAGCCCCTGCTCGCCACAACTAGAGAAAGCCCGCACACGGCAACAAAGACCCAGTGCAGCCAAAAATAAATAAATAAAATTAATTAATTAAAAAATAATTGTAGGTATCCCCTCCCTGAAAATGCTAGTATGTTTGAGAAGGAAGAATCTCTGATAAAAACAAAGGGTGATTGGATTTAGAGACTTCCTGGATTTGAGTGCTGGTTTTGCCATTTAATAACTGTGGGGTGACTGTGGGCAGATCCGGGCCCCCATCAATTAAATGGGGATGACGTCATCCTCACAGAGTTGTGGGGGATACACCAAGCCTAATAAGTACCTGGAAGTCACTGGTAAACTGTACGGAGCCAGACGTGTGTGTGGTGAGAACTGGCCTATTAAATCGTAAGCCCTTTTGAATAGCAACCTGGTAAAGAAATCTTGCCCTTTTATAAAAAACTGGAGGGATAAACTCATAAGAAATAGTGAAGGAAAACGCCAAGGAAGACCGAGGAATCTTAAGTCTTAAGTGTACCTGACCCTCTTTCATAGACTTCTCCTCCATCTCTTCCCTCCTGCCACCTTCCCCTCTTCCCCCTCCCCCTCCCCCCCGCCCCTCCCCCTCCCCCTCTCCAAAGGTCTCCTGAGGCCAGTGCTGCTGTCCTCACCATCCCAGACCTCATTTTTAAAGGGACTTCAGTATAAAACCAGGGGGAAAGTTAAAAAAGAAAAAGGAGAAAGGACCCTCAGGAGCCGAGAAGGGTGTTTGCAGAACACAGTGGCTTGTGCTCCTGGGGCCAAGGCCGACCTCCAGCAGCGCTGGGTTGGGGCCTGGGCTGATGGGAAGGGCTAGGACGAGTGCTGTTTGCCTTGGCTTTCAGACCCGGGCACCGCCCCCGAGTGAGCGGCACTGCAGAGGGACCCCACCTGGAATGCTGAGCTCTGAACGTTTTTTCCCTATAGTTATCCCTTCTCACCCCCAAAGCCACTGGGCTGGGAAGCCAACCCTCCACGGGTCACCGCTGCTAAAGCCGGATTCAAAGGGGTGCCCCCACTCCCCCACTGGTCTGGGTAGAGTGAGGCCTCGAATTTTCTGTCCCATGAATTCAAAAATATTTTCGTGCACTGTTTAAGGTACTGAAGATACAGCTTGAGCAAAATCGGCAAAGTGAGGCCTGTCGGCACCAGCGCCCAGTCTGTCGGTGGAAACAGGGAACAAATGTCCGTGTCTTGTGTGGGAGAGTCCGCTAAGTGCTACTGAGAAAAATACTTAAGCTATGGGATAAAAATGGTACCACAAACCCGAGCGGGGTGCGGGGTCCGGGAGAACGCGAGGGAGTTATTTGAGATCAGGCAATCAGGGAAGGCCCTCGGGGGTCTCCCCTGGGGTCTCTGTGCCCCCGCCCCGCCCCCGCCGGGGCCGCTGGACCGCGAGCTGCTTCTGGCTCCGGATGGCCTCCCCACCCCTGCACATCTGCGCGCTCGTCCTGCGGCGATTCTGGTCCTGCCCGCCGGGAGGGTGGCCCCGGGCCGGGTGGCCGCCGCGCTCGGCAGCAGGAGCCCTGGCGCCCGGCACGCGCCCTAACCGGGGGGCGGGGATCCCAGCCGCGCGCGTGACTCCGCCCCGGCCCGCGCCGGCTCGCGCTCTGCGCTTAGCCCGCCCGGCGCCGCAGCCGCTCCGGGTCATCCGAGTCCTCCGCGGGCGCCGAGCCCGCCGCGCGGAGCCCATGGAACCGGCGCGGGGCGAGCTCCGTGCGAGCGGCGGGGCCGAGTCGCTGCTGGGCGAGCTGGAGGTGCGGGTCCAGGACGTGGTGAGGGTGAGCTCGTGGTGGGAGCGCCACGGCGTGGACTGCGCCATCCTCGCGCTCAGCCTCCTCGCCTTGCCACCCGGTGAGGGACACGGGGCCAGGGCGATCAGGGGCCCGGCTGGGATGGGGGCGGTGGGAGGCGGGGGAGGGAGACGGAGAGGGCTGGGGGGCGGCGGGGTGGGGTAGACGGCGCGTGCCCGGGACCCCGGGACAGAGGGTCAACCCCGAAAGTCTAGTTGGGGTGTCCTGCCTGTGTCCCCAGAGGAGCCCTGATGGCGCGAAGGGCAGTGGAGGAGAAAGTTAAGCCGAGTCAAGGAGAGGCAGGGAAGAATGAGGTGGCCTGGGGAAGGAGAGGGTGCTCCAAGGGGACACCAGGGATGGGGTGAGGGGAGTGAGAGGGAGGATGGGAGCGTTCCCTGCACTTCTGGCCTGGACCCCCCACCATGCCCTCCACACCATCACTCCTCTGGCTGGGGCGCAGAATCAAGACTCCCAGCGTCTCCTTGGTGAGTGAGTGGGGCTGTTTTGTCCCAAATCCGGTAGAGAGAGCCAACCCATGCCCCTCAGGCCATCATGGGACCTGCCTCACCGCTGTCTGTGGCAGTCCTCAGGACTGGGCCCGCTTTGGCCTGGGCTCCCAGGGATGCGGGCTGGGTTGTTTGGGCCCAGATCTCCAAGAACCAGAGAAAGGCCCTGCCCTTACCGCTCCCCTTAACACCAATTCTCCCTTCTCCATGCAGGGTTCCTGTGCCTGCGCTCTGAGAATCTCCTGGTCTTTGCCCTGGGCGTCACCATCCTGGGTGTGTGCCACTACACGCTCACTGTCAAGGGCAGCCACCTTGCCACTCATGGTGCCCTCACCGAGTCCAAACGCTGGAGCAAGATCTGGGTGCTTTTCTTTGTGGAGGTGAGCCTGGGACTGGGTGGGAACAGCTGCTGGTACTGGGTGTGTGCAGCTGTGTGTGCCCTCGAGGGCCGGCAGCTGCAGCTGTGGTCTGTGGGCCCAAGTGTGCAGCCTTCACTATGGTGGGTGTGTGTCTGTGTGTGTGCACGTCCCCAAGCCCTTGAGGGGGTAGAGGGCTGCATGAGGAATGATGAGTATTTAACTGTGGCAGCCGATGTGGTCTGACCACCCATTTCTCCTGGGGGCACCAGCTCGCCTCTCTGCAGCCCTGGGCCAAGGGTGGTAGAGCTTCCTCCTCCCACCAGGATGCCTGTGGTTGGCAGGTCCTGGCTACACCTTCGGGGCCTCCTGGTTTTGCAATCAGGGTTTAGGATGTGAACCACAGACCAAAGGGCAGGGAAGCAGGGGACTGGTGTCACAGCACCCCAGCTCTGCCATCTCAGGACACCTGACAATGGCCAAGCCATCCTAGAAGCCCCCTGTTTCCCCAGGGCTGTACCAGGAAGGCGCCTCCTCTTTCCTGACCCTTGGCCCCCCTGCTTCCACTGCCTCCCCATGCTGCCTCAACCTATGGGCACGGTCAGGAAGGCAAAGGTTTCTGGCCAGGTTGCCCTTCTCTCTGGACTGGTGTCAGGCCTTCCAGTTCTTCTGAGAGCCCCTTCCCTCCTTTCCAGGCGACCTCTCCCGTGGCCACCCAGGTCCCTTATGAACTAATATGAAAGCTGGTACCAGAAACAGCCCTTTTTTGCCAGGAACTGGTTACCATGACCAATTAACTCAATTATTAACTTTTTAAAAGAGCTTTTATTTATTTATTGGCCACGCCTCGTGGCATGCAGGATCTTAGTTCCCCGAGTAGGGATCGAACCCGTGCCCCCTGCAGTGGAAGTGTGGAGTCTTAACCACTGGACTGCCAGGGAAGTCCCTCAGTTATTAACTTTTAATAAAGTTATATAACTTTATAAAACTCTACGTAACTGTAAGTACACACACACGACGTTTTATAAAATTATACTGCATCGGTTGGGTGAGAGGAAGCATTTCCTACCCAGAACTCTCCATTGCCCTCATTTTCCCCAAACCCATCTCTTCCACCTGCACACATTTCTTTTCTTTTTCTTTTCTTTTCTTTTTTTAGTATTTATTTATTTACTTGGCTGCACGGGTCTTAGTTGCCGCTTGCAGGATCTTTTTTTTTTTTAGTTGAGGCATGGGAACTCCTATTAGTTGCGGCGTGTGGGATCTAGTTCCCTGACCAGGGATTGAACGCAGGCCCCCTGCATTGGGAGCTTGGAGTCTTAGCCACTGAACCACCAGGGAAGTCCCTTGCACACATTTCTAAAGTGCCAAGGACAAGGGGGAACCAATGGGTCCTCAGGGTCCATTTGAAGACACTCTCCTTCCCGGGGACCCCTGGGCACTGGTCCCAGCCAGACCCTAAGGTGCAGGCCCAACCGTGGAGCCAGGGTCAGATGCCCCCTGAGTTTGTCATCACAGGCAGGGGAGGAACCGGGCATGTTAGGCAGTCACATGGGACACGAGAGGGAGGGTTAGCTCTGTGTGGATTTGACAAAGCTGTACTGAGTCCCAGGGGCCTGGGGGCAGCTAAGAAGGAGTCGTCTTCCCAGGCTCCCCAGCAGGAGGGCTCCAGGCGAACCAGAGCATGTGGCCCACCCTGAAAGACCCAGGCAGCCTGGTGGCTGCACCTCCTCTTGTCCCCTGGGACCCAGGGCAGTGGCCTCATCTTTGCCTCCTTGTCCCTTTAGCGCCTGGCACAGGGCTGAACTCAATATTTGTTGATGATGACCCTGCAGGTGATGGGGGGGACAAGGTCCAGGGAAAAGCCAGCTGCTGGAGGGTCACAGCCTAGAGGTGGGTGAGCCCCCCCATGGTGGGGGGGGCTTGGCTGCCAGCCCCGTGTTGTGACAGAGGCTGCTATGCTGCAGTCAGCTGTGGGCAGGTCACAGATTTCTCAGATGGCCAACCTGAGTGGGAGGCCTCCACTCTTCCACGCCCCCATCAAGGCATGGCCCTGGCCACCCTCTGGGGAAGATCCAGCTCCCAGTGAGAAGGAGGGGTGGCTCCACCTCCTCAGCCCATGGCATGGCGGGGCGAGTGGAGTCCTGGGTCTTGTCCGCCAGGCAGGGGACAGCGTCAGGGGCACTTTGGACACAGTGGCTGCCTTTGGACCAGCATCTAAGTGTTAGTTTCCTCACCTAATAAATGAGAATAATGTTTCCTCCCTCATGAAGCCAGCATGAGGATTAAACGAGACATCCTAGATCTTCATTTAGGGTTTGGGCCTGACTCTTCAATGTTTGCTTCGAAGTAACAAGTTTCTTTCTTTTTTTTTTTCCTCTGGAGGGAACACAGTCAACTGCAAGGAAAGGGTTAGTAATTTAAAAGAAAAATTTATTTATTTATTTATTTTGGCTGCGCGGGGTCTTAGTTGTGGCACTCGGGATCTTAGTTGAAGCATGCGGACTCTTAGTTGCAGCATGCAGGATCTAGTTCCCCGACCAGGGATTGAACCCGGGCCCCCTGCATTGGGAGCGTGGAGTCTTACCCACCGGACCACCAGGCTAGTCCCAGGGTTAGTGATTTTTGTTGTTATTTGTTTTGTTTTCTCTGTTAGCGGTTTATTTTTAACTGAGGTTGACCAACTTATGCAAAGCTCAGTGGACGTGTGTGTGTGTGTGTGTGTGTGTGTGTGTTGAGGGGGCTGTTTGTTCAGGTCCTGGACCACCACCTGTCCTTTGCATCACGCAAAGGACCAGCTCTCGACATGCAGGATCTCAGCGGACGACCTGGGACCCTCTTGGATCCCTGGCTCTCCCCGTCTGCCACGTCCTGTTGTCTCTCTGTAATCCTCCTCTTGTTGGCTGCCTGTGCTTTTCCCAAACCGTGACCCTCAGGAGGCAGCATCACTATAGAAGAATCTAGTCCGCTAGTTGCAGCCTCAGGTGTCAGCTGAATGTCACTGGCTTTCCTGGGGCAGCCAGCTTTTGCCTGGTTTGTCTGAAGGTCTGCTGTCAAGGGCTGGGGGTGAGACAGGTCGCTGTGACCCATCAGATCTGAGGGGAGGAGCTGGCAGGATGGACGGGGTGGCTGGCATCCAGGTTGCTGTTGTTTCTCTGCAAAAGTATCCCAAATCATACACCAGGAAGTTCACCCACACCAGGATGAACTTCCCTCTGGACCCATTTCCAGTCTACATCAGAATGTTCCATTTCCCCTACTAGTGTACTCTGACCCTCTACCTTGCCCACTGATCACCCTGGCCTGGGCTATGTCGTAGGGACTACTAGTTATATTCTCGGGGACTGTCAGTCATATCCTTGGGGACTGCCAGTCAAAGGCCACAGGAATGTGGGGGGCAGGCTGGGGCGGGCAGGCCCCCATGTTTTAAGTACTGAAGCTTGGGAAAGATTTTTTTTTAATTTATTTTATTGAAGTATAGTTGATATACAATGTTAATTTCTACTATGCAGCAAAGTGATTCAGTTTTCCATATATATATATATGTACACACACACACACACACACACATTCTTTTTCATATTCTTTTCCATTCTGGTTTATCACGGGATATTGAATACAGTTCCCAGTGCTATACAGTAGGACCTTGTTGTTTATCCATGCTATGTATAATAGTTTGCATCTGTTAATCCCTAACTCCCAATCTATCCTTCCCTCATTCCCCCCTCCCCCTTGGCAACCACAAGGCTGTCCTCTATGTCTGTGAGTCTGTTTCTGTTTCGCAGATAAGTTCATTTGTGTCACATTTTAGATTCCACATATAAATGATATCATATGGTTATTTCTTTCTCGTTCTGACTTACTTCACTTAGTATGATAATCTCTAGGTCCATCCATGTAGCTGCAAATGGCGTTATTTCATTCTTTTTTATGGCTGAGTAGTATTTCATAGTATATATATACCACATCTTCTTTATCCATTCATGTGTCACTGGGCATTTAGGTTGTTACCCTGTTTTGACTATTGTAAATAGTGCTGCAGTGAACATTGGAGTGCATGTATCTTTTCGAATTATAGTTTTCTCCAGACACATGCCCAGGAATGGGATTGCAGGATCATATGACAACTCTATTTTTAGTTGGGAAAGATTAACTCCTGCAGTCAAGAGGGCTTTAGGGACTCCCTTGCAAGTCACTCACTATCAAGATGTTCCCCTGAGTAGGAGGGAACAGGCTGTACCAGTTACTAAGCTCCACTGTGTCTCAACTTCAAACCCTCCTTCTGAAGTCAGCTTTGTGCTACGGGGGTGGAGTCACAGATGGTCCACAGAGAGCACAGGCCAGCTCTGCCCTGGGGGAGGGGTGTCACCCAGGGAAACGCGGTCACCTTCGTTCCAGTCCCGTGTGGTGGTGGTGTGTGGTGGTGGTGGAAACAAAGCCGAGAACCCCCAGCCTGGTCATGATGCTTGAACGCTCCCTTGCCATGAATTCAGGGTGGCTGTTATCCTCTGGGCTGCCTCTAATCTTTCTGTTTGGCCCCTCCCACCCCCCCGAGGGGTGGTAATCTGAGTTTGCACCGCTGTGATTTTTAAGTTTTTTAATTAAAAGAATTATTTAGCAGGCAAACTCAGATCTGCAGTACAACATATACTTTAAAAAAATAAAACCTTTTTATTTTTGAAAAAATTATAGATTCATAGGACATTGCAAAAATAGATCAGAGAGGACAGAGGTCCAGTGGATCCTTCACCCAGTTTCCCCCAGTAGTTCCATTTATATAAATGTCATTCAACAGCAAACCCAGGACGTTGACATTGGGGTGTGTGTGTGTGTGTTTGTGCCATTTTATCACATGTGCAGATTTGCAAAATGTACTTTTAAGGGTTCTTGTGGTGATGCCAACTCCTGAGGGTCTCTAAAAGCCTGCCTCTGGGTGGGCTTGCCCACTGGCCCCCAGAGGCCAAGGACCCAGGAGCAGATCAGGTGGTCGTCTGTGGGGGGAAGCACTTAGTCTGAGGAGTGTCCCTGGGGGAGGGGCTTGGAGAGAAAAGGGTGGGGCTGCTCCCAGGGGCCCAGTGCCTGCCCAGTTGGGAGGGGAGATTGGAGGGAGGCTGGGTTTGCTGCGGAGCTTTGGGGGCTGAGACAGTGTTGGTCCCAAATGTCAATAGTGCCGAGAACCCCTGGTGAGAGTGTCCAGAGGAGACACTGCCAGGACAGGGCTCCTGATCCCAGGCCCAGAAGCAGGAAGGTGGCTGCAGGCTGAGCAGAGGTACAGATAAAGGCATGGATCTGGGAAGAGCATAGTGCATGAGGGACCCACAGAAACCTGGAGTCACTAGAATCTCATGGAGACTCTGGAGAAAAGGGAAAAAGGAGGCCCATGGGCCAAGCAGAGGAGCTGGGAGCTTCTAGGGACGAGGCCTGAAAAGGGAAAGAATTTCATGAGAGCCACTTGATAGGATCAGACCCGACCACATCCAGGCCGCTCCCAGCAGGATGAGGCACTCCAGGCTCCTCTGGCTTCCGCCCTCACCGCGGCCCCTCTGTTATCCGAAGGTGCTAACACATCACTGTTAGCGGGAGAGCCCGCGTGGTACCCGAGGACTCGCGCTCAGGGACTTGTGTTCTGAGTAGGGCTGCCAGATGTAGCAAATAAAAATCCAGGATGCGGGACTTCCCTGGTGGCGCAGTGGTTAAGAATCCGCTTGCCAATGCAGGGGACCATGGGTTAGAGCCCTGGTCCGGGAAGATCCCACATGCTGTGGAGCAACTAAGCCCGTGCACCACAACTACCGAGCCTGTACTCTAGAGCCCGCGAGCCACAACTACTGAGCCCACGAGCCACAACTACTGAGCCCACGTGCCACAACTACTGAAGCCTGTGCGCCTACAGCCCATGCTGTGCAACAAAGAGAAGCCACCAAAATGAGAAGCCCGTGCACCTCAACAAAGAGTAGCCCCCATTCGCCACAACTACAGAAAGCCTGTGCACAGCCATGAAGACCCAACACAGTCAAAAAAAAAAAGAAATGCAGGCAGTGTTTGGGATATATGTCTATAAAAAATGATTGGTGGGGCTTCCCTGGTGGCGCAGTGGTTGAGAGTCCGCCTGCTCATGCAGGGGACACGGGTTCGTGCCCCGGTCCGGGAAGATCCCACATGCCGCGGAGCGGCTGGACCCGTGAGCCATGGCCGCTGAGCATGCGCGTCCGGAGCCTGTGCTCCGCAACGGGAGAAGCCACAACAGTGAGAGGCCCGCGTACCGTAAAAAAAAAAAAAAAAAAGATTGGTTGTTTATCTGAGATTCTAATTTATGTGGGTGCCCTATACTTTATCTGACCAACCAGTTGCTGAGGCCTGTGGAGCCTCAGAAGCACCCCACCACCCCGCAAACTCTGAAGCCAGTGTGAAGGGGTTGCTCAGCCCTGGGATCAGTGAGAGAGGGTCTGGAGGGAGGGATGGAAGCTGGGCAGACTCCAGCCTGGAGTCCCTCCTGCCTGAGGGATGCTGCCGCTGTGACAACCCCCAGCCCCTCTTTCTCAGCTGGTCCATGCCTGTGGCCCTCTTCTCCTGCCCCATCTCTGGAGTGACCCCACCCTGCGCTGGGCCTCCAGCTGGAAGCTTGGCCCTTGTGTTGATGCCTCCTCCTCCGCCCACTCCTCACCTCCCCCAGTGGCCACACCTACAGCCTCGGGCCGTCACCTGCCTCGTCCTGCCCCTCCCCTTCCAATCCAGTAAAGTGACCTATTTGAAACCCAAGTTTGTGTCATAATCTTATAATGATGGTTTTTAATCCTGCAAAGTATTGTTTGTGTAAAAGATAAAACAGGAGAATATTAGATAACTACCTTTGGCTGCTGGCAGAGGTCTGAGGATGCTTAAGTGAAAAAACAACTAAATGAGTGAATGAGAGGCCTGGGGCCTCTGGTTTTAGCTGAGAGGGGATGTCCAGAGGAATTATACTGACATCCGCCCCGCACACACTCTGGCCACTTGCAGAGCCTGAGTGCGGCTAAGAGGTCTAGGCTCTTAAGTCTTCCTGAGGGTACAGAGGGTAGCAATATCAAGAAGCTTCTGGAACTTTCTCTGGGTCTGGATGGGAAATCCTCGTGGGTGAGACCTGTGAATAATCCTGTACGGCGGGATCATCTGTGGCACGTGGCTACATCCTCCCGCCCCTTGATGGGTGCAACTGAGACACACCGCAGTCCATGTCCAATCTCTCCTTCTCCCAAACCCACCGCGTTCCTTCTTCTTCTTCTGGAAAGAACGTCTAGATGGGAGGGAGAATTCCAGTCTTACAGAAACAGCCTCAGATCTCTTCTTAGTTATATAAAAAGGCAAAGCACACAGACTCTGGAAGCCTGTGCTGAGTCACAAATCATGTGTTACGTCAGACCACACAGGTGGCCCATCCCCGCCCCGGACCCCATTCCCAGGTCTGGGCACGTGGCTGAGCACCTGGCCCTACCAGGCTCCTGAGGGTCAAGTTCTTACCAGGCTTGGTAGGGTTCAGGCCCCAGGTCGTTTCTGGCCTTGCTACTCAAAGTGCGGTCAGCGAGGAGATGTGGAGCTTGGGCCAGAGGGGAGAGCAGATCGCTGCATTCAGCTGACATTTCTTGAAGAGAGAAGCAATGCAGACAGGATCGGCCCTCAGAGCAGAAGTACGAGGAAGGAGCAGTTAAAAACAGTCGCTTCTTCTGGTTACAGAACCGTGAGATTCAAAACACACTTGGACGCCTTGGAGAGAGGCAGGCTGGCCCCTGAGGAGGTTCTGGCAGACCCCGGCGGAGGCCCCTTTGTTGAACCAACTGCCTGGCCCTCTTGAGCAGCAGGTCCTTCCAGACCAGCAGGCCTGGAAGAGACATCACTTTAACTGACAGGCTACCTGCCCACCTTCTGCAGCCTCCCCCAGGTTCTGTCCCTTTGCAAGGTTACGAAACCAGAGATAAAACCCACCCCTCTGCGGGTTACATCATCTGAGAGCACAGCGCCTCTCCTGTTTTTGTGAACTCCACACCGTCGCTGAATCATCATTTACCTTCACGTCCTCTGCCTTGAGAGGGGCCCGTACTGTGTTGCTTTGACTGTCTTCCCCTGTCGGTAATGAAACTGCTGTTGTGACATCATATCCTACTTTTCGGCTTCATTTCGTTCCAAGGGAGAGAGTCTCTGCAGACAGTGGGAAGACAGTGTCGTTCCTTATCTGTCTTCTCGCGGTTTTGTCTCTTCTGCCTGGACTCTAAGCCTGGGTTCATGCTCTGTTGCAGTGACTCACCCCAGGGGTTTTATGCCTTATCTTGGATGGAACCAGGGTTCAAATCCCACTTCTGCCACCTACTTAGCTGAGTGAGCTGGGGTGGGCAGGTGGCCTCTATCTCAGTTTCTGCTTCTGTCAGCTGTGAATAATAACAGCACTGATAATAATAATAATAACCCCCCCACACCCTGCCAGGCTTAAGATTAATGAGTTACATGTGTAATGTGCAGAATGCTGAACACTCAACTGAGTGTGTTCTGCTGTCTGTATGGGGCTCACAGTGACTGGCATTGGTAAACCCTTCACGTCCTCCTGGAAACAGGCAGGCAGCATCTTCAATAAAATTAGCAACATCTTCTGGCTTGGATAAAATACTGGAAGAGGCTGACGGCTGCATGTTCATTTGCATATATTTGCATAAGAAACACCTTAGCGCCTCTTTTACATTCAGAATGACTGTTCTTGGAGTCTGAGCTGCTGCCGCTCACTGCCAGCTTCAGAGAATCCCACAGCGGGTCACGCCAGGGAAGAGTCACCCCTAGGAAGAAGTGAACTCTTGGTCCCCACCGGGGCACCCTCATGGACAGTTCAGAAGATGGCCTTTCTTCGCCCCCAGGCCACTCCTGCACCCCTGCCCCCACTGCTGTGGGCCCCGAATGCAAAGCAGTGTTATGAAGGCACAGACGTTTCAAAGATAAACCCTCACAAAATAATTGGCAACACATGCCAGGAGTTTTACCTGCAGTGTGTCCGATCCTCAGGCTTGCAGGCTGCAGTCACGGGGGGCTGTGCACGCCAACTGCTTTGCACGCCAAGTGGACGCAGTTGCTTTGACTGGCTGCCACTCTGTGGTCGTGGATCCCTGAGAGTTGATGTTCGAGGCTGATGAGCTGTGGGTGGAAGGCAGGAAGGCCCTGGAAATGCGTGGTCTGGGGAGGGAGGGTGTTTTCAAGGCTCCGAAGATCCTGCTTTGCTCGCCTGTGCCTGATACAGACCCCAGCGCCCTTTCTGCCTCCCTCCTCTAGGTATGCACGTCCTTCACTGCAGAGCACGCCAAGTACGGACACGTCAAGATGCACCATGGCTACACCAACGTGCTGGGCCTGGGGGACTCAAGCACATGGAGGCTGCCTTGCCTCAACCGCTACGTCTACATGTTCCTCGCTCCTCTCTTGATCCCCATCATAACCCCACTGGTGGCTGTCGGTGAGTATGCCAGGGCTGGGCCCTGCAAAGATCTGGTTCCCCCTTTCCTTCCTTCCTCTCCTGGCTTCATGGAAGAAGTGAGAAGCCCTGAGTTAAGACCAGACAGAAACTTTCTGAGACAGCCAGGCAGGGTGGAAAGAACCTTGGTCCTGGGGCCAAGTCTGGCTCTGCCACTTACTGGCTGGTGACCACAGGCAGGTAACCTAACCTCTCTGAACCTCAGGTTCTTACCTGCTCCTCAAAGAGGGTGTGAAACAATTCCACGTATTATATGAGGGATCTAAAGTAGTCAGACTCATTGAAGCAAAGAATAGAATGGTGGCACCAGGGGCTGAGGGGAGGGGAAAATGGAAAGTCCCTGTTCAATGAGCGTGAAGTTTCAGGTTTGCAAAATGAATAAATTCTAGAGATTTGCTATCTAACACTGTGCCCAGAGACAACAGTACTGTACCGCACACTTTAAAACCCATGTGGATAAATCTCATGTTAAGTGTTCTTACCACAGTAAAATAAAATAAAAATTTCAAAAACTCTGTGGCTATCTGAGAAGACTAGGAAGTTGCATGGGAAGGCATCAAATGCCTAAATAAATAAATGAATAACCTTTACTCTTTATATTTGTATACAAGCCTCATTTACCATCATCTTGTTGTCTATTTAGTAATCCCTGATCATGTTATAAACATCCACTTGTGTTATTGTTTATTAAATATCTTTTTTTCTAAAAAAAAAAAAGGATGGTGTGAAAGCATAATGAGGTCATAGATATAAAAATGCTTTCTAAATGCCTCACACTCTATTGCATGTTATAATTTTTAGTATCATATGAGCAATATCATACGGTGGAAAGAGCAGGGGCGAGGGGACAGCCAGACCTGGGCTCAAGTCCCAGGCCACCGCTTACTATCAGACTGACCTTGGTCAGGTTGCTTAATGCTCCGTTTTCTCATCCATTAAATGGGTGAGAACAACAACAACAACAAAAATACAAAAGGGAATTCCCTGGAGGCCCAGTGGTTAGGACTCGGTGCTTTCACTGCTGGGGCCCGAGTTTGATCCCTGGTCAGGGAACTAAGAATCCTGCAAGCTGCGCGGCCAAAAAAAAAAAAAAGAAAAGAAAAGAAAAGAAAATGGGCGAACCTACTTTTCAGGGCTGTGTATGGATGAGCTGAACACCTAGGTCACCCTAGTTTGCACTGTTGAGCCACCAGGGAGCCAACTCACGTTGGATCGGAACCTCGCCGACCCCTCCCTCTATCTCTTGCCCCTTCCGGCAGAACGGCTGAGAGAGGTGGAGCTCGGGACAGCCCTGCGGACGCTTGGCCTGATTTCCCTGGGCCTTTATTCTCACTACTGGCTGCTGCTGAACGTGTCTGGCTTCCAGAGCCCCAGCTCAGCCCTGGTCTGCATGCTCATCACCAGATCCCTGCTGGCCCACCCTTACCTTCATGTCAACATCTTCCAGGTGAGGCCTCCCCTACCCTGAGTGCTGGGGGGCTACAGGGATCACTCTCCAGGGTGCCTGGCGCAGGCTGGACCCTAGCTTCCGGGGGGAGAGAGAGGCCACCTGAGGAAGCATCCCTCCACCTCCCCTGCCCACCCTCTCTCTTCCTTTCTCTCTCTGGGTCATCACAGAGAGTTTTGGTCCCAGGTAAGGAGCTTCTCTTCAACACCGGCTGCCCTTCACACACAGATCAGAGATTTATTAAGAAGCTTCTATGTGTAGGTTACTAGACTAAGCTCTGTGGGGACACAAGTGAATAGGACCCAGCTCCTACCTCCAGGGCTCTTACTGTGATAAGCCCAAGGGCCATCGCAGAGGTCCCAGCACACATGTGTCGAGGCAGGCGGATGCAGGAGCTGGAGACGAAGGTCTTCATGGGAGGCCAGCAGCTCAGCACTCAGTTCTGGGCCATTTCCAGGGATGGTCACCTCCCTGCTCCCGGGACAAGTGAAGACCCCAGGTTAGAGCATCCTGCATATGACCATCCCAGCACTTACCACACTGCCATTAATGACTGAATCCCATGACATAATCCCATAGTTGTGTCCCATCTGCTTTTCCTGCTAGAGCAGAAGCTCCCGTTCACTTCCACATCCTCTAGACCGAGGACAGTGCCTGGCAAAGCAGGCGTTTATACATCTTTGTTGTTTTGTTTTTTTTAAAAAATGCATTTATTTATTTATTTATTTTTGGCTGCGTTGGGTCCTTGTTGCTGCGCACGGGCTTTCTCTAGTTGCGGCGAGAGGGGGCTACTCTTTGTTGTGGTGCACCGGCTTCTCATTGTGGTGGCTTCTCTTGTTGTAGCACAAGCTCTAGGCACGCGGGCTCAGTAGTTGTGGCTCACGGGCTTAGTTGCTCCGCGGCATGTGGGATCATCCCGGACCAGGGCTCAAACCCGTGTCCCCTGCATTGGCAGGCGGATTCTTAACCACTGTGCCACCAGGGAAGCCCTATACATCCTTGTTGAATGAAAAAATACACAAGGATGCGCAAACTTGATCTTGAACCATGAGCAGGATTTTGGTGGAAAAAAGCAGAGAAGGGTCTCTTTGGGATGCAGGCACAGGGACATGAGGGACGTCGGTGGGCAGTCGTGGGCTTAGAGGACCACGAGATCCGAAAGGCACCCAGGCCAAGCCCTTCATTGCACAGATAGGGAGACTCAGCGAGGGGCACAGACAGGGTCGCATCGCAGCTGGGTGGAGGACCTCAGCTTCCTCACGCCTCTACTGGGTCCTGCTGGAGTGGGAGGTGAGGAAGGCGGCAGAACCCACAGGTCCCCGACGCTAGCTGAGGATGCCTGAGGCAGGGTGGGGAGGCACAGGGCTGCCTGGCCCAGCCCCAGGGCGTGACCCTTGTGTCTGTCACAGCACATCGGGCTGCCCATGTTCTCCCGGGACAAGAAGCCGCAACGCATTCACATGATGAGCCTGGGGGTGCTTAACCTGCCCCGGCTGCCCGTGCTGGACTGGGCGTTCGGCCACTCCCTCATCAGCTGCCACGTGGAGCACCACCTCTTCCCCAGGCTCTCCGACAACATGTGCCTGAAGGTAGATGAGGGTCGGGCTGGGGGGGCTTGGATGAAGAAACTATCTCAGGGTGGAGGGGGAGTCACCTTCGGGGTTCTCTAACCAACTGGCCTGGTCAGAGGTTCCCAGGAAGGTCAGTCCAGGGTACAGGCAGCAGTGTGGGTTTCTGACCAGAGACACCTGGTTTTCTTACTAGCCGTGTGGCTCTGGGCAAGTTAACTGAATGTCTCTGAGCCTCGGCTTCCTCATCTGTAAAATGGGACTAAGTAGTGCTTATGCTGACAGGCTTTGAGGATGAAGTGAAGAAATGGATCTGAAATGTTGGGCCCTCCGTAGGTGTTTGGTGAAAAGGAGCTGTGGTTTATCCCCCTACGCAAAGGAGGACTGTCATAGATTTGGGAGCTCCAGAGAAGGGTGCTGGGGAGAAGCCCTCCCTTTCCCTTGCCTGCTGGAAATGGGAGGCGGGAATTCTCCAAGCCCCTCAGCTCCTCCGGAGCATCATGGGACAAAACAGACAGGAGCGGGGGGCTGGGCAGAGAAAGGGTCCCAGTGGGGATGGGCCTGCCCACAGCCCCGGCTCAGCGGCCCCTCCTCCCGCCCACCTTCTGGCAGGTGAAGCCCGTGGTGTCCCAGTTCCTCCGTGAGAAGCAGCTGCCGTACAACGAGGACTCCTACCTGGCTCGCTTCCGGATGTTTCTCCACCACTACGAGGAGCTCATGGTGCAGACCCCTCCCATCACAGAGCTGGTGGGGCTGCAGTGAGGGGCGGGCCGGCGCAGTCACCCCGCTCTCCCTTCCGGGCCCACCCCCCGGGGCTGGGAGGGCGCGTGCCCTTGCCCAGTGGGTGCGGCTCGGTTGCCTGGAGGTGGGCAGTGAGACGGGGAGCTCATGCTGGGGGGCCCGGGGGCCACCTGCCCTGCTTGCTTTTCCGGGTTTTGAGGAATACCTGGAGGAAAGGAATAAAGGTGGCTGGGCATTCCGGTCAGTCTGGACCTCAGCCAACTTCATCTCAGGACTGAACAGCCGGATTCCTCCCCTGCTCGCTCTGAGCCTTGGTAGGGCTACAGGACGGGGGTAAGGAGGGGCCCTATGGAGGGGGCGGGCTAGGAGGGGACACCGGGAGAGAAGGGTCCGCTCCCTGGTGCCAGGGAGCCCCACACTTGGCCACTGCTGCTTCCTGTGCCCTTGAGATTCTGGCCCCTATGGAGCCCTCTCCCCAGGGACCACAAGGAGAGGTTACCTTTGGCAGAGACCTTCCTAAGCTTTCAGCCCGGAAGCCTGTGCAAGACACTGGCTCAGCAGCTCCCAAGACCCGCAGCATCTGTGAGATCAGAGTGTGTGTTCTGTGGGGAGGGCACTCCCAGCGAAATAAGGGGAGAAAGGGTATGAACAGCTTTGAGCGTGACCTTGGCTAGCTCTAGAAGTCTGCTTTGTTCCATGATGTTTACAAGGGGTGGAAGAATTCTCAATTGGAAGAGAGAGAAAATTACTGGGAGGGTCGCTGAGGCTGGAGAGGGGTTCCGGGAACAGGGTCTGGAGGTCAGATGGCCTTAGAGAGGAGAGGAAGGAGGGGAAGGAGAGTGTGTGGGGGGTGTGGATACACGAGCTGGGGGTCCAGGGCTCGGCTCGGCTGTGAAAGGATGGTCTGCAGCCTGGGAGCGAGATGGGAATATAAGAGAACTACTGGTGCCAGCCGCAGGAAGAGGTCCAGGTACTGGGGACACCACTGAGATTCAGCCCAAAGCGCGCAGCCTTGATTTGCAAGAGGGCTGGGAGCTGCCCTGGCTGGAGGCTGGATTAGGGGGTGGGAGGAAGGGCCCAGCTGGAGGCTGATGGAGGAACAGAGAGGGAGGCCCAGCCTGTGACAGGAGCCAGAGCAGTTAGTTTAAAATACGGTTTCTCACCTCAGCACCATGACGTTTTGGCCAGATAGTGCTGTCGCTGGGGGCCTGTCCTGTGCATTGTAGGTGTTTAGCAGCATTCCCAGCTTCTATCTACTAGGTTCCAGGAACCCAAGTTATGACCATCAAAAATGTCTGCAGACACTGCCAAATGTCCCCTGGGGGCAGAAATCATCTCTGGTCGAGGACACGCAAGTCTATTCTGAGCACACAATTGCCTTGTTTTTCAGTGAAGTCCTTGGACCAGGTGAAGGGTGTGGTGACCCTGAAGATGGGGAGGCTAAATGCCAGCAAATGGGATGGGCTGAGGGGTCAGAGGGCAGGTGAAGGCATTCTCTAAGCCGGGTCCTATTAGGGAACCTAGCTCTGGTGTGGCCTTAGGTGGCTCTGCTGGGCAGCTGCCACTTGCCCGTCCAGAGCCATTACCTTCTCCTCCACCCTGTGCTCCTGTCCCGAAGCCCACACCTCCTGTCCGGCGCCCTCTCCTACAGCTACAGCTCTCACTACTTCTAAAACAGTCCCTCCTTTTGCTCCTTCCGGGCCTGGGCTGGTAGTGGCTTCCAGCTATTGCTAGCCCTGGAGGGACTTCACCACACCCTGCATCCTGCTACACCTCTGCACAGAGTTCCTTCATTAAACTCTCTTCAGTCAGCCCCTCTGAGCACGCTGTCTGTTTCCTGCTGGGAGGCTGACTGATAGAGCAGAGGTTTGGATCCAAGCAGCCCTCTTGGAACGAGGCAGGCTTGGCAGGCCCCCCCCCGCCCCCCCCCCTTACTGCTTTGCTATATGTTATCGCTGCTCTTTTGAAATGCATTAGCGACTCAGACGAGGCCTTAAGGACTGGGAATGCGATTAATCAAACTGCTTATTCTCCACAAGAAAAATGCAACATCAGAAAAGGCCCCATTGCACAGTCCTGGCTAATGATTAAAACCATCCTAGCGCTTCCCTGGTGGCGTAGTGGTTAAGAATCCGCCTGCCAATGCAGGGGACACGGGTTCGAGCCCTGGTCTGGGAAGATCCCACATGCCACTGAGCAACTAAGCCCGTGCGCCACAACGACTAAGCCTGCGCTCTAGAGCCCGCGAGCCACAACTACTGAAGCCCGCGCGCCTAGAGCCCGTGCTCTGCAACAAGAGAAGCCACCGCAATGAGAAGCCTGTGCACTGCAACAAAGAGTAGCCTCAGCTCTCAGCAACTAGAGAAAACCTGTGTGCAGCAGCGAAGACCCAATGCAGCCAAAAACTAAATAAATAAATTTATTAAAAAAATAAAAATAAAACCATCCTAATACAATCAGTGACTCATTGTTATTGATCTGGGCCTGAGTGGGGAATGCGCTGCAGCTGGAGGCCCTGGTACCAGACTTGGCTGTACAAGAAGCACCCAAGAACACTCCATCACTTTGAAGCTTGATTTTCTGTTGCGCTGGGATTGTGGCTGGGTTTGCGTGGGGCTTGAGAAATGAGGGGAGATGACAGGAGTGAATGAAGCCCCTCTAGGGCTCTGCAGACACCTATGGTCTAATTAACAGAGGTGTATCGGAGGTGATAATGTTTACAATGATGATGATGATAGCTAACATCAATTCAGAACTTACAGCACATTTTCCTCTATGCTATCTAACTTTAATCTTTACAAGAAATTGGTACTATTTTCCCCTCACGTTACATATTGTGAAGATAAGCCTTAAAGAGATTAAACTTATCAATGTCATATAGCTAGCAGGTGGAGGAAGAAAGATTCAAACCTGGTGTGTCCAACTCCAGAATTCCTGCTCTTAACCACCAGACATACTACCTCTGGGTAGGGAGCCCTATAGGGCTTGCTGGGGTGTCAGATCCTGAATCTCCTTCTCTTCCTCCCGTCTTAATAAATGGATCATTAAGACAAACTCTTTACGAACATCCATTATGTGCCAGGCACTGTGCAAAGCTCTGGGGATAAAAGAGTGAATGAGATTGGGCCCCAATCTCCTGGAGCTTACCGTCTAGTGCAGGAATTGACAAACTTTTTCAGTAAAAGGCAAAATAGTAAATATTTTGGGCTTTGTGGATGATATGGTCTCTGTCACAACTACTCAACTGTGCCGTCAAAGTACAAAAACAGCCAGAGACAATATGTAAAGAAATAAGCATCACTGTGTTCTAATATAATATATATATTTTTGGCCATGCCGCGAGGCTTGCAGGATCTTAGCTCCCCAACCAAGGATCGAACCCGGGCCCCGGCAGTGGAAGCGCTGAGTCCTAACCACTGGCCCGCCAGGGAGGTCCTTAAGAGAATTTTTTTTTTATTTTATGTAGTTTTCACATGTCACAGAACATTATTCTTTACAGTTTTAGAAAAACTATTTAAGAATGTAACAGCCATGAACTTACAAAATACAAAACAAATACAAAACAAAAATACAAAAAAAATACAAAAAATACAAATACAAAAACAGGTGGTGGGCAGGATTTGGGCTGCAAACAGTAGTTTGCCTACTCCTGGTCTAGTGGGATGAGCACAAAACACAATGACTTATTAGAAATCAGAGCAGAATTTACCTCTGAGTACCAGGGAGGGGAAGTGACTAGAAGGGGCACAAGGAATTCCTGGGGGTGCTGGCCATGTTCTACTTGATCTGAGTGGTGGTTACATGGTTATATTTCGTGGTGACTCATCAAATAGTACACTTATGGTTTGTGCACTTTTCTGTTCATTGTACTTTGTAAAGAAAAAAATGTTGCCTGCCATTCCAGTTCTACAAGAATCAAGCCATTAGCTACTGCAGTCACCCACTGGCAATGATCCCAAAGGGGAATTCAGGATGGGGAAAACCAGGAAGCATTCTGTGCTTTGGATATACTGGTCCCTAGATAGTTCATTTATATATCTAAGGAAAAATTTCAGTGACCCCATATTCTTGCATCTTACATGGAAAAGCAGTAAAAGCATTAACTCGAGATGTCTGTTCTTTGTGATGAGCAATACTCTTTTTTTGCTTGACTACATGTTTTTCCCAGCAAAAAAAGTTCATATATATCCTGGCTCCTCCCCTACCTCTTTGGAGTAGTTTCTCAGAGTAATCTGAGAGGCTGTCTCCTAGGCTACAGTCTTCAGTAAGGTCCCGGAATAAAACTGAACTCACGATGTGTACATTGTGCATTTTTCTTTTAGTCGACAACTTCAATAAAAAAAATAATTCAAGAATGATAGGGACTTCCCTGGTGGTGCAGTGGTTAAGAATCCGCCTGCCAATGAAGGGGACACGGGTTCGAGCCCTGGTCTGGGAAGATCCCACATGCCGCGGAGCAACTAAGCCCGTGCGCCACAACTACTGAGTCTGAGCTCTAGAGCCCGCGAGCCACAACTTCTGAGCCCGCGAGCCACAACTACTGAAGCCCACGTGCCTAGAGCCCGTACACTGCAACAAGAGAAGCCACTGCAATGAGAAGCCCGTGCACCGCAACGAATAGTAGCCCCTGCTTGCCACAACTAGAGAAAGCCCGCGTGCAGCAATGAAGACCCAACGCAGCCAAAAATAAATAAATAATTAAAAATTTAAAAATTTATTAAAAAAAAAAGAATGATAAAGCAGTGTAATAGGTAATGATGGGCTGGAGTGCTGCAGGGACAAAAAGGGGCCCTAACCCAGCTTGGGAGAGGATGGGTCAGGAAAGGCTTCTCCAAGGATGTGCTTCACAAGAAGGCCCTTGGGGGAAGGGTGGGGGAGGCAGCATCAGAATCACTGGGTCAGATGTGACTACGGACCTGTCATTTAAAAATACATCTCGTTATGATCCAGCAATCCCACTACTGGGCATATACCCAGAGAAAACCATAATTCAAAAAGACACATGCACCCCAACGTTCACTGCAGCACTATTTACAATAGCCAGGTCTCGGAAGCAACCTAAATGCCCACTAACAGACGAATGGATAAAGAAGGTGTGATACATATATACAATGGAATATTACTCAGCCATAAAAAGGAACAAAATTGGGTCATTTGTAGAGTCGTGGATGGACCTAGACACTGTCATACAGAGTGAAGTAAGTCAGAAAGAGAAAAACAAATATCGTATATTAACGCATGTATGTGGAATCTAGAAAAATGGTATAGGTGAACCAGTTTGCGAGGCAGAAATAGAGACACAGATGTGGAGAACAAACACCAAGGGGGGAAAGTCGGGGAGGGGGGGGATAGTGGTGGTGGTGGGATGAATTGAGAGATTGGGATTGACATATATACACTGATAGGTATAAAATAGATAACTAATAAGAACCTGCCGTATAAAAAATAAATTAAAAAATACATCTTGTTTCTTGTGGATTTTTTTGCCTTAATTTTGATCTTCTGAAACACTGCATTACAAGATTATTACTTTGATTACTGAGGTTTTTGGCGCCCCCTTAAATTTTGTACTCCAGGCCATTGCCTCATTCGCCTCATCCTATTCCAGCCTGCTGGACAAGGGTGGGAGATCTGGCTCTGCCCTTGGTACAGAGGGCAAGACGCTCCTCTCTGTTCCCTCACCTTTGTAAAGGGGAGGACGATTAAGCAACAAGATCTCCAAGGTTTAAAATTCTCCCTGGCCCAACCTGGACAGCATCTTATCGGGGTCAAACCTGTGTAACGCCCGGCGCCGGTGAAAGGAATGCCCAAAGTCCTGCCTGGAGACCCTTTTTCCAGACTTCCGGACTCTGTGGTTATTACCCAATGAGCGGGGAGGCTCGCTTGAACTTGGCTTGTGATTGGCTGAGATGGAAATGAGCCGGGGTACGTTATCAAATGGGACAGGCGTCCCGTCATCAGCAAGCGACGACAGCTTCCGGGGGTGGGGTAAGTAAAGTAAGCTCCTTTCTAATTGGTTCCTTCTTTCAGGCGGGATTGAAACAGCAGTGGGGATTTGCTCTCCTCCAACTCTAGGCTCCAGATAATTGGAGGGAGGGTAAAGATTACGGAGCAATTTATTGAGTCACATACGGTCCGGAAGTCCTGGGGGGCGGGCCCTCAGCGGAAAGGGGTGGACCAGGGGGGCGGGCTTTTCATTAGGGCGGCGGGATTCTTTCGTGTGTGGGGGTGGAGCCGCCACGCTGTGCTTTCCTGGAGCGTGGGAGGCGGGATTTGGGGCGGGGCCGCAATTGTGGGCGGGGTCCCAAGAAGGACGAGGGCGGGGCCGGAGCCGGCGCGGGAGATCAGGGCGGGGTCGGGTCCGCTGTCTAGTTGCTTTTTCCAGGCATGGCTCCGCGCTGTTGGCGCTGGTGGCCCTGGACGGCATGGCCTCGGACCCGGCCGCCTCCTTCCGAAAGCACCCAGAGTAGGAGCAGGGCACCTGTAGGGCTGAATGGGAGCGCGGGGAGGCCTGCGAGCGCTAAGTATAGGAGTAAGAGCCGAGCTGGTTCAGGGCTGGAGAGGGGAGAGAGAGGGGACCAGGGGCTAGACTGGAGGGGTCCACTCATGCAGATGAGATGGGGGTGGTGTACAGGGGCAGGTGGCGGCCTGTGCGGTAATATGTGAGGCTCCTGGGGTGAGACAGGGGTCAACAAAAGTGAGAAGGGGAGACCATGATGTCCACAGAAGTGAGAAGGAGTGAATGGGGGGTGATAAGGAGGTCTGTGGGGCGAGAGGGAAGTCTGAGGCGAAACAGGGGCCTCTATGGGCAATAGAGGGCTCTATGGAGAGAGAGGTAAGAAGAGGTAAAATGGGGCCTTGTGGGGAGATCCACAGGGGCGATATGGGGTCTGTTGGAAGGATGTGGTATTCTAGCTGGGTGGGTTGGGAACCCGGTGAGAAAAATTAAGAAGTGCTGAGCAGGGAAGCTTCAGGGGTGATGGGGATTGTCGAGTAGGCCATCTTCAGCGGCATAGTAAGTTCATGGGTGAGATGAGGGCTCTGGATGGAGACACAGCCTTTGGGAATTCAGATGAAGTAAGGGACCCTGCAAACGCCAAAGCTTTGAGGAAAAAGAGAAGGAGTGCGCAGATGAGGGTGAAGCCTGGGAAACCCCGTTTTCTGTTGGACACTGAAGTTGGGGCTTGGGATGGGGAGGGAGTCTTTTTTTTTAATTTTTAAAATTTTATTTATTTTATTTTATTTATTATGGCTGTGTTGGGTCTTCGTTGCTGAGTGCAGGCTTTCTCTAAGTCGCGGCTGGTGGGGGCTACTCTTCACTGCGGTGCGCGGGCTTCTTATTGCTGGGGCTTCTCTTGTTGCGGAGCACGGGCTCTAGGAGCACAGGCTTCAGTAGCTGTGGCCCGTGGGCATCAGTAGTTGTGGCTCGCGGGCTGTAGAGCGCAGGCTCAGTAGTTGTGGCGCACAGGCTTAGTTGCTCTGCAGCATGTGGGATCTTCCCAGACCAGGGCTCGAACCCGCGTCCCCTGCATTGGCAGGCGGATTCTTAACCACTGTACCACCAGGGAAGTCCCGGGAGGGAGTCTTGAACTGACCTTCCTCCCCGGTCCCCCCTGCCCTAGGCTTCCACCAGCAGTTCTCCACACAGGAGCAGACCCCCCAGATCTGTGTGGTGGGCAGTGGCCCAGCTGGCTTTTACACCGCCCAACACCTGCTAAAGGTAAGCCGCTTCCTCCTGGTTCCTTTTCCCATGATTCACCTGCTGCTCCAATCCTAAGGGCAAGCTCCACTCCTTCGGGTTTTAAAAGCACTCCTGGGTCCCTGAAGGGGAAGGGGCTCCCAGCCCATCTAGACGGGACATTTCCTGCATGCTTTGTCACCTGGGGCTCCCCACTCTAGGTCCTCAGTTAGAAGAGAAGTGTGTTTGCCTCATGGGTGATGGTCAGGGGTCTGTGGCAGACGGTCGGCTATGCCTTCTTGGCCAAGTACTCCAGGGAGCTTATGCAGACCTGCGTGATGACTTTGTTCTGCCCCTCGTCTTCCCTTCTTTCTCCTCTGTCTCCACTCTGTCCCAAACATCCTGCATCTTGAGGCCACCCCCTCTTCTCAGGGATTTCTGTAACTTTAGGCCCCTCACTGCACTCTCCTTGCCAATAGCTCCAGCCCTCCCCATGCCATGCTGGTCTTCCAGCATGCTCTCCACCCTCCATTCCACGCCTTCCCCCCACCCCATGGCCGGGGTCTCAAGGTTTATAGTATTAGCCTTGGTGGGCAGGGCCCCAAGGTTGCTGGTCACCCTTGAAACCTCAGCAGACCTTGGCGGGAGGGAGGAGGGAGGGAGAATCATGGGTTGGCGTGAGTTGGTGGCGGTGGGGTGGGGTGGGGGAGGGGTGCGGGAGACCTAGGCTGACTGAGACATAGGACGATGACCTTGCTGTGGAGAGAGAGGAGAAAGGATGAATATATTAATTACATGCACACACACACACACACACACACACACATATGCAGATATTAATACTTAAAAAGTAGGGCGATCAACCTGCTCAGCTTGCCCAGGATGTAAGGCTTTCAGTGTTAAACTGGGAGGGTCTTGGGGAGGCCAGGATGAGTCGGTCACCCTGCCAAAAAGTGACCTGAGCACGGCTTCCAAGCAAAACAGGGGAAAGAGCTAATTACGATGAAGTGACCAGCGTGAGCCCAGTTGGGTGGGGTCAGTCAGAAAGTGCTTCCTGGAGAAGTGAGTTGAAGAAGGTCTCAGGCTCTGGAGAGGGCCTCCCGCACGGGCGCTGGCAGGAAGACCAGGGATCTCCCAGGGGCTGGGGAGGTCCTGGAGGGCTCTGTGTAAGGGGCACTGTGCGAGCGGACCCTGAAGTTTGGAGAGGGAGGCAGGTAGGCCTCCCAGGCAGGATTCTCAATGTCCCCAGTGTGAACAAAGGCTCTGGCCTGCACATACTTTCCCTGGGGGAGGTGCTGGGGGATGGGCACCGAGGCCAGTTACAAGCTGGTCCTGGCCCACTGGGAGCTCCAAGCGACTGGCTGTGCTCCCGCGGCAGGGACACGCGCAGCACATTTGGGACAGTGGCACTTAGCCGAGTCAGGCACCGTGTGTACAGCATCTCATTGCATCCCCAAGACAAGTTGCGAAGCAGGTGGCATGACTGTTGCTTCACAGATGAGAACTGAGCGAGGCTGCCCAAGGCCCCACCTCTGAGCAGGGAAGGCCTGGGTTCTGAGCGTGGGCACTCCGATGGCAGAGGCCGCTCTTAAGCTCCACGCTGGGCCATTCAGTAACCAACCACTGGACACTGACATGATCCAGGCACAGCTTGGCACTGGGAACATGGGTGCGAGCAGGACAGACGTGGTCCCCATGCTCAAGGACCTGACAGTCTACTGTGGGAGGTTGTGGAGTGGTGGGAAGAGGGTTTATGCGGTATTCTAGGGCTCTGATGTGGGGGGGGGGGGCGCGTGTACAGGAGGGGTACCTAACCCAGCCTGGAGGAGGTGACGTCCAGATTACTGTCTCAAGGACAGAAGGACAAGCCCGGTGGGGCAGGGGAATGGGTAAGAGGCCAGAGGGCCCCAGGCACAGAGAACCGTGTGACAAAGACCCAGAGGAAAGAGAATGCGGGTTTGGGGACCGTTGAGTTCAGGAAGGTGGGCGTGTGCAGTGAGGGTGGAGGGGTGAGAGCAGAGGCTGGAGGAGGTAGGCGGGCCCAGATCCTTGTGGCTGGGCTGGGAAGCCACTGACCAGCTTGGACTCATGCAGTTTCTCTTGGTGCTGTCCCCCCGCTTCCCTCCATCAGAGACCTCTGGGGGACTTGTGAAAATACACATTTCTGGGCCTAGTTCCCACCTAATCAAACTGTGTCTGGGGCCCAGGAATCAACATTTGAAAACAACCCCCTGCCTGCTGCTATAGGTGGTTGGCTTCAGTGAAGGGTTTTAGGCAACGGACTGAAAGCACCCCGTTTTTGATCTGGAGCTCTCTCTCTGCCTGCAGAGCGAGAGGCAGGGCTAGTGGCCGAAAGAGCAGTGGGGAGGATGGGGGACTGATTGGACAGGGTAGAGGGGAGTCAGGGAGGAGCCCCAGCTTCCTACCCCGGAGCAGAGAGGGAGAGGTTTGGGGGAGGGGAGGACTGACTTTCATCCCAATGGGTGTGAGGTGTCTGGGGTGAGCTGTTCAGGGGTCTCAGGCTTGGTGGGGGGTCTGGGCAGAAGAGAGAGAGTAGAATGTCATCAGTAAGTCCACGGGAATTTGAGGTCACAGGAGGGAGCGGATGACAATTCCCCAGGGAATGTGTGCGGGGGCAAGGGAAGGGGGGTGTCTCAGATTGGAAGAACCTCAGAGAATATTCTTGTTAGAGGGGGGACAGAGAAAAAGGGGCCTGGAAAAGAACAGCCAGAGGGACAGCCAGGGACCTGTGAGAGCTAGGGAGGAGGGGCATCCTGGAAGATGAGGCCAGTCCTGTGAGAGAACCAGTAAATAGGTCCAGCGCGTTGAGCCTTATGGAGGTGGCCTTGGAGAGAGCGCTGTGAGCTGGAGGGCAGGCTCCACAGCTGGAAAGAAGGGAAGATAAGATGGAAAGGCGGATAGCATCCGGTATCGACCTCCAGGCTCAGCAGTTTGAACTTTGTCCCGCGGCAGGACAGCCAGGGAAGGTTTGTGAGCAAGGTGGTGTGACGGTAATGACAGCTTTTGATTGAACACCCACAGCAGGTCACTCCCTGGGCTAAGGGTGTAGGCTTTGCTCATTTCATCCAGAAGCCCACGCCGGAAGGAATGTTCTGTGGTCCAGTAAGGAACATTCCGGCGGCACAGAGTCAGATAGCGGTGGGGCTGGGTTGGCCCCGCGGCTGTTGACTCCAGAGCTGCAGCTCTTCAAGGGCACAGCGACGTCAGCGGGGCTTGAGGGAGGCACGATGGGCGCGTGGAGGGCCGGGACTTGGGTGCAGGCAGTGGGATGTGGACAGAGGCAAGGAGCTGAGCGGGAGGCTTTGTTGGGCTGAGGGCTGCTGGAGGGCAGGAGCTCATTTGCCTCGAGTCCCACTGAATCGGGAGTGTGGAATCGCGCCACAGCCTGATCGGGCACAAGGCAGGGTAGTGTCACCCACGGGAGCCCCAACTGCTTGACCCTGAACCTGCTTGTGGCCCAGAGTCTCACCGTCCTGGCCTCCGGGATGTTTCCCAACAACCCTGAGGGGCGTGTCATCTGTCCCGGTTTACAGAGGAAGAGACTGAGACCCAGGCGGACGCTGGGACTTGCCGGGGCCATGCGGCTGTTCGGTGGCAGAGCTACACCACACTTGTCTGCCCGACCCCCAAACCTGAGCCTTCCCCACGGCCCCTCTGGGTGCCCCGGGGTGGGGGGCAGGCAATGTGGAACCGACATACGAGTGAGATTGTTTTTTCTAAGACTAGGAGTAGGGCCACTTCCATCCCCTCTGCTCCCCTCATGCCGCAGCTGTGCCTCTAAGTCTCTGTCCTGCTGGTCCGCTTTCCAACAGGATGGTCTCGGACGCTAGAGCTAAAGCAGGTGTGAGTTTCCAAGGGTGGTTCTCAGGTCATCTGTGGGCTGGGCATTTCTAGAAGTGTCCGCGGGTTCTAGGGCAGGGCTGTGTGTCACGTCTGACCCAAGTAGACGAAGAAGCTCCCCTGATACGACTCCAGTGGAGGGAAAGCTGCCATCTTCCTTGGTTGGCCAGAGTTCTCGCCATCTCAGTGGGCTGGCAGTCCTTGAAGTCTGGCCTTGGCTGCCTGGCCCTGTGCTGCCCACTCCTCTAGCCCGGCTCTCTAGGCAGATGGGGAGTCGTGGGCCTTTCTCTCTCCTTGCAGAGGGTCAAGGCCACCTTGTTAGCCCACTGAGCTGGGCTCTCCTGCTTTGTCCTGGGAAGGGCAGGACCCACAGGGGCCCCCCTCGGCCCCACAGCCATTGCCTTCTCCCCCAGCACCACTCCCGGGCCCACGTGGACATCTACGAGAAGCAGCTGGTGCCCTTCGGCCTGGTGCGCTTTGGCGTGGCGCCCGACCACCCCGAGGTGAAGGTGGGTCTCTCTGGGCTCAGAGCAGGGCTTTGGAGACTTTGGTTGAGGTGAGGAGGGAAGGGAGGCTCCCTGACTGCATGGAATGACCCCAGGCCCTCTGGGGGGATGCCATCCCGGACATTGTGGGGTGAGGGTGGCATAGCCACGGGCCCTGGAGCTGCCCCACCCTCTAACCCCTCCCACTCCGGGCCCCGGCAGAATGTCATCAACACTTTTACCCGGACGGCCCACTCTGACCGCTGTGCCTTCCACGGCAACGTGGTGGTGGGCAGGGATGTGACCGTGCAGGAGCTGCGGGACGCCTACCACGCCGTGGTGCTGGTGAGCGCAGATGGGGAGGGGGCAGGGCCGCCGCAGTGGTTGGTGGCAGCGGGTGGAAGACCTAGGGGTGAGGGCCACGGCGGAGGCTGTGGAGGAGGAGCTGGAAGGAGGCCGCTGGGAGCCCGGCGGGGGCTGCCTGGCCCCTTAGCCGCTGCTGAGGCCTCTGGGTCTTTCCTCAGAGCTACGGGGCGGAGGACCATCGGGGTCTGGAGATCCCCGGAGAGGAGCTGCCGGGCGTGCTCTCAGCCCGGGCCTTTGTGGGCTGGTACAATGGGCTTCCTGAGAACCGGAAGGTGAGTTTGGGGAGCGCTCCCCCGGCCTCTTCCTCCCCACTCCTCCACCGGGGCCAGGGGCAGCTCTTGGCTGCCGCAGCTCGGGGAAGAGGGAGCCACAGGCCTGGGAAGCGCGCAGTGAGATGAGATGTGAAACATCAGGCTGGCCGAGGGGCGAGGCCCCTGGGAAGAGGGGGCGCCGGGTCGGGGTGGAGGGACCTGAGCTGAAGTTCTGGGCGGGTGAACTTTCCGAGAGTAGGGGAGCCTGAGGGTGCGGCCGGGGACTGGGCGTGAGGCTGAGATTAGCCTGACTGGGGCCGAAGTTAGGGGACCCCTATCCAGACCTCTGTCCTCCAGCTGGCGCCGGACCTGAGCTGTGACACGGCCGTGGTTCTGGGGCAGGGGAATGTGGCTCTGGATGTGGCCCGGATCCTGCTGACGCCACCTGAGTACCTGGAGGTGAGTGGGTAGGTCAAGGGCCGGAGGGGTGGAGTGGGGGTCACACCAAGGAGAGGGTGCCCCTGCCTGCAGGGTTTGGGCCTCGTGCCTCCACGCTGAGCCCCTGTTTCCCCTTGGTGCTGGGCAGAGGCCTTCTAGAAGGCAGCCCGTGAGCTTCGTCTCATACCATTTCCCCCTTCACATTCTGCAGCTACATAGGCTTTTTTTTTTTTTTCCGCTGTACGCGGGCCTCTCACTGCTGTGGCCTCTCCCGTTGCGGAGCACAGGCTCTGGACGCGCAGGCTCAGCGGCCATGGCTCACGGGCCCAGCCACTCCGCGGCATGTGGGATCTTCCCGGACCGGGGCACGAACCCGCGTCCCCTGCATCGGCAGGAGGACTCTCAACCACTGCGCCACCAGGGAAGCCCCCATAGGCTTTTTTTTTTTACTTTTTTTTTTTTTTTTTTTTTGCAGTATGTGGGCCTCTCACTGTTGTGGCCTCTCCCATTGCGGAGCACAGGCTCCGGACGCGCAGGCTCAGCGGCCATGGCTCACGGGCCCAGCCGCTCCGCAGCATGTGGGATCTTCCCGGACCGGGGCACGAACCCGCGTCCCCTGCATCGGCAGGCGGACTCTCAACCACTGCGCCACCAGGGAAGCCCCCCCATAGGCTTTTTTTAAAAAAAGTTTTCAGTATACACACACCATTCCTCTTGCTCAGAACCCTCTCAGCTCCCCTCCTGCCCGTTAACCTGTTTGCATCTTTTAGTTCTTGGTTCAGTTCTCCCTTCCTCCAGGAAGCCTCCATGGACCTGAATAGGTCCATTTCCCTGTAATACTCTCCTCCCATAGACTCGGCTACTTCTGTTTCAAAGCATGTTGTCACCACTGCGATTTTATACTTTTTATTGAATATTCGATAAGTCTCTCTCTCCACCAGATCAGAAGCTCTGTGAAGGCCAGTACCACGTCTCTTTTGCTCAACATTGACACCCCCCCATCCATGCCCTTTGCACAGTGCCTGGCACGTGGTAAACACTCAGTAAACACTTGTTGAATGAAGAGCGTGGGCCTGGTTTGCTACTAATTGGAGCCATTCGCAGAATTGGCAGCAGTGCTCCATCCGGCCACCGGGGGGATGGGCAGCGGTGCCACTTCAGGCTGCCAACCTTCTCACTGCCCAGCCGATGGAGAGGTCCCCCTTCTGCTGTCAGTGTCCAACGACTTTAAGGTCCTCCTTTTGTGCCAGAAAACGGATATCACGGAGGCTGCCCTGGGGGCACTGAGACAGAGTCAGGTGAAGATGGTGTGGATAGTGGGCCGACGTGGACCCCTGCAAGTGGCCTTCACCATTAAGGTGCTGGGGCCTGAGGGAGAGGGGCCAGGGTCCCAAGTAGATGGTCTGCTCCTTGGGGGGTGTGGCAGGGCAGAGCTGCCTGGGGTGGAAGAGGGAGAGCCAGGCAGGGCCCCCCCTGGGGCCCAGTGCCTTGTGTGCTGGTGGGAGCTGGTGGTGTCTCCCACCTGGGCTGGGCTCTGGGGTGGGCTCAGGAGTGGACGGTGCTCTGGGCCTGACTTCTCCCCCACTCCCCGCCCACACCGCCAAGGAACTTCGGGAGATGATTCAGTTACCAGGAACTCGGCCCATTTTGGATCCTGCGGATTTCTTGGGCCTTCAGGACAGAATCAAGGGTGAGGGGCCCTGGCCTGGCCCCCCGGCTCACTAGGGAGGGGATGGTCTAGGTCAGAGAGGGCTCGGGAGAGGGCATTAGGGGAGAGGGCTGTAACCCGGACGCCGCCCTGAGATGTTCTGTGTTGCTAACAGAGGTCCCTCGCCCGAGGAAGCGGCTGACGGAACTACTGCTTCAAGCAGCCACGGAGAAGCCAGGGGTGGCGGAGGCTGCCCGCCGGGCATCGGCCTCCCGCGCCTGGGGCCTCCGCTTCTTCCGAAGCCCTCAGCAGGTGCTGCCCTCGCCAGATGGGCGGCGAGCGGCAGGCATCCGCCTGGCAGTCACCAGACTGGAGGTGAGTCTCCTGTTACCCAAAGACACCCCCATTCTCAAATCTCCCCAGCCCCAGCCTGGCGCTTCCCACCCTCTCCCCACAGGGTGTTGGTGAGGCCACCCGGGCAGTGCCCACTGGAGCCGTGGAGGACCTCCCCTGTGGGCTGGTACTGAGCAGCATTGGTTATAAGAGCCGCCCCATCGACCCCAGTGTGCCCTTTGACCCCAAACTCGGGGTCATCCCCAATATGGAGGGCCGGGTTGTGGATGTGCCAGGTGAGAGGGTGCAGTGGGGGGCAGGGAGGCTGGTGTCTCCTGGGGCCATTCACATTCATTCATTCATCTGGTGACATGCATTGAGAACCTGCTCTGAGCCAGGCCCTGTCCCAAGACCCTGGCCCTGCCCCAGCCTCCTCTTGGCCCTAGAGGAAGCTCCCAGTCTAGCTGAGATGCCCACACATATGTCTGGTTATTAAGTCATTCAGTTTAGTGAGGCCTGCTCTGGGCTAGGCCTAGTGCTGGGACTGGAGACGAAGCAGCAGCCCCTTGGCCTCAGCGAGCTTCCAGCCTGATTTAATATCCACAGACCTGTCTAGTCATTCATTAATTCGTTCAGTGTTTACTGAGAGCCTGTTGAAACAAGGTGGGCAGGACCCAGCTCCTACAGGGAGCTCCTGGTCTACAGGGACACTGAGGTGTAAGGGGGATGGCATGGTAAATACAGGTTGGGAAGCATTGAGGGCAGTGGGCCAGCAGCCAGAGTGGGCCCAGCTGATGGATGCTGGGAGGCCGTGGGGTGTATGGAGGCGTGCGTACATGTGTGTGTGCTGAGGCCCAGGCTTGCCAGGGGTGTCCGGCCAACTCCCCATTCCTTACCCCTTTGTTACCCCTCTCCAAGGCCTCTACTGCAGCGGCTGGGTGAAGCGCGGGCCCACAGGTGTCATCACCACTACCATGACTGACAGCTTCGTCACCGGCCAGATTCTGCTGCAGGACCTGAAAGCGGGGCTGCTGCCGTCTGGCCCCAGGCCTGGCTATGCAGCCATCAAGGCCCTGCTCGGCAGCCGAGGTCTGGGCCCCGTGTGAGCTCCTGGGAGGTGGGGTGGGGGTTCCCTGGGCCCTTCACTGTCTGGAAGGGGGCTGCTCTGGGCTGGGGTAGGGGAGGAGGTGAAAGCAGTGACCCGTCTTCCCTCTGCCGCAGGGGTCTGGCCTGTTTCTTTCTCGGACTGGGAGAAGCTGGACGCTGAGGAGGTGTCCCGGGGCCAGGGTGCGGGGAAGCCCAGGGAGAAGCTGCTGGATCCTCAGGAGATGCTGCGGCTGCTGGGACGCTGAGACCAGATCCCAGGCAGGCACGGAGGGGAGGAGTGCTGTGCGGGGGAGAGGGATCGGGGTCAGTCTGAGCAGGACTCTGCACCACAGCTGCATCGCCTGGCCGTCCTGGCATGGGGCCTTGGCTGCCCCTTTTCCAGGGGCCTCTGAGCATTTCCTCGTGCCAGAAAGTCGCTCTTGCCACTGTGGGCAACTCTCAGCAAGGAGATAACCTTAGTTAGGGATGGGTGCAGGTGCAGGCTGACCTTCCTCCCTCCTGCCTATCTCCTGCTGGACTTTGGAGGGTCACCAGGTCGGAAATATGCTGGAAATAAAACACCTGCAACCGAGGGACAGTGGTTGATGTGCGACTTCTTCTGGGGCCCGGGGTCACCTTCCAGCTGCAGCTCCCCTCCAGTCACCAGGTGGCGCTGCAGAGCCAGCTCCCTGTTCAGGGGCCTCCTGGGGGCTTGAGGGGTTTTGGCAGCCAGTGCTGGCACCCACCGTCTTTTTCTCAGCTTGGTCCTGCTGCGGCAGCCGACCTGCCTTCTGCCCACACGGCAGGCACCTTGCCTGCTCTGCTGGCCCTACTGCTGGGTCCCCTCCCTGGTTAGTCCCCAGTACGACCCAAACAAGAACAGAGAGAGCTGGGCAGCAGCTTGCCCCATCTGCTCCCTGTGGCCCCTCTGTCTGGTGCGGGTCCCCCACTCTGTCCTTCCCGCCTTTGTTGGTTTCCAGCCAGACTGACAAGCCTTGAAAAAATAGTACCTCGATGTCCGTAGCCTGTTCTCCATCTTTTACACCAGGCCCCAAGATGCTGGCCTCACTTTATAGACAGGGGGCTTCTCGGAATTAACCGGCCCAAGGTCACACACTCAGTGAGCTTCGGACTCGAACCCAGGGTTCCGGGCAGCCTGTTTTCTCCGAGGTTGCACTTGGTCCCGAGTGTCCTGTCGGGTCTGGGGACACAGTCGTGGAGAGGGGAGAAGGGACGCGAGGGCGGGCAACAAGAGTCCTAGAACAGCACGGGAGCGGGCGGCGGGGTGGGCCGGCCGGGGCGGGCCGGGGCGGGGCGGAGGCTGCGGGCCCCGGTGGGGCGGGCCCGCGCGGGTGGCGGCGGCGGCAAGCGCTCCGCCACAGCCGGTCGGCGAGCCCTGGAAGCCTGGGCGCGGCGCGCTGCCCAGCCCGGGACGGAGCCGGGCGCCGAGCGGGCCACTAGAGGGGCCCGGGGGGCGGGCCCGGTCCAGCGCGCCAGGCCGCGCCACGGGCACCGGCCCCGCGGCGCCCTAGCTCAGGCGCCCGCCGGGCTAGGACAGCACGCGCCAGCGCGCTGAACCGAGGCGCGGGGACATGCAGCGCGCGGGAGGCGGCCGGCGCGGGCTCTGGGCGCGGGCGCAGCGCCCCTTCCCCCCGGTGAGTGGCGGGCGCCGAGCCGGGTGCGCCAACTTCGCCGCCAACTTGGGGCTGGGCTCAGGCGCCGCGCGGGCAAGGACAGCGGAGACAGATGGCGCGGCACCGGGGAGAGTCTGGTGGACGCAGGGAACCCCAGGAAGGGGGCGCCGGGGGACCGGGACCCTCGGGGACCGGGCCTGGGGTTTGGACCCGGACGGGCGGAGAGGAGGTGAGGAAGAGGCCGAGGTGACAGGCGCGCGGCGGGCGCGAGGGAAGGGCGCGGGCGAGGCGCCCAAGACGTTCGTCTCCTGGGTCGCCGAGCCCTCCAGCTCTTTCGCCCGGCACCACGGCACCGCAGGGGAGGGTGCGGTGTGGGGACGTGGGAGTCTAGGCTGCGGGCCCCACAACTGTTGCTGCTGGAAGCCGGGCGGGGGCTGGGGAGCGGGGCTGGGGAGCGGGGCTGGGAGCTGGGGCCGTGGCTGGGTTCGGCCAGAGCGGAGGGGGCTGGAGAGGGCATGGAGCAGAGAGGACGAAAGGGGGCTGTCGTTGGCTCCAGGAGCCCGGCCCCCTGCTCCCGGTGGTCTGCTGAGCACCTACCGCGCGCATCTGCCTTCACACTCCCGCCCCTTCACCGGCTGTAAGTCCCCCAGGTCCTCCCCTCCCAGCTCTTCCTTCGGTAGAGCGCTCCCTCCTCTGACCTCAGGAAATCAGCGTGGGCTTCACCGGGTGGTGGGTTCTTCCCAAATGCTGGACCCGCGCCCGGCGGACCCAGGCTCCGAGGAGGGGAAAGGAAGGGTGGGCGAAGAGGACCTGGGAGAGCCGAGAGCCTGGGTGCGCTGGGCCCTGGCTGCCCCACCAGCGTGTTGCTCTGGTCCCCCGGGGCTTCGACCAGGATCCCCGACGGCGGGGAAGGGGAGCCACTGAGCCTCCTGCGGCAGAAGGCGGTTCGTGCCAGGCCTAGGTGGGCAGGGCCAGGTCCAAACGAAGGCAAAAGCACCCAGTGGCCAGAAAATCGCCAAGGGTGCGTCCCACGACCCATCCCAAGGTCCTGCTGGGTGAGCGAAGGGGGAATTCCCGCGGGGCCCTGAGGCTCACCCCACTTGTCCTACTGCTCACCCGTCGGGACTTGGGGCCCAGTCCCCAGCCCTCTGACAGTGGCACCGCCCCGGCTCGATCCGATCCGGGCTATGGAGAAACTGAGGAAAGGAACTTGGGCGGCGGGAGCTCGTCTGCTCAGTCTCAGAGCCCGTCTAGTTTCTGGCTGCGCCAGTCCGTTTCCAACCTGCTCCTAAACCCCGTTAGGAATTCGAAGAGGAGCGTGAAGGGGACTGGGTAGGTCGGGAACCGGACTCCTGGGTTCGCCCTAGGGCAGGGCTGGGCTGGTACCCGCCTACAGCCCCGCCTGCCAGGCGAACTCGGCGCCCCCCACCCGCGGGGCTTGGGGTGGCGACCCAGCTTGGGGCAGTGGGGATGGGGACCTGGGAGCCGGGACCCCCTCAGAGGGTAGCAGCGAGGCGGGGGGCGCGGAGTGCGTGGTGCCCAGTTTGGCCGCCAGGAGGCGTGGCGCGGGTCCCCGCGCCCGGAGTTGCCGCCGCTGCTGCCGCCGCATCGCGAGTGTCCTTGAGCCGCGGGTGACGGTGGCCCTCGCCGCTCGCGCACCCTCCTCCCGCGGGGGGAGCCCGATGCCACGTTCCCTATGAATTATTTATCGCTGGCCTAAAAATACCCAGAACTTCACAGCCCGAGTGTAAGAGATTCCCCCGGGGGTTCCGGGAGGAATCAGCTGGGGGGGGGGGCGGGTTCGTCTTGGAGGTGGGAGACCTCGGTGACCGCGCCAGTGGGGGCAAGGTGGAGGGGTGGTCTTCTCCCCTGGCGCCTGGGTTCAGGTCTTAGCTCGGCAAAATGGAGGGAGGGAAACCCGACGGCAAAGCTGAGGCCGCTCACTCGGAGGGCAGTGGATCCAGAGGAGCCGCGCAGCCGGGGTCCCTGGGCGCCCGGGAAACAGCGCGGTTGGTGGGTTGGGCCGACTCCTGGGACCGAGGCTCCCGGCTTAGAAGAGGGGGCGGCCATCAGATGTCTGGGGTGTGAGTGCGCGTGCACGGCCGTGTGCGGGAGCCTGCCTGGGATTGGGGGAGCAGGGGGAAGAGAAGAGCCCTAAGCTCGTGGAGGTGCTCAGGCCGTTCAAGGTGATGCTGAGTGTCCCCGGAAGTGTCACCATTGCCACTCTCCGCCGGGCTTTTGGGGGGTCCGGGAGTTCATCAAATATTAACAGCACGTTTGTGAAAGGTGCGACGGCAAGTGGGTGGGCAGAGGTCCTTAAGACCGCAGTCCAGTATGGGGCAGGGGCATCATGGAGTGGGCAAATTCCTGCAACAGGGGGCAAAATGATGAGGGAGACATCGCAGAGGCATAGCCAGGAGCTCCCCAACCTGGGCGGGGGAGAAGGGCAACTGGCTTACAGCCAGACCCAGACCCTCTGTCTTCTCACCCGTGTTTCCAGAGCCGCCAGGCACTAAGGCAGGTGCTCTGTGGGAGAGGGATTTAGGTGGGGCTCTGAAAATTCTGGAATTTGTCCTGTAGACAAGAGAGAGGCAGTGGGAAGAGGACATTGTAACCTGAGGGAACAGCAGAGCAAAGGCCTGGAGATGATGACAGCAGGAGCTGTCTGGCCACCAGACCGGAGGGAGTGTGGGGTGCACGGAGGGGAGGACAGTTGGGGTGCGTGGGGCTCTGTCCATGGGACCCAGGTGTCTGGACTTCATTTGTGGGCACCAGGGAGCAGCTGTGCTCTTAGAGGAGGGGTGCAGTGGCCAGAGGACTGTTTCAGGCCAGTGGGACAGGCGGGGGTGGGTGGATGGGAGGCGGAGAGGTGGGAGACCAGGAGGAGGCGAGTGGGAAATTGGACGAGGCCAGGGCTCGGGGATGACCTCCTGCCTTGCGGGGGAGGCTGGATGCCTCGTGGTGCTGGGACTCTGGAGCCTGGATCTGCCCATTGCTGTTTGAAGCTCAGAGACTGGCCTGATTGGGGCCCCTCCCTCCAGGAGCATTCGGCAATCCCTCCTCATCTCCAGTCCTGGAGGACACCTTCCCAGCACAGAGAGTTTCTAGGGGCAGTCCCCCCTCAGAGCTGAGGGAGGACCTGGGTCCTTCATCTAGAGTCACGTGGTCCAAAAGAAACAAAATGAGAGCCACATGTAGGCACATTAGAAAAAGGAAAAAGAAAAGTGCAATGAATTCTAACACTATATTGTTTAACTCAATGTAGCTAAAATATTTCTTCAACGTGTAATCCATATAAAAATATTAGTGAGAGATTTTCTTTTTGTAATACAAAGGCTTCACTCTCCAGCGTGCATATTACACTTCACAGCATACCTCAGGTTGGACAAGCCACATTTAAGTGCCCAGTAGTCATACGTGACTGGTGGCTGCCGTATTTGACGGCGCGGTTCTGGAGCTCAGAGCTGGGAGGCATAAGTGGGGGAAGCTTCGGGCTTCCCAGAGGATGGGGAACCTACAGAGGTGGGAAGAGATGAGCACAGAGAGGAATTGCAAAGGAAGAAATGAGCCCGACAGTGCTCTTTGCAGGTGCGATTTGAAATCCCTCATGTGAGGTAGTGGTGGGCACGGCACGCTTAGGTTCCCACCCTAGGATCACACGCCTCCAGGCTGATGTTCTAAGTCAGTGTACTGGGAAACCATACACAGGGGGAGATTTCAAGGGCACAAAAATGAGCACAGTGTGCCCTCCCCTGCCCCAAATCCTGTCTTCTCATTTTGAAATGAAACCAAGCCCAGCCTGGTCACCATTTGGCTCTCCCCTGTTCAGAAGTTTCACTGGGGATGTCATGGAGATGGAGAGGGTGGCAAAGCTGTGGCCGATGGCCAGCTGGGAGGGAGAGCTGTATCCGTGGGCACCACTCACCGGTGTGGCTGTTTGTCCAAAAGCAATGATGTTTGTTTCACAGGGATACACGTCAGGCCCTTGGGGTAGGTTAAAAAATCCCTCACACCAGCGATGGCCTGGGGTGGCAGGTCATGTGTGAGATACCCCGAGCCCTGAACGAATCAGTGGTGACACACTCCTGCTGTGGAAGAGCTGCTACTAATTGAGGCCACAGAGGGTAGAGTAGGGGTATCCGGTGCCCAGGAGGAGGGGGCTTTGTGCCAAGTAGGATTATGAAGAGCAGGGCCCTTGAGGATGTTAGATTCAGTTTAGGATGGAGAAGGAGTGTGTGTGTGTGTGTGTGTGTGTGTGTGTGTGTGTGTGTGTCTGTGTGTGTTACAAGAGCTGCCTTCCTTTACCTGGCTGTGGGGCTGTCACCTATAGGATAAGGATACTGATAACAGTGGGTAGCCCTCCCACTGCTGTGAAGTAGGTCCTGTGATTACTGCAGGCAAGAAATCATGGCTCAGAGAGACTAAGCAACTTCCCCAAGATCACACAGTTAGTAAGTGGCAGAACTGGGACTTGAACTCAGGTCTCTCTGACTCATATCCATGCACTTGGTACCAGGTTAGCATTTTTTTAAAAAATAAATTTATTTATTTATTTTTGGCTGAGTTGGGTCTTCGTTGCTGCACCCGGGCTTTCTCTAGTTGCGGCGAGCGGGGGCTGCTCTTTGTTGCAGTGTGCGGGCTTCTCATTGCAGTGGCTTCTCTTGTTGCGGAGCACAGGCTCTAGGCGCATAGGCTTCAGTAGTTGTGGCACGTGGGCTCAGAAGTTGTGACTCACAGGCTCTAGAGCGCAGGCTCAGTAGTTGTGGTGCACAGGCTTAGTTGCTCCGCGGCATGTGGGATCTTCCCTGACCAGGGCTTGAACCTGTGTCCCCTGCATTGGCAGGCATACTCCCAAGCACTGCGCCACCAGGGAAGTCCCACCAGATTAGCATTTGCTGTGAACCTTCCTGGGCAGAACCCAGATGGATGAGTTTCCAAAGGTCTGGCCTTTCTAGCCAAGCCTGATGTTCAACAGTAGAATGGAAGTAGTGAGCACCTATTCTGGTCACGTTCTTCCCGGGTCCTGCCCTCTGGGCTGCACTTGGATGCTCAGCTAACTTCTCTGTCTCTTTCTCTTTGTCTCTCTGTGTCTGTCTGTCTCCCCCTCTCTCTGCCTCTCTTTGTGGAGGGAGGTTTCTCTCTCTTCTCTTTCATCCTCTGGGTGTGTGTCCCTCTGACTCTGGCCTTTGCCTCCTCTCTGTCATTCATCTTTTCTCTCCGTGCCTCTGTCCCCCTCCCTGTGCCTATCGTGGTCTCTCCGCAGGACCCTCCAGTGGACATGGGTGGGGCCCTGGGGCCGGTCCTGCTACTCACCTTACTCCTCGGTGCCTGGGCAGGGCTGGGCCCGGGGCAGGGCGAGCAGGCTGTGACGGTGGCCGTGGTGTTTGGAAGCTCGGGGACACCGGAGGCCCAGGCCCGTATCCGCCTCACCCCCCAGAGCTTCCTGGACCTGCCCCTGGAGATCCAGCCACTCACCGTGGGTGTCAACAACACCAACCCCAGCAGTCTTCTCACCCAGATCTGCGGGCTCCTGGGCACTGCCCGAGTCCACGGCATCGTCTTTGAGGACAACGTGGACACCGAGGCCGTGGCCCAGATCCTCGACTTCATCTCCTTCCAGACCCACGTGCCTATCCTCAGCATGAGTGGGGGCTCCGCTGTGGTCCTCACCCCCAAGGTGCCCATTCAAAGTCATGTCCCTACATCCCATGAGCCTGGAGCCAGGCTGGGGCTGGGGGAGAGGGGCTGAGTCTGGGCGAGGGAGACACTTAGGTCCTGGGAACCTGGGCTTGGGTGGGCCCAGCAAGGGGGTGAGGGCGGAGGGAGGCCTGGGTGAGGGAGGAGAAGCCTGTGGGAATGATGCTCCTGTGTTCTAGAAGATAAGCTTTCTGAGCTGCTTTCACACTTGTGTCTGGATGAGGGATGGGCAGGTACCTAACCCACCTCTGGTTCTGGGGCAGCCCTCACCCACCTTCTCCCTGGTTTTCTGGCCTTCCGTGGTCAGGCTCCAGACCCAGAGGTGCAGGGCCAGGCTGGGTGTGGGATCTGATGTAGCTGGCCTGCAGCAGAGAACATCCAAAGGCAGGTCATGCCCTTGCTGTCCTGTGGGGAGAAAGCGCTAAACACACATTCACCAGCAATCACAGCTGGGGTCCTAGTCCTGAAGGAAAAACACAGGATGCCCCGAGGGAGTCCAGTGGGACCCCTTCTGGGTCTGGGGTTGGTCAGAGAAGGTCTCCTAAGAAATGACACCTAAGCCGGGACCTGGAGGATGAGGGGGGGTGACAAGGTGTGTGTGTGGGGTGGACTGGGGGAGAGTGTTACAGGCGGAGGGAGCAGGTGGTGTGAACACCCAGAGGTGAGAAGAAGCACAGAGTTTCTGAGGAACAGAGAGGAGCCTGGAGAGGGAGGCGAGGTCCCAACCACACGGGAGGACACTTGGGTTTTACTCTAAGTAAGTGAGGAGCTGAAGAAGATGTTGAGGGAAGACTGATCTGATTTGCCTTTCTTTTATGATTATATTTTTATTATGGGGAATTTTTTTGTTTTGTTTTGTTTTTTGCTGTACGCGGGCCTCTCACTGTTGTGGCCTCTCCCGTTGCGGAGCGCAGGCTCCGGACGCGCAGGCTCAGCAGCCATGGCTCACAGGCCCAGCTGCTCTGCGGCGTGTGGGATCTTCCCGGACCGGGGCACGAACCCGCGTCCCCTGCATCGGCAGGCGGACTCTCAACCACTGCGCCACCAGGGAAGCCCTATGGGGAATTTTGAGCATACATAAAAGTAGAAGAGTATAATGACCCCATGTATCCCCTATCCATCCCAGGCCAACCCTGCCTCAGCCTTACCCCCACCCACTTCTCCTCTTCTGTTTTATTTTGAAGCAAGGCCCAGACACAATATTTATTCCATCCATAAATACTTCAATACACATCTCTAGATGATAGGACTTTACAAAATAATAAAACCACCATACATCATCACATCTAAAAAATAATAAAAATTCCTTAACATCATAAAGAATCCAGGCAGTGTTCAAATCTTCCGCGTTGTCTCATAAATGTTTATTTTTATGTCTGTTGACTTGAATCAGGAGCCAGATTAGGTTCCCACCCGGCGATTGGTTGGGATGACTTCGGAGTCTTCCTTCTCAAGGCTCCTCCTCCATCTCTCTCTTTTTTCCTTGCAAATTTGTTTGTTGAAGGAACTGGGTTACTTGTCCTGTAGAGTTTTCTCGGAGTTGCTTTTTTAAAAGATTGGGACAGTCGCAGTGTGGTGAAATCTGGAGGGGCTGCAGTGGCAGCAGGGAACCCACAGCTAGGAGAGGCTTGCGCCAGCCCAGGCTCGATCTTGCAGTGTCCTGGGCGTTTGTGGTGGCAGAGGCAGTAGAGAGGAAGAACATTCTCATCCCCAGGGCTGCATAGAGGATGGTGCTTTCCCAGTTACCTGTGGGCCTGACATTAGCTCTCAGCACGGTGGTTCTCCACCCACACAGTACTTTAGAAAATACAGACACCCAGTGTACCATGTCTAAGATTCCCATTCAGTTGGTCTGGACTAGCGGGCTCAAGAGTCACCTAAAGAGCTTGTTGAAATACAGATTCCCGGGCGCCATCCTCAGGGATTCTGATCCAGCAGGTGAGCACTGAGCCCGAGAATCTGCATTTCCTACAAGCTCCCAGCTGACGCTGCTGCTGGTTTGCGGTCCAGCACGAATATTTAAAAAATCTCTCCAGGGCATTCTAATGGGCGGCAGGGGCTGGGAACCACGTGCGGGGCGGGCGGGCGGGAAGGAGGTTATCGCGAGACTAGGGCTCCCGGGACACTCAGCACCTTCCAACGCAAGGGTGTGTGGGGGTTGACGGAGGGAGTGGAAGTTGGGGCGGGGCGGGACTCGGCTCGCCCCACCCCCCCGCTCAGGCCCCACCCCTCCCCCTAGGAGCCGGGCTCCGCCTTCCTGCAGCTGGGCGTGTCCCTGGAGCAGCAGCTGCAGGTGCTGTTCAAGGTGCTGGAGGAGTACGACTGGAGCGCGTTCGCCGTGATCACCAGCCTGCACCCGGGCCACACGCTCTTCCTCAAGAGCGTGCGCGCCGTCGCCGACGCCAACTACGTGGGCTGGCGGCTGCTGGACGTGCTCACGCTGGAGCTGGGCCCCGGAGGGACGCGCGCCCACACCCAGCGCCTGCTGCGCCAGATCGACGCCCCGGTGCTGGTGGCCTACTGCTCGCGCGAGGAGGCCGAGGTGCTCTTTGCCGAGGCGGCCCAGGCCGGCCTGGTGGGGCCCGGGCATGTGTGGCTGGTGCCCAACCTGGCGCTGGGCAGCACCGACGCGCCCCCCGCCTCCTTCCCCGTGGGCCTCATCAGCGTCGTCACCGAGAGCTGGCGCCTCAGTCTGCGCCAGAAAGTCCGCGACGGCGTGGCCATCCTGGCCCTCGGCGCCCACGGCTACCGGCGCCAGCACGGCACCCTGCCCGCCCCGGCTGGGGAGTGCCGCGGCCACCCTGGGCCTGTCAGCCCTGCCCGGAAGGCCTTCTACAGGTGGGCACCTGCCCAGGGTATAGGATGGCCACGAGTGGCCGTGAGTTTGGGCTCACTGGTCACACCTCCCACTAGGTGTGTGCCTGCGGCCAAGTGACCTCACCTCTCTGGGCCATTGTTTCTTCATCTGAGAAAAGAGCAGGGTGTGAGGGTGTGGTGAGGATCCCGAGGGTCAACACAGGGAAACAGAACAATAATTACACAAATGCTACCTGTTGGTGGCGGTGATGAGGCAGAAGGTGGGGGAGGGCACAGCTGGTCCTGGTCAGGGCTAAGAGGACCCTGGCTTCTCCCCCCTCACAGGCACCTACTGAATGTCACCTGGGAGGGCCGGGACTTCTCCTTCAGCCCTGGTGGGTACCTGGTCCAGCCCACCATGGTGGTGATCGCCCTCAACCGGCACCGCCTCTGGGAGATGGTGAGAAGGGGGTGAGCCCAGGGGCCCTCGGTATCCTTTCATTTTATCCCCCCCTCTTGTCCCACAGATGAGCAGAGTCCCTTCTGTCCCTCATCCAGCCCCTCATCCTTCAGGTCTCAGCTGAAACATTTCCACTGAGAAGCCTTCCAGGTCTCCCGGGGGTCTGAGGCAGCCCTGCTCGGGGCTCCCACAACACCCTTCACTATAGAACTTATCAAGCACTCTTATTACACAGTCCTGCCCCTGAAGGAGTAACCCACAGCTGTATTGGCTAGACGGACACGTAAACAAATAGAATTTGGGGTGGTCAGTGCTTAAGAAACAATGTTTGCAAAGCACTATGGGAATAGAGAGGAGGGGCAGAAATTAGTTCTGCCTTCAAAGGAGGAAACTGGGGGAGGCTTCACAGAAGTTGGGATATTTGGGCTGGGCTATGGATGGTTGAGTAGGAGCCCATCGGGAAGGGATAGTAGCCTGGTATAGACTGAGGGGAAGGAGGGTTTAGAGTTTTTTTGTTTTATTTTGGTTTTGGTTTTGGTTTTTGCCATGCCATGCAGCTTGTGGGATCTTAGTTCCCTGACCAGGGATTGAACCAGGGCCCATGGCAGTGAAGGTGCCGAGTCTTAACCACTGGACTGCCAGGGAATTCCCCTGGAGCATTTTTAAGTGATGCGTTTGGAGGTGTGGGGACTGGGAAAGAAGGGTAGGGTGATGGAGATAAATTGGACCCGTGAAGGGTCTTGAGTGCTGGGCTAAGGACTTTATGTGAAGCTTGGGGGAATGAGTGCGGTGTGACAGGCTCAGGTCTGGGCTTTAGGAAGAGGCCATGAGCCAGCAGCAGTGTGGAGGCTGGACTGGAAAGTGGGGGACCAGAAGCCGGGGAGGCTGCAGGGAGCCCTCTCCTTGGCCAGCCCCTTGCCCCGACTCTCCTGTTCTCCAGGTGCTCCCGCCCCAGGCCCTGCTTCGTCCTGCCCCGAGTGACCTTAGGTGTAGTGGGAGGATTCTTGGTCCTGCAGGCCTCGCCCAGAGGCCCCACCTATAGCGTGGGCTTAGTGGGGCTGAGGGTCCCGGGCTGAGGCCGGTCATCCTCTGCAGGTGGGGCGCTGGGACCATGGTGTCCTCCACATGAAGTACCCGGTGTGGCCTCGCTACAGTGCTTCCCTGCAGCCCGTGGTGGACAGCCGGCACCTGACGGTGGCCACGCTGGAAGAGCGACCCTTTGTCATCGTGGAGAGCCCCGACCCTGGCACAGGCGGCTGCGTGCCCAACACTGTGCCCTGCCGCCGGCATGGCAACCACACCTTCAGGTCCGCGAGAACACCCGGGAGGCCCGGTGTGAGCCGTGTGCCGCCGTGCGACGGCGGGCGTTGGGTGTGCCTTATGCTTGGGTATAGGGGTGGGCGTCCACCAGCCAGGCTGGGAGGAGCCGCTGGCTCTGACCCCTGCTGGTCTCTTGGTGGCAGCAGTGGTGACACGGCCCCCTACACCAAGCTTTGCTGTAAGGGCTTCTGCATCGACATCCTCAAGAAGCTGGCCAAGGTGGTCAAGTTCTCCTACGACCTGTACCTGGTGACCAACGGCAAGCATGGCAAGAGGGTGCGCGGCGTGTGGAACGGCATGATCGGCGAGGTAGGCCCGCCCCCAGGCCACCTGAGCCCGCCCACCTGCCCGCCTGCTGCCCTGGGCCCCATCCATCCGTCAGCCACCCCCGGATGTTCCTTAGGTGTTTCCTCCTGGTCTGGGGATCAGTCAGGGTGGGACCCAGGCCCAGCTCCTAAGGGTCTCCGAACTGGCAGGGGCACTGTGCTGGCACCAATGATGACCCCTCGGGTCAGTACTGAAAGTGGAGCTCTGAGGACCCAAGTGGGAGCAACTGACTCAGCTGGTGGGTGCTGGATGCGGGGCTGGGAGAGGAGTGGGGGAGTCCTCCAGCCTGCGGGAGCCCCTCCTCTGATCCGGGCCTGACCCCCAGGTGTACTACAAGCGGGCAGACATGGCCATTGGCTCCCTCACCATCAATGAGGAGCGCTCCGAGATCGTGGACTTCTCTGTGCCCTTCGTGGAGACGGGCATCAGTGTGATGGTGGCTCGCAGCAACGGCACCGTCTCCCCCTCGGCCTTCCTGGGTGCGGCTCGGGGTGGGCAGGGATAGTGCAGTGGACGTGTGGAGCGTGGGTGGAGATGGGGAGCTTGGGGTGCACCCTCAGAGAGCAGCACTGCAGCCTTGGGTCCTTGGAGGTTAGCCGGAGGCCTGAGCTATAATAGGTGGGTAGAACGGAGAGGGAAGAGGTGACGTCCAGGTTCAGTCCTGAGCCTGGGTGCTCGGTAAGGGCGGGGGATGGGGAGAGCGGGGTAAAAGGTGGCACCATTGTGAAGGACAGGAAAACCAGCGACGCAGGCTGCCTTCAGGAGGTGCCTCGTGGGCTGCGACATTGCTTTTTGTTTCATTTTTTGGCCTCGTGGCTTGCGGGATCTTAGTTCCCTGAGCAGGGATTGAACCCGCACCCTCAGCGGTGAAAGCGCAGAGTCCCAACCACTGGACCGCCAGGGAACTCCTGGGCTGGGCCGTTGGGACAAAGGGAGAAGATTCACGGGGGGTTGGAGGAGCCAACCCAGAGCACGGGAAGCCGGGCTAGTTTCTGACTTGATTAGAAATTCAGCATTTCCTGGGCAGCTCCCTTGTGCCGGGTCCCGTGCCAGGTGCTGGGATCCGGCCATAGTCCTGGCCTGCCCAGAGCGCCCAGTCAGAAGTTCAGGTGGGACTTGCAGTGTGGGATGGTTCAAAGAGCCCTGAGGACAGCTGAGCCTCTCGACCAGGAGGAGAAGAGAGAATCCCAGGACTGCCTCTTCCTGCTGTGTGACCTTGGGCAAGTCACTGAACCTCTCTGAGCAGGTTTCCTCAGCCACAGGGAAGGCAACAAACTCCACTTCGTAGGATGGGCATTGTATCGAAGGAGCAAATGATTTGGGCAGTAATGACTTCTCACTCAGGGAGACTGAAGTGATTTTGTCAGAAACCTCAGGTCGGTCTCCCCAGCCCCTCAGGCCTCGGTTTCTGTGTCAGTAGGATGAGGGGTAAGGCTTGGCTTCAGAGCTCTGATTCCAAGCAGCTCACCCATGCTGGGCCCGGGGTGTGTGTGTGGCGGGGGTGGAGTTCCAGACCCAGGAGCGTGGGCAGCGGTGCTGGCGGCGAGGAAGGAGAGGAGGAAAGCAGAGGGAATTCCCTGAGATTGCTCCTGTGGCTTTGAGGGGCCACCCTCAGGGGCTGAGGGGTGGAAGAGGTTGCAGGCAGGGGCGGGGGGATGGGAGGGGAAAGGGAAAGAGCATGGGGTGCTGGCCCTCTTTTGTGAAAGGAAGTGGGGGGAAGAGGGAGAATGAGAGCCAGGGGAGATGTGGAATCAAAGGGAGGTTTCCTAGGGTGGGTGATGGGTGATGGGACCCTGGCCCAGGGCAGATGGAGGGGAGAGACCAAGAATGCTGGGGAGCCTGACCTCCCTGGGGGATGGCGTCTCTCCTGGGGCTCCACTGCTCTGAGAGTCAGAGACCCCTGAGCTCAGTCCACGGGGCTGATATGACCACATGGACCCACCTGTCTGCACCCAGAACGCCTGAGCTGCTGGGGGGAGACACAGCGCCGCCTCCTCTGAACCTCCCGCCTCTGTCCCCAGAGCCCTACAGCCCTGCCGTGTGGGTAATGATGTTTGTCATGTGCCTCACCGTGGTGGCCATAACCGTCTTCATGTTCGAGTACTTCAGCCCCGTCAGCTACAACCAGAACCTCACCAGCGGCAAGAGTCAGCTCCCACCTGGGCCCGGGGGCAGGGGCAGGGCTGGCACTCCCAGGAGGGGTGGGCTCAGGGCCAGAGGGGCCCTTCAGAGAATGCCCCGTGGGGGAGGTCCCTGGCCTTCCGACAATATGCAGGGGGCCAATCAGATACATGAGAGAGAGAGAGAAGCAAGGTGAGTTGATGTGCCCTGGGGTGGGGACAGCCAGGGATGGGGTCTCCACCCAGGACAGAGCAGAGACGGGAGCCGTGGAGTTGGGTGGGCTGAACCTGACCCCCTCTGTGCCGGGCAAGAGGAGCACCAGTGTCCCCCCTTTCACCCCCAGAGTCTGGGGGCCCGTCCTTCACCATCGGCAAGTCTGTGTGGCTTCTCTGGGCACTGGTCTTCAACAACTCGGTGCCCATCGAGAACCCCCGGGGCACCACCAGCAAGATCATGGTCCTGGTCTGGGCTTTCTTCGCCGTCATCTTCCTCGCCAGCTACACCGCCAACCTGGCCGCCTTCATGATTCAGGAGCAGTACATCGACACTGTGTCTGGCCTCAGTGACAAGAAGGTTCTGGAGCCCCAGAGGGTGCTGTTGGAGGGTGGGGGGGATGCCGCAGCCAGGGGCAGGCCTTGGGTGGGACACAGGACAGTTGGAATCAGTGGAATTTGAACTGGAGGCGGGAGCAGGCAGAAGCGGGGGAGCCTGGGGAGGAGGGGGCTGGGGACGGGGACAGGGAGAGACGGCTCAGGTCCACTGACTAAGTGGCCTTGAGTAAGTCTCTCTCTGTCCCGGCCTCAGTTTCCCCGTTTGTAAAACACAGGCGTGGGCTGGACAGTCTCTAAGACCATGCTGCGCTCGCTATTCAAGTCCAGACTGGGGGGATGGGGTCGGGGCCGGGTTGGCTGGAGGGTTGGAGGAGGGGTTATGAATGGCGCTGCCCTCTGCGCGCAGTTCCAGCGGCCTCAGGATCAGTACCCGCCCTTCCGCTTCGGCACCGTGCCCAACGGCAGCACGGAGCGGAACATTCGCAGCAACTACCGTGACATGCACACCCACATGGTCAAGTTCAACCAGCGCTCAGTGGAGGACGCGCTTAGCAGCCTCAAGATGGGGTGGGTCCGCAGTCCTGCACCCACCCCCTGACTGTCTCTACCCACGTGTCTCCCCGAGAGACCCAAGGTGGGACGGTGAGACTGGGTTGCCATGTAGGACCCCCGGGGAGGGGGTGAGGAGGTTTTGGGGCAGAGTGCAGCTTGAGGACGCCCACCAGAGCCCAGAGACGCAGCTGTGGTATTGACCAAGGTTCAGCCGTGCCCTCAGGTGTTGGTTGTCACCTTCTTAGGATGTTTACGGGCCTGGAGGGCAGAGAGGGTGTGTCCTCTGGGAGCAGAGTGTCCCCTGGCCTCTCTGAGGAGGAGGGTAGGTGGGGTTCCGAAGCTGTGGGAGGGGGCTTCTCTGCACCAGGACCCCAGAGAACTAGAGAAGGCTCTGCCCATCCATCCCTCCTGGGTGGTGGTCAGTGGGCCCACGTGGCCCAGACCCCTGTCAGGCCCCAGGTTTGGTGCCCTGAACCCCACTTGATCCCTGGCCTGAGGGCTCAGCCTGTCCCCAGGAAGCTGGATGCCTTCATCTATGACGCTGCTGTCCTCAACTACATGGCGGGCAAGGACGAGGGCTGCAAGCTGGTCACCATTGGCTCTGGCAAGGTCTTTGCCACCACTGGCTATGGCATCGCCATGCAGAAGGACTCCCACTGGAAGCGGGCCATAGACCTGGCGCTCCTGCAGTTCCTGGGGGACGGTGGGTGCAGCCGCTGATGGGGGCTGGGGTGGGTCCCAGGTGGGCCACAGAGCCCGTGGTCGGGACAGCTGCCCGACGGCTGGTCAACATCTCCACCACTGTCCTCTGAGTGCCCAGGGCCCGCGGGCACGGAGAGAGGTCTCTGGGGGTGAGAGGTGGGTGCAGTGGCTGGGTGGCGGGTATTAGGAGCAGCGGGATGGAGACGTGGGGAGGGGTTGGTTTGCCGGGAGGGAGCAGGAACTAGCTGGGGAGCCCTTGCAGGATGGGAAGACAGGAAGGAGCTCAGGCCACACGGTGGAGGTTGGGGGCATCTGAACTCCTTTACTTTTCCCCAAGACCCCTCCCCTCCATTGCCATCTTGAGATGACCTGGGGTAGTGCCAACAGCCTGCCTAATCCCAGAGCCAGAACCCAGGTGTGCCTTTGTACCCCGGGGGCTCACATGTGCGAGCGGTCCGGCTGGGCTGCCCCAACACCCAGAGAGAACTTTGAATTTAGAGTCCCAACCCTGTGAGATAAAGAACTGTCTGGTTTTCCATCAGTGCCGTAGAATAATGCGAGTGATAACATGAAGGTGCCTGCAGCCTCCTTGGGGGCCCAGGCCTTTTGTCTCTGTGTGCCCAGCTCCATGCCCGGCGTGTAGGTGACCAATAAGTGTTTGATGAATAAATGAATGATAAAATTTATGCAGTCGACAAGCCTTTGCTGGGCATGTGGAGTGTGGGCTTGTGGGAGGTGGGCATGTCAGAGGCTGGCATCCTCCCCCCAGCTCCCACTCTGCTCTCCTTCCTTCCTGCTCATTGACACCCCCTCCCCCCATCCTCCCCTGCCGGGCTGGATCCCCGTGTGGTCCTACAGGGGGGTGGTACCCTGGTCCCAGACCACTCCAGGCTTGGGTGAGCACTGGAAGGGTCCTTCCTGAGCCAGGTGTGCCTCGCCCCCACCAGGGGAGACCCAGAAGCTGGAGACGGTGTGGCTCTCGGGGATCTGCCAGAACGAGAAGAACGAGGTGATGAGCAGCAAGCTAGACATCGATAACATGGCCGGCGTCTTCTACATGCTGCTCGTGGCCATGGGGCTGGCCCTGCTGGTCTTCGCCTGGGAGCATCTGGTCTACCGGAAGCTGCGCCACTCGGTGCCCAACGCGTCCCGGCTGGACTTCCTGCTGGCCTTCAGCAGGGTGGGTGCCCACTCCACCCTAGACAGGCCCCAGCTTCAGGGGCAGCAACCCAGCTAAGTCAGAGCTGGCCATGGCCCCATTTACAGATGTAAAAACTGAGGTCTGGAGAGGTGGCATGGCCTGCCAGCATCACACAGCAGGTGAGAAGCAGAGCCCTTTTCCAGCAGGCAGGGCAGGACTTTGGAGCCGGGCTGACCGGGGTTCGAGTCCTCACTGCCATTTACAAGCTGTGTGACTTTAGGAGAAGGAGTTACCCTCTTGGTGCCTCGGAGAGCTCCACTGTAAGCTCTCCCAGCAGCACACAGTAGGAGCTTAACAAATGTTAGTTACTTCCTGGGACTTAGAGACACCTGGGCTGATGCTTCCCACCTGGGTGTGGGGCGTGGGGCGTGGGGCGTGGGGCAGTCCCGGAAGGGTGGGCGCCGCTCACGCCGTGTCGGTCTCCTGCCTCCCGCCCAGGGCATCTACAGCTGCTTTAGCGGGGTGCAGAGCCTGGCCAGCCCCGCGCGGCCGCCCAGCCCGGACCTCACCGCCGGCTCGGCCCAGGTCAGCGTGCTCAAGATGCTGCAGGCGGCGCGCGACATCGTGACCACGGCGGGCGTGAGCAGCTCCCTGGACCGCGCCACGCGCACCATCGAGAGCTGGGGAGGCGGCCGCCGTGCGCCCCCGCCGCCCGCCTGCCCCAGTCCGCGGCCGCCCACCCCCGGCCCGACCCCCAAGCCGAGCCCCACGGGCTGCGGGCCGCCGGGCGGGGGCCGCACCGCGCTGGGGCGTAGGGCCCCGCAGCCCCCGGGCCGCCCCCCGACGCCCGGGTCCTCCCTACCCGACGTCTCCCAGGTGTCCGGCCGGCCGGCCTGGGAGGCGCGGTGGCCGTCGCTGACCGGGCGCGGCGGGCGGCACCTCTCCGCCTCCGAGCGGCGCGCGCTCCCGGAGCGCCCTCAGTCGCCCGAGCGCTGTCACTACAGCTCCTTCCCTCGAGCCGACCGGTCAGGGTGCCCCTTCCTTCCGCTCTTCCCGGAGACCCCCGAGCCCGAGAACCTGCCGCTGCTCGGGCCGGAGCAGCTGGCCGGGCGGGAGGCTCTCCTGCGCGCGGCCTGGGCCCGAGGTTCGCGCCCGCGCCACGCTTCCCTGCCCAGCTCGGTGACCGAGGCCTTCGCCCGGCCCAGCTCGGAGCCCTCCCGGTGTGCCCGCCCGGCCTGCGGGCGCTGGACGCAGGCGCAGTCGATGCGGCTGCCGTCCTACCGGGAGGCCTGCCAGGAGCGGGTGTGGGCAGGGCCCCCCCCCTGGCCGCATGGACAGCACGCCTACCTCCACGCCCATGCCCACCTGCCGCTTTGCTGGGGGGCTGTCTGCCCTCACCTCCCACCCTGTGTCAGCCACGGCCCCTGGCTTCCTGGGGCTTGGGGGCCTCCGGGGCACAGGGGCAGGACTCTGGGGCTGAGCACAGAATACAGGGACACTGGGGGGCTGGAAGAGGTCAGTAGGGTGGCCTGTGGGATGCACGGCTTCCCCCGACCGTGCACCTGGAGGCGGATCTCCAGCTTGGAATCGGAAGTGTGACGTGTCAGCTATTCTGCTCAGCTGGACTCTCTACCTGGCACTGCCAGCGTTGGGGGGTAGGTGGGCTCGGGCTTTTCTGGCTTCTGCCATGAAATCCTGGCCATGGGAACCCAGTGACAGATGATGTCTTCCATGGTCAGCTCAGCGACCTCAGCAGCCTCAGGTCCTGGTGTGGGCTGGGCTTTTGCTATCTTCTTATGCAAATCCCTTCCCACCTGGCCTGGAGTCACAGGGAGCAGTGGGGTCTCCTTGCCCTGCTGTGAGCCAGTCCCTGGTCGTGGCTTCTGGGGGCTTGGTGTGGGAGCATGGAGGCTGGAGCTCGGTGTTGGGGCAGGGTGGTCCTGCTCCTGGCTCCAGCTGGCTGGAGTTTCTTCTCCTCAGAGTGCTGGGACATTAAACAAACCTTTTACAACCCACTGGTCCTGGCTGCCTCATTCTGCATCCCTGGAGGGGGCACACCAGAGCTGGTAGGCAACAGGAGCATCATGGGAGTATCCCAGATGGGGTGTCTGCCTAGAGCAGGTGGGCAGCTCCCTTTGTGGAGTATCCGGGAGGCAAGGCTGAGAGAGGGCTCCAGGCAGCAGAAGCCACTTGGTATTCAGTGCCAGCTCCCGCCTGCCCTGGTGCCAAATGAGACAAATGTGCTCAGCACGGGGGCTCTGGTGGTGATGGATGGAGCTCATCCTTCAATCTCCTTGAAAAGAAGGGCTCGTGCTAGGGGCTCTGGGGGTTCTGCCCCGCCAGGGGCCCCCATGGGAGCCTGACAATGTTATGGTGGAAATGCAGGGAGGTCTGTTGTGGGGAACCTGCTGGGCTCTCCTGGGCCCTGGCCAGCTGTGTTCGCCCCGCGGTGGCTGTGCAGGGCTCGGACTGCCTGCTGGCTCTGGAAGCCTGGCATGGGTGGCTTCCGGGGTCAGGCACGGCTCAGCCTTGGGAGGGAAAGACCTCCAGGTCAGAGAATCTGTCCCACATCTCAGTTCTCTGTCCTCCCTCTGGGGCTCTCAGCCCCACCTCCTTCCTCTGTCACATGTCACTGGCTGTGAACCATCTAAAAAGATGGCTCTTGCGTACCATTTTCAATGCTTTCACCTCTGGGGTTACATTTAGCCCCACAATGACTAAAGCAAGCCAGCCCTCCTTCCATCCATTCCGCAAACACGGTGAGCATAATTGGTGCCGTTAGAGCCTTTTCTAACTGTGAGCCTGTGAAGTCCAAGGCCTTGTTGTCCCCAGCAATTTGGGTGAAGCAGGGCAGAAACTTAACTCCATGTAGTAGGGAGGGGGCTGGGGAGGGCAGTGCTGGATGCCAGTACCACGTGCGGCCACGGCCCAGTGCCCTTACCCACATGGCTCCTTGCTCCCAGCAGGCTGGGTCCCCTCTCCAGTCTCCAAATATTCTACTGCTGGGGCTGGAGCCATGAAAACTGGAAGTTTTTTTGTTTGGTTTTAGGGGTGAGAGCCGCTGAAATGGTAGAGTGGCGGAAATTGCCAATACCCCTCCGTTCCTGGCTGGAGGGCCTGACAACCGCAAGAATGTGTGCCCCCCCAGCCCATTATAGTCAATTTCACATTCTCTGCCCCATGGATTTTCACGGATCCAGGTCCAGGATCGGGGGGGGGGGCTCAAAAACAGGTTGTGAGTGTGGGTCTAAGGGGGGTGCTAGAGGCCAGTGCCGCGGAAGGGAGCTTGACCTTTGTTGCAGCCACTGGAGGTGAGAGGGTTAACCGCTGGCCACCAGCCCCTGGACCTGAGCTCCCTGGGTCAGGGTCTGAGCGCAGCGCTGGGTGGAAGGCTGCAGCAGGTGACGCCTGGAGGAGTTGCGAGGGCCAGGCTGCTCTCGGCTCACTCTCCAAGATCATTAATAACCAAGAACTGGAAAGATAATTAAGAACCACATGTGGAGCTGAGCCTGCTTCTGACTGGCTCTGACGAGGGGCCAATCCTGCTCCTGGGGCCGGGCTCCTGGCCGCCTTGCTCCTTCTCTAAGAATGTATTCTGAGGAGAAGTGAGTCCCATGGGGAGTGGGGGCAGGAAGGATGCTTCCTGCCCCTCTGCGGGAGGACGGAGGAAGGGTCCTGCATTATCAAGGGGAGGACAGAAAGCCTGGCAGGGGAGGAGGGAGCCAGCTGTGTGGGAGAGTGAAGCCACAGATGTTCAGTCATCACACACAAGGGTGTGACAGTGTAGCACAGCCAGCTGAACCCAGACACCAGACACCCAAATGCTGGGTTTTTTTTTTGTGGGACACAGGGAGAGGCCTTTGGTCACATCTCAGCAGTAGAAATTCCTACTGTCTTTCCCCGTTCCCTCCTGCTGCTGCCATCGCTGTGTTTCTTCCTCTGTCTTTACTGAGTTCATGGTCCACACCACCTCTTTCCTGGGGCCCGTGTGTGGGGAGGGGGCACGATGCCCTCACTTACGATACTTGAGCTTCAGTCTTGGCTCCAAAACTCCCCCGCCTGGCCTGAGTCTGGCTCTGTGACGGGGGAAGGCTGTCCTTCAGTTTCCTGGGGGTGTTGGGGAACCAGAGACCACCCCCTCCCCGAAGCCCTAAAGAATTCAAGTCCATTTCCCGCTTCTGAACTGTGGCAGGCAGTTGCTAAGAAGAAGCCACTTGACTCATCAGGAGGCTATGAAACCGGTTAGGTGTGTGAGGACCCAAACCAGGGGTCTTCAACCAGTCTAGAGGTATGTGGTACACGTGCAGTATGGCTGGCAAGGGACAAGGGAGCTGGGCATCAGTACCTGAGAGCTTTATTGACCACTTCTGTGTCAGGTACTCAGGACTTTAGCCCCATACAGGTCAGTGATGCAGGTACTATCCTCCCCATGTTACAAAGGACAGGAGGAGAGAGCACGGGGTTTGCTGCCTTGCAAGTGGCAAGTCCGACTTCTTGGTCTACGCTCTTAACCCGCGAGTTATGCCACCAAGGTCCACGTGGAAAGTGCCCAGCACTGTGCCCGCATACACCAGGCACTAGTAGATGTCACTTTCCCCTTTCTCCAATCGACACCGTGAGCCCCAGGCCCCGGGGAGAAGGGATCGTGAAGCTCCCTCCTGCAGTTCTGGATCCTGGTTGCACAAGAGCCGGGTGTCAGCCCTGATCAGGGATCCGGTCCCTAGACAGGCACGGCCTCAGCCTTCGCTGGCTCAGTGTCACACACAACCAGGCTCTTCCCCTGGGCTGGTTCCCCATGAGGTAGGGGCAGCCCCTGCCCTACCCCCACTCTGACTTTAGCCTCTTCCCATAGCTGAGGCCGCTCCTGGCCCCCATCTGGCGGGAACAGGTGTGTGTCTGAGGGCCTGGCGAGGTGCCCGCTGCCCACCTCCCACCACTCGGCAGTGCCTCCCGGCCTGTCACCCGCCATCTGTCCCATCCATAAGCCCACAGTCATCTCTCTGGCCTCAGGTGAGGGAACAGCCAGGAGCCGCTGGCACGATGGCACGAGGCTCCAGTGCCTCGGCAGGGAACGAGACAGAGAAGGCTGCCTCCCACCTTGAACTGGCCTGCCCTCGGGGCCAGTCTGGGTCAGTGCGGGTGAATGGCGTCGGGTGGAGCCTGCTGAGTTTATGTTCTCCTCCACAGCAACACTTGTAACTGGGCCAGGTTGGGCTGGCATCCTCTTCTGGCTTCCCCACCACAGACCACAGGGCCCATCGGTAGAACGGAAACCATGACGCAACTGGCCCACCTCCGCAAGCTGATGTAAAAACTCACAGGCGAATGTGCTGCATGGGCAAGGTGAACAAGCCTCACCTGGGAACGTCTAGCTGTCAGGGTCCCCGCGCCCCCTCCCTCAGGCCATCAGCAGTAGAGAGGAAGCTGACCCCATCTGACCTCTAGCACGACAGACAGCAGGCAAACACCAAGGAGCAAAGGAACCCAGTGACGTGGTCACCTCCGGCCAATTCCTTCCAGGACTGTGGTTGCCCAGCTCGGAGGCGGAGGGGAATGCAGCCATCCGGCTCCACTGCTGTGTGCCTCCAGACTGCCCCATAAATCAAACTGGCTTTACCACGCTAGTAAATTTGTGTCCAAAATTTGGATTGGAACCTGAGGCGGCGGGATGATTTAATTTGCTTTGTCCTTAAGCAAGAGGTAATGTAATTAGAGAAGGGTAAGTACAGATGTTTTAATTTTCAGCAAACATTCCGGCAGCTTCCGGCGGGGGTCCGTGCCACGGGGGGCGGGGCCTCGTGGAGGCCCCCCCGGCCCCGCCCACCCCGCAAGGCCTCCTGGGAAGCAGCCACGATGGCAAATGCGGAAGAGGCATCCTTCTCTCACGAGGGTGGAAAAATAACAATACGCCGGATGAGCTGTGAGAACTGAAGATGTGCGGCAAAAGAGAGACAGCAGATCGCGGCCGATTATGACACGGGACTCTCACAGGCCGGGGCTGCCAGGGGGCCATAGGGGAGGGCTGGGGCTGCCTGCGGACTCCCCGTGTTCTTGCAAATCCCATGTCCCCCTGCCCTGAGACCACCGTGGGCCCCAGGAGACCTGGCGTCCTCGCTCTGTCCAAAGTTCGATGACGGTGAGATGCAGGGGGGAGGCTGCAAGGGGTTCCCTGGAGAGCGGAGCAAGGCACTGAAATCAGCGGAGGGAGGGGGAAGGGCCGAGACCCCACCCCAGAGGCTGCTCCTGGCCCAGCTGCTGTGGGCTCCAGGACAAGTGGGCTTAGGCCCAGGGCCGGGGCCACACGAGGGAGGGTCAGGAGGAGCCCCCAGGCCCTGACGCAGGAGAAGGCACATTGAAAATGCAGAGTTCTTTAGGGTCGCATGTGTCTCCGAGGAAGGCTGGCCCAGCAGGTGCATGCACGATTGTTGGGGGTGAGGGGAGCACGTGGAGCTGGTGACGTGCCCGGGAACCTGGCTCTCCTTCCATGGGAATGGTGGCCGGGGCCCCGTCTCACCCCACAGCGCCCAAGGGACATGGAGAGCGTGGACGCTGAGCGCGCACAGCTCGGCTCCAAAGGGAGCCGCCGTTAGTGCTGGAGCGGGGGCAGGGCCGGGCGCTCCCGCAGCTGCGCTTTACTCAGACGGAAATGTAGATGGTTAGGGTTTTGCTAGAGTCTGTGTATGGGTTCTAAGGGTTTTTTCTGTAAGGTAAGCGCTTCTGCTCCATGTGCTGGGGGGCAGGCCCGACCTCTCTCACAGGGTGGGAACTACGGGCTCCATGCCCGGGGTGCTCCCAGGCCACTGTGGTGACAGCTGGGGGTAGCTCCCCTCTGGTGGCCCTTGTACGCTGCTCCCCCCCGCCCCCCCCGCAGGAAGCCCGAGGCTCCCTTTCAGGGGTCGAGAGCTCTGGGCTTTAAACCCCGTGCGTGGGCTGCTGTGCCCGTGCGGAAAGGCTGCTCCCACCCGCTGCTCCGGAGTCATCATGGGCTCCGAAGCCCAGGACAGGAGCTGGCGCCCACAGCAGGGCCCTCCCAGCTCTGGTCTGGGGACCCTGGTGCCAAGTAGCACTTATGGTCCTTGTTGTCAGCTGGCCAGGCACTCCCCTAGGAGAGGCCCTCGGCACCTCCAGGCCCGGTGGGAAGGTGAGCGCTGCCAGGCCCAGTGGAGAGGAGGGGTAGGGCCTGGGGTTGCCCTAATGGAGATTTCCCAGACAGGGATGCGGGAGGGACTGGGAGAGCGGGGTAAGGGGTGGGGGGGACACGTGTCTGGCATAAATAGTGGCAGTGCCAGCACTGCGTCTCCACCCTTCCGGGGGAAGAGCCCGCCCTGGTGGTGGAGTGTGTGAAAGCAGAGGGCTCGATCCCAGTAACCAGTCCTAGAATCTAGGAGCAGCCGTGTGCCCGGTTGTGGGACTCGGCTGGCTGGGGGCAGCCCCAGCAGGAGGACCTGGAGGAGGGTGACCCCGGCAAGTGAGGCGAGGTGCAGACTGTGCGGAATCCTGGGTGGGGGAGCCCCCCAGCTGGAGGCGTGGAGGGTACCCTCCAAGAGCCCGGGCCTTGCCTGCCCCACGGACACCTGGGAGGCAACTAGCCCTTGGCTCTGCCAGCGGGGAGGGCGGGGGGCCCCACCCCTCTCGTCACCAGACTTGTCCTGCCATCAGAGCTTAGTCTCGCTGAGGACGATGTTGGCGGTGACAAAGAAGAAGCAGGAGAAAGCCCAGAGCAGCACAAAGCCCACCCAGAAGGTGCGGCGGAAAGGGGACCCGTGCTTGTTGACGGTCCCGTAGCCGAAGGCCAGCTGGGTGTCCTTGCGGCAGAGGTACACCAAGAAGGCGGGGATGACGTACTGGATGCCCGTGCCCGCGTAGGCCCCCGTGATGCCCACCAGGGACTCCAGGTCGTGTGTGCAGAAGGCCACCAGCACAGGGGGCAGCAGGGTGATGGTGGGGAACACCACGTGGTCCACCACCCAGGGGTATGTGCCCCCCTCTCGGTGGAAAAGCGTCTTCCAGTTGTTGCGCAGGGTCACGGCGATGATGGGGAAGTTGGTGCTGATGGTGAAGACGGGGAAGAGGCCCAGGAAGAAGCGCACGGCGGCCAGGCTCACGACGTCGCAGCGCGCAAAGTTGAGGGTGTACATGTCCAGGAGGCTGTCACCGCGGAAGCAGAAGATGGCGGTGAAGGAGAGGAGGCCGTAGAAAGCCAGGATCAGCACGTAGTCCAGGAAGACCAGGCGTGTGAGGTGGCGCTTGGAGGAGATGGGGGTGATGAGGGACGGCAGGGAGTGCTGGCTCATGAAGGAGTAGATGCACACGCCGAACAGGTTCCGGACGCCGGAGAAGTCGGCCAGCGGCGGGCGCCCCTCCCCACGCCCATGCGCGATGCGCACCAGGGCCAGCACGATCATGATGGCGAAAGCTGGAAACAGGACGGGAGTGAGCCAGGGAAGGAGGGGCAGCCCTACCTGGGCCAGTCTCTGGTCTGGGGGCGCCTGCCGAGGGACCCGAGACCCATGAGAGAGAACCTGCGGGTTCTGCTAGCGTCTGTGGATGGGTTCTAAGGGTTAAATTCCTGTGGCCGTGAGGGTCACACTCTGGGGCAGGTCAGCAGTGGCCGCTGCTGCTGGGGACATGCCGTGCACACCCCACACCAGCAGGTGAGGGAAGGTGTCTGGGGGTGAGGGCCGGGCATGATGGGGGCTGCGCGGGGAGATCGGCAGCAGAGTCCCCTGCTGTCTTCTCAGAGGAGCGCAGGCTCCTGGCCAGGCGCTTCCCGGCTCCCTTCCCGGCCCCAGGGGTCTGGGGGTTGGGGGGCTTCCTGCCAGCTTCCTGACTCTCCTTTGGTTTCAAGAATGTGTGTCTGAGGAGCAGGGGTGGAGGCACGGAGCACTTGGGAGGAGGTGTCCTCCTGGGCCAGGGCATCTGCCAGGGACAGCTAAGGGGCGGCAGTGAAGAGTGCGGGCAGCCCTGAGCGGAGGCGGGCACCCAGGGGCCAACACCAGGAAGGAAGGTACCTGGGCTCACTCGAGGGAAGAAATGGCACCAAAGCTCAAGGATCGTGGGAGCTGAGTCCAAGGCTGGAGGCCAAGGGCATGTGGCTCTGTTCTCCTGGGCCTGGTGGCACAGGTAGGAGGCACAGAAGTACAGGGAGTAACTCTGACCTGGCTTCGCTGCAGAAGCGGTAGGGGACCCACGATCTATCTGTTCAGAGCAAAGAGAGCTCCAGGCCAGCTGCACCTCTTACAGCGGCCCTCCTGTGGGTCTCATGCCCAGAGCCGGGCTTCCCAGCCGCTGCTCCCAGCAGACAGACATACTTCCAGATCCAGCAGCCTCTCTCTGAGTCTCTGGCTTCTTGCATCTGTTATCCAGATCTCCCAGAACTGCCACCCTTAGCCACTCGGCACACGCAGGGACCACCAGTGTCCCTGTCTCCAGTGTTGGAGTCCATAAACCGCTGCTGTCTCTGTTCAGACCAGACCTGACAGCCCCTCCAGCCCGGGCCCCCATCGCTCAGGTAAAGCCCACGATGACACCTGACATTTCTCGGGGAGTGACGCAGGCGAGCGTGAAGGAACAGTGGCTGAAGAGACTGCATGCCAGCCCACGGGAAGCTCAGGGCTCCTCCCGAGTGGGAGGCTGGGGGTCTCCCCACTGTCCCCTCGGGCCACGTCATGCCCTCCCCGCTCCCTGGAAGGAAGAGGCCTTTCTTCCAGGATTCACGGGAAGCCAGACCAATGTTTTCCCATAATGACACTCGGAAGTGGGCTCAACGGAAATGTCATCTGTTACTTTTCATCAGAGCTGCTGACACTGCTGGGGACAGGATCGGGGGAGGGGAGCCAGGGAACAGGCCTGTGAAAATTGCCAATAAAGACGATGATTTGTTTCTGATGCTCTCATCCGACTCCGGCCCTGCCGCTGCTGATTCCGAGGGCCCCACGACTGAGGGGTGTCACAAATCCCGCCAGCTGTGGTCAGTCAAGGGGCAAGTGGTGACCCAGTCCCTCCCAGAGGAGCTGCCTCTGGCTGAACCCTCTCGGGCCTGGGACAGGACACCCCGTGAGGGCCTCCCTGTTTCCTCGGGGACACTCAGGACCCCGGCAGTCTGGCTTGTCACATTTCTCAGGGTGGGTGCAGGAGGGGTGTGCGGGCCAGAGATCTGTGTGGCAGAACCGCACCCAGGAAGTGCACTGGGGCAGGGTGTGAGGGCAGCACCTAGGGGAGACGGTGGACGGGGTGGAGGCGGAGTCCCCCGTGTGCCAGGCAGTCTGTCTTGGGCCGGAAAGGGTTACGAGGCAGAGCTGAGCGGGTGGGCCGCCTGCCGATTAGCTGTTCACGAGGCTGCAGCTGACACCTCCGCCAGCAGAGCTGGGCCACCAGGGTCGGGGCAAAGGGGGCAGCTGCCGTAAGACAAGAGCTCAATCCTGTCGTGCCACTAGCGGAGCGTCCCCCGGTGACCCGGCGCTACTCCTGGCCCAGGCCGAGGCCAGCGCGGACTGGCAAAGAGGCAAGTGGGGAAATCCTGTCTGTTGCTCAGCCGCGGGACCCTGGGTCTGGTGGGCGTGGAGGAGGCAGGGAGAAGTCGGCTGTTGGGACATGAGCTCATCACTGCTGCCTGCAGCTGGGATGCTGGCTGAGCTGATGCTTCTCTACTCGTCTCCTCAGCCCTACATCTCCAAGAGGCTGTAAGAAACGCAGGCAGAAACTGGCTCGCTGACTTCAAGGCGAGCTGTCTGGCCAGCCCTGACCGGCAGCTCTGACCTTGAGGGAGGGGTCCTGGCACGAGGGCCGCCCGGCCCTACCCTCTGGACCACAGTCCTCTGCTCCCGGCCCTTCCCTCCACGCATTGCCGGGGCAGCAGAGTTCAACAGCCATCTCCTAGATTGATCGTCCCGTCCCCGGGAGGGAGCTGCTCCAAAAACTCATTAGGTCTGATGATAAATGAAGGCGAAATGAGGACGACAGGTTGTGAGCGACAAACGCGGCCAGGAAGTTCGGCGGAGAGCAGGGCTCTCAGTGCACACAGGATGCCCAGGGCTCGGGCGCGGCCACTGGCAGCTCGCGCCACCTGGTCGCGGCCGTGTGGGAGGCGGGGGTGGCCGCTTGGGAGAGGGGGACAGGGCGCGAGCGGTCCTGACGTCTGGGTGAGCAGGCCTCACAGTTCCCCGAGGGCAGGGCGGGCTGAGCTTCTCGCTGAGCCTCACGGGCTGTGCTCAGGGAGCCCACGTGACGGACAGGGTAGCAGTCCGCATCCACCCGCATCCTGCACAGGAGTCATGCTCCAAGGGGTGAGGAGGTGCAGCGAGCTGCCGGGGAGGATGCTGTGGGGGGAGAGGGGAGGGCCCGACACATGTCACACGAGGAGTGGCTGACGGCCTCGGAAGATGCAGCTGCCAGGTGACGTGGGGGATCAGGAGACCTCTTTTTTAATATCTGCGGTAAGAGCCCACGTAAGAACAGCTGCGCTTGTTTTCTGTGGCTCAAGGGGCTCACCAGGACCACTCATTCATTCGTTCATTCGTTCATTCAGCAAGGATGTACTGAGCCCACCGTGCAGACACTATTCTGGGCATCTGGGGATGGCGCTCTGAGCCAGCAGTTACGGTCCTGCAGGCAGTAAAACCCAGTCCAGGGGGCCACCGGGTGGAACTTACAGGACACAAATTACTACCACAGAAAGAACTGCCTAACAGCCACATGAGCTGCGGAGGGGCAGGGGGGCAGATGGGGAGATCCCTGTCTCGGGACGTCCAAGCCCAGGGAAGAAGACCTGGGGGTCACAGGGGAACCGGGCGCCAGAGCCAACTTGGAAGAACCTGTCTGCAGTCCCCCTCGCAGCGCAGGAGGGAAGGAGCAGCCCGATGAGGGTGGCGACAGGGGGTCGGGGCCCCGGGACTTCACCGCTTCCGCCCAGCATATCGACCCACCTGGAGCTGCTCTCCGCTCTCCCCACATGCGCTGCCTTGGGAGGGAGGGAGAGAGACAGGAGGGGAGGCAAGTCCTAATCTCGGTACAAATCCTGAGCCCTGAGGGCACTGCTTAGAGGAGACATCTTTCCCCCTCCTTTTCTGAGGAGGTCAGGTTAAAAGGAAAATCTACACCAGGAACGGCCCTCCAGCACAGGCACGTCCGGGGTGACAGTATCAGGATGGTGGCAGGTCAGTGGGGTCATGTCACTACTAGTTTTCTGTCCTGGGGGCGTCAGCAGCCTCAAGGATGGAGGTCAAGGTCATATTTTATGTCAAGATGCATTCTCACGACATTTAACGAGTCATGCATGAGTTCCCTTGCGCAGTCAGAGGAGAAGCACCGCTGTCCACGGAGGCCCCCTGCTCCTCCCCCCTTCTTTGTGAGCTGGAGTCAGATGAGGAGCCCCAGCTGGGAGCTGTCTTGCCTCACGGCTGTCTGTCTATCTGACCTCAGAGCCTCTCTCCTCTGCAGAGAGTTGGGCCGCTGAGCCGACACCCTCTGAACTCCTGCCAAAGGGTAAAGGTGGTCCAGACTTATAAGGGGATGAGAGTGAAAAGGCAGACGACCGCGAATCTGAACTGCTTCGGCCTCTCCTGTTCCTCCCTTTGCTCTCCCGGACCCCCTCCACCCTGGGGCCTCGGCTGCATAAAGAGGTGAACTGGCCCAGACCTCACAGGAGTCGGAGCTGACTCGTTCTTGGGGCCAAGTGGAGATGGGCAGGGGTCTGGGGTCTGGGTCCGGGGCTCTGGGAGTCCAACCAGTGACCCCAGTATGCCTGTCTTGGGGCTGTGGGTTAAGGCAGAGATCGGAGTGGTCAGAAGCGAGTTCCAGCCTTCGTGCACTGGAACCCAGCCCTGGGTGGGTTGCGCTGGCGCTGGAGAGGGGAGAGTTCCTTCCGGGCCTCTGCCTTGGCCTCTGGGCTGTGGTGGGGCTCTCCCAAGCACTTGGAGTGGCGGTGAGGCTATGCAGAGCTCCGCCTTCCTTACAGAATTCTGGGGTCGGTGTGGGGCTGGCATGAGCCGGGCCACCTGCCTGAGCATCACGGGAGTTGGGGAGCTCGGGCCAAGACTCTCCCTGCCTGGAGGAGGGCAGGGCAGAGCTCTCCCGGGAGCCCCCCGCCCCCGCGCCCCCCATTAGGCTGTCACGCTGACACTGTGATGATGGGACACGGGATCCCTCATGCTGGTTTTACCATTCCGCTCCTTCTCCAAGACTGATTTTGCAATTATGCATGGGCTACCTCTGGGCATGCTGAGTGCCTCTGAGGGCCCTCCTAGCAGGGGGCAGTAAAACCCTCGAGCTCTGAAAGAGAAGCACGTGCAGCTGTGCTGTCCACCAGGGCAGCCATGAGCCACGTGAGGCTCCAGAGTGCCTGAATGCGGCCGGCCCCAAGCGAGCCTTGCTGAAGTCTAAAACGCACACTGGATTTCAGAGACTCAGCGTGAAAAAGGAAGGTAACCTAGCTCATTCATCATTTTCTCATATTGGTTCCATGTTGAAAAGGTATTTTTGATATCTTAGGTTGGATAAGCATATTATTAAAATTAATTAAATGATCAGATGTGACTGCCACAAAATTGAAAAGTCCCCAGTTGGCTCGCATTATATTTTGATGGGGCAACGTGGGTTTACTGTGACCGTGTGCTCCGTGGCGGTGTGTGAGGGAAGCACCTGACCTGTTGGGAATCAGAAAGCTCTCTGCCTCCTGCCCCCAACCTCGGCCCAGGTCTCCTCACTGTAACCCTCGGTCACCTGCCCTGATCTGCACGAGACACTTGAAACCTAGGCCCGAGGTGTGATACTGGACCAGTCTTTAAAGAGCTAAAGGGAAAATAGGCTATCAGTTCCCCGGGCTGTGCCCACCAGGGCGACCTGCCCTACAGAGGGAAGGCACTGCTGGGTGGGGCTGGGCAAGTGGCCTGTGGTCCTGGGTCATCGAGTCAGAGGGACATTCTGGTGGGAGTTCGAGCTGGAACAGAGCTTCTCTGGAACACAGGAGGGCTCTGCCCGGTGGCCCGTGCCCGGCCCTGACCCCTGCTGTGTCCTCTGCAGGCACTGGAAGGAACACAGCTGTCACGGAGGAGGGGGACACATGTCCACTAAGGCCAGGTCCCTCATCCTTAATCCCTGAGGGCCCCGGAGCACACATATATGTGAAGCTGTGATTAACAGCCAACGGCGAAGCTGACGGACTCCTCCCAGTGGAGCCCCGGGGCCCGTGCCAGCAGCCCCGGGCCCTCCCCACAAGCCAGCACCGCGGCATGCCTCGCCCGGGTGGGCCTGCCTCCTGGGGAGCCGCCTGACCCCCTGAGCTCTGGACCGGCCCTGATGCTGACCCCAGACACCTTACTGTTTTCGGAGCCCTGTAGGTGGCTCTGCTCTGACACGTGTGAGGTGGAGGCCACCTGTCAAGGCGGCTGTCAGGAGGACGGCGCTCTCTTCTCCAAAAAGGGGATCAACATGCCAGGGGTGATGCTAATGAATGGCCGTGGGTGCCCATCCCGGCTCAGGCACTGGCGCTCCAGGCTGGGAGCTGGATCCGGGGGAGGATCCGGCACCAGCTTCCTTCTTCACCACCGCACTGTCCTCAGAGGCGCTGGGGCATGCATGTGTCTCTCCTTAGGCTGGGTCATCAGAGCTGGGCCAGGGCCTCCCGAGATTCAGGAGAGCTGGGAGGAACTGACAGGGTAACGTCAGCCTGAGCTGAGAACCACTGAAGACCAAGCAGTTGCTCGGCCCTAGAAGTGGGCGCAGGCGGCTGTGTAACCATTCCTTAAAGAACAGGACCGACTGTGAACAGAGAGCCATTGGGCAGGCCCACAAGACCCATAGGCCAGGGGTGTGAGTGGCAGCTCACCTCGTGAAGCTCTAACGCCTTGGAAAGAGCAGGAGAGAGGGAGAGAGGTGGCCGCTGCCCTTCTTCTAAACAAGCTTAAGTTCTCAAGTTACTCTGGGCTCAACTCCTGATTCTGCCACCGAACTGTGTGATCCTGGGGCAGTCACTCAACTTCTCAGTGCCCCTGTTCCGTCACCTTTAAAAAGGGGGATGCTCGCGGGTGCTGGGAGGATGGAATAAGCTGGTACAATAAAGAACAGGGGCAGGGCCTGGCCCACAGCAGTCGCTCAGAAACGCGTCAGTCCCTTTTATTGTCGCAAAAACCTGACTTCCCACCCGGAAAGCCCAGGCAAGCAGGAAAACTTGTCAATACCGAGTTCTCCCCTAATTCTCCTTTTGCTCCAAGGAGGGTACTGGGGTCATCCTCGTGACCCCAGCCGGTTGGACCCGCTGCCATGACCCTTCCCTGCTGAGCGTCTCTGGCCCAGGGGTCAGCTAGTCTTTGGGGCTCTGGGGGTCAGGAGGACCCCGGGCAGGCTGCTCATATCTGCTCTGTGAATCAGAGACACCTCCTCTCCCTCCACTGAAGGCCACACAGGGCTAAGCCGTCCCCTCCACCTGTCATCTGGGGGGAGTCGGCACGCGCTCTCTGTAGGGGGCTGGGCGAGACCGGAAAGGAATTCTGTTCGGGTTCTTTGGTGCTCACGTTCACCCATCCTTCCTCTGTCACCACCCTCCCACCTGAGCACAGGCTGTGGTCGGGGTGGGGCCTCCTTTCATGCTCTGAGAAGACAGGACACACTCCATCTCTGGCTGGGAGGGGCTCCCTCTGGGGAGACGGGGAAGCTCCCCGTGCAGATGCACTCGGCTCCAGAAGCATCTTGGCCCTGGGTCGCATTTCACGTCAGGCCGATGAGACATTCTGTGATTGCTGCCCTTGCAGAAAAAGTCACCTGGGTTTCCACCGAAGGGAGGGAATTTAAAGCCAATCGGACTACCTTCCCAGGCAGGGTCACCCCCGTGGTTTCTGGAGGATTCTAGCTCTGTAGCTGCTATCGTCGTCATCATCATCATCATGGAGGCAGAAGAGAAGGATGTTTACATAATCAACTTACGGGACTGAGATTCTACTCCAGAAGGACTCAGGGCAAAGCCTCCCCGCCTCCAAGTGTGTCAGGAGGCGCAGGTCGTTGATAAAGGGCAGGTATTTGAGTCTCTGAAGCAATCAAGTCTCAAGTACGAGATCAAGAGTTCTGGCCTTTTCATCCTTCAACCTTCCACACTCTCAAGGCACGGCAAGCGGCGCCTGGGGCAGCAGGCTCTCGGTTCCTCATTCTTAAGCTGTCAGAGCCACAGCTCCATTTGTCATCGCTGGGAAAGCGCACCCGATGGCCCTCTGGCTGCTGGTGGACTAATCTCCTTCCCAGAGACTGGAAATATAAAACTTCCACACTGTCACCTTTCCTGAAGCTCAGTCCTTTCTTAACCCTTTCTTCTTGCCACTGTCCCCGTCTTCTGATTCGTATGTCGAAGCCCGAATCCTCAATGTGACTGTATTTGGGGACAGGGCCTCTAGAGAGGCATTACAGGTTAGATGAAGTCGTAAGGGCGGACCCTAATCTGATGGGATATGTGAGCTTTTAAGAAGAGAAAGAGACACCAGAGTACGTGCTCTCTCTCTGCACACACGGAGGAAAAGCCATGTGAGGACATGGTGAGAAGGCGGCCGTCTACAAGCCAGGGAGGGAGGCCTCACCGGAAACCAACCCTGACAGCACCTTGATCTTGGGCTTCTAGCCCCCAGCGCTGAAAAATTACATTTCTGCTGTTTAAGCCACCCAGCCCATGGTATTTTACAGTAGCCTGAGCTAAGACAGCTGTTATGCAGTGGCTGGATGCCGAGAGAAAACAGGAAGGCGAGGAAGAGGAGAGGCAGTATCGTGACAGGGGCGTTGGGTTGCCCTGGTCTGAATGTAAACCCCGGAGCTCCAGGGTTGCCCTGGGCCACACTAGCTCTGTAGACCGATATGGCCACCTGACCTGGCTGCCTGCCTGGGGTTCACCCTGGCTCGTGTGCAGCCTGATTCCGAGCAGAGGCGAAACTGTAACCATCAGTGTCCGTCAGACACCTCGCCCTGCGTGGGCCTCACCCTCCCTTCCTTTGCCAGAGTCCAGGCAGCTGGACTGCTAACCTCCTGGCGGAACAGGAGTCCCTGCCTGATGGCCGGGCCAGCACATATGTCAGCCACACGCAGAGCAGAGCTGCTGACAACAGAGGCCACTCAGAGGGGAGGTGCGGCCGGGAGAGCCACGGCCTCTGCTTGGGGCCCAGCGGAGCTCTCAGGTCAGTCCTGCCGCTAATGAAAGGGGTCACTTGGCGACATGTGGCTGGCCCTTCAGCAGACTTTGATTAGGTGTCCGCTCGACCCTGAAAGCCTTAAGACAGAACCCTCCAGTCCCTCTTCTTTCAACTGACCTTTGAGTCTGCAGAGAGGACTTTCAGAAAACCAAGAATAAAATAAGACTAAAATGAAACGTACATAAAAAGGTTTTCCTGGATTCCCTCCACTGGCTGTGTAACGAGGGAAAGCCGGACCCTTAGTGGCCCAGGAGAGCCCTGGACAGTGGCCCAGAGAGAGGGTAGGTAGGGCAGCAGCAAAGGCTCAGGACAAAGGCTGGCTGGAAGGTCAGAGGGGGGCCCATGTGCTACCGTCCTTAGGGAGCGGGGGTCCTTCCTGGCCCCCCGAGGAGCACCAGTTGAGAGTGAGGGGACAGCAGTGAGTGACCCTGAAGGAATTCAAACGCTGAGCTGGCTTGCTGAGCCAACAGGATGTGGGGAACAGATGGCTCAGACGTAGAAGACCCCTGGCTGCTGGTGGTGACAGATCAGGGCAGTCCCACCAGGAGACACTCAGCTGAGATCAGTCATAGATCTGCGGGGGAGGAGGCCACACGGCCACAGATCATTCTGGGGACAGGTAAAGCCTGAGCCCTTATGTTCCCAGGTGATGGTCTCCTCCTGGGGACCTTCTGCCACTCGGGCTACCACCACCGGGTCCCACCCCTCCCTGCTGGCTCGGTCTGGAAGACAAATCTGGGGCACCAGCCAGGGAAGGTGGGGCACGCGGGGCCAAGACAATTCACGAGGCAGGCTCAAGTTTCTCCACCAACAGTCGGGGAGGACGGCGCCTGACCCACTTTGAAGGGAGCACAGAGATGGGAATAACGTGCGTGGTGCTCTGAATACACGATCGGAGGGAAGGCAGCCCTGCGGGTCCCTGACAACCCAGACCGAAGAGGGCTGCCCTGAGCCAGAGCTGCCTTTATTAGAAAGAATCGTTTTTTTTAACACCACCAAATGGGGAGCCCCGAGCCGAGCCAGCTGTTCACGTCCCCGAGTGGGAGGCGTCTGCGGGGGCGGGGGTGGGGGGCTGGCAACGGGAGTGAAGTGATGGTGCTGCCGCAGCCCCTTCCAGCCCGAGAGCTCCCTGCTGGGCGGCCCAGGTAGAACAGTCCACAGCGGCCCATTTCGTGGTTTAGGGCTCCAGGCTCTGGTGCCACCGCTGCTGGGCCTGTGGACATGAAGGACAGCACGGTTGTCAGCGTCTCCTAAGTGTCCCTGGTCGACCTACAGCTGACAGTGAGAGCTGGGAGTCAGGAGGAAGCCCAGCCTCTCTGTGAGGTGGGCCTGCGTCTCATTTGTCTTGGGCTCAGGCTTCCTTGAAGACGATGGGGGTGGAGGCTGGTGGGGGCAGGGAGGCTCCCCGCCCGGTGTTCCCCAGGTACACACAGTGCTGAGGCAGGTACACACATACGGAGGCAGCCGGCGATGCTTCAAGGTCTCTCCGGGGACCATCCAGCGACACAGCTCTTTCTGCGGGTGGCTTGGGCCCCGTCTCTGATCTCCGGGCCAGCCCCAAGGGAGGCTCGCTCTGAGGCCGCTCCCAGGACGCAGTGGCCGGAGACGCCAATGGCAGGGACGCGCACGGGGCTGGCGTCTGGCTGCTGACCCGCTGCTGAGTGCTCTGCCAATAGTGCTTTTCACACAGTCCCAATTCATCTTCCGGCCTTCGCCACCGCCCGACAGGGAGCCTGGCCCGTCAGCGCACACCGGCGACGGATACCGGCCGACCTGTGCACCCGGGCCGGAGCCGAGTCTTCAGGAACCAGTGGACGGCACGGGGGGCAGGTCAGGGAGTCTGCTGAGGCCTGAACAAGCTTCACCTGCCGGGACGGCGACCGATCACTCTCGTCCACACAAATTCAGGGGCATTTGCAAACCGGGTCTCCCAGACTCGGCAGCCTGGTCTCCCCAGAACTTATCTGAGCAGCAAAAGACACGAATCGATGCTGGCGCGCGTCAGACATGTTCTGACGTTTTCCCGACAAGCGGCTCTTTGCAACGGCCATCCAACTTTTAGGTGCCGTCCTGGCAGCACCAGGGGCTTCTGGCGGAGGGCATGGTGAACACCCTGGAGGAACCAGCTTAAAGGCGTCCCCGTTTGTCTGGAGCTCCAGGGACCCCTGCTCGGGGTGGGATCCCTGCAAGTCTGCCCCAGCCTCATTTCAACAGATGGCAGAACAAATTCCTAATTACGCACAAGAACATTTCCGGCTGGCTCAGCACGTTTATTCATGATTTTCCGGTCCCTTTGGTGCTCATTCTTCCCTTTTGTCATCCTAGAACCCAAGCCAGCTTATTGCCACCCTGAGCTCCCCGCTCGGCTCTCTTGGACAGTCTGGGCCCTAATCTGGGCGGCGGGAAGAGGCAGGGTGCGTGGGAAGGAGGGAGGTCGAGGGGGGGGCACGGCCGCACAGCTGCCGTTCAGAAGCAAAATGAAGAGGGAGCTCATTGCAAACTGACAACTTGGCGCAAACTTGAGAGGGCTAACGGGGCCTTGGTGCTCACTGCCTTTGGAGGAGTTCTAGAAAAATCACCTGGGGTCAGCTGGGGCCAGAGGAAACACCCCCCTGGGACGTCCCGTGGGCGGGGCGCGCTCCCTCCCACAGCGGGGCTGCCTGGGGGCTCCCCGGATTCCACAATCTCCACTCCCTGCCCCCCCTCCTGCTGCCGCTTGCTGCCTGGGGTCAGGACCAGGGAAACTCCTTCCACCAGGTCTACAGAGGAAAACGCCCAGGTGTCTCCACCGCCCCAGGCTGGGAACTGAACCCCGGGTTCAACTACATGTTAGAGAGTTGACGTCACTGGCCGATTTGTCTTCCACTTGAGAGGACTTTGTGTCAGAGACGGGTCTACTTCCCAAGCCCAGAGGCCTGAGTCCCTCACGGAGACAAACGACTGGCCTGTGCCGTCACCCACTGCAGCTGTCACCCACGGGAGCGCCTCGGGGAGAAGGTTCGCAGAGAGGCTACTGCCGCTTCATTATCTCAAGGATCAGAGGAAGAAAAGAGGCGAGTGACTTGCAGAGACAGCCATGTCACCACCAAGACACGAGCGCGGATGACCTTCACGGGCTGGTCTCCACCTGGCACCCTCTCTCAAGGCCACGGCCGCCTGGCTCTGTCGCACTGCAAGGGCTGCCACCGAGGGCCCATGAAGTTGCAGGTGGGAGACCAGAGGAGTCCCCCTGCAGTCCCCTTGCTGCCCTGTGGGAGGGGGGCTCTGGCTGGGAGGAGAGGCAGGATGGGGTCACCGGGGGCCAGGGTGGACTGTGCCATGGGAAAGAGCAGCTGAATTTCTAAAGCAACTGAGCCGCAGGTGACACTCCGCGAGCCCGGTTCTGGAGGACGAGGAAGAGAACTCCAACCGCAGAAGCAGGAGGGGCCGCTCGAGGGGCCTGAGGACGCTGTGGCCAGCGAGCAACGGGAGCTCGGGGCCACCTCTGCGGGCAGGAGCTGGGTCTGACCTGAGCCTGGGGGCACCTGGCATCCTGTGCCCAGACAGTCGCTCTCTATTTACCGTCAGCCTCCTCCACTCCCTCTTACAACCTTCTCCCTTTTAACAAATGCATCGCTCACCAGATGCCTCGTGCTAAACGGGCCCCAGGTGCTATAGAAGCCATTAACTGTCATTATCCAGGCGGCTCCCGGCGTGGGCTGACCGGGAATCCGTCATGTCAGCTACAGAATGTCGTCCCCTCCACCCCCCGCGCCCTGCTCTGTCCCCCCGACGACGGAACCAGCGCTTAACGAGCCCCTTCCACTGCTGATGTGGCAGGTCAAGGACAGCCAAGCCCGAGCCGGGCAGGGGCCAGACCTCCAGGACTTGGGGACCCGACTTAGGGACCGGAGGAGTTGGGGCAACAGAGTTGGGCCAGGGAGCGAGGAGGGAGACGGTTTTCTCCAAATACAGCTTACCGAGAGAAAACTTTTCCTTCTGGAGGTCACCGGGACTTTCAAATACTTCCTATAAGCGGACTTACAAGGAGAAGATTGGACGGCCAGTAATTGTGATCCCAATTTTTGGGCACAACCCCTCCTGGTACCCACGGAGGCTCCCTTCCAGCTTCCTACCCCGGAGCTAGCGTGATCCTTACGTTCTAAGGAAGGAGTTTGCGTTTTTTCCCCAGGTGGTCATGTTAGTTTAACCCAGGGCTTTGGAGCTTGTGAATGAAATCTGGGAAGAGCAGCCTATAGGGTCAGACCAACTGGGTGGGGCCGACAAGGACGCCTGCTGCATCCAGGTGTTCCCTCGTCTCAGCTGGACGGTGAAGGGCAGCTCATCGAGCTACAGAGGCCCCAGAGCTCACACACCAGATGGCTCAGTCCTGCTCTCATTTCCTTGCAGGAAGGACCAAGAGTGGGAAGAAGCTACAGGCTGTCGAGTCTGGCTCAAGACAAGGCACTGGCAGACGTCCCCTCAGGGTGGAGCAGGGGCCTTCCCCCTTTGGGAGCTCCTGGGCTGGAGGCTGCCTGCCCCGTCCTCGAGGTGCAGCGCCTGCCTCTGCAGGGGAGGGGCTGGGCTGGACGGCCTGGCACCTTCCAAATGGAGGTGCACCGGGACTCCTGGGATGCAGCGGCTCCTTACGCTGGGATCCTGGAACCCTGGAGTGAGGGGGAGCCGGGGGCCTGAAGGTGCCAGACTTGCTGGAGACCGTCTGGATCAGAAACTGTCCTGAGCTCGTCACGATCCAGTGCCGGGTGCCAGCACGGAATACCGAGCGACGTGCACCCCGAGTCCTGATCAGGGCGGGTGCAGCAGCGACGGCAGCCGGGCCAGAGGGTCAGGAGCGACGCCTCCCAACCTCGGGTTCCTTGGGAACCTCTGTGCTGATGGGCAGGGGGGATCCTGGGGAGCACCCCGCGGGGGTCCTGGGGGCCGGGCAGACCCCCTCTGCCAGGCCCGTCAGCCACAACAGCATCAGCATCTTTGTTTTTAGACCAAAGCAGGCGCGCAACTGATCCCAGAGCGCCTGCCGGTGGGGGGGGAGCAGCGACCGCACACCCTCCGGTCACGGGTCCAGGTGGGTCAGCAGCCTGGCCCTTCCGGGTGGCTGGCAGGACAGTGTCGGGGGTGACCAAGCTCCTGGCCGCAGACCTGGTATGGGGGAGAAGCCCCCAAGCTCCCCTGAGGATGGTGGCGCTCTCGCTCAGCAGGGCGTCAGACAGTTGGAAGGTACTACAGATGGGGTGTCTCTTCCCGCCCTGGTGGCCGGGGACGCAGAGGTGGCCGCCATGGCCCACGGGGTTCTATGGCTGTGCCACACGGTGCGCCCAAGAGAGCAAAGAGCAGGCTTCTCCCCCGCCCTGAAGGGGGCTGAGCCTGACCCAGGCCCCCAGGAGCCCCGGAGCCCACCTGTGGGTTGCAGGCGGACCCAGCACCCTCGGAATCAGCAGTCCAGGGCTGAGCCCCGCCTCTGCTCGCATTACGGGACCTTGAAGTGGCTTCTCTTTTTTGGTACTAGATTTCCCTACCAGTAAAAAGGCACAGAGCACCTGCCGCCTCCTGGCCCGCGGGAGTCCACGGAGGCCCATGCCACGTTGCGGCCCTGGCTGTGAGCTCATGTGGCCGTGGCCCACGTGGCTGAGGACAGGAGGGGAGAAAGGGCGTCAGACCCGAGGTGTTTCTCAGACTCACCGATCCACCTCATCAGCGATGTCAGGATCTGCAGGTACTTGGTCTTCTGGACGTCAAAGAAGGTGAAGGGTCCGAGGAGGAGCGTGAAGACAGCCTGGTGACGAAAACAAGAGTGAGAGGGCACAGAGACTGGGCGCACACGGCACATCGTGTGTGTGGGGAGGGCACACCGTGCACGCAGCCCCCGGCCACCCCAGGGCCGGTCCTAACCCAGGTGTGCACCTGGAACGGCAGAGGCTCCCTGGGGTCAGACAGCATCACCTGGCGAGTTCCCAGGGCCAGGGGTGCAAGGGAAACTCAGAGCTGTGCTTCTCTGCTGTTCCTCACTTACTGCCCTGAGGCTACTTTCTAGGCAAATCCAGGTGACATCCTAGGGACATGGCCCCGTTTGCTTCTCTTCGGCAAGCACTGACTGAAGGGTCGAGGGCCCGGCACTGAGCTGGTGCGAGCGCGAGTTAGGAAGATGAGGCTCCAACACAAACACCAAGCACACCCTGGACCCTCTCGGTTTACTGGGAAGAAAGGACCGGGGGTGGGGGGGACACGCACGGGCCCTGATGACATGGCACAGTGGGAAGGACACCATCCTGGAGGGTTCAGAGGAAAGGATGAATCAGGATGTCGTTCATCAGCAACGTCCTGGACTTCGAGAGACGGGAAAGCCTGGAGAACCACAGCCGGTGGCTCCCAGGGCAAACCCGTCAGAGAAACATCCCGGACCAGGAAAAGCAGGGGCTACCCCAGGGAGCTGGGAGTGGACAGGGGTAGGGGTGGGAGCCCAGCCAGAGGAATGGGAGCTGCTGGCACTGGGCCCCTCGCTACTCTTCCTCTCTGGAGAACAGGGGAAAGCGAGCGTTTACTTAGGAGGAAAAAAGAGAATCCAAACCCTGCCTTAGAGAATTGGTCTGTGGGAAATCTGAACCCGCTTTGCAAAGGAAAACGGGGGTAGACGTGGCACTGTAGACACTGGGGCTGGGAACCGAGGGAAGGCGAGGACCTCCACGCCAAATCGTCTGCTCAGAGAGCAGAGGAATTAGAAGCTGCTGGTTGGAGTTACGATGATGGTACCATTTCCGATCTGCCACTCGGAAGCAGCGGAGGCATCAGACCTTATTAACATTTACACTGTGCCATTTTATCACGTTACTGCTAATGACATTCACCAGAGATGCGGCTGACTGCGCGAGGCCCGAAAGTGGGGAGCGGGGCCCGCTTTGGGGGAGTTGGGTCTGGCCCTGTGATGCGGGTGAATACCTCCTGGCTGCTCCGCCTGGCGGCCAGTCCCTGGCTCCCCCGAGGTGGGCTGAGCCCGTCTCTCCCCTCCCTGCCTGCAAGGAAGGCAGGATGTGGGAGAGGCTGTGACCTCTCATCTAAGTCCATTATCACCGTGAGAATGAATGACAGGAGAGACGAAAGCGCTGCTTAAGGAGAGGTTCTAATTAGCTGGGGTGGGCAGAGCCTCCTGGCAGGCGCCCGGGCTGGGAGACTTCGGGAAGGAGCTTGCTCCTGGGGGCTGACAGCCCTGCTTCTGCTCTGGAAGGAGCAGCGTCTCCATCGGGCGGGGGTGATGGGGGAGGCAGAGGCAAGGGGCTCTCCGGGCAGCCCTCGCCAGTGCCCCTCTGGCCCGAGGACACAGTGAGGTACTGGATCAGAAGCCCTTGGCCGAGCTAGTCTGTATACAGCACCATCAGCAAGTCATTTAGGAAAATTACCACTTAAGGGAAACTTTCCACTGATGAATTTCTCTTTTGAAGGATGGGAGAGGGACACGTCATGTGGAAGAACACGTACAAAGCCGCTTGTCACAAACATTCCCAAACGGCCCTGGCCTGCTAGAAACTGGACTCTGGGGCAGCCGGGCCAGAGGTTGGGGACTTTCACCTCTGACCTGCGACGCCCCCTGCTGAAAACACGGTGCTCCAGCTGTGGGTGCTGGACATTTTCTTGGTGGGTGGCTTATGCGGGAGGTCAGATCTGACCTTGGAAGCCTCAAGACTGGGTTTTCGAAGGTTCCGTTGCTTAAAACCAGGGAGATCACAGAACCAGCCGCAGAGGCAGGTGGGGAATTCTGCTGCTGCGGGCTGCGTGGGGCCTCCTCGCCAAGAGGGAATCCATCTTCATCCACCTCTTCGGCAGACGTTTATCAACATCCTACTATGCACGGGGCCCCGTTTTATATGACCCTGTAGGATGGGACCCCGCTGAGAGCACCCCTCGTCTAAAGGGACTGAGCACACAGACACACTGCCCAGGGTAGAGTCGGAAGCGTACGCAAGGTGCCCACCGAGGGCCGGGGAGCGTGAGTTGAGCTGAGAACGAGGGTCTGCTGCCCTCTTTCAGATCCAGCTCCGGGACAGCAGGTCTGTCCTCAGGGTGGGGACTGGCGGTGAAGGACTCTTTTGGAAGATTCGGACAACAGGCTGTGATATCTGTGGCTGGACGGCGGCTGGGAAGTGCTTTCTTTTTTTCCACTCAGGAGCCCAGACTGAACACAGGGCTCGGGAAGGCGCAGGGCCGACAGCCAAACGGCAGCCTCGCGCGGGTCAGAGCTCACGCAGCGCAGGGAGCCCAGACTGAGACACGGCTCAAGCTGGGGCTAGTTAAGGAACAGGTGTCCTCTGCAAATTAGTTCCTGCCAGACTCAGCCTCCGGGGTGGCGAAGGACAGAGGATCCGGCGGCGGCATGTCTGGCCTCACCGTGGTGTGGACGCGGGGTCTGGGGGACGAAATGGCCCTGGTGGCCCGACGGTCCAGCTGACCAGCCAAGCTTGGCACCTTCTGTTCTCCCTTTTCTTTTACAAAAAGAAGAAATTAAAAGCCGAGAGACGGCCTGTCCTCCTGGGTCTTCTTGTCCAGCCTGTATGACGTTATAAATCACCTGGCTCCCGAGCCATTTCCCAACACCCCAATGCCATTGATCAGTTCAAGTTCGGTCTCGTTCAAGGACTCTGCGAGCCCGACGCATGACAGGAGGTAGGGACACCGACTGCTGTAGCCGAGTGTGCTTCTTTTTTTTCTATAAATTTATTTATTTTATTTATTCATTTTTCGCTGCGTTGGGTCTTCCTTGCTGCGCGTGGGCTTTCTCGAGTTGCGGTGAGTGGGGGCTACTCTTCGTTGCGGTGTGTGGGCTTCTCACTGCAGTGGCTTCTCTTGTTGCGGAGCACGGGCTCTAGGCGCGTGGGCTTCAGTAGTTGTGGCTCGCGGGCTCCAGAGCGCAGGCTCAGTAGTTGCGGCGCACGGGCTTAGTTGCTCCGCGGCATGTGGGGTCTTCCTGGACCAGGGCTCAAACCCATGTCCCCTGCATTGGTGGGTGGATTCTTATCCACTGCACCACCAGGGAAGTCCTGAATGTGTTTCTTTAAAAAAAAAAAAAAAGAACAATTCTTTGGTTTCTAATGAAACCTTCAAACTGGTCACTGGGACTCTGAGACAGACCCGGGAGGGTGCAAACAGGGCCACCCATGTGCCTCTCTCTTCTGGCTGCTGAGTTTAGATGTGCCCTGTGGCAACCCTGCCGGTCCTGACGCACAGGACGCAGCTCACGTCCTCAGGCACGGCCGGCAACGCTTGGCCACGGCTCTTACAGTGTCCCGGTGGCACCATGAACTTGACACGGAGTCTAGAACTCAGTGCTGCCTCTCCGCCCACATCCCCAGGCGGGTTAAGGGCACCACCCACGTCCACCTGCTCCCACTCCGAACTTCCAACTACCCCTGACCCCTTCCTCACTCTGTGCTGATGTCCCATGACCGCTGTAACTTGCTGGCTTAAAACCGCAGGGACGTGTTCTTTGTAGTCCTGGAGGGGACACGGGGAACACGGAGCAAGGGCTCCTAACCCAGCCCGGGAGGGGCCGGGGAGCGGGGGGACACAGGGGTAACAATACATAAAGTAAGAGGAATCAGGTGGGCAGAGGGCTGCGGGCAGTTCAGGACTGGGGAGCTGTCGGGCCCCTTTGTCCCTGTCCTCTCCCTCCTGGGCCCAAGCCAGCTGGTGTCAGGGCCGCCTCCCCACTGTCAGCCCCAACCATACTTCACTTGTGATGAGCGAAGGGCTCATCGCTTCAGACGACAAAGTCCAGTGGCCCCATGATCTGGTGCCGGCTGCCTTTCTCAACCTCGTCTCTGGAGACATCACCCCCGAGAGCCTACGGGCGTGAGTCCCCGACTTGCCCGCCCCCTCCGGCTGCTGGGCCTTTGCTCGGCAAGCTCGTCACACCAGTTCTGCGGGTCAGGGTCCCGCTCAAAAGTCTGCTCCTTCACCCTTGTCTCCTGAGTCCCCTCACTGGAGTGGGCAGAGTTTCCCTGCACATCTGTGTCCCCCATGGGACTGAGCTGACCGGGCACATGCCTAGAGGGTGGGGTGGGCAGGGATGAGCCCGTTTCTCCAGCCTCTGCCAGAAATAAGACCCGGCGACAGGGGAATAAAGACAGTCCTAACCTAACTCCCAGCTCCCGGTCCACCAGAGGCAGGAGTCAGTGTCTGGGAGACGCGAGGAAGGCCAGGGGGGCTGCGCTCCGAGATGCCTGGGACAGGAGGTTCCCTGGACAGGACGGCGGCTTTGCTGAGACTCCGAAGTACAGACGCTCAGGCCCGCACGAGCCGGCTGGCCTCGGGGAACCCAAGGCTCGTCTCCAACTGGAGCCACCGCCTTCCTCTTGGGAAACAGCCGCAGCTACGGGACGGGAGAGAGGAACACACGCTGTGCTGCTTCGGAGAGCACCTTTCAATCAGGGTCCCTTGCTCAGAAGTGCGGAGGCTAAGCTGCGCCCACTGCCCTCGGAGAGGAGAGACCCCCAGTGCAACTCAATCTTGCTTCACACACAGAATGAGCCCGGGATCGGCCATGTGCTACGTCCTTTGCTCAATGGTGCAAAATGAGAAAGCGGGAGCGAGTCAGAATCGGGGCAAAGTAGTAAAGCAGTTTGCTGCCTGTCTCCCCACCCCCAAACTTCTCTGTAAGTTTAGCTGCCCAGAGAATGAAAATGTTAATTTGGTGGGAATCCCAAATTAGACGCCAGGGGACCTGGGTGCCAAGTCTCTGGGCTCCGCCTTCTGCCCGTGCATCTGTCACGTCAGCCTCAGCCCCGTCCTCCCAGCTGCCGCTCCTGTTAACCACCCATCACATCAAAGGGGTCCCGTGATGAGGTCGCTGCCCAGGGCTGCAGACCCCCCGAGCTTCACAAAGTGCTCACACAGGCACGGTCTCACGTCACGCTCACTGCCATCTGTGAGGTCACCAGGTAGCTGACGATGTCTCATTTTACTGACAAGGGGGCGGAGGGACTGGAGAGGTTGGGTGACAGGGTAAGGAAGTGGCAGAGGGGACTGGGGGGTCTCCTGGCCCTCTGCCCCGACCGCTGTGATCCACACACCGCATCCTGTGTGAGGCCGCCTTCCCCTCTGACACCTGCTTTCCCCACATCAAGCTAATTCTCACCCTCATGCCTTAACCCTCGTGATTCCTCCTGCTGGCAAAGAATTTCCTCTCTACCTTCCTTATTCCTATCACCTTTCAAGCCCTGCTCAAGTGCCGGTCTCCCCTGCAAGTTTCTCCAAATGTTTTATTCCTCCCTGGGGGCTCCTGACTGAATCACCGAACGCGCGGTCGGTACCACATCACGTAATCCTTGTAGGTTCTGTGTCGCTCCTTGTTCGTGGGCTGCTTGTGCCACCAGCAGAGGGTAAGCGCCATGATGGCGAGCTCTGCATCTCTCGGCACACGTGAGATGCTCAGTGAGTAAACATTTACAGCATGCACTGAACTTGGTGGAGGAGGTGCCTGACAGAGGCAGGTTTACTCCTGCAGGGCGGGAAGAGACCACCCCAGTCTTGCTGACTCGCCTTGTACCCTCTGTCACGGGCAGCATCCGGGCTGGCAGACCAAGCGGCATGTGGGTATGCAGAAGTCACCCGCTCGCCGGAAAGCAGTTCACTTTGTCAGGGAAGAAGCTCCCTTCCCAGAACAGTTGTGAAATCAACGTGCTCTGATTTAGGAAGAGTGCATGGAAATGGCATCGCTCCGAGCACGCAGCTGGCTCCAGGGGAGGGTGAGACGCAGCCCCGATGAGGAGGAAAAGGCCCGTCTGAGATGAGTTCGTGTACTCGGCTGCCCGCCGTCAGCAGTATCTCCCAGGACGCCCACTGAGGAAGAGGTGATGTCTTACAAGAAACCTAAAGTCAAGAACCTATACGTCTTCAGAGGAGCGGCTCTTCCCTCTCCTACTTCTGGGAGACAGTGGATTCATGGTTCCCCAAGAGCCGTACACCGGCCACCCACCAGTTCTTTTTTTTTTTGTGGTACGCGGGCCTCTCACTGTTGTGGCCTCTCCCGTTGCGGAGCACAGGCTCCGGATGCGCAGGCTCAGCGGCCATGGCTCACGGGCCCAGCCGCTCCGCGGCATGTGGGATCTTCCCGGACCGGGGCACGAACCCGCGTCCCCTGCATCAGCAGGCAGACTCTCAACCACTGCGCCACCAGGGAAGCCCGGGACCATAGTTTTTAATTAGAACTTAAACTTGGATGAAATTCAACAACACCCATAAGTCCATCTCATTCCCCTCGAAAAAGGGGTGCGGGCAGGAGATACAGGGCATGCTCTTCTTCGAGGAAAGGGAAGCAGGAGAGAATGATGTGCTAAAGTGATGGCCACCGTACAGGACAAACGTCCTAAGAGCCTCTGGGCAACTCCATGGGACAAAGGGCGATACACCAATCACCTCCCCTAACAAGTGACAGTGAGAAAACATCCTAGAAGAGCAGCGGAACAGTCAGCCGACTGCTGACCCAACAGGGGAGGGTCCCTCCCAGCCCTGCCCCCGACATTGGCGTGAGCAAAGGGATAGGATTCGGGGGGACAAAGGCCAGATGGTCAGGGAAGCCAGCAGTGGCCCTCAAAGCACCAAGGCAACGCTTCTGCGCTGTCCCATCGTTCCCGGGCCGAGAGAGGGCTTGCAGCTGAAGGAGGTGACGCCCTGCCTGGCTGGGTAACTGGCTGGACGGCCAGTCCTTGGACTGCCTGCTTACCTACTTATTTCCCTCTAAAAATAAGCATCTTTTTGGTTTGTCTGTGGCTCCCATGGTATAGTGAGATGGAGCTTCCCAGAGACAGGAACTCAGGCATCAGCACCTTTCTCTCACTTCAGCTGTCAGTTCCTGACTTTCAACATAAAAGAGCGGCAGATCCACTTGCAGCCTTCTTGTACTGGGGCGCTGCGGGGACTCCGACTTCTCTTGTTAATCTAGCAGGGGTGACGAAGCAAAAAGTCTTGGAAGGGGGAATGGCGCTATGCTGCCTGATCTACCTAAACACACAGGGACCCGTGGGGCTGACGACCCAGTACACGGGGCCCCAGGGAGCCAGTTCACTCAGAGGTGGCCACACACCGAGGGCACGGCTGAGCTCTGTGGACTGGTCCTGGAGGTTCCTTCAAATGACAAAGGAAACGGACGCCCTGCTGCTGACAGGGCTGTCCTTGTTGGGCGCTAAGGGTTAAGGGTTAATTGGGGTTAATGGAAACTCAGCACGAACCCGTCCCTAGACGGGAGCTGAACTTTCAACGCGTCCTTGAGGTGCAGCGAAGAAATGCTCAAGATTCTATTTTTATCCCTCAAGTGGCTGTGAACGTTTTGGTTTGGGAGTTTGTATTTTCCCAACTTGAATGACAATGTCTGGTGATCCAGCCACGAGAAGAAGGTGCGTTCTGAGGCAGTGAAGGACAGCGGAGGGACCAGAGGCTTCGGGGTCACATGCTCAGGGCGGGGGTCTGAATCCTAATGTTGTCCCAGCTAACAGCGAGACCCTAGAGCACTTGTGAACTTCCCAGAGCACGTTACGTGTGCAGAGAAGGTACTCGATACACAGCAGCCCTGGCCGGGTGACCCCAACAAGGATCAGCACACCCTTGCGGTATCACAGCCCACCTGTCCTCCCAACATCCCGGGAGGGGGAATTGGAACAAGTGAAGCCGAGTGACGACCTCCGGCCACAGAATGTTAGGTCGATACTATTCCCATTGGACTTCCAGCACCTCCATCCCAAGCGCTCTTCAGGGGGAGTTCAAGTTCTCAAGTACCAAGCATGAAGGATCAGTCATGATGCAGATGCAATGCATGATGTGAGGGAATGAGAACAGGGGGTAGGGCTGGAGCGGCGTCAGCAGCTCGTGCACTGGACCCAGCGAACCGTCCACCAGCACAGCCTCTCTGCCCAAACCCTGAGACGAGAGGCATCGCGCCACCTAGAGGAGGTCACCTGATCCTGCAGGAGGACCGGCAAACTCACAGGAAGCTCTGAGAATGAGGTTTCAGAAATGACAACCTTCCCCGACAGGGCAGGGAGGGGCTGACCCCGAGAGCGTGAAGAGCCCTGCTGTGGGAGGGGGGTCCTGCCAGGATAGACTGCTGGGCTTCAGACGACCAAGCCAGCAACGATGGGGGCGCTGCCAACCTCTTACTCACCGGTCCCTCCAATACGCTTACCTGGTGGAGAAGGAGTGATGGAGACGGATGGAGGCTGGACGCCTCTCCAGCCTTGCAGGCATGGCCTGTCAGACAGGCACCCTCCCCAGATGCGCTGCTTAGGGCGAGTAACCCTGTCTTAGTGTCCCTGGGTCCCTCCCCAGCTTCCCCAACCCTCACCTAGAAGGTACTTCAGAGATGCTTGCTGAATGGGTTGAAAGACTGAAAGATTCAGGTGATGCCTGAAGGTGAAAGTGGAGGAGGGCTAGGACTTCCCTGGTGGCGCAGTGGTTGGGAATCTGCCTGCTGGTGCGGGGGACACGGGTTCGATCCCTGGTCCGGGAATATTCCACATGCCGCAGAGCAGCTAGGTCCGTGAGCCACAACTACTGAGCCTGCGCTCTAGAGCCCAGAAGCCACAACTACTGAGCCCACGCGCCTAGACCCTGTGCTCCACAAAAACAGAAGCCATGGCAATAAGAAGCCCGTGCACGGCAACGAAGAGCAGCCCCCGCTCATTGCAACTAGAGAAAGCCAGCGTGCAGCAACGAAGATTCAATGCAGCCAAAAATAAATAAATTTAAAATAAATTTAAAAGAAAGTGGAGGGTTGACGCCCAGATATTCTAAAGCAGCGTGTGATTCTGGAGCATAGATGTCAACTCTATAAACCCAGCTGTTATCTCATGACGCCCTTCAGCAGAAAACAAAGTCCACTCCTGTCAAACAATTCAGCCCCATTCGGACTGAGTGAGCTCCGAGACTCCGTAACATCTGTAGCGCTCATCAAAAGGTGGGCGCGTGCTGCCGGCAGACACTAAGCCCAGGAGAGCAAGGCGCCGAGCCCCAGGCCGAGGCCAGAAGTTAAGATTCCCCAGGGAGTTCTTAAGTAGCCACTGAGCTACAGAACAGAGGCAAGAAACCAAACCCACACGGCAGGAACTCGCCCGTCTGTCAGACCCGGGGATCAGGGGGCTGGCCGGGAGAAAAGACCTCTCCCCACGCACAATTCACCGAGAAGAGGATGAAATGCTGGGGCACCTTCCCGGCAGCAACACAGACTGGCCAGGGCGGGGGTGCCTGAACAACCTCTGCCAAGGTACTGGTGAACACGCTCTTTGTCTCTGATACCGGGGAGCCTGGGAGTGATTTCGGGGAGGGACCACAGAAGGGGTGGCTGCTCCCAACCCCGTGCACACGGGCAGCTCTGGCTGTCGAAGCCCAGAGTGCTGCCTCCTACAGGCTGTGAGTTCAGCCGCTTTGTGGCTGGGGAGGGGGCGGCCTGGAAGACAACGGCAGAGAGGCCCCCCGGACCGAGCCGACGCGGCAACTGCACAGGACGCGGGCTCCAGCTCTGAGAGGGGAGGGCTGGGCACAGGACGGCCCAGGCCCCCGGCGCATCGCTCCCCAGCTCTCAAGGAGCCTGGGTGATGCGATCTCAGCCCTGTCAGCCCGGAGACAACCATGCACGCAGAGGGCAGGTCTCAGGCTCGCTCTGTGACTCCCCAGACACACTGACTGAAAGGCTGCCCGGACTGTTTGACAGTTGAAAACATTCCCAGATCCCTCCCTCAAAGCTGCCTGCTTCCCTTTCTTTCAAGGCAGCTGGAAACAGAACAGACCTAGGAAAGAACCCAAATAACTATAACTTCCTTTTCCGAGCCCCCTTCTCTAAACAACCCCCCACCTTACTCAGATGAGATAGAAAATCCCTACTTAGGGACCTGAGGTTTGTACCCAGCTTTATGGTTTTTGCTCTGGGAGGCAAAAAAAAAAAAAAAAAAAGAGCATATCTCCTCCCGAGCCCATAGATGGTGAAAAAGATAGGTTGGGAAATTCATCCCAAACTTCTAAGATCAAGCACCGCGATGTCCTACCAAGGAGCCTGGCTGCTTCACGCAGTTTTAGAGATGGTGGGAGGAGCGACCTGGGAAGGGGTGAAATGTCAGCCCACGGGAGGCTCCTCCAGTGCAGGGTGGCCTGGCGTGTGCTGTGACCACTGCTGGAGGGAGCCCGGGTCTTTCCAGAACATACACTGTGGCTCCCAGCCAGTGGTCTCCACCATCACATCACAATCCCCTCACGGCCTCTGGAGTCAGGCGGCGTCCCATGCACCCGGTCCAGGTGTCATGCCCACATCACCTCCAAGCCCCCAGTTCTGAGGGGATGCTGCTGGCAGCGAGGGAGGGCTCTGCCCCCGACCAGGCCACTCTTCCGCCCAGAGCCTACTCCTGCTTCCTGACACTCCCCAGGGACTAAGCCACCTCTCAGAGAAGGAAGGCTCTGTGCGGGGGTGGGGAAGAAGGAGGCTCAGAGAACCAATGGGCAAGTGAACCAACATTACCGCGCGCCTACTGAGTGCCCAGACACAACAGTATTTTCCATCTAAGATCGCTTTTGAATCCTGACACCCTACAAGTCGGTTACTGTCTCCATCTTAAAAAAACTGACGTTGAGGGGGGTTAATTAACTTGTCTAAGATCTCATAATAACCAAGACAGCTGAGATCAGAGGTCAGGTTGTCTGTATCCAAGGCCCAGTCCTCCTTTGGAGCACTTGACTGCCTCCCTCGATTATGTCCTAGAGAAAGAGTCTCTCCAACACCCCCTCCATGTCCCTTCCAGGCTGGCTCCCAGGGCCGGGCCAGGAGGGCTGGGCTGGTCTGATGGCATCAGCCTGGCACGGCTGCTGCCGTCCTTGTGGTCTTATTGGAGGACAAGCCTGGGTGCCTGTGTCGTCTCTTTCTCAGCTGAAAAGCCAGATGGTAACCAGTGGTGGGCAGAGTTCCAAGGATTTGATGCCAGAGCTGCAACCCTTGTGATTTGGGGAGAAAAGATAAATATTGTGGAAAACCCACGCAGTCACTCACTCGATGATAAGCCATCAGGGTTTAAAAAGGACGGGCTGCCTTCTCACAGGTGTGAAAGAGACCGGGGCGGGGAGGGGAGGGTCCACTCCCCCCACCCTGCCACATCCAGGCGAAAGACCAAGGGGCTTGACCTTGAACTAGGTGGGCTTTAAGGACATTATGACAAGGAGCTGGGGAGGGACAGGGGGTGTGTGAGGATGTGGGAAGCGGGGTGAAACAGGTGGAAGGCTGGGGGCTCTGCCTGGGGAAAAAGACTGGACTTTGGAGATGGTACCTGTTCTAATACTTCACTTCTCACACTCCAGGTGCCAAGAGGTGGCAGAGAAGGAGATGGGTGGTGAGCCATCCTCGACCTCCTGGCACCTGGATGGCTTTGGACTGCTCTCCGCTACCTTCAGCCGCCAAAGATAGGGGGCCCCTAAGCCCTCGCTGAGGGGCAGCTTCTGTCCCAGCACCAAGGAGCAGAGGACGGCCATGCCTCTGGGGAAGGAGGGGTCGGCTGGACGGGGAGGTTTTCTGGCCAGAGCAGCGGCCGCCAGCTGTGGTGAGCCCTGGGCGTCAGCAGGCCCAAGGGCTGATGGAGGGCCTCGCACCCGTGCCCGGCCGCAGACCCCGTGGCGGCCCGCCTGAAGGGTCTCGTCCACTCAGATGCTCGTGGAGCAACCCCCCTGCGGGCAGCCCCGTGCTGGCTCTGGACTGAAAGGTGGATAAGGCACGGCCCTAACCTCGAGGAGCTCACGGTGAGGCCAAGGGAGCCGTGAAAGTACCCGGCGTCTGTGGAGGACAGTGGCCAGTGAGGGTGGGGCGGTGGTGAGAGAGAAAGTTCCAGAAGGAGATTAGAGCAGACCACGTCCCGTGAAGGAGTTCAGAGCTGCCTTGCAGAGAGGAGTTTCTAGAGGATTTTAAGTACGGAGATGGCAGTCAGATTTACCTAAAACCAGGCTGAAAGAATGAAATGTCAGAAACAGAAACGCCTCAGGACCCTGGGGCAATCCTCACGCTGGGAGGAGGTACCTCTCCTTGGACAAGCAGCCCCGGCGCCCGGGCTCCAAGGCCCCCCTCGGAATCCCCCGCGTGGGAGTCCTCTCTGTTCTCACGGGAGGAGATCTGAAAGGGACTTGGAACGTTAGAACTGTAAGTTCTGGGGGCCAGAGGAGAGGGGGCACGGCCGGGACTCCCCGTCCAGCTGGGTGCAGTGACAGATGCATGGAAACGTTGACCCAGGGCTTCGCGGTGAGCCCGAGCAAGGAGGTGCACAAGCCCAGGGCAGGCTCTGAAGCAGCCCTCTACGGCAGGAAGAGAACAGGTCTCACGGGGGAGGCAGGGCTCTGCTAACGGGCAGCAGAGTTTGAAAGCCCCAGAAGAGCGCGGCAACCTCTCCTCGGGCTCAGTGAACAGCTGCACAGATGACAACTTCCTGGGCACCGCAGGCTGGGTTGACCCCTTCCCACTTTTTAGTCACTGAAATCTGTCTGCAGAGAAGCAAACCCAGCTCTGTGGCCCGGTCTATTTCTGCTGGCTGTCAAATAAGGGGAGAGGATGGGTACCTGGCGTCCCTCCCCCAGAGCCGGCTGAACTTACACGCTGCCTCACAGACACGAGGAAGCTGGAGCTACTGGCCCCATGATCCAGGGGCTGGGGAACAGCTGCCGCGGCCAGACTAGAGGTCAACTGGGCCTTACAGGTCCTCAGAACAGGAGGACTTGAGGGGAACGGGGGGCAGGTAACACCCCATATCATGGACTGTGTTATGAGTAACAGGGGCTGGGGAGCCTCTGGGCTCTCAGCTCCCTCGGAAAAAAGCACCCACACCCCCAACCACCGGATTCTGTCAAGAACGAAGCTGCTCAGATACCCTGGGTGCTGGGCGGGACGTGAGCCCCGTGGACCCTTAGGACCCGCAGGGCTGTTAGCGCCTCCAGTAACCTGCTGGAATCTGACTGCTTCCGCTGGCCCCGCCCCGGGGACACGAGGAGGCGGAGCCATTGCCCTCTGTCACCTCAACTGCCTGATGCCTGCGTGATGCTCCAGGAGAGGTGCCGGATAATCACTGCGGATGCGCAGGCACCCCTCCCACACACAACTCTTCCCGCTCATCTCTGCGCAGGAAGAGCGGGGCCAGGGCTGGAGCGGAGGGAGGGAAGGAAGTCAGGCCCCGGGACGCGGAAGCCCTGCAGAGAGCACGGGGCGGACTGGCTCCACCTCTCCCCTGCTGACCCCCGACCTCGAAATAAACGGAAAGCAGCAGGATTCTTTGCGGGGTACCGAGTAACCTTGGAGGTGGGGAGGGAGGGGAGCCGGCAAGGCAAGGGGGCTGATTAACGAGCTCCGTGGAGTCGGGTGTGAGAAATCACGCTAAGGACCCCCGGCTCCCTCCCTAGTGGATGGTCAGAGACCAGGGCCTCTCTGTGGGGCTGGCACGCTGTGGGCTCCAGGAGGAAGGGACCGGGCAGGACCTGTTGGCCACAGGTAACAAAGCAGCCGCTGGCAAAGGGGTACTGCTGGAGGCCCTCTTCTCCTGGGGACACTCAAAGTCTGAAACCAGTCTGGTCAGAGCTGGAGTGCAGCTGCTTCCTGTCTGCAGTGACGCGCCGGAAGCCAGGCTGGAGACCTGCGACGCCTGCCCTGTCTCTCCCTGGAGGAGGCTCGGCGGGGCCCTGACCGCTGCCTCTTCAGCTGCAGCTTGGGGAGCAGATCCAAGGGAGACCAGAGCAGGCCTCTCCCCGGGAGGCTGGGTGTCAGCAAGACCACTTATCGCTGCGAGAGGGCCTCGGCCAGCAGACTTTCTCAAAGGGCAGAGGACACAGAATCACCCTCAGAACAGGTGGAAAATGCAGATTCCTGGGCCTTGCGGTCCTAGGTGCTGCTACATTAGGCCTGGGGTGCAACCCAGGGATCTGTATTTTTAATAAGTACCAGCGGTCCTGGAACCAAGCTCTGAGACTCAGTTGAGGTTATTGTTCCTGACCGGGGGTGGGGAGAGGGCTGGGCAGTGTCCCTGGAGGCTGGTGACCCACCCCTCAGGTACAGCACAGCCTCCTGAAACAGCAGCGAGAAGTTCTGCTGCCAGAACTGCTTGGGTGTCACAAACTGTGGGGGGGCCTTCCAGCCCTGGTCAGCATCTAACCTGGCCCGGCAGCCTCTTCCCTCCTCCTGTCCAGGTTTCCAGAGAGCGTCTCAATCTGCGGCTAAAGGAAGTTCTTCCTGTAGCTCAACTCAACGTGCCCTGCTGTGCTCTGTGACCCTTCCTTCTGGCTTCACACAGCATCTGCTCAGCAGTGCCCTCTGCGGTACCTCCCTTTGCACACGAAGGCTTATTAAAACGTACCTTGGCCTACTCTTGGCTAATTCACGAGACATCCCAAGTTTGTGCTACTTAATCGGATGTCATCATTGATATGCACCCTAGTTGTTCAGCTCTGCCTAATCACGTCCGTGTGCCAGGCACCCTTCTGCTGGCTGAGAACGCTTCGGGGTTCCTTAGCTGCCGCTTTCTCCTCGGGGCCAGCCTGCAGGCTGGGGAACGTGCCCATGGATACTTTTAGTCTCCGCACGGTTTGCTGGGCCTCCGGTTGGGACACCAGCCACATGGCGGAGCACGCTTATTACTTTAGAATGAGCGCTTTATTTAATTAAACAATTACTGCCAGGGCCCTGGGACACTATTTAGAAAGACGGCAGATTCTGTTTATAACAGACACCCTGTAACAGAGAGCAAGCATCATTCAGGGGGTAGCACAGCCTCACAGAAGTCAGCAGGGCCGTCGCGAGGACCACGGATTCAGCTATGGAATGAAAGCATCAGAGAGACATGGAGCTGAAGGAGGAACATGGTTTAGCGTAAACAGTTTTGACCCTCCTTAGCACAAGATGTTTAAGAACATTCCATATTACTCTTAAAACAACTGGAAGGCTGCTGTATTTCCTATAGTTCTTTCTTATACTTTTTGGGAAATGAAGCCAAAAAAAGGAGCAGCGGAGAGTAAGGATCTGAACTTGACAACTGGGACATTTCCTTAAAGAATACAAAGTCATTTTTTTTAGCTCTTTGCCCAGAAATGGGAGGTCTGCAAGCAGAGGGGATGCAGAGTCTGGAGATGGCCTCAGCTGTGGCGTTTTGGGAGTTTGCCTAGAGCAGCTTCCGAGGGGACTGACTAAAAGCACACAGACGTGGACACACACACCTGGGTCAGTGGCCAGGACCAGCCCGGGGAGATCATGAAGCAGGGACAGCAGCTCTGCATCACGATCACGCTGCGCACGAATAAAGAAGCCTCCAGCTTAGGGCGTGCCCGGGATCAGCGTGAAGTGTGGGTAAAAACGGTCCTGCAAGAGCACAGTGCAGAAGGTCCCCAGCAGGGATGAACACTCCCCAGGGAGACTTATCTGGAAGTTTCCCAACCAAACTGGCCTGTGCATGAGTGTGGGTCGTGGGTACATTCTTAAGCTCCGTGACGCTTCCCTGGCCTGGGGCCCCGTGTGTGTGCACGGGCGTGTGTGTGTGTGTATCCGTCTGTCTGTGATGTCCACGCCAACCCCACGTCGGCCTATTTCTCCGTGAAATGGGCTCTGGACTCCTGCACTTTACATACAAACATGTGGATACGCTTTACCCAAGAGATGGGTCTCTAAAAGTTCTATTTATAGACACTTAATTTCCACAGAATAACGTTTTACGCGCACTAGGGAAAGTAAGTGCTCGAGAGAGACGCGGCGAGCCCTTCTGCAAAGTATCGAATTGTTCTGTAACAAATGATTACCCGCTGAGTTCGTTTTATACGTTGGGATTTTCATATCCTGGGGCTTCTTACAAGCCGAGTCTGCTGGCAGGGGCCGTCCGGTTGTGGCGCACAGATGACTTTCCCCATCGCAGTGCCCGTCCCTGAGTGAACTGGGGAAGGGGGCGGGGAGAAAGGACGAGACACCAGACGAGCCAAACCGACAGTTTCCCACGTGCCCGGGGTAAAAGTGGCCTGTGCCCTGGGCAAGTCCTATTGTAAGGATGTACTCGTTACTTTCCAGACGACGGAGACGGGGGCAGAGGTCGGGGACATTCTAACAGGGTCAGAGAGACACTCGAGCTGCCGCTGTGAGAAGGGGGTCTGGGCAGTTCACCTGGCTCAGGAGCTACCACCGAGTTCCCTTCATCCACTAGGACGGAAGAAAGGCCAGAGGACTCGAGCTCAGCCGGTGAGCCGCTTCCAGGGCTCGTGGAGGGGGTGGTGTGGACTGTCTTGTGATCCTGACGCCCGTCACCTGCTATCTTTACCGGGAGCTCGGAGCGGATGGCACAGGGGAGTCAGCGCCGTCCTCTAAGCTGGTGTGTCAGGCATCAGCCATCGCAGAGGCAGGACGTGGGGGGTGATGGATGGCGAGCTTAACGCTGGCGGACAGAACCCATGTCCCCGAGAGCCGCGTTAAAAATAAAAACAGTCCTCTCACTGAGCCGGAGGGAGCTCGGGCCAAACACCCCAAGGCACTGGGGGTCAGGGAGGAGGGGGTCACCGTGGTCCAGCGAGGCGCTACCCAGGTCTCCTCGGAAAGGTGAGGGCTGGTCCTGAGCAATGCTGGGCAGCAGCTGGGTTGGCACTGGGGACGGACCGGACGCTGTGCCCAGACACCAGTAGCAGTGGGGGGGGCGGTGACGGGGGTGCCCCTGGGGTCCCTTGGCAGGAGCTGGAGAGACAAGCCATAGTGTCAGAGTGAGTGACAGCATGATCTGAACTTCATTTAGAAAGGGCTGGGGGGGGGGATGGAAAGCACAATGAAACACAAGCAGCCATTCCCTGGATGAGCCATAGAGACAGCTTCCTAGGAAAGGAAGGGAGGGAGGGAGGGAGGGAGGAAGGAGGAAAACTGCAGGCCTGCCCCTGTATTGTTGATATCCTTGAGAAAGAAGAGACAAGCCGATCCTTTAAAGTCAGTCCTTTCAACCTGAGCGCCAGCCACTGTTTGAAGTTAGAATTTGCTCAGCAGGAGCGCCTGCCTGTCTGCAGACTGGGTACATGCAGTTTTAGGGTGTTGGGCAGAAATGCTTTCTTCCTTGAGACCCAGGACCGTGGGCTGAAAGCAGAGGCTCGGCACTTGGGGGGCTAGCACCCTGAGACACAAGGCCTCCCGGGGGGCCAGATGAGCTGGCAGACGACCGACGACCCCCCACCAAGTCGGGGTGGGACCGGCCTGGGTCGGGAGAGCTACTCTGCTCGCCGCACCTGCAGGGGGTTGCCCAGCATGACCGGCATCTTCCCACCGGCGAGCGGCGAGGAAAGGGTGAAGCACAACAAAACTGACCTTCCAGGAGCCTCCAGAACCAAACGAGGAGCTGATATCAGGGTTAGGAAGGGAGGAAAGGAAGGGAAAGAAGACGGGCTTCCCTGGTAGCCCAGGTAGGTCCCCAAACAGTCCCCATCCTATGAGGGAGGTGCCTTGACGTCCCAGACCCTGTAAGCAACCCACTTCTTGCCCAGGTGGCCGGGAACCTCCTCTTGTCTTGTTCCGCTTTGGTGCTGGGCTAGGTCCCAACCCACAGGAGGCAGACAGGAAGGCGATGTCCCCAAAGAAGGGAAACTGCCACTGGTCCGTTTACTGCACTTAGGGCCCTGCTCTCCATCTGCGGACGGAGCCAACCCATCAGACTCCTGCATGAAGACGGCCCATCCTGGGAGCACTGCGCTTGCCCTCCAGGACCACCCTGCCTGTCTCGCCATGGTCTCTGCTTCCTTCCGGGTTCCCCACGTTGTGCAAATCCAGGGGCGGCGCTCACACTGTCTCCTACTGGGGCTGTGCTCTAGGGGCACAGGCTGGTGCCCCTGGAGGTGTCCCCGAGAGTCCCCAGGTCTCGTGAAGTCACTGCTGCCGCTGAGCCTTGTTGCTTCACACTAACTTTCCCTCCTCACTGATCCTGAAGGCGTCTAGACCACCTCCTGCCCCAGCGTCGCTAAGAATAAACATTCAAGCAATGGCAGTGGTGACCCACTTATTAGCAGATGCCACAGTTCCAGGGTACCGTGGTTGCTATTGAAAGAACAGAGAGAGAGACGGTGGCAGGGAAGGGAGACGTCCTTGGGCAGACGCTCTGAGTTCCAGCGCTACTCGAGTGAACGGAAGAAGCCCATCTCGCTACCCAGGAGTGAGGGACGGCAGGAAGACAGCAGGTCAGTCAGGCAGATGGGCAGGATGCGCAGACACAGGTCACTGAGCAGATGCCATCCTGGGGCAGCGTCGCCCCAACCTCTGCAAACGTCAGGCTCCCAGGGCTGATGAGCACGCGTGACCTGCCCCCTCGTTTCTGGGCTCTCATCTCTGCCTCAGCTCAGAGACCCTGGGGAAGTCACGGTCTCCAAGTCTCAGTTTTCTCTGCTGTGAAATGGGATGAGGCCACAGACCTTACTGTTTGGAAACGAGAAGGTAACGGGTAACTCGCTACACTGACGCAAACCACACAGCAGGAAGGACCTGGCAGTGCTTGGCCTGGCGCCTCCGCGCGGGTACGTCACTCCGTTCTCCACCCCCCAACACAAGGGGTGTTTCTCCCCCGAATGGTACCGTTCTAGAAAGAGACTGTTGGGTTTTAAAAAGGGGATCGTGTGGCACCACTGGTGGCCCAGTGGTTAGGACTCTGTGCTCCCAATGCAGGGGGCCCGGGTTCGATCCCTGGTCCGGGAACTAGATCCCACATGCCCGCATCCCGCAACTAAGACCCGGAGCGGCCAAATAAATAAATAAAAATAAAAAGGGAAGCGCGCGCTGTTTAAACGTCGCCAGTGGCAGGGAATCGCGCGCTGTTTAAACGTCGCCAGTGGCAGGGAAGCGTTGCCGTGTGAGGCTGAGACAAGACGGATTCAGAAAACAGCCTCCTGCCAGAGGAGGAGAGACCACGACCCTTCACCGCTAACCTGAGCCCGAATCAGACTGACCTGCTCCTTTAGGAAGAGAGTTCAGCAGGCAGAACCCCCCCTGCAGCCCCCAACACATACCCTGTTTCTTCAAGGGGTGTCTGCAGGGAGAGGCCTCTCTGTCCGGCAGTGGGTGGCAGGTCACCTGCCAGGCTGCACCTCTCTCCCAGCTCAGCCCCAGACCCCGGAGGTGGACCTCACAGCTCCTGCGTTCAAGGCAGCACGGCAAGCCAGGGTGACCTTGTCCTGTCTCAAAGCAGCCCACGAGGGGCCCCCTGCCCCACGCTGCCAGTTTGCGGCTGGGTCTCCAGCCAGGATGAGCTCCGCTCTGCCATCTGCGGGCCCGGGTCTGCCCAGCCGGGGCCTGCTGGGCCGCCGGTGCCGCAGCGGCACCTGTCCACCTGTAAGCTGTGGAGGCCGCTCCTGCCGGCAGTGAGGAGGCTTCAGCACTCGGGGAGTCCCGCTGTCCCCCCAGGACTTCCCTCTGACACTCTCCAGGAGACGGTACCGACGGGGCCTGGGGCGCAAATGAGGCCGGACGGCCCTGCAGGAATGAGGAAGGAGAAAAAGAGCGCCGGGCAGTGCCCTTGACTCAAGGGGACAGCGACACACATCCTGCCTCCCAGACACTCAGGACAGTACGATTCCTGGATGGAACTCATTTGCATATGACCCTGCCATTCACCAGCAGCTCCTGACTCTTCCTCAGCACATAGGAAAATGAAATGCTAAATTCTGACTTTGTTTCCTACTCAAGCCAGAGATGTTCTGCAGAGAGATCCCATGACGTTCCCCAGCCTGGAGGCAAGGTTGCGGGTCTGAAAGCGCTGGGGCATCAACACTGTCCCATTTGATACTTCAAAGGAGCATGAGGGGTGGGCGGTGGGGCCCGGAAGATCAGATCCTGATGCTAATTCTCACGGGCCCTCATGACGGGGGCCCAGGTCCCTGCTGGCTCCAGCTGTGGCATCTTGCTGGGACGCCCTGGGGGCACATGTGACTCACGGGACCACCCCCACCTCACGGTGCCCTGCTCTGCGGCTACTTCAAGGAGGGAGAGGGAGAAACTGACTCATATCAGCTGCATGGGAATCACAGGATGTGGACAGAGGTCACAGGCTACGGGAGGGGGGGAGGAATTTTCCACTCATTGAGGTCAAGGGCTTCGGGAGGCGACTGGTAGCTGGTGGTAGAGAAAGCTCCCTTCTGACAAGTAATCATGATGCTACACAGGCTGGCCTCTGGAGATAGTTAATATCTCAAATATTCTCATTCTGTGTGTGCATCTCAGCAGCACTCCCGGGAAGACACAGAAGAGACTGCTTCCAGAGGACTTTCTAAAAATTAAGCCGTAAAGTTAAAGCCAGAAAAATACTGTCCTGGAATAGAAAAGAGGCTATTAGAGGTCCTTATGAACATGCAGGCCGGACAGGTGTATCGTGTACCTGAGACAGAGAAGTGGCGGTGCCTGGGGTGGGAAGGGGGCTTAAAACCCGCCCGCCTCCGTGGCCAATGCTGCAGCAACAAAACAGCTGGTAGAAAGAGGCGCGACGGGATTCTCTAGGTGGGATGGACCATCTTCCAAACACGAATGACGGGGGGGTGAGGGGAAAGGATGCCCCTCTTCTCCCATGATCTGAAGGGGCCACTTGGTGGAACAAGGATGCAGGGATGAGCCCCGCGGGCCGGACTTGGGAGGGGAAGATGCTGTTAGCACCTGTCACAGAGCGCCCAGGACGGAGGAAGGAAACCCACGTCTGCCAACCCCCTCCTTCAGTCGCTAGGCCGCTTCCGACTCACTAAGAGGGGGTGGCCTGCAGAGGGACAGAGGCCCCCCTCCCCCGGTATTTAGGGTCAGGAGGCACAGCTCTGTGGAAGCCGCGGACCCCGGGAGCCACATGCAAAGTTGTAAAGTAACTTCTGAGACAACGCGAAGGTCCACCTGCCCTGAATTTCTCCAAACCAGGCAGAAGAGCACGTCTGAACCGGAAACCTTCTGAGCCAACCGAAGTCCCCGGCAGTGGGAGGGTGTCAACCACCCAGAGAGAAGGGGCTCTGTTTCTGCTCAGCCCCGCCCCCTGCTATTTCGTGCAGCTTCTGTGGGCCCGGTGGCAATTAGCTTTATGAGCTGTAAGTGCAGCATCTGGGAGACAAAGGCTGTAATTAATGCCTGTCTGCTTTCCTGAAGGGCTCCTTCCATTCGGTCAGACAGTTATTGAAACTCGGGCAGGGAGGCTTCCATCATGTGGAAGGTTTATAGGAATGAGAGGAAGAACAGTTTAATAAGGCAGTAACGGTGCTGCTAAATAATTCATCGGGCCGATGGCGGCAGCAATATTCCCAGCACTCCGTGTCTGTTCTGCCGACGCGCGGGGGAATGAGCCAGGCAGACCCTGCACAGCCTCCAGCAGCGCCCCCGGTACAGACCTGCCTGAGGGGCTCCGCCGCTGACCCTCCATCCTGGACCTGCTCCCGGGTCTGTGCTGAGCCCCTGGGACCCTTTCTTCAACCTCCTCCTTCTGCCTGACTGTGCCGGTTAGAGATCCAGATGGGTCCTTACAATTACCAACACTTCTGCTAATTGTATCAATCACGGTTTGTTGAAAGCTGAGAGGCTAACAGGCCTCCGCTCTCCTGGGTTCTCCTGGTGGCCCTGCTGAGTTCTCTGCCTGCCCCCAAGGCTGGGGAAGTGGGGAAGGGGCCGGGAAATTAACCTGCCACCGAAGTCCCATCGGACCTCGGCTGAGATACGGTCCTCCTAGAAGACACCCTCCTAGCCGTAGCTGACCACCCGACTGCTCCAGAAACGCACAGAGGAAAACGAATCTCTCCCGGGGCTGGGGCCACAGGACTCCTGGGGTAGGTCGATAGGATAGGACTGGGAAGGTGAAACCACCATTCCGCTGTCCTTGGGGTTAACAAATTCAGAGCCACATAACACAGGTGGCGGGCCGCGGGAAGCTCTGCCAGGATAGGGATAATCAAGTCAAGAGGCCGACACCCTGAGCCTCCCTGTGAGGCCGGCTCTCCCGTGTCCCGCGTCCCGCTTCACAGCAGCTAAGTGGCTGCGTGTCAAGCTGTGTGTCGCCTAATGTACCTAAATCTGTGTCAGGGCTGAGGAGGGCCAGGAGGAAGCAGAGAGTATTAACAGACACCGCACAGGCGAAAGGGAACCATTTCTGAGTCGCGTCTGCAAAGCAGGCAGACAGACACCTGCCTCTGGTTTTGCGTCTTATTCCCCGAGACCCGTGGGACGCGCGTTATTCAGCTCCAATTCCCCCCTCCGCCCACCCCCGGCCCGCCCCCGGCACAAAGCACTCAAGACGGAGCCTGGACATTCATCTTCTTCCCTTGTCTGCGAGGAGCAGGGGAGACTGGGAGCGAGCTGGGCTGATCCCTCCTGATCTGGAGAGCTGTCTGTACCTGGGGTCAGCCGTGAGATGGCTCAGTCCCGCCTGCCTAGCCAGCAACCCCGGCGAGAGCTGTCTGTACCTGGGGTCAGCCGTGAGATGGCTCAGTCCCGCCTGCCTAGCCAGCAACCCCGGCATCCACTCACGTGCTCCTGGGCTGGCCGGGAGCAAGGTCAAAACAGGGAAAGTTTCCGGAAAGCCAGCCCTGGCCCTCTTACAGGGCTTTGATAAGCATGCCCTTCAAATCCCTAGATGAGTTTAGAAGAGTTCACGGCCCTGGAGCTGGCGCCAACGCCAATGCCAACTCGAAACCACACACGATGGAAGCCCGCTGGCCGGGACGCGCTGGGGCTGGCACTGTAGCCACGTGATCCACTTTCTGCCCGGGACCAAAGCCCCAGTCATTAGCCAGACTCTCCTCTCTGGGGAAAGTTCTAGCCGAGAGTGCAGGCGGGCGGCTCCCAGGCCCCTGGTCCCCCGGGCCAGCCTGCGAAACCACTCACCAGGTAGATGCGGTAGGCGTCCACGCGATGCAGGGGCCCCCAGCACGGGTCCGTGTCGTTGTACTTGGCCTCGGCCTCCACTCCGCAGGAGTCATTGCCCACGGCGCTGCTGAGAGAGAGAACAATGGCTCAGTGTGGGCCTCCCTGCCTGGCCGGGAGCAGAGAGAACCTGCCCTTACTGATCAGGGGCAACTGCCGCCCCCCCCGCCCCCAGCTGCAGCTTCAGGTTCCACGCTCTGACTCTCCACAAGCCACGTTTTTCTGTCTCTGGGGGCAGGCACCTTATTCCTTATTCCTGCTGCACTGTTTCCCGGCGACTGGTGGGAATCCCAGTCACCTTCCCAGCGGGGCAGGGATGGGGTCAGTGGTGAGCTGTGTGTCTCCGAAGGCCAGGACGCACAGCTGGCTGTGATGCGTGCAGAAAAGGGCCTCAGACATGATGGACTCGCTTGGTGTTGGGCTTCTACCCTGAGAAAACACTGCCCCGACTGCCCAAGGAAGCCCCTCTGGCTGCAGCTGGTGTGGGGGGCAGGGGGGACACTCACCAGGTCACCTGCATGAGAGAGAAGGGCACGGCGGCAGCATAGATGGCCAGGTCCCCATACAGGTAGATGATGATGCAGAAATAGAACAGGTTGACCCCCACTGAAAGCAACAAAACCATCGGTCAGGGAGCCACAGGGAGAAGCCGGCCTGCTTTTTTGATGACTACAGCTCTACCTCATCCACGGCTTTCGTTCTCCAAGCAGAGTGGGAAAACAACCCCCAAGTCCTGTTTCTCATTCTGGCTACCGACACTGAGATGCTGGCGGGAGACACATCTGCTCGAGACTGTCGCCCGGTGGTGAGCGGGACAGGATCAGAGAGGTTCTACATCCAGGGTGAGTGTGGGGCGTGGACTGGCCAGGGAGGACCTGGAGGCGTCTTCGCGCTCGGGACAAGCTGCCCGGAGGGGAGAAGGAGGGATGGCCTGAGTCAGGGCCTGAACCCCCGGGCTTGCCTGGACCAGGGCCTCCTTCGCAGCCGCACACAGGGCTCTAAGACGAAAGACTGAGAGATTGAAAAGAAGAGAACAGGAAGTGGCCCAGCTCTGGAAGCTGAAATCAGGAGGGTGAAAAGCTCTTGATTTCCAAAGACCAAGTGCCTCATTCTGAATGTGGCCCATCACCAAGCACCCTAGAGGAAGAAGGGTGGCCTGGGGCGCTGGGGAGGGAGACAGTGGCAGGAGTGGGACGGCTCACTTCCCTCCTCACGGGAAGCGTCTGCAGGGGAGGATGCTGACTTTGGAAGGCATGGGACGAGGAAGCTCCCTCTGCAGAGGCAAACCTTGGTCCCCTCTCCCTCCCGGAGGGGCCTGGACTGGCAGGCGGGAACTCAGGCTCTGCTCTTCATCCCATCGGCCTCTTCTCCTGACCCTGGCAAGTTCCTGACCGTCTCTCATCCTGTGCAGTGAGAAGAATTCAGCCAGTGCTAAATTCCGTACGTGATTCCAGCTACAGAGATCAGGGGTAGAAGTGCTGAAAAAAGCATCTGGGTCCTACAACCTCGGGGTCGTGGCCCCAGACGGCCAGTCTCAAACTCCCATTCAGACTGATTGCTTGGTTTTGGTTTCATTGATCTTAAGCTGCTGGAGTCTCCGAGAACAGAAAGAAAAATGAAGTGACAGTTCCCTTCTAATCCAGGTGGCTCAGATGAGCCTCTAGGTCCCGGGGGAAAGCCAGGGCCATGTTCCTCCTGGGCTATTTGAGGTCAGCTCTGCTCCTAGGAGCCTAGGCGGAAAAGACTCGGAAGATACAGTTCTTGAAAGAACCCTGGATGTCCAAGCTCAGTGGCCCCTGGCGTAGCTGCCACTCACCCCCAGGCTCCGAGCCCAGCCCCCGCTCATCTTTTCGCTCTGAGCCGTCGCTCCTGCAGGGAGGCACTGCCCCTCCCCACTCCCATCCTTTTCTCCATCTGCCATGGACTCATGTCCGCTGTTTATAAAACTGGCCCTCCCTGATCAATAAATTTCATTACGAGACACAAAGTGGGAGGATCAATGAACTTCCTTGAGGACGGCAATGACCAGGACTGGCATTTCTCATTACAAGGACTGAGTCTGGACCCCAAGGGAGACTTGTGTGGAGTGTGGCAGCCCTCCCAAAGGTGAAGGTGACGGTCTATGAATTAGGATAGAGCCGAGCAGTGGTTTCAACTGGGGGTGATTTTGTCCCCCACCCCCTACTGGGGACACTTGGCAAAGTCTGAGGACCTTTTTGATTGTCGCGACTGGGTGGTGCTACCGACGACTAGTGGGTAGAAGCCAGGGATGCTACTCAACATCCTACAACACACAGGGCAGGCCCTGCAATGAAGAAGGACCCAGTCACACAGCTCTAGTGGTGAGCTTGAGAAACCCAGGAGCAGGTGGGAAGAGAGCATCCTTTAAGTCTGAGCTGCTCTTGTACGAACGTGTTTATTTTCTATCAGATTTGGGTAAACTAGGAGTCTAGTCTGTGGGGCACACACACACACACACACACACACACACACACACACACACACACACACAAAGACAAAAAAAAACCAGGGCTTCCCTGGTGGCGCAGGGGTTAAGAATCCGCCTGCCACTGCAGGGGACACGGGTTCGAGCCCTGGTCCGGGAAGACCCCATGTGCCGCGGAGCAACTAAGCCCGTGCGCCACGACTACTGAGCCTGTGCTCTAGAGCCCGCGAGCCACACTACTGAGCCCGCGCGCCTAGAGCCCGTGCTCCACAACAAGAGAAGCCACTGCAATGAGAAGCCCGCGCACTGCAACTAAGAGTAGCCCCCGCTCGCCACAACTAGACAAAGCCTGCACGTAGCAATGAAAACCCAATACAGCCAAAAATAAATAAATAAATTAAAAAACAAAACAAAACCACAAGTTCCTAGAATTCTTAAAGAAATCAGGGCGGACTGTGAAACATGAAAATTAGGAAGGACGTTTAAGAGGTATGTGTCCCCCCTCCAACGTGCATTTTATTTCAGAAGCTTGCATTTGGGAGGAGGCTGTGCAGCAGCCAGAAGGGAATGTTTGCTTCTCTGATCTGAGTCTAACGAGACGGGGAGAGATAGAAACGGAACAAAGGAAAAGCACAGAAGTGCGCCAGACACAACCAATCTGGTTTTTTTTAATAAGTATATTTATTTTTACTTATTTATCTTTGGCTGTGTTGGGTTTTTGTTGCTGTGCGTGGGCCTTCTCTAATTGCGGCAAGTGGGGGCCACTCTTCATTGTGGTGCGTGGGCCTCTCACTGTGGTGGCTTCTCTTGTTGCGGAGCACGGGCCCTAGGCACACGGGCTTCAGTGGTTGTGGCACAGGCTCAGTAGTTGTGGCGCACGGGCTTAGTTGCTCCGCGGCATGTGGGATCTTCCCGGACCAGGGCTCAAACCCGTGTCCCCTGCATTGGCAGGTGGGTTCTTAACCACTGCGCCACCAGGAAAGCCCCCAATCTGGTTTTGATAAATTCTGAGAACCCTCAGTGAGGCCGGTCTGGTGGGGAGGACGGAGGGAGGCAGACCCCGAGGCAACCTCAATCAGGATCTTCTGTCACATCACACCATGGTGATAAACGGACCGCCGGATGTCCTAAGAAGCCATTGAGAAGATTCTAGATTCTAGTTTCCACAATCCCCCTCGGCTCTAACTTAGTGCGGCCACATTCAAGACAGGAAAGAACCAAGGCAGACGCTCCCCTCTGCAAACAGGGGCTTTGACGAAGGGGCACAAAATCTCCCAAGGTAACTGCAAGGTCAAGGATTTTTTGAGATGTGTCTGACTTTCTGTGAAGGATCGAACATTTTAAAAAACTAAACCCTAAATAGCTCATCTTCCAAAAGAACAAGATTTGGAACGGAGGTCTAAGCTATTGTTGCCGGAACCAACAAGGCAGCACCCGAGCTGGGTGCTATCCTTCGATCCCACCAAGCCGCAGGTGGAGCACGGGGAGAGGTCACGATTAGATGCGCAGAGTCCAGACAGCAGTCCTGAGCGTGGGCTCCTAGCACCCTCTGCTGGCCACCAGGAAGAGACACAGACACACACACACACAGACACACACAGACACACACACACACACACACACACACACACACACACACACACAACCCTACTGTCAGGATTAGATGCGCAGAGTCCAGATAGCAGTCCTGAGTGTGGGCTCCTAGCGCCCTCTGCTGGCCACCAGGAAGACACACACACACAGACACACACATACACCCCTACTGTCACAAGGTGGTTGCTGTGTCCTGGCCACCAGGAAGACACGCAGACACACACACAGACACGCAGGCAGGCAGACAGACAGACAGACAGACAGACACACACACACACACACACACACACACACACACACACACACACCCTGTCACAAGGTGGTTGCTCTGTCCTGTCCTAAACAGAACAGTACAGAAGAAAAGAGAAGACAAGTCAGAAGTAATCGAGCAGGAGGCACAGAACCACCAGCCGCCTCCACTGGCTTCCTTCCTTGGAAAGCTGCTTGGGACTCTCAACCTGTGTGAGCTGTAGTCGCTAAGCAGCTGCTTCTTTATTCCTGATGCGCTGACGAGCGGGCAGGAATCCAGGAAAAACCATGAAGTGGTTCATGTCTCTCAGCAAGGCGGTCTCCGGGTTGAGGATCTGCTCCCCCACCTCGCCTGCCCCGTCCCTAGTTGAGGTGGAACCCCCGCTCCGGCTGCCCCGGCCCCCAAGAAGGCATCAGCTCTGCCCCTGCCCATGCCCCACCTGGAGAAAGCACTCCCACCTTTATTGAAGAACATGGAGGCCATCTGCCCCATCTCCACCCGGTCTGTGATCTCAAAAAGGTTCGGAGATCCATGCCTCTCTGTGGAACCAAGAAGAAAGAGGAAGTGGTTTTTTTTTTTTTTTTCTCTCACAAGGAAAAGCTCTTAGAAGGGGTGCTGAGTTCACTGAATTCTCCAGAATAATGACATCCCAACGGGTTCAAACTCCTGAGAAAAGTTTTCCTAATGCTTCCTGCTTGAAACATTTTGAAATATCTAGAGGGACTTCCCTGGCGGTCCAGTGGTTCGGACTCCACACTTGCACTGCAGGGGGTGTGGGTTTGATCCCTGGTTGGGGAACTAAGATCCTGCCTGCCATGCGGCACGGCCATAAATAAATAGACTAAATTAAATAAGTAAATAAATACATAAATAAGTAAATAAATAAATCGTCTATAGAAAGGGATCCCAGGGGTGCTCACTGTGGGGTGAGAGGGAAGGCTGGGATGCTTCGCCCTGGCGCAACTGGAGTGTGTGCGTGTGTGGGTGTGTGGCTGAGTGTGTGTGTGTGTGTGCATGTGTGAGCGTGTGTGTGCGTGGGCGTGCAAGCGTGTGAGTGTGTGCACGTGTGTGCGCGTGAGGGCACGTGTGCGCGTGTGGGAGTGTGTGTTAGTGAGTGTGTGAGCGTGTGTGCGCGCACGTGTGAGGGCATGTGTTCGTGTGTGTGCGTGTGCGTGAGGGCGCGTGTGCACGTGTGTGTGTGTGTGTTGGGATAGGAGGAAGGACAGAGTCAGAGAACTGACATTTACTTGAGCTTCCAGGGGCCGAGGTGAAGGGACCTCCCCAAGCTGCACGCGCCAGTTGGCAGCGGAGACAGCAGGGCCGGTGCTCTGCTCTACTGTCCCATGGTGCCGTCCTCGGCTCAACCCTCAGGCGGTAAATGCCACAGCGTCTCTGTAGGGAGTCCCTGGGGCCCTCTCCACGAGTAAGGGAAAGCCCGCGAACCAGAGGGAAGCACGGGCCAGCCCAGAACCCCAGGACTTACGCACAGACAGGATGGGCCGCTTCTCTGCCCGCGCGTCGTTGTCCTGGGTGAGAACATCACTGTCGGAGGCCGTGGAGGAGCCATCGTCTTCCTCCTCCTGGGGAGGGGGGGGCACAGGGCGGATGAGAACAAACAAGGAAACAGAGGGCACACAGCTCTACAGCAACCCCCGGGGCGGCCAATGGACAGCCTGCTTCCTTTGTGATTTCCTTCTAGAAGGTACCTGATTAGGAAGCTTTCAACACTTCCCGGCTGTCACATTAGAGGGTCAGACACACGGGGAGGGAGAAGCTGCGGCACAGTTCCTGGGTACAAAGGTTCAGCATGACTGAGCCAGCTCAAGGCCGGGGTAGGAGGGACCAACAAGGGGATGTTAAAAGAGCAGAGACTGCATTTGTTCCGTAAGTTGACATGGCCGTGAACTTCAGCTCTGGGCTGGGGTCCTGGAGCCGTGCTGTGGTCAGGAGCCCTCCAGGCGTCGGGAGGGAGAGGACTGGCTGCTGAGGGCCACCTCTTTGCACACGACTGCCTGGGGGCACTGCCTGGGGCCAGGAGCAGCACACACACCTGATGGGTTTCCATCCTCTTCCAGCGGAGCTGAGCGTTGGCTGCCGCCATGGCCTCCACCACAAAGGTAGTTGTCACAAAACTGCAAGGGAAGGCCACGCGTTAACTGCGAAAGGCAGGGAGGAGTTTGGAGAAGGTACAAAATAAAAGGAAAAGCCATTTAAGACCTGACCCGACCAGTAAGCCCACAGCATTCTCTCTCCTGAGGAAGGGATGGCAACTTCTGAGATGGGTCTGACCTGATAAAAAAGCATGTGTGAATACGCGGTGCCTCTTGTGCTCTTCCTGACGTCTGTCTATACTTAGAATGTATTTCCAGTGCACTGGAGAGAAGGGTGTGAAGTAAGCTGATGGGAAGGAGGGAGAATGAGCCTGGGGGAGAGGTGCTCCCTTGCCCGGGGGGCAAGGTGGTACTGCTCCCCAGAAGGGGCCTGTCGGGGGGCAGAGGTGGGAGAGATGGGAGGACGGACACCAGGTAATGCTCTAAGCTGGGAAGAGGAGACTGGTCCACAAGGGGGCCCTTCCAGAGCTTCTGGGAGGGGCAGCAGGCAGCTCTCACCTCTCCTCGCTAGCCAAGCGGTCAACCCCCAGTTACACACACTAATGGACGGAGCACAGGTGTGGATATAATTGAAAAGGGGGACTTCCCTGGTGGCGCAGTGGTTAAGAATCCGCCTGCCAATGCAGGGGACACGGGTTCGAGCCCTGGTCTGGGAAGATCCCACATGCCGCGAAGCAGCTAAACCAGTGAGCCACAACTACTGAGCCCGTGTGCCACAACTACTGAAGCCTGTGCACCTAGAGTCCATGCTCCACAAAAAGAGAAGCCACCGCTATGAGAAGCCCGCGCACCGCAACGAAGAGTAGCCCCCGCTTGCTGCAACCAGAGAAAGCCTGCACGCAGCAGCGAAGACCCAATGCAGCCAAAAATAAAATAAATTAATTAAAAAAATAATAATAATAATTGAAAAGGACACTTGGCTCTGGAATCATCCCCTCCTTCTTTTTTGGGGGGTACCTTTACTTTCCTAATAATCTGTTTAGTATTAAAGTAACTGTTGCTTCAATATTAGTTATTAAAATAAACTACAATATATTAATGCATAATGTATTTTTAAAAATATTAATTAATTAATTTGGTTGCGCTGGGTCTTCGTTGCAACAGGTGGGCTCCTTAGTTGCAGCTCGTGGGCTCCTTAGTTGTGGCAGGCGAACTCTTAGTTGCGGCATGCATGTGGGATCTAGTCCCCTGACCAGGGATCAAACCCGGGTCCCCTGCACTGTGAGTGTGGAGTCTTAACCACTGCGCCGCCAGGGAAGTCCCAATAAACAACGTATTACTAAGTTAAAATATACCAATAAATTAATATATTTAATAAATTAAAACGTATTAATAAATTAAAATATGTTCACATTTTAATTTCCTAATAATCTGGTCCGAAAAGGGAAATTGGGAGGTGGCACCAGACGTTTGCTGAGAAGTCAGACTAGAGTGAAAATCGTCTTTACTTAAGGAAATGGGAGAGACACGGATGAGAGCGGGAGGGCTCTCCCTAGCAGCCGGTAGTACAGGGGAGGGCCGCTTTCCTGCTGATAAAGCCTGAGGAATGACTCTGTCCTTGCTGAAACGACCCGGGGTGGAACATGCATCTGTTTCTTGAAGCCACCCGGCAGGCTCTGCCACCAGACTCGACCCCAAGCCCCTGCCTCGGGCGCTGTCACCTGCTGCAGGCTGGCTGCCTGGCCCAGGAGTCAGGTGGCTGGGGGGTGGGGGGGAACCCACTCCATCTCGGTACGGGTGGGGCAGCCGTCTCTGAAACTCCCACTCCGGCCGCTGCAGCGCCTCCTGGGAAGGCTTCTCGCTACCTTGCCTAAGGGACCGTTTTAAGGGCTTCAGATTGCCCCTTCTTTCGGGAAGTAAAACTCAAATCAATCTTAAGGCGTAAAGAGGCTTCTCCAGGCTGCACAAAGCCATGTCTGAACGCAGATGGGTTGAGCGAGGTTGGGGCGTGGCGGCCCCTAGCTGGGGGCCCCCAGTAATCACTTCCCGTTCAGGTGGCTGCCTGCGCTGAAGGGGACTGCAGGGTTACAGAAGGACAAGGACTTCTGGGGCTGTCGATCACCAGGGCTCGCAGTACGTAAGGAGCCAACTGTCCCGCGAGGCTGGCCACAAAACCCCCCCGAAGAAAACGTGGGAAGAAACTGAAAAACACGGGTGTTTCCCATCCTGTGCAGCCTCCTCTAGGTCTTAACTCACTTCAGCTACTAAACTGCTTCATTCCTCCACTAGTGCCCCCTCCTTCGTCCTTCCAGTCTGCTGCCCTCCACGGCCATGGACCACTTACTTCAAACCGCGGTCACCCCCCAGGCTCCTGAGCCCCTCACCTCGCTGTACGTTTCCCCTTATCACTCATCACCTAACTGTACTCTACACTTGTTATCTCCACTACTCATTGTCCGTCTAATTGTCCATTGAGAAAGGGTACAACAGCGGAGGCAAAGCAGCTGGGTAAGAAACACACGAGCCCCACGGTGAGACGCCCCACGGCCTAACTGGAGGTCTTCACTTCGCAGTGACTGGGGGTGGACAACCGCTCCATCAGAGCGAGCCCCTGAGACCTCTGGGCCTCCTTTCCTGGCTCCGGGCACCTGTTAGGATTCCCTCACCACAGACTTCTTCCCCCACACTGACGGAGAGAGCTCGGGCTCCCTGGGCAGCCTCCCCCAGCTCTGCCCCCAGCTCCCCGGGGGTGGCCTCTTACCTCATGAAGCCCAGGAACACCAACAGAACCAGGCTGACGAGCCACCCGGCTGCGGCAAAGGCCTTGGGCATGGTGAGCGCGCCGGTGCCCACGATGAGGTTAAACATATACACCAGTCCGACCTGGAAGCGAGAGAGGTGACATTCGAGCCCAGAAATTAACGAACCTCACCCCCGAACGGCTCCCAAGGGTGACCCTGGGCAACGGCAGAACCGTGGAGGCAGGGAGGCCAGGCCTTAGGCAGGCGATCAGGTAAGCAGGGAGGGTTTCACCCAGGTTCCAGGGAGGCGGAACTGTGGGATCTGCAGCTGGCCGCTGGGAGCCAAAGGTGAACACCTGGAAGACTGAAGGCCCGGCTTCCATCAGTCTTTTCAAAATGTCTCTGGCGTTGGGTTTGATTCTCCACTTTGGCTGTCATCAGCCCCATCCCCTCATCAGTGCGTATTATTCAGAGCCGTGTCTCAGATGATAGCTCTGGGCTCAACCGGACTGCAGGTTTCCTGAGGACGGGCCGTCACGTCTGGGGTACCCGGCACACGGATCAACCCATAGCGCTGACCCCCCAAAAAACTCCCACTTTTCCAAGGCCACTGAGCACGTGGCCTGATCCTCCTCTCCGCCCATTCTTGCCAATGCCCTTGGGGACGTCGCCGTACATGCTGCTTCCCTTTCCCTGTCCTCTGCCCCGTACTAACTTCAGGGGTGAAAAGAAAAAAAAATCATTCACGTGCCATAAAATTCCCCCTTTTCAAGTACACAGCCTTGCAGTATTTCCACAAGTTCTGCCACCAGCATCACCATCTAATTCCATTTCATTACCCCACGGAGAAACCCCCTACTCAGCGGCAGCCCCTCCCCCTCTCCCCTGGCAACCAACCTCCCAGCGGAATTGCTGGGTCACTGACTTCAGGTTTTAAACTTAACTCACACCAACTTGACTCTAGCTCAGCTAATTACAATCATTCCCTTCTCGGGCCCTCCTCGATCATGAAATCCCTTTCGCTGACCTGAAGCCCCTGCCGCCTACAACCCTGTGCACTCCCACTGACCCGCCCTTGTCCTCATCATGATGTCCAGTCCCCCCAAACCCTCCCTACCCAGGCCACCACCTCCACGGTGGCCTCACTGACAATCGGCTGGTTGCTCAAAGCCCACACTGTCCCCGAGCTCCCCACACCTTCCCCGTTCTAACCTCTCCGGCCCCCAGCCTCAGAGACGACCCGGCACCCGCCTCCTCGACTCCCTAATAGAAAGCCGCTAAAGGCTCCTGGGATTTTTTAAAAATTTTAACTGTGAGTCCCCCTAACAGATGGTCTCTTCAGCTGCAGTCCGGCAGCAACAGATTCTCTTTACTCCTCCCTGTGGACTTGCGAGTATTTCCCACGCACGTAAAGGCTCCAAACCTCAGTCTCCAAGTCCCAGACCCACGGCTCCCATCTCTCCCACGTGAAGGCTGCACCTCCAACGCTACGGAGGGGACGGAGACCGTCTGACACGCGCTCCCCAAGCCTCGCTCCTTCTGAGCTCAGAAGTCAGTGTCGGCCTCCCCTCTGCCCCCCTCCCCATGTCTGGGGGAGCGCGGCTGCTTCCTCTTCCCTGACAGGCTCAGCCCTGCACCTGAGCTGGGCTCCGCTCTCTCTGGAATCCTCTCCTCCTCCTAGCTCTCTCCCCCTCTGACCGCGAACGTGCTCTCACTTTCCCTCAGCCCAACTCCTTGAAGGAGCAATCTATATCCTCCGCCTTCATTTCCGACTTCCTCTAGTTTGTGGTTTCCATCCCCAGAACTCTTTTGAAACTGCATTCTTAAAAATCACCAATGACCTCCTATTTGCCAAATCCAACGGCTTTCTTAGACTTAATCCTTCTTGCACTTCTGACGTCAGCGGTCTCTCTTTCTCTCTGCGTTTCTTTTCCTCAGCAACATCATTCAATCCCAAGGCTTTAACCATCATGGCAGACGGTATTTCTCCTAGTGCAAGGCTTTCTGCAGACCTCAAATCCAACTGCCTGCTGGTCACCTCCACCTGGGCACCCCAGCGTGGCCTCAGCTCCCCGCTTCCCCTCCATATCCCAGGGCTAGTGATTTTATTTCTGAAGAGTCTTTTGTGGGTGCCTCTGACTCCTATTCCATTTACAATTCAAGTGAACCATTTCTGGCCTGGCCTATGCCAGTAGGTTCCTAACGGGTCTCCCTGTACTCCACTAAACTGGCTAACTTACAGTTTGCTTTACCACTTGTTTCTGGTCATGAGAAGACAAACACCAGAAATACCTATCCATCGCTCGTTTTCACTTCCCCTTTCTGAGAAATACGCACTTTTCTGTATTTACATTTTTTTCAAGATAACCACGTGCTGCATTCTTAATCAGAAACACACAAATTAGGGCCCATTCTCAGACCAGCCTCAGTCAGATCTAAAAAACAAGACGAAACAGAGACAGGGAGCAACAGCTACCATTCTGGGGCCCTTGACAGGGAGGGACAGGATTCCGGGCAGGTGCCGACTGGCCATGTGAGTGCTGGACAAACGGGAGGGCATCCTGTAGAGAGGAAACAGCTCTGCCCAGAGCCCACGTACACTTGACACAGGGCACCAAGCCCTTGTGCCTCCCACCCAGCCCCTCAACTCCCACCCACCACGAGGGGCCCATTCAAACGCTTGTCCCACCATAAAGCCCTTCCCAGTCTCCCGAACCCATCTTGCTCCCCCCTCAAAGCCCTGGAACTTCTTATGCCATAGTTTGGGTTTTTTTTTTTTTTTTCCTAGTTTGGGTTTTTGATGTTGATGTGTTTATCTTTTCCCCACTATTAAATCTGACGCTCGCTGCGATCACAGCCTGCAACTCACTTCTCTCTGCATTTCTCGGGGCGCCTGGCACACGGCCTCAAGATGGGGGTCCTCAACGGCTCTGGCTCAGGCCCTCTCTGCCGTGAACCTGACAGTCTTCGGCCCCTTTTAAACGTCACGGTCTCACTCTGATCCCCCAGGCAGATCCCAGAAGGATTAAGACAAGTTTGAATCGTCTTCCTCTAGCTCCTGACTGGATCACAAAACCATGATGTGGTTGCCCTGCCGGGCGTCTTGGCCCAGGGTGATGTTATGAGAATAAATGTGAGGGTGACAGCGGGCCTTCTGAATTGACTTTTCACAAATGGGAACGTCTGCAAACTAACTTTGCCTTTTGTGGGGTTTAACTTCGATCACCGGCACTGAGGCGAGTACGTCAGGCGTGGGCTCGTTTGCTTACTCACTGCACAGCTACCGAGAGCCTTCCACGGTCCTGGCCCTGTGCGCAGAGCCCAGGGAAGGACAGTGAGCAAGACGGACAGGAGGACACAGACAAGAAGACAAGCGATGATTACCGCCTCGGAGAAGCGCTCTGAAGGAAAGAAGGGGCGCCGTGACCAAGAACAGTGGGTCAGCACTTCAAGCAGAGGACGGCCTCGTGGTGACATTCAAGCCGGGACCTGAGGGCCGAGCAGGAGCCACCCAGGCAAAGGGCCAGGGAAGACACTGGCAGGTGGGAGAGGGGGAGGCATTTTCCAGGAACTCTGAGGCCAGCGTGGCTGCAGGCGGACTCCCGGGCCCTGGCGCACGGGACAGGGAGTTCGACGTCACAGGCAGGGTCGTAAGCAGGACGCTAAGAGGCCAGGCCCTGGTCGATGACCTAACGTCTGATCTCCCGGCAGCTCTGTTCTCTGCGTATTGCTTTTAGAAGCTGTAACACTTTGAAGGGCAGAACCTTACTTCTTTATGGAAAACAGCCCTGGTGATGGGCTCGTGACAGAAGTTAAGAGAAAGCAAAGAGGCCTAAGAAAGTGATGGTTCTCAGCCAAAAGTTTTATGGGGATGGGACTTCCCTGGCGGTCCAGTGGTTAGGACTCTGCGCTTTCACTGCAGGGGCATGGGTTCGATCCCCGGTCGGGGAACTAAGTTCCTGCAAGCCGCGGGGCGCGGCCAAAAAAAAAAAGTTTTATGGGGAAATTTAGTGCAAGAAGCATTTGTGAATTCAGGGATGCCTGAAGGTCTTGGGATGTGAAAGTCAAGGGTCTGCTGTCAAGCAGTGTTTCTCAGCCTGAGCGCTGCTGACATCTGGGGCCAGCTCACTCCGTGCTGTGGGCCTGTTCTGTGGACTGTAGGATGTTTAGCAGTATCCCTGGCCTGTACCCACTAGATTCCAGTACCCCCCACCTTGCCCTTGTGTTGTGATGGTCACAACGTCTCCAGACATTGCCAAATGTCCCCTGGGAGGCAAGACTGCCACCAGCTGAGAACCACCGCTGATAAAGATGCAGTGAAACAAACACACTCCTGATGGAAACTTCCAATAAACCTCAGTGAAAAAGACCCTCTACGAACGTGACAAGGAGGTTAATTAGGGATCAACTACTGGCAGTTACGAGCAGAAATGAGTCATCACATCTGTCTTGGGTTGTTGCTATGTTTTAGTTCTGAGGCAAGCACTCCGGGCCTGGTGGTGCTGCAGGGAATCCCATAGGGAAACATACGGCTTCTCCACCTTCCCGGCCGGAGTTAAACCCTCCTTACTTCCAGTAACGGGGATCAGTAGGGACCAATACCAAGGAGAAGAGCACGACGCAGGAAGCAGACCTGAGCTGAGCCACAGGCCGGGTGGAAGGCAGTTGTGACGCAGAAGGAAACGGGGGAGTGAACTGCTCTTCTGTTTGTTAGGGGACAGTTCTGTGGGGACAGCCTGCAGGGAGGCATGACCAAAAGTGGTGAAATAGAACCCTGCTGTGGTCTCAATAAAGAAGGCTATGCAAACCGAGCTTCCTCCTGTTCTAGACTCTTCCCCTGTGGCTGAAGTGCAGAAGACACAGTCCCTGTCCCTTGGGGTGGCTGACCCGCTCCCCTGTGCTCGAGGGGGTTCAGTGCAGCGTTCCCACGGCCTCACCCACAGGTGTGCATGAGGCAGGGGTCACGGGCACCTTTCAACGGCTTCCCCAACGACAGCTGTCAAAGGAAACAGAAGGTGGCAGAGATGTGGAAGCAACAACTAGGGTTTCAGGCCGGGAGACAAGCCCTCTTTCCTTCGAAAGCACCCGCATCAATCTTCCGCGAGACCGGCCGGCGGAAGGCAGCCTCAGCAGTTATCCTTATGTAGGCAGTGACCCCCTTCTTCCTCTATTTTGATCCCACGACCCCTTCAGTCCCGAGCCACTCGTGGTCCCCGTAAATGGGGAAACAGACACGCCTGTTCTGAGATCACTTATGGGGGGGATGCGTGGGCCTAAACCATGCTCCTGCATCCGGCACTATCCTTGAGAGAGTTTGTCACCCGAGTCCCCTGCGAGGCTCGTCTGCCCATCACACACACACACAGTTTATGCAGAAGAATGCGGGCTAAGGCAAACACCCCCGACACCCAGGAGGGGCGGGAACTCCCAACAGGGCACCGCAGAGGTAGGGAGAGGCTTGGTGCTGGGAATGCCCGGGTTACGGGCTGATGCACCGCTCAGGGTCATGGTCTCCCAAGGCAGGCAGAGCAGGTGCCGCCCACATCGTGCTGAGCAGCACGTGCGGTAAAGTCCATTCTGCAGCCTCTCTGGGCTCCGTGGGTGGTGCACCTCACACCCTTCTCCTGGTCCCACAGGGGATCAAGAACCATTCTTGCAGGGCGGCAGAGTTAAGGAAACCTCAGGCCAAAGGCGTGTTCTCGGCTCAAACCGAGACCACGAATCCTGGTTAATGCCACCTCATCCTCAGCGCCACCCACCTTCCCCCTGCCTCTCCCTTCACCGGCAGGATAAGAGAATACGAGCAGCTGTTTACGGCCAGTGCCCAGAGTCGGCCCTTGAACACATGCCTCAGACAAAACCAAACACATAGGAGATGGAGGAAAAAATTTTAAAAAAGCAGAACCCACTGAGACCTTTAGGTCTCGCCGCCCCATTTCCTGTGAGCATATGCTGATATGTGAAATTACTGAACAGCTGGAAGCACGAGAAAAGTGGGCACATCAAAGGTTTTCCTTCCCAACACTCAGCTACAGAAATAGCTCATTTCCTCGCCTCTCAGCTTACAGATGTTGTAAGATGACGCAGGAACCGTGGTGACTTTCATGGACAGTGTGGACATGTCATTGCTGATACCAAGAGGAGGCTGTGAGCTGTTACGCAATTCCACTAATGAGAGGGGCATGACCTGATTCATTCCAAGGTTCAAGAAAGACTTCCCGGACTTCCCTGGTGGTGCAGTGGTTAAGAATCCACCAGGGGACACGGGTTCGAGCCCTGGTCCGGGAGGATCCCACATGCCGCGGAGCAACGAAGCCCGTGCGCCACAACTACTGAGCCTGCGCTCTAGAGCCCTCAAGCCACAACTACTCAAGCCCACGCACCTCGAGCCCGTGCTCTGCAACAAGAGAAGCCACCGCAATGAGAAGCCCGTGCACCGCAACGAAGAGTAGCCCCCGCCCGCCGCAACTAGAGAAAGCCTGTGCACAGCAACGAAGACCCAACACAGCCAAAAATAAATACATTTATTTTAAAAAAAAAGAAAGACTTCCCTGATAAATTATTCAGGTGAAGGAGGCTCCCTTGGAGCCACACACAAATGGCACAGACCCAGCAGGAGGACCCTAGTGGGAGGGTTTTTGCCAGATGTTCTCAGAGGTGCTTCCTTACGCATCACACCACAGCTCTAGAGTCTATGAAGCTGGCAGAAACACAGCATGGATCCCCAGGCAGGTGCAGAGCAGGGCAGCTGTTGAAGGTTAGGTACTTTCTAGAAAGAGGCCTCTTGCTACTTAAGGCAGTGCTGCCTTTCTCTGGGATACTTGGCAGCAACATGAATCCATCATTTGATTATTCCAGTCCTCCAGCTACTCATCCCAGCAAGGATTCCATGATGGAACCACGACCAATCGTATATTACACAAAGAAGATAAACTGAGTGTACGTGAGAGGGGTGGGGGTACAGCAGACCCAAGACAGCGAGAAATCAAATCATTCTAGTTGTCCTAGTTACAGACTCCACCCAACGGCAACTGAAGGTCTCTGTATGCTTTCTCCGCCTCTTACGCCATCCAAGACTATAAAAGTTGTGCAACTGAAAATTCAGCTGAGAACCGAAGTGGTTTCAAACTGCTGAGGGGAGCAGAACCCAGAGTCAACAGCCGACAGCCTTCATCCATCTGAACTGGCCTCAGTGTGCAAGTGCTAGCAGCCCTGAGACAAAAATAACGAGCGAGCAAGTCCGGTCTCCTTTCTTGACCACTCTCTGATCAACACGTGAAGAGTGAACAAACCTGACTCTCACCATACATTCACCGTGGCTGCTGCTGAATGGGGTTCCCAGACCGCAGCTATGAAAGCCGCTGGACTCTCAAGTACAGTCCACAGGAAGCAGTGTGCTTCTCCAGAAGCCAAGGGCACTGATGTGGGCACAACATCTCCAAAAGTAAAACTCACATAGGGAGAATAGAGCTCCCCGGGCTCTGTGATTTCACCCGCCATTTCCAAAAGCGAGGAAGGGTCCGTTGGCTGCCAAGGTTCCTTCCGTGCACGGGCGGCGGCGGCCGCGGCTCCCTAGGAAAAAAACAGACTTCAGCTTTCTGACGGACCTAGACGCGGGCGGAGGGATGTCTACAGAGCCACCCCCTCCCTGTCCTTTAATCACAGCCACTTATGGCCTTATCTGTCAAAAGAGAGCCCGGAGGGAAGGACCTCCCTGTATGATGACACCTGGGTGGTTTCTTCTAACTTTTTCCTGTCTGTGCAGGGCATGTATTCATTACCGCTCAGACTCCAAGTGATTTAAGGGGCCTCAGACGCCACTAAGAGTCACCCACCACAAGGGTCCCCTTTACCCACTCTGGTTACCCCCCATTTAATGCCAGGAACAGCGAGCTCACTACCACACAGGGAAGCCAAGCAACTGTCTGCCTCCTCCGCCTAGAGCAAGGGGCTGGGGGCTTTCCTAGGTCGCCCCCCAACCCAACTCCTTGCCCCAGAGCCTCTCCTTTTTAACGGGGCCTCCACGTCTCCCAATCTGCCTTAGGGCTCTCCACCCTCCAGCCTCCTCCTCTTCCCAAGAGGCCCTCTCCGAGCCTCTCCTCCATTTCTTCCTCCCTCCTGGAGGAGCCCCGAGTCTGGCACGACCCCATTCCATCCCACCCTCCCGCTCCGACACCTGCAGCGAAGCTTGCTCCCGCTGCCGCGGCCGCTGTCTCCGACCCGGGGCTGCTGCCGGCAACAGCTGTCCCGCACCAGCGCCGGCAGCACGCATGCGCCCGCGCCGGGAGCCCACCTTTTTTGTGCGCGCCTCGGGCGGGGCGCACGGCGCTGATTGGGCGCCTCGCGGAGGCGGGACCGGGATTAGGTCCCGGCGGCTGCCGTCTGCGTGGCGGAAGTGGGCGGGGTGCGCTCCCACGCGCATGCGGGAGGGGCGGCCGCTTGCCAGGTGGGAAAGCGGGGTAGGTTGGAAGGGGTGGATCACACCTGCTGGGGACACGTTCGTCGGCGAGGAGTGGGTGTGAACTTGGCCGTCGCGGGACCCCAGTGGTTGTGGGGGTTCGAGAAGAGTAGCCTGTAACTCCTCACAAAGAGGAGGGGATTGAGGCCTTAAGCCTGCCTCACCCAAGAGTGGCCAGGGAGGCCCCGATGGCTTGGGGGGCAGGAAGAGGGAGGACCCGAGCCCAGTGGGGTGGTCGCTGGGAAAAGGGGTTGGAAATAGGTTCAAGACAGGGCTGAGAAGTAACCGTGTGGCGGAGTCTCAGAACTGGGGCGAGTGATGGGAGTTTTGGTGATGAGTCTTGGTGAGTGTGTGGCATCGAGGTTCCGGGTGATGGGGCTGAAGGGACTGGCAGAAAAGGCAGCCCATATTTGGCCCCTTGAGATGCGAGCCCAGGATTGTTTAATCATCTTTCACCAGCCGTGTTCCCCTTCTTGCAAAGGGTTTAAAGTCCGTGTTCTCTGAAGTGTTTGGAAAGGAAGAAGGACAGAGGCTCTTCTGACAGCTTAGCCCCAGGAGGCATTTAGTGAACTGAGAGCCGGGGCTCCCACCCTAAGTGGGAGGAAACTCAGGTGCTGAAATCTTTGCCCTCCCACCCGCAGGCTGCTACCATGAGGTTAAATCAGAACATCTTGCTGCTGGGAAAGAAGGTGGTGCTGGTACCCTACACCCCAGAGCATGTGCCTAGGTAACCATTCCCCTGACATGGGGTGCAAGCCAGCTCTCCAAGGTGCAGCGAGGAGGGTGAGCCTGACTTAACCCAAATCTCAGAGGCTGTTTCTCTGAGAAGGAGAGACACTGGTGTGAGAAGTAATTGCATACGGGAAAAAGTGAAAACTGAAACAGAGGGCTATGACCTCCCTGGAAGAAGTCATCCATCCCCCTGTTTCTCCCTCCCATCCCCTCAGCTTTCTTTCTGGCCTTTCAGCCAGGAATTCTTTTATGTAAACTACACGTGTGCAAGAAAAAAAAGATACTGTCTTCTAATTATAAATGCGTGTCATTCCTCTGGGGCCAGTGAATAGGCTCAGTTCTTGGAAACTAAATGTTAGCTTGTCAGAAAACTGAGCAGGTGGGTCGTCGTGATGTCTACTGCTTGGAAAGGGCAGGACCGAGTCGCAGGGTGGGACTGTCGTGGGCCAGGTGACGAATGTCTGGTAGACAGGGATACTGGTGCAGTAGGCGTGTGTTCTCTACTTGTGGTCTTCCGTTTGGGGGCTGCTGGTGCCTGGCCTTTGTGGAGATCTGTCCAGCCTTCTTTGCTGAGTTTGGCTTGCCAGGACCTCCCCTGGGGAATTTGAGGAATGTTCGGCTCCAGGCTGCTCCACCGCACTGACCCCTGAGATAGGAGAGGAGGCTGGATGGATAGAACTGCCTCCTGCGGTTCTCTTTAGGACTAGCCTGCCTCTAGTTCTTGGGCCTGTGGCCTTCTACCATAGGATCCATTATAACTCTTTCTTGGGGTTCTTCTCTAGCCCTCTGTTAGCCCTGGGGGGGGGGTTCTCCCCTCAGCCATCCATTTCTTCATCTCATAAAGCGTCAGACTTAGGCTTCTCAATTTGTCCTGCCTGCCAAAGGCCGACCCTCCGTCCCCGCAGGTACCACGAGTGGATGAAATCAGAGGAGCTGCGGCGTTTGACAGCCTCCGAGCCGCTGACCCTGGAGCAGGAGTATGTGATGCAGCACAGCTGGCAGGAAGATGCAGACAGTGAGAAGTGGAGGCCCCGGGCTGTGCCGGTCACGGGAGGGCTGATTCCAGGGCCTTACCGGGTTCCCACCCTTTACTGTTCCCAGCTGTAGCCCCGCTGGAGCCACAGAAAGTTTGCAAAAAATACTTCTTGAAAAGCTTGGGAGGTGCCTGAAGCCCTCAGACTGTGACGTCCCCTGAAGCTCTCAGGCTGTGATGCCCCCTGAAGCAAGTCCCTGTGGCTGACGCTTCCGTCCCCACTCCCTGCACCAGGCGTGAAGGGATTTAGAGAAAGGAAAGCATTTGGGGCTCTGGCTGTAAATCCAGGCCCTGCCCCTTGTGCCCCTTGCCACAAACCCCTTGTGGTTCGTGCTCTCTGAGAATACAGTTGCTGTTTGCAGAAGGCCATCGTCTCCTGCATGAGGCCGATGTAGGCTTTGTAATCAGCTGAAGGAAGTGCTGGCTCCCTTTTCCTGCCCGACTCAGAGACAGTGGTAGTTCTCTGCAGTTCTCTGGCTCGGGTAGGAAGACTGGCCTCCCTGCAGTCCTTTGGGGAGTGTAGGTGATAATCCTGTCGCCTCCTTCCTCAGAGTGTACCTTCATCGTGCTGGATGCAGAGAAGTGGCAGGCCCAGCTAGGCACCAGCGAGGAAAGCTGCATGGCGGGAGATGTGAACCTCTTCCTCACGGATCTAGGGGACCCCACCTTGGGGGAGATTGAGGTCATGATTGCAGGTTTGTTCCACCGGGCCCTGCCCTCCATCCCTCTGGTCCTCAGATCCGCTGAACCTGAAGCCACCGAGGCTGTGTAGGGCACTCAGAGAGCTCCATGGGCAGCTCCGGCCTTGGTGAGCCTAGCACCTGGCTGGGCAGACTGTCACCTGGCACCCTGTTAGCCTTGCGGCTCACCCCTGGTAGTTCATTTTATTCCCATCTTATGCTTAGGTGTGAACTTAATCTTTGGTTTTAGGGTCTTCAAACTGCAGTCTGCCCCATCCTTGGGGTGGACTGGGGACCCTCCCAAAATAAACGATCTTCCCTGGAGCATCTCCCCATGCCGTGGGAGGAGCCCCTCCAGTTTCTGTGTCCATCAGCGTCCTCAGCCTCTTTCTAAGGGGCCGTGTGACTGTCCTCGTGGGGCAGCACGCTGAGCCGAAGGGGTCAGTTTGGGGGTCAGGTTGCTGGGTGCCTTTAAGCTGTGCGACCGGGCGAGTCACTTAACTTCTCTGGGCCTCTGTCTCCTCATCTGCAGAATGGTACCCATATCTGCGAACTTCCTAGGGGTTGTGAGGATGACGTGAGCCGGGCACGCACTGTCAGTGACTGTTGTCATTCCTCCTAGAGCCCAGCTGCAGGGGCCAGGGCTTGGGCACCGAGGCCGTCCTCATGATGATGTCTTATGGTAAGGAAGGCCAAGCAGGCTATGTTGGGGAGAAGTGGCCAGGCCCCAGGAGAAGGCGAGGGCGTGTTGGGAGGGAGCCTTCGGGCCTGAGGGTGGAAGCCGGTGACAGGCGTTTCCATCGCGGGCTGGGAAAGGGGGGGCCGAGGGTGCTGGGGAGGTGGGGGAGGGCTTCATCCTGCTGCTCATCCCTCTCTAACCTCTTGGAGGAGTGACCAAGCTAGGTCTGACCAAGTTTGAGGCTAAAATTGGGCAAGGAAATGAACCGAGCATCCGGATGTTCCGAAAGCTTCACTTTGAGCAGGTGAGGATGGTGCCAGTGCGAGGGTGAGGCCTGGGTCTGGGCGGGCCCAGTGGCGCTAGGACTTGGGCCTGTAACTTAGTCGGCCCTGCTCTGTCTGGATCACGTAGGTGGCTGTGAGCCGTGTCTTCCAGGAGGTGACGCTCAGACTGATGATGAGTGAGCCGGAGCGGCAGTGGCTTCTCGAGCAGACCAGCCACGTGGAAGAGAAGCCCTACAGAGCTGGGGCGTCGGAGCCCCGCTGACAGCCGGCCTTGCGGACCAGCCACCCTGTGTGGATGGGGGTGTGAGACCAGAGCCCTGCAGCAGGCACACAGGGGGGCCTATGGGGCAGGCTGCGCTGGCCTTGCTGCGGCCTGGGACTCTCCTCTTGGGGCCCTTCGGACTCCGGGCTGGACTTGCCTCGGCCTCCCTCTGGCCGGCCTTGTGGCTGAGCCACTCCAGGGCCAGCCCCTCCTCCTGGCCAAAGCTGGACTCAGACTCTTGGAATATGGAGTGGACGGCATGAATCCACGGGAAGAGGCAGGGTGGAGGTGGAGACGAGGGGGCGCCTGGTGAATGGGCAGGACCTCCCTTTCCCCCGGAGGGCCAGAGGGGCCACCGAGGCTCTGCGGGAGTCAAGCGCACTGCACGCAGCTTGCCCTGTCCTCTCATTGGGCCCGTGTGGAGGTGAGCTGCCGGGAGGGCCGGCCTGCGGCATCTGGTCCGGCGTCGTAGGGACAGGGGAGGGGTAGCTCGGTCCTGTGTCATCCAGCAGAAGCGGGTGGGTGTGACCCCGGGAGGTCTGGAAATAAATGAGCTCGGCCTTGAAGGACAGACAGGTGGCTTGGAAAGTGGGCGAGTGTCCTTGCTCCTTCCTCTTTGGAGCCAGTTTTGAGGGTGGCGTAGGTTAGTTTCGGATGCAGCTGCCTGTGGCTGGAGTACCCCCGCTGCCGAGGAAGCTCCGGGCCTCCTCAGTTGCAGGGTGGCCTCCTGAGGGCACCTGCGTCCTCGCTCTCCAGGCCTCTGCCTCTGGGAGCAGCTGCACCTGCGGAGGCCACTAGGGGGTGCCAGAGGCACAGGTTCGGATGATTCGGCTGCTTGGCAACCGGGGCTTAACGGGCAGAGCCAGGCCGGGGCTCCCCACCTCACAGCGAGGGGGACACCCTTTGACTTCTAACCCCGTCTCATGCCCTGTCGTAATCCGGGGTGGTCGTCAAAAAAGTCAGGCGTGTTTCAAAACACAATTGGACAAGAGACTCTCGAGGACACCTAGGACATTTTCAAGGGGGGGAAACGGTCCCAGGCAAGTTGAGGCACTCGCCCAAGGCCCCAGAGCTTCTGATGGCAGAGCCAGGACTGTGGCTGACGACTCCCAGTGCCCAGGCCTCTCGATCCTGGCCTCTCCCAGCAGACTACGAATCTGAAACATGCCTGAAGTGAACACACAAACTTTGCTTGCTGGGGCCCCCAGCCCCTCAGCGACAGTTCCCTCTGAGCCACGTGTTCCTTCCACCTGTCCCCAGCTTAATCAGAGTCAAAAGTCCTGAGGACTTCCCCACCCAGCAGGTGAGGTAGGGAGGGGCCCCTTCTCAGGCCTGCTAACCTGCGGGGGCCCTCCATCAGGGGTCAAAGGGCAGGCTGGGGGCCCGGCCAGGCTCAGCCTAACTGCTGCCTGTGGTGCTGTGATAAGGGTTTTGAAAGGTTTCTCTTAACGATGGTGGGATTCAAACCTTAACAGGTCAGATAGTGATGGCCAGATAGTGACCTGCCCTTCTCTCCACCCCAGGGGCTCCACGGGTCCCCTCCCTGGTCCACTGTCTCCCTACTTGTTCTCCTCAGTCCCAGGAACCTGGCTTTTCTGAGTGGTCTCCTGGTTGGGTAGAGAACAGCCCAGGGCCAGCTTCCCTTGCTTCTGAGCACCTGCCCAGGAACCTGGCCCTGGCAGGCCACCCTGGCAGATCTCCAGGATGTGGCCTCAGGGGCAGAGGTATAAGGGACCTGGGTGAGTCCTTGGAGAGTCCCCTCCATGCCACCTGCCACAGGCACGTCCCAGGGCTCGGTGGGCCAGGTTTGTTTTCCCCCAGTCCCTCCAGTCAGGTCCACGGCCAGATAAGATGAGAGTATCTGGGACCAGCTCAGGTCACTCCTGGGACTCCTGTACCTCGCTGGCTGTGGGTGGAAAGATGAAAGCCAAAAGCCTTCTCTTTCCAAGTCTGGCTCCATCGTGAATTCACAGTTTGAACGCTCCTGGAATCCGAGGTGCCTTCCCGGCGCCCTCGGAGCACGTGGGTTTAGCTCCCACTTTCCCTGATGAATGTCCCTCTAGGGCAGCCCCAGTGAGCCAAGCACATGGGGGGGTGGTGGCGGGGGGACGGGGGGGACCTCAGCAGGGCCACCTAGCAGCTATAGGCTCAAGGCCCTCGGGATAAAGCCACCCCACCTCCCCTCCCTCCAGCTGTTCCCTACCCTCTCTGCCAGAGGCCACGCCGGGAACACCCATGGACAGAGCTCCAAAGGAAAACACACAGGCCAAGGCGGTTTGGAGAAACCGGTTCCATTTCGATAGCATTTCCTTACAACTGTGCCTGGCTCAGGGCTGGGCAGCGGGTGGCGAAACCCTCCCCGTGTTGCCCAGGTCTCTGGGGGGTGGGAGCAGAAACAAAAAAGTTCTAGGCTAAGGCCGCTGCTATGTCCTGGGTGCAGCAACCTGTAAATCACATTAATCAAGGAAACGGACGTCCCGCTAAAGTCTGTGGTACTGCACTCTTTAAAAAAAAAAAAAAAAAAAAAATCAAACAAAAGTAAGATGCCCAAGCCACGGCTTAGGATGACGGCCCCCGTCCACTCTGAGATGTTGCTGTGACCTGAGTCCTCGATCAATCCTGGACCCAGTCATCACTTGGGGTCATGTGGGAAGGTGACCTCTCGCCCAGTCCCACGATCCTTGCTCGGTGGAGGTCCCAGTGATGTCCCAGGAGGGTGGCATCGGGACACCTGGTAGGCTGAAGCACCCAGTGGGGGACAGTTTGCTTTCTGATCGGGGCCAGGACGGAAAAACAGTCACCTTCCCTGAAGTAAGGGAAGAACACAGTTCTCTAGAAAAAAGTCAGATTTGCCAAGAGAGGAGATGCTGGTGCTGATTTGTATGTCGATTTGGGGGTAAGTGGGGAAGAGGGAAAAGGAGCCGGGTCGGGGTGTGGGGCTGGCCCGGCCCTGCCAGCCTTCCTGGTGGCTGGGGCACTCAGAGGTTGCTGAAGAGTTCGTTTTTCTTGCTCCAGTCCATCTGCGGGGCCCGTTTGCTGCTGCGCTTCTGGTGGGCCCTCTCTTTGGCCACGGCCAGGGAGATGTTGAAGTCCAGGATGGGGTCGGAGGAGGAGGAGGTAGATGAGGGTGCCGTGCAGTCCTGCTTCTTGAGGCTGTCTTGGGAATTCAGCTGTAAAGAGGAGGGGGCGGCAGAGCGCGGGAGTTAGTGCCTTGGAGAGGTGGCTCCCTTGGGGCGGTGCCCAGGGAAGCCAGGTCACAAGAACTGAACGTGGCTCAGCATGTGACCTCCACACAGGCTGGTGTGCCAGGATCAAATGTGGCCTGGGAATGGACTTCCTGTCACCCAGTGCCACCCCGCTCCGCCCAGCCGGCCAGCCTACCTCCTCACTGGTGTCACTGGAGGTGGATCTCGCCAGGGTTGGCCTGGGGCTCTCGGAGGCCGTCTCGGCCAGGGCTTCACGACTGTTCTCCTGGCACAGAGAGGAGGCGTGTGGGTGGGCAGGGCATGGGGTGGGCAGTCCTGGGCGAGGAAGGGCATTCCCAGGGAAGACAGGTGCCTCGGTCTGAGAAGTTCCACTTAAGCCCTCGCTATCCACCCCAGAGCCCCACCGCCTGAGCCTGCCAGGGCCCCTCGAGGATTTACATTTTCACATTCTTCCAGGGATCAGAGGGTAGCCCGGTTCCACCACCCAGGCAGGAGGAACCATCCATCGTGGGATTAGCCAAGTTACCCGCCCCAGTCCTCCCAATGCAGCCTTTGGGGCTGACTCGCCTTTTGGGACGGCGACCCAGGAGGGGCCTCCTGGAGTGTGGGGACACTGGGAGCATCTTTGCTTGGCGTGGGGAACACCCGTGATGCTCCCTGAATCTCCTGCAGCCCATCTGACTGTTTACTTGGACTTGACCCCGGGATTCTTGAAGTCTTAACCCCAAAGCTGCCAAGAAGGGCTCTGAAGGAAGGAGGTGAGTGAGCGCTAGACCCACAGGCAGAGTGACAGAAGGCTCAGGTGGTCCAGGGCCAGCCCCTTGCTGTGTCTGTCCCCCAGCAGGAGCCCCCGGGGAAGGGAAGCCTTTGAGCAGACCCTGCAGAGAGCTCCCGTTCTGTGGTCCGACAGCGAGTCGGCCCATCCTAGAGCCAAGGCCTTGACCAGGGCTGTGGCTTGGTGCTCAGCTCCTGCCTGGGTCCCTCTGTGGCCCCAGCTGCCACCGGGCCCCGCCATCTCCCCCCAGCCTCCGCTGCCTCCTCTTCCCTCTGTCAGGGGAGGACAGGCTTTGTTCTTCCAGCTCAGACTGGAAGTAGCAGGGGCCGGGGAGCGCGCGGCCAGACACTGCAGCTCTGTTCTTGGGGGGAAGAATGGCCGCCTCTGTGCGGTGGGGAGCTAGAGGCGGAGCTTGGCACCCAGGATGGCGGGCTGCGGACGGGCCGGCCAGGCCCCTCTCCCTCCCCGCTGCCTTGGGCCCAGGCGGGGGCTGAGGGATACACGGGCAGTTACATAGCTTGGGGCCCAGGAGGGAGCAGCCTGGAAACCCGCAGTTTCCACCTGAGCCAGATGCTGTCCACCTCCCCCCTCCCCCTGCACACCAGGACTCAGCGCCAGAGAAGCAATTAGGGGTCTGCCTTTACCTTCCGGATCTCTCCATTGGTGAAGGGCTCAGGCAAGGGACCTAGGCGAAGGAGAGAAGAGCCGAGGTGAGGCAGGGGCTCTGGGGAATGCCGATGGAGTGGGGCATGGAAGGCAGTGAAGTTGCGGGGTTTGGGCAGATAAGCAGATCACGTTCCCCAAGGTCAGTGTTTAAAAGTCTCCTGACTGCCACCCACCGTGAGTACCTTTGACATTTTGACAACCCAGCACCCACATACGTTATGCGTGTGTGTGACCAAAGTTTAACGAAACAACTTGCCCTTACTACATCGCAATGCTTTTTGATATTTTCTATTCAGTTTCATTAAAGAAAAAAAAGATGCTGGCCTCTGCCTACTCGATTAATCCCAAGAACCACCGATGAGTAAGGAGCTGTTTGAAAAAAAGCGCCGTCCTAGAGGGGGCTGAAATTCCAGGCTGGCTGCCTACCAGCCACCCGGGGAGCTTGTTAGAAATACAAATTCCTGGGCTTTGGTATCAGTTTCTGTTTCAGTGGGTCTGGGACAGGCCTAGGAATCAATATCTTTCAAATGCTTCCTAAGTGACAGCGGCATCACCAGAACTGGGACCACACCCTGGTTATGATTAGTACCTGCATCAGCTGAAAGAAAAGAAGCCCAACTCCTACTGGCCAGTGTGGGGATCGGGGTGGGGCGGGGGACCAGAGGGCTCAGGGCAGAGTCCTGGGTGTGCCCTCCCCCAGCCAATGGGAAACCTGGTGGTGGCAGAAGGGGTCAGAGGGAGAGACACCGGGCCCTGGGGTCACCCTCCCTGGGCTCACTCAGGGTAGACACCCCACCTGGCTGCAAGGGGAGCTGTTCCGTCTCTGGGGACTGGTCAGCCTGGGTGGGTTTCTTCTGAACTCTTAGCTCAAGATCAGTGTGTGTCTTTCTCCTCCCCTGGACCGTGGCCCCGGCACAGGCAGGCATACCTGACGCTCACCCAGCCTCCCCACGGTGGCTGGGCAGGGGACTGCTGGGACACGGGGACACTCACTCCCATCCCCCTGCAAGCAGCCCCTCACCCATGAGCTGTAGGCTGTCTCACTGTGGTAGGGAGGCAGCCGCTGGGAGGGGCATTCCTCTCCACGGGGAGAGTTACATCCAGCTGGGAGGAGGGTCACCTGGGGAGAGTACCCACCCCCAGGTCTCCCTGTGCAGGTCCTCTGGCCAGAGGCTGCAGGCACTGAGGTTCCCAGGGCGTTCCCACCCAGCCAGAGGGAGACAGAGGAGGGAGGAATGTCTGAGGGTTGATGACTTGGGGGTGGGGGGCAGAGAAGGATGCTGGGGGAGGCCGGGGGAGGCATTTGAGCAGCTGAGGGAATCCAGATTTCAGCTGTGTCTTCCCACACCATGTTGCCAAGAACAAGGCTGGGGGCTTCTCTTGGCTTGTTTCCCCCTCAAGGAGAAAGGGGATTATCTGAGTGACCTGGTTTCCATGAACTTGGGAGCCAAGGGTAAAGGGGTACCCACCTCCCATGCCCAGGGTCTACTAGCGACTTCTAACTCACCCATTCCCGCCTCCAGGAACCCCCAGGACCCACTGGGCCCCTCCAGCTGGGGATCTAAGTTTGTGGCAGGACCTTTGCGTGGACCCATCTGCTACAAATATGACCCTCAGGGAGGCCCCACCCATTGCAAAGTCCAAAGATTTACCACCCAGCCCCCCACCCCTCCAGGAGCCATCTTCCCAGGGAGAAAAGTCCAGACCAGGGAGCAGAGCACCACTCAACTCCTCCCTGTCCTGGTGCAGCAGCCCTGCCCCATTTGGCTTGGGCTAGGGCGGGGGAGGTGCCAGGCTTGGCAGGGTGATGCGGGGGATGGGAAGGGCAGGGGCCCAGGGACCCACTGCTCTCTAGAGCCAGCTAGCCTGGGTTTCCAAGACAACCTGAGAGAAGGGAAGGGGAGGTACTGGGCCCTGTCATTGGACTCTGATCTGACCAAGCTAAGGCTGGAAGCCTCTCGAGACTTAACCCTTTCCTTGCATCAGCACTGCCCTGAGAGACTGCTGGGGGGAGAGGGGTGGGGGCCCAGGCCTCCCTCCAGTGCTGCAGCTTTGGCCTGGGAATCGGCAGCTCGCTTCCATCTCGCCAGCCCTCGTGCCAGCTTCCCCCCTGTCATATGCCACCCTCAGAGACCCGATGTCAGCGCCGGCGTCCTCTCCCTGACCCTCTCTCCCAACCTGGGACACAGTAGAGGCTAGAGCACCGGCCCACACCCCTGACTGGGGGCCTCGGGCCGCCCTGCCCAGCTCACCATGCAGGTGCTCCTGAGACGGGATCACTTTGCATTTCTTGAAGAACTCATCGGTCTCCTTGTCCACCACCAGCAGCTTGGCCTCGTCCCCGCCAGCCTTGATGGCGGACACCACGTCCCCGTGCTGCCTGCCCTCCACGCAGACCCCGTTCACCTGTGGGTGGGGGCAGGGGTTACTGGCACAGGTCTCAGTTCCGGGGTGGGCGGGGGCAGCTGGAAGCAGTACAAGGGGTCCTCTCTGTCCTCGGCCAGTTGGCAACTGGGGGACACTCAGCCCCCCCTTGCCTGTGGAGTCCTGAACCAGGCCAAGTGATCCTCCCACCTGATGGTCAGATGGGGAGGCAGGACACGTGGGAAAAGCCAAAGAAAATAGCCGGCCAAGACTGAACAAACACAGCTGTGACATGGGACGGGAAAGATCTGGGAGGCCTGGGTTGGGCCCCAGCTTTTCTAGGCGCTTCCCTCCCTGGGCCTTGGTTTGCTCACGTGTAAAATGAGAAGTCTTGGGAGAGCTGAGCTTCCAGCTCTAAGGTTCGAAGACTGAGATTCTGGGACCGGCCCCAAGACACTTGGTTCACGTTTCCTCTCCCAACGAGCATAGCACAAGAGTGTAAGAGTGTGCCTGAGAGCCCCACTTGGGAGAAGGATTTCATCCTCCTGCCCGCATCCTCGTGCCTGGCATGAAGGCCTCGGGCAGAGGGAAGCTCTGGCGGTGGCCCCAGACGTCTAGCTGGATGGACGGGTGCATCGTGGACAGCTGAGTGTGTCTGCTCGGTGACGAAGAGCCCAGGGGAGATCCAGGCAGGAGAGAAGTCAGTCCATCTCTCCATCCGTCCACCACCCATCTTTCCTTCCTTCCTTTTTTTTTAAAATTTTTTTTTTTTTTTTTTTGCCACGCCGCATGGCTTGTGGATCTCAGTTCCCCGACCAGGGATTGAACCCAGGCCCCAGGAGTGGAAGTGCACAGTCCTAACCACTGGACCGCCAGGGGAAGTCCCCCATGTTTCCTTCCTTTTGTTCTTCCTTCCTTCCCACTCCCCCACCATCCTCCCCCATCTCCCATCCATCCATCTGTCTGGTATCTCTGGGCTGCCCGAGCCTCACAGGCTAATAATGAAGGAGCAATGATGTGACGCCTGCCGCAGGGGAGGCCTCCTGCAGTCAGGAAGGAAGAGCCTGGGAGGAAAGCAAGAAGCGTTACCTCCACGATGCGGTCCTGGGCCCGGAGCCCCGAGGCCTCAGCGGGCGAGTCTGGGTCCACTGCCCGGATGAACTGGCCTGGCTTGGACTTGTCACTGTGCAGGTTGAAGCCGTAGCCGTTGGGGCCCTTCTTCATGGCGCAGAGCCGAGGCCGAAGCTCGTGCTGCGGGAAGAAAGGAGGGGCGACGGTCATCCCACAGCACCCCGGGTTCTGCCCTCCCTGCTCCGTGCCTGACCCCACCTCCCCACCGAGGAGAACTGGGGGAGGACGCAACATGCTGGCCTGGGACTCAGAAGACCCGAGACCCCGCAATGCAGCAACCCGGCCGGGTGACCCTGGGCAGGCCACCGTTCCCTCTTCTGGCAGATGCGGGGTGGGAGCAGGTTAGCTCAAGTCTCTCCCCTTCTGACATTCTAAGGGTAATCACGTTATTTTGATCACTACCTCAATCTCTCAGGGGGTAGCATCCCTGCCAGCCTGGCTTGGTACCTGGGACAGTGACTGGGGACCCCCAGCCCTTTTGTTCGCTATTGTCTGCAGCGGGGGAAGCAAGGGCAGCTGGTTACGCAAAGCTGGTCAGCATGTTTACAGTAAAGCGTCTCCTCGCCCACACGGACTCCTGTCTCGTCCCCACCAAGCAAAATGGCCCAGCCAGAAGGGAGCTGGGGGCCAGATGACCACAGACCAGAGGGAGGCACAGCCAGGGGTCCCGGACGGGACAGGCACATCCCACCGGCAGAACCAAGGCTGAGGGGAAAGGCAGCAACAGAACCCCAAAGACCGTTTGGGTCCCCAAGGAGCCTGAATGGGGAGGGGAGCGGTGGGGAGCAGGGCTGGGCTGAAGGGAGCCCCGTGTGGCTGTGGCCATGGCCTGGAGAGGGGGACCCACGGAAAAGGCACAGGAAGATTGCTCTTAAACACTCAGACCCTCCGCTGAAAACAGTTTTCACCAGCCTAAGCAGCTTAGCTTAGAAGCTGCAGCCCTGGGGTACGTTTACAAGACGGAGGGAATACAGTGTGAGGGGGCCAGAGGCCTGAGCCCATGACCGACTTGGGGTGCCTCTCCCCCTTCTCCAAGGCCTGCGAGCTCTGGGTTATCACCCGGCTGCCAGGTATCTCCCGCTGAGGAGCTATGTGACCTGGGGCAAGTAATTTCCTTCTCAGAGCCTAGGGTTCATTGTTTGTAGACCATTCTTAGTGCCAGGGTTGCTAGGAGGTCCAGGGGGTAATTAACATATGTGGGAACACCTGACCACGCTAAAATCTCTGTGCCCGGTTTGCCATCGTTGCTAATATCAATACAAGCTGAGAAGTGAGATTCTGAGGGTGGGGTGGGGTGCCGGGTAGCTCTGAGACCTCACTCCCCAGCTGGGAGAGGAGAAGGCAAGGGAGGGGTGGGGAGGGAGAGGAGGGCTTACAGGCCTCCTGCCCCAACTCGCTGGCCCCAGGAGGCGGCTGCCGTCTGCAGTGAAGCCTCAGTCCCCACCCCTCTGCTCCGGGAGGGGTAGGGAGGTGGCCGGAGGAGGGTGACTCTGCTTTCCTTTAGGTGCCTGGGTGGGCCTTTGTGTGTTTCAGGATGTTGGTAGGGGGTGTGGAGAGGCCAAGACAGGAAGGAGGAGTGAGGCGACGTTTAGGCCTGGGTTTACCCTAATCTGGGATAGAGGCCCCGTGCGCTCTCACTTCACCCCAGACCACAGCTGAGACAGTTAAGTGAGCATAAAAAAGTGGGGGGCGCCCACGGAGGCACCCTCTTTTCTCCAGTTCTCCTCATCCCTTCTGGTCCTCACTGCAGGCCCCCCCCCCTCGCTGATGCCCCCCTCCCGCTGCTTCCCCTGGGGTGGGGGGGGAGGCCCTCCCGCAGCCTGCAGCCCCCGCCCCCCACCGGGATCTAGTTCCCGGCAGTGAGGCTCTTTTCCCCTCAAACTAATCCCTCCGCGGAGCTGCCAGCCCAGCCCTCCCCCAGGCCCAGGGGAACAGGAACAGGTCCGACCAGTTGCTACCACGGGGCAGGCAGCTTTCTGCCCCAGCCGGGCAGTGCTCTGCAGTCACCCTGAGAAAGCGGGGAGGGTGAATCACGGGGAAGGGAGAGGGCAGCTCTGGTGTCTCTGCTCCCCCCGCCGCCCCTCACTCCAGAGAGCCTTCCCTCCATCCTCGAGATAGGGTTAGGGGTAGGGTGAGGGTTAAGCCTGACCCCTATCCTCGAGATGGGGAAACTGAGACAGGAAGCCCATTGCCTGATGTCAGAACTTCACGGTGGAGAAGCCAGGACGCCACCCCGGGCTCTGACTTGGGACCTGTGCTCCCGCCACCATCCCTGGAAGGACCCAAGCCCAGGCTGGGAGGAGGCCCACTGGAGGTGGGGAGTTGCAAACACCGCTTGCAGCCTCTGCTGGGAGGGGCAAGGAGATGATGAAACCGCAGGCTTCCTTCCGAGGCTCAGGCTCGCGGCCTCTCGCGGGGCGACACGGCGGCGAGCAGGCCCGGCGGCTTCGGGCGTCCTCCTGGCTGGCGGGGCGGCCCTGGCTGCCCCCGTGATGGGTCTCTGTGCCGCGGGCTTCCCTCACTGATCCTCAGCACCTTTCCCCCCGGGGACCCTTGCCTGGTGACTTGTCGTGTGCACCTCACTTCCTTCTGCTGGCGCCAAACCATGAGGATCTCAGGGCAGATTCACCTGCAGAGCCCAGGCCCCCGCTGCTCCCTTCCCCCTGCACTGGGACCTGTTCCGTTGCTTTCTGGGGTGGCTGGGGCGGGGGACAAGGAAACCCCAGGCGTTTTCCGAAGCGCTCAGACAGGTATAGAGCCCCACCCAGCTCCCATCTTCCCCAGTCCCCAGAGGCTCCCTCCCTTCCCATGGGGCTGGGGGGGGGCTTCCCATTCTTCCCGCGTTGCTCTCCACCCTTCCCCCAGCTGCCCCCAGGAGGCGTCATTGCCAGCTGCTGAGTCAGCCCATCAAAGGCGCCCATCCCAGCCTGGTGGAAGCTGGTGCTGTCAGGAGTCCTGGGGGCAGCTCCCTCAGGGTGTGTGGTCAGCACCGAGAAGAGAAGATGGGGACGGGAGGTGTCAGGTGCTGGCCGGAGCTTGGCCACCATTGCTCTGGGCCCACACCCCCAGAGCTGGGGCAAGGGGAAGAAATGGAACATCTGGGACATCCTGGGGGTGGCATGCGGCTCCCAGGAGCTCAGGAGGGGACCTGTGCCATGGTGGCAGCTCCGGAGGGGAACACGGCCCCAGCGTGTTCAGAGATTCAGGCGGGTCTTCCAGTGTGGATGACAGCTCGGAAGGAAAGATCAGGATCTGCTCAGTGGGGAGACTGGCAGAGAAGTGAGAGGAAAGCCCAGGAGGCGGTGGTGGCCGACGGGCTGTGCAAATGGGCCGGGGCGGCTGGGGGCTGGATGAGTCTCTCACTTCCAGACAATGCCAGACCTGCCTTCCAGAACAGACCCTGTCAGGAGAGCTGCTTCTAGACTCTTCCCATGGGGGCTTCTCCCACCCTGCGGGTCTCGGGCTGCCCCGAGCCTTGCACAGGCCTGCCCCGGCTGCTGGCTCCATTCCGTCCTCTTCACCCAGGGAGCCCAGTCACCTCCACCCACTCAGCCCAGGGAGCGGATGTTGGGCACGGAATTCAATAGGCACCACCAGCAGCCACCTGGAAAGCTGGGGAAAGTCGATACCCTAATCCTGGTGACCGTCTCTGGGGAGCAGGCCCAGGGCCGCTCCCTGCTCCTCCTTGGGGAGGGCGGCTGGGGGCCAACGCCCCACTGGGCCCAGCCCCGCCCTGGCCGGTGCCATGGTGATGGGCCCTATAGAAAACAAGCCAGGCTGCTTCTCCCAGGCCAGCCAGCTCCGGGCCCCAGAAGGGGCGGCTGGAGGAGCAGCAAGACCACCGGGGTGGCTAGGGGAACAACAGAGGTGACTCGTCACCTCCCAAGGCTGCCCTTCCCCCCAGCCCGGCCAGCCGAGGGCTCTTCTTTATGCAAATAAGATAAGAATGATACCCTGCCCCCACGCAGGGGAATCAGCCCCAACAAGGGGGGGGGGGGTGGAGAGATGGAGCCCTGGCTGTTCTGGTGGGGGAGGGGTGGGGTATACTGGGTGTAAGGAGCCCGGGCTGCAGCTCAGGCTGCTTCACGGGGCTCTTGGAGACACAGGCCTGGGTCTGGTGCCAACTCTTCAAGGAAACCAGGATGGAGCGAGCTGCCTCTGCCTGGGGGTGACGTGTGACTGGGCAGCACGGGGGCACTGTCCTCAGGGCAGGCTGGGAAGTGACCAGGAGCTCAGACTGCTGGCCAGTGTCCAGGCTCTAGGCTGAAGGCATCCTCTCCTCACCCAAAGGGAGGTGACCAAGGGCTCGGCTGTCACTGACCCATGATCTCTGGCCCTGATGTGGCTTCATTTATTTCTCCCTAGAAGACACCCCAGCCCAAGGTCTGTGCACACTGAGGAATGCTGGCCGCCTCCCTCTGCAAAAAAGGAGCGACTCTAGGCCTTGATCTCGTGCTTTGCCGTTCCTCAGCGGGAAGGCCCTTCTCCGGAGACCCGCAGGGTGGGATCCAGATGATAAAGTGGGGGCTGCTTCTCTGACACCCCCACGCAGGGACCCTGAGCCAGGTTCTCCCTCTGGCTCTTTTCTCCCGGTGCTGGCCAGAGACCCACCCGATGGGGAGTTTGGCTCAGTTCTCCCCAGGCCTGGGCAAGCCTGGGATAGAGCAGGCTGGTACCTGGGCTGCGGCCTGGCTGGACACCACCCAGGCTGGCAGGCTCTCTACCGTCATCCCTCCTCACCCTCCTTCCAGAAGTTGCTGGATTTAACTCCTGTGGGCTGTCCCGAGAGGCTCTGTAAGGACCTTCTCGGAGCTTGTGAAATCGGGGCTCTACGTTTAGTGAGCACTTACTAAGTGCCAAGCACCCCACCAGGGCTTTATAAGTGTATATTCTTGTCAGGACCCAACTGTAACCCTTTGGGAGGAGGGTATTATTGCCCTCACTGCACAGATGAGGAAACTCAGGTTCAAACAGGTGGCATAAACTGCTCAAGTACACACAGCTGATGGGAGAAGAGGGTCGGCTTTGACCTCAGCTCCAGAGCAGCAGTGCCCATAGAAACAGAATGCGTCACGTAGGTAACTTAAACGTTTCTAGTAGCCAAATTAAAACGTAAAAAGAAACAAGAGAAATCAATTTTAATATCTTACTTAACACAACATATCTAAAATATTATCATTCTAACACGTAATCTAGTTAAAAGTTATTAATGGCATACTTTACATCCTTTTTTCTGTACTAAGTTTTCCAAATCTGGTGTGCATTTTATTTTCACTTACGGCACATCTCAATTTCAACCAGCACATTTCAAGCGCTAAGAGCCACACGTGGCCAGTGGCTGCCCAAAAGGCCCGTACAGACCCTAGAGGTCTCACTCTCAACTCTTAGGCTGTCCCCTACGTCCCCATGGCCTTTGCTGTTTCAACTGGGCATCACGACCTTATAAACAAGCACAGGGAGAGGCCGGAGCCTTTGTCCCTGGAAAGTCAGAGCTCCGGCCTCAGTCCCCCAGCCTTGGGCGGCACTAGAACCCAGGCCTCGGGGCATCCGTACCACTTGTCCTTTTCAGGGCACAGGAAGCCAAACAGGGTCTGGGGTCGGGGGACGTGGTGAACTGTCCTACCCTGAGGGGTGGGGGAGGAAGGCCAAGGCCGACAGCCAAGGTCAGCCTCTCAGGGGGAGTCCTTTGTGCTACGGGGAGCCCCAGAGCCAGCAAGGACAGTTCTCAGGCCCTGGGGATGAGGGTAGAGACTTGGTCACCAGACTCCCGGCTGGGCCCGTAGTGTGAGAAGGGATGGGGCCTGGAGCCTGCCCCTTCTGGGCCAAGGCCTTCCATCGGGGCTGACACTTTTCCTGATGGTGTCCCCTGGGGACAGAAGCACCTGGGAGCCCTGGATCCTTGCAGGGAGCTGGTTCCAGCAGCCTGAATTTACGCTGCTGTGATGGCCCTGGTATGGCCCAGAATGTGACGGGCAGAGACACCCAGCTGGAGGGTCAGGCCCTTAAGCACAACCCAAGCCGGATGGACGTGCAGACACAGGAGTCAGAGAGAGCGGAGTTCTCAGACACAGCCCTGCTACAGGGTACGGGCTCCCTACTGAGAACTGTGGGGCCACCGCCCGCACTGATGGAGCCTCAGTCTCCGCATATGGACAATGGGGCTAGTAGCTACCCCGTAGGGTGGTCATGTGGATTAACTGAGGTAAGGCATGTTTAGTACACAGCACATTGCCAGGCACATATAATAACTACCATTTACTTATTATTTATCAACTTACAAAATGGAGAAAATAATACCTGATTTGCAGGGTTGTGGTGAGGGAAGAAAAAGAAAAAAATCAGTGAAGTGTGTATCACTATCTTTAGGGCCGGGCAACTAGTAGGCTTAGAGTAGCTCCCATTATTGGGGTCTAGAGCTCTGGTTTCTCTCTGTAAGAGGCTCACAGCACCCTCAAGACCTTGGCCAGGCCCCTTCTTCCCCTAATTCCTAAGTGCTCCCTGACTTCCTCAGGGACCCATGGGATGGGAAGCCTGGGGAGGAAGAGAAGGGCCCCCCCATGGAGACAGGACGGGGTTCCTTGAGAAAAAAGCCCCTTTCTCTTTCCAAGAGAATCATCTCCAGGACTGAACAGGAACCAGAAGGTCAGAACCAGGGGCTATCCCAGGGGAGAAAGAAATCCCAAGTATGTGACTTAAGAGGAGGAACCAGCACACAAGCCGTCACACCCTGTCCATTTCCAATCCAAACATCCTGCAGCTCAAGCCCTGCTCTGCCCTCGCAGACTCCAGCTTGGTCCGTGTGAAACGGGAACACGGGAAAGAGGTTGGAGGCTGCCAGCTAATGGTGCCCACCCCCGACTTTGCCACCTGGGGTACCTCTGGGATCAAGGTCAGGCGTGGCGGGAACCCACCCCACGCTGGGCACTTAACACACACCTTCCGCATCCTCTCATCAAATCTCTCCCGCAACCCTGCAGGGTGGGGTCGGGGTCCCCATTTCACAGAGGGAGAAGCTGAGGCTCGTGGGGAACGCTGAACAATCAGGGTCCCAGAGCCAGAGGGCAGCAGGGCTGGGATTCACAGACTTCTGGCTCTCTAGTTTTAAAACGGAAGCTGCTAGTAGGCAAGAAAAAGGAGCGAGTGAAGCTCTATCTGGAATTCCAATCTCCGGGTGTGCTCTCGAGGCACGAACAGGCCCAGGTGGGTTGGGCCGAGATGAATTAGGACAAAGTCCCCCACGGCTGTTTCGCATTCATCCATTCATGCAAAAATGATTTATTGAGCCCCTCCCTGCTCGGTGCCGGGGACAGTGATGGGGATATGAACATAAATAAGCCACAGCTGTTGCCCTTGGGACCCAGCACGGGCTGGTGGAGCAGATATGAACAGATGATTGAGATATTGCGTGTTCCGTGTGAGAAAAGGTGGAAGGACAGGGGGCAGAAGGAGGTGAGGAAAGAGTTCACGATGCCTGCGGGGTCGAGGAAAGGTTTCCTGGTAGGTGAGTGGTCTTGGGGAGCGTGCTTGGTGCGGAAGAGGACTGAGGGTTCCCACGTGCAGATATCAGGGGCGAAGGCTCAAAGCACACAGCATGCTGGGAGGGAATTCGGACCCTTGGTGTGGTTTGGTGGGCTGGTGGGGACAAGAGGGGCGGTGGCGAGAGAAGGCTGCCAGATGGTGAAGGGCTGATTCTTCAATGACAGCGACTCCAGATGGAGCGCTTTCGGATGCCAGGCCTGGCCACGGCAGCACGTGCCCTACAGGAGAGGCAGATCCAGGGCTAGCTGCCCCCTGGGTGGGCGTGTAATCGTCACTGTGAAATACGTATTAATTCAGATCTCAGCAACCAACGTTCACTGAGCATTGACTTAGTGGAGGCTCTGAGCTACTGGCTCGACAGGCATCCTCATGTAACCCCGCCAACGCCACGAGGCCCCTGCTGTCACCCCCAATTTACACAAGAGGAAATGGAAGCTTAGAGAAACTTGGCTCGCTCGCGGTGGCCCAGCCAGTGCAGCTGAGCTGGCTCAGGCCTGCCCAGCCCCCGCTGTGGGCCCCGTGCCGGCTGCCCAGCTCAAGGATTTAGGCCTCATCCTGTGACTGCGGGGGGCCGTGAGCAGGGGTGCTGTTGCTCCTCCCTCCCCGTGGGTGGAGGTGTGCCGAGCTGGAAGCACCCCGCCACCTCCTCCGAGATCAGGACTACGGGCACCCCTCGCCCTCTGCCCTGCATCGTTCTCGACCCAGGCCGCTCTTCCCAGTGAGATGTCACCTGCCACCCACTCTGCATGACACGTTCCCACCAACACCTTTTTCACTTCTGAGAACTAACGATGATGTCATTAACAGCCCCCCACTTTGTAAACGAATTCAGACTCAAACTAGTCAGTTAACATTCAAACGCTGGGTATATCCCTTACACAGACATCCCTTGTCTCTTCAGGGAACGATGAACTCTTATGATGTCTGTTAACTTTTTTTTTCTCTTCTTTTTTTGCAACGACAGGGCGGGTCATCTGCAGGCCCACCGTACCAGATTTCGTGGGAACCTCCTACCAGGACTTAAGGCTGCTCGGCGGCCATGCAGAGGCTAAGAGACACCCCGCTCACAGCTGGGATTCAAATGCCTGGGCGTACGAAATGCTCAGTCCAGCACACTAGGGGCTCAAGGACTTTCCATTAGTTGTAAAATTCTAGAGAAGGCAGGTGTCACTGGAATCCAACGCCCTCATTTTATGGATGGGAGAACCAAGGCTCAGGGAAGTTCTGATTTGCTCGTTGACCTGAAACCCCAAGAGGCCTGGTGATGGTGTCCCCGGGACTGGCTGGAGGGTTCTGTTCCCTTCCACGGGCCCAACAGAGCATACACACAAATGCAGGTGTCACGCCACTGCCTGGGGCAACCCCATCCTGCGCTCACCCAGAGAGCAGAAGCCAACCTCTGCTGCTTCTCAGGTGGCCTGGTGGGGAGCACATGTGCTAGGTCAAGCCTCCGTCCTGGCCTCTGCGCCCCCCAGCTCCCCGCAGGCCCTCCTGCACCCAGCAGCAAAACCAAAAGGGCACCAGGAGGAGCTAAACATGACTGCAACCTAGGGGGGCGGGTCGGGGAGGCCGGTGACTTGTGCCAGTGCCGAAGTCCAAAAAAAACAAAAACAGAACAGGAATGGTCAATCGATGCCCTCGGCACAAAGTTCAAACTGGATTTCTGCCTGGGACCAGAGGTCATGGGTTCCAACTCCCCAGTGTCAAACCCCTGCCAGGGGTGCTCCGACCCCACCCCCACCCTTGCCAATGCCAGCTTGTTAGCAGCAGGAAGCAGGAGGCTGGTGGCCCTGGCGTTCTCGGCACCCAGCTCTGGCTGGACAGGGCTCCTGGTGACTTCACCTCCACCAAACCAACCGGCCCTCTCCGGCTCCACCTACTACCCTTAAAGGCTGAACTGTGCCCTTTCTCTGTCAAGGGAGGCTCCTACTGGCACCACGGACACCCCTGCCAGCAGGTGGAGAGCTGGTGAAGCCAAACGGGCCCAGGGGATGCCCTGGTCCTGCTCCCCACAACCCCACCCTGAGGCCCCCCCTTCACTCTCCGGGGAACGGCAGGCTCAGTACAACTTCCCTTTTGCCTCCGCCCCTCCTACGGCCGATCCAAACTGGGGTCATGAGAGGAAACACCAAACGTGGTTAGAAAGCAACCAGTCTGCTTGCTGTCCAGGGACTGGAGTGAGACAGCTGATGCCCGGGCAAGACCACCTGCTGTCCGCTGTCCAGCCCAGGAACGCTGGACCACTCCCGCCGCCGTTTCTCCTCCTCCAAGGTCTTCCCTCCCGCTCCCAGATACTAGCCAGCGCTTACTCCTCACATTCCTGAGAATCATAAATCCCCCTGGGTGGCAGAGCTGCCACTATCCCCCAGACCAGACGCCTCTGCGCCTCCTCCCTGAGCCCCACCCCCATACATCGCCTTGGGACGGTGGAGCTTCTTTCTTAGAAGTCACACCGGACTTCAGGAGGATGAAGTCCAGCCAGGCTGAAGTTCATGATACACACGCCAGCCAGCGGGCTGTGGGGAAGGGGGGGAAGTGCCTGAGAACCCAGCGTGTGACCCCCTCCCCTCCCCTCCCAGCGCTGCAGCTCCACACAGAAAGAGCGTAGTTATTCCTCTAGCTTTTTGAAGTCGGGGCCGCTCTAGCCTCACCCCAGCTCCATTTACCACCCCCAGGGGCCATGGAGAAAGCTGGTCACTTCAGCAGGAGGGGCGGGATTGGGAGTCTCAAGGGACAGGAGCAGACACCACCGACAGAGTCGAGGAAAAGGGGACTGGGCTCCCTGGAGCCGCTCGCCCTCACCCTCACTCCCAAAGGCGCTCAGGGTCCCAGCCCAGTCTGGGGAGAGGGAGTAGGGGTCGCGGGACGCAGCCTCAAGGCTGTAACTGCCAGTTCGCCCGGTTGGCGGGCGGAAGCAGTCTCCCCCGTGAGGATCCAGTTTCAGAAAGACAAGGCGGCAGCAGGGCTGGGCGTCCGGGGCGCCTGGGTCTCTGGACTACTCTCCCTCCCACCCGGTTCCAGCCTCGCCGTCCGGCCCGGGCCCGCACTTACCCGCTCCTGATGGCTCTTCTCGGCCTCGTGCGGCTCCGGCGCGGCGGCGGGCGGCTCATTTTCGCCGCCAGCCCCCTGCTCCTCGGCGGCGGCCGGCGGCTCGGCCTGCCCGGATCTTTCCTGGGGGCGCAGCATCTCCTCCCGGACCTGGACGCCCAACTTCTGCAGCCGCTCGTCGGTCTCGGGGTCGACCACCAGCAGGCGCACGGAGTTGAGTGCGGCACGGATGCGGCTCACCACCTGCTGGTGGGTCTCTTTCTCCACGTTCTCGCCATTCACCTCCACTAGCCGGTCTCCTGCCAGCAGTCCCGACTTCTCGGCCGGCGAGCCGGGCTCCACCAGCCGGATGAACTGGCCTACCTTGCCCTTTTCCCCGTGCAGGTGGAAGCCGTAGCCGTTCGGACCCTTCTCCAGGCAGCAGAGCCGGGGTAGAGGCGCCCCGGCCGCCGCGTCCGTGCTCATCTCGCCCTGCAACGGCTCAGCGGCGTCCGGTCGGGGTCCGGAGACGGGACGGTCCACCCCTTCTTCTCACCCTGCGGGCCGGGAGACGAGAGCGAGGGCGGCAGGGAAAGCCCGCGCCGCCGGAGTGGCAGAGCGAGCAGGTGTCCTGGGAGCGGCGGAGGCGAACTGCGAGGACCCGAGGCCGAAGCTCACGGACCAATCCCCGCCGTGCGCGGAGTCTGAGCGTTCCAGAGCCCGCCCAGGCTGCTTATTCCGGGGGGCGGGGTCGCGTGGAGGGTGTGGACCACCGAGGGCCAATCAGACACCACGGAGAGGGGGCGCTCTGGCAGGGTGAACGACACCGGCCAATGGGAGCGCGCAGGGGTGAGTTTCTGCTCTCAGCGCGGCGCCCCGCGGCGGGAGAAGAAAGAGGGCTCAGGAAGTGGAAGTGTCTGTTACCAAGTGGCTGGTTGAGGCCCGGGGGTGGGGGGGAGAGGGGAGGGGGAGGGGGAGGGGGAGAGGGGGAGGGGGAGGGCCGGGCGGGGGCGAGTTCCTGGTACTGGGCAGAGCGGCCCGCAGGATCTTTTCTGATTTCCCTCCACCTGCCTCGGGGATTGAGAGCCAACCCTCGGGTAAAGGACCCTAACATTTCAACAGCCTTCAGCCAAAGTGTGCAACTCCAGTTGGGGGTGGGGGTGGGGGCGACTGTTGCCAGGAAAATCAATGCCGCTCCAGTGCTGGGAGCGGTCTTACGAATAAGAACGAGGTCCACCTCAGACCCAACAGAGTAGTTTGAATAACGAGATTTTTCCATTTGTGGGGCCACTTTGCTTTGTCCCAGGAACTGCTAATAGGGGTGCGGGCTCTGATCCTCGCTGGGACAGTGTGAGGGTCCAGCAGAGAGCCCAAGGCTTCACGGGGCTGCCCATCCAAGACAGGCCACCTAGGGACAATGGCGTGGGAATTGGCGTCAGCCTTTGGCTAGGGAGGTGGGGTTGGGGAGAGGCAGATCAGAGTCAGGTAACCAATCTCTGGGTACATTCCATAGGAAAAGGAGCCCTGGCTTTTTTCAATAGAGAAGGAAAAATGATTAGGACCGTAAGATAAACCTTTCAGCTCCTACTTTCAGATGAGAGGCTGGTCACAGAGGCTGGGGGCAGTCTGTTAGGGATGAGGTGACTAGTTGGGGACATTGAAGGATGAGAAGCAAATGATTTTGGCAATCAGTGACAAGCAACGACAATCCTTTCAACATGATCCGCCCCCGCAACCCCCCCCCGACCCCCGCATCATGTGCACCTCAAAGAAGCAATGGACAGGGTGTACTTTCCAAAATACTGCCATTTACTTCTGAAAAACACAAATGCCAAAGGCCCAGAGCAGCCCATGTGATTGGATTGCCTGCGACCTGCCTTGGGCCCCAGAAGAACCCGGCAAGGTCAGGCTCCTCCCTGCTCTGCCTGGGAGAGGCCTGGAGAGCGTCCTTATCGTGCTGACTCTGCTCTGGGAGCAAGATTTCTGCCTTGAAAGCAAATGCAGCAGCTGCAGATACGTACAGTGCATACCTTTCTCACCCCTCTCCCCACCCCTGGTGAACAGAGCTGGAGTAAAGGTGCCTCTAGGTCATAAGCTGCACGTCTCCTGCCCTCTTCCCATTGTTGGGGTCAGGGCTTTGGGAGACATGTGACCTTGGCCCCATGTAAACTCCTTTAGCATGTAAACTCCTTGCTGCCTGTCTCCCCACCCCAAGCCTCACCCACATGACCTTGTTTTGCACACAATGCGTTGATTTTCCCAGAAATGGATGACCTCTCACTCCCTAACCTGGCTCAGTACGAAGGGAGATAAAGAAGTTTGGGCCCGAATGTCCATCTGAGAAGAAAAGGATGTGGCTGATGGGGGAGGAGATGGCCCTTGGGTTTAGGGGTTACACAAGGGGTGAGGTTTGCTCACTTCTACCTCCCACCTACTCCAGGAGTCAGGGCTTTCTTTTTATCTGCCTCTTTACCCAGTGGAAGCACTACAGCTGCTTGAAGAAGTAGCCTGTGGGCTGCATACCGGCCAAAGGATTGGAACAGAAGAATAACCTTTCCCTATCAGTAACTGTAGGTGTCTGGGGACACAGGCAGAAAGGTAGGAAGATAAGGCCAGGGATTCAGGGAGGAGGGGCTCCCCTGGGATCTGAGGTCCAGTGAATAGGAGCCAGATGTTTCCAGGTGCCCTAATGTGCTTGTGGGCTGGGGGAAATGGGGTGCACCTCCCAGAGAGGGGCTAGTAAGGCCAGAGGTAGCCTAACAGACCTAATCTCTGTTACTCCTCTCCCCCCCTCCCCCCAGGGAGCTGGGTCCCTGCCCAATCTCCACATCTCTTATCTTCCTGAGGCTTTGGTCTCGCTCCTGGCACAAGGGCCCTGTCTTATTGGGGAAGATTGTTCTCTGGGGAGCCGGAGGAAATGAAGGCCTGGGTCTGCTCAGCCTCTTGCCAGCTGAAGGGTGGGAATGGGGTCACTACCTGCCTCATACCCCAGAAGTGCATCAGTGCCCCCTGGTGCTGAGCTGGTGCAATATCACCCTCATGGTGGGTAGGTGGGAGGCCCAGGCCCCTGAGTCCTAGCACTAGAAGGCAAAAGGGGCACCAGCTCCCTTCCTCCGTTTTCTGGTGCCCTTTTGATTAGATTATGTATCATTAAAATGAAATAAAAATATTTGACCCTCCTCCGGGGATGCAGGGAAGCTACAGGAGCTAGAATAGGGGCAGGAGTACGGAGGGGCTGTGCACTGGGTCCCCCAACTCTCTCCTCATTGGCTCAGCCGCTTAGAATAAACCAGGTCTGAGGGAGAAGGCTGCATCCTTGTGCGTCTCTGGAGCTTCCTCTCAGCCCCTTGGGATTCACAAGAAAGAGCAGCAGCTGGGCCGCTTCTTCTGGGATTCCACATAGTCTCGGATCTGGAAGCTGGGTTCATTAGCCTGCCGCCCGGCTCTGTACTTCAGCTCCCTTGAAGAGGAAGAAGAAATGGGCTGGGCAGGCAGTGAGGAACTGAGCCTCTCCCACTCCCACGGCCCGGGGCCAGGGGGCTTCCGAATGCAGAATATGGTTGGGCCCGGGGACTGGGCCAAGGGCCAGGCCCTACCGAATTCCCAGATGGTGTCACCCTGCCCTGCACGTTCCCTTCCCGGCTCAGCGCTCACTTGGCAATGGCCAGAAAGGCTAACTCCACGTTCATGCCCGTCTTGGCGCTGGTCTCCATGAAGGGAACTCCATACTCCTGCCAGGGTGAGATTAGCCTCAGTGGCCAGTCTCCGGCTGCCCACCCCCACTCCCCCCAGGCAGTCACTTACCCTGGCCAGCATCTCTCCATCCTCTGAACGGATCATCCTTTCACTGCTCACATCCGCCTGTCAAGCCCAGGTGGGTCACTCTGGGGAAGGAAGCCTTGACCCCGGATGGCCCCTCTCCCGCCCCGCGGGCCCAGGTTTCTGCCCTGGGAGCAGGTACTTCCCGCCCTCTGCTGGTGGCCTGCGGGACTGCGGGTGGTATGATCCACCTGGGGCCAGGGCTTCTGCCTTCTTCAAGTTCTTACCCAGCTCCCAGCAGGGGGATCTCACCCCAACTCAGGGAGGTGGGTAACTCTGCTTGGCAAGGGGGTGGTGGCCAGCCTCGAAGGGCTGACAGTATTTGAGGTTAACCCTTTCCACACACAGCTCTTAATCCGTGTATCTAGTCCCTAGGATCTAATAGGGGCTGAGCAGCTGGTCATCCCTGGATCTCTCAGGAAGCAGCTTGACCTTTCCCCGCAGGGGGCCATTTCCAAAGCTTTAAGAGGGCAGATATGATGGACTGAAGCCTCCAGATAGGTCTGACTCCTGAACTGGAGGCTGTAAAGAGTGCTTTGCTGGAAGGATGTCCAGCTAATACTTGTGGCAGTGGGAGAAGGATGGGCTGACCCTGCCCTGGAGCCACTCACCTTGTTGCCTAGGAGCATAATCACCACATCCCTCTGGGCGTACTCGTGAATCTCAGTGAGCCAGGCCTGTGGGAGAGGGTGCGCTGAGCCCCAGCCATTCCCCTCCTCCCTCCTGCCTTTCCTTCTTCTGCCCTGTGGATTATCCTGGACTACTCACTGCCCCTGAATACCGATCATAATGCCCTGTGCATTCTCTCATCGACATCTTTGTTTGGGCCTCTCCAGTCCTGAGTAGCTCTAAACCCCTTGCAGTGTAGCTCTCAGTTCTATGAAAGACAGAGGCGACAGAGGCTATATCTTATAAATCAGCTGGTAGTCACCAGCAGTCTTCTCGAGTGCCCTGTTGAGGATTCTAAGGCCCCATAAGGGCTCAGTGATCAAAAATACTGTGATTGATTAGTGATGTCTGCCATGAGCATGGGGTTGGAGGTGGCAGTAGGAGTGCCATGGATTCCATCCAGTTTATAAGCAGTTTTATATCTGTATGTCTTGTTCCCCCAGTTTGCTTGTCAACCCCTTGAGGTCAGGGAGCATGTGAAATCGTCACGATGCTGTGCACAGAGTCAGTGTTTGTATCTGTTGAATTACTGTCTCGACTATTTAATAGTTTGCTTGTGAGGAGGGAGCCACTCGCTTTGTCTGCCTGAGTCACCTTCTTGAAAGTTGGGGTGGATGTATGGGTAGACTTTTCTGCTTGGGCTCTCCTCTTGGTCTCTGTGGGTAATTGTCCAGGGTGGAGCTGGGCACTTTCTGAACATTTTGTCATGAAATGCTCCATGAATCATAGGGATGAGCAGGTGGCACACAGCCTGCTTGGCCTTTATGCCCACATGCCCATCAACTACCCAGGAGTAGTTTATTACTTCTGAGTCACAGCTCCGGTGTTTTTAACGAGGCAGCAGTATTCCATGCTCCACCCATTCCCACAAAGCAGGAAGCAGCCCTGGCCTGCACAGGCCCTGCCCTGCCTGCTCATGAGTGGTGGGTGGGGAGGACCTACCCGGATGTTGTCGAAGGAAGATTTGTTGGTGATGTCATACAGCAGGAGCAAGGCTGGAGGGGGAGAGAGAGGTCACATGGGGAACTTGGGGCAGAACGGTGGATGTTACAAGTGGGCTGGGAGGGGGTGGAGGTGGAGCACGTGAGGGACCTACCCTGGGCATCTCGGTAATAAGCGTGGGTGACACTGCGGAACCGCTCCTGCCCTGCGGTGTCCCAGATCTAGGAAGGGATGGACAAATGGTCAGAAGGGGGCAGGGACTGTGCTGGGCAGAGGAAAGCCATGTTGTGGTACGAGAGATGGGCGGGGAGGTGAGATGTTTCCTTCTTTAGTTTCTCATGGGCTTGTGAACATCTGGTGATGTCCCGGATGGCGGTAGTTAATGAGTTCTCAAGCTGGTTCGGTGCTGTTGCCTCTTGCCCAGCCCAGGGATTAGAGGTGTCCAACCTCCTAGAGCAGATGAGGCCTGGGAACCTGGGGATGATTTGAAGCGAGCCTAAGCTTGTCTGAAGGCACTTAGAGCTGCTGCCTTTGACAGAAGGGAGGGTGCCTGGGAACGGCTTTTTCTGCAGACATCAAACAAACAAAGGCCGTTTCCTCTCCTGACCCCCACAGGAAGTTAGCCCAGGCGGAGCGCAGGGCCGCAGGCCTCCTGTGGTTGGGTGCGGAGGCTGGGCAGGCTCCCCCATCCTCTCGCCCACACCCCAGCCCTCCCAGCCGCTGGTCTCACCTGCAGCTTCACCCTCATACCATCCACGGTCACCACCTTGTTCTGAAAGAGAAAAGGGCAGAGGGAGAGGTGGGCGTGGAGGGCAGGGGAGTCTCGGTTTCTGCCTTCTGCTGAATCCTACAGTACAGCAAACATCCTGTCTGGTTGCTCCCCAGGGCCACGGGGGTCCGGTGAGCCCCAGAGACGTCTCCGGCCAGATAGCCCCATCAGGGCAGTGGGACTCTGTCCCCAGGTACCCCTACTTTGGAGTCCTATCTTCTGGGGACTCCGTCTGCCCTTCTCACAACACGCCAAGGCAGGGAGAGCCTGAGAACCTGCCTGACCGCACCCCTCCTCTCACCCCGGCCCGGGCTCAGCAAGGTGCACAGGCGGAGCCCAGCCTCCAAGCTCTTAGAGATGAGACGCCCACCAGCATCTCGGGGACCGCAGAGGCTGGATCTGCAGGGCCGTCTTTCCCCTGGCTGTCCACTAGTTCTCCTCAGTGAAGCTTCCCCTCGCACTGGGAGGGAGGCACCTGGCCTTTGAGAGCACCCCTGCCAGGGTTAGACCCTCACTCTCCTGGCCCGTGTGCATGTGCAGTGCTCAGAGCCCTCGGCATCTGGGATGCCGATTTGTAAAGATGTGTTCATCGAGGTGAGAGGGAGGGATGCTGGCAAGCTGCTCTGTCCCCACAGGGCCAGCCCAGTTCCTCCACCTAGTGCCGTGCTGGGCTTCCCGGGACTCCAGAAAGACTGGCTGACCTCAGGTCTTGCCGGGGGGGCCCAGCTAGCACTGTGGGATATGTCTGCCCGGCTGGGGGCAGGATGTTAAGACTCAGTCTCTCATTTCTCATCCTGTAGGGGAGCCAAGAGCCTCCCCAAGCCCAGACTCCTCTAAGCTGGCCACCTCTGGGGTCCCTAGGGGAGCATCCTGTGCCCTAGGGTGAGCCACAGCGGTCCTGAGAAGCCAGCGCAGGTGAGGAGAGGACCGTCCCCCGTGCCTGAGCCGTAGCCCCTGGCTCGCTGCTGGAGGAGGAGCCTGCAGCCACCTCACCCTGAAGTCTATGCCGACAGTGGCTATGAAGGTCCCGGACAGGAAGGCCCCATCTTTGAATTGGATCAGGAAACAGGTTTTGCCGACGCCTGAGTCTCCCAGAAGCATCACCTAGGAGATGGGGGCAGAGGCAGTTAGCTGGGCTTCCAGGGAGAGCCAGGGAAGGATGCCGACTGCCCCAAGGGCACCTGCTTCTGGAAAAGCCTGCTGCTGCCTTCACCCTGCCTCTCCTCTCCACACTCCCCGGCTCCGGCTGCCTCTCAGGCTCTCCCTCTGACCCTCCTGTCCTCATCTGGTTTCCTGGAAGCCTGAGTTGCCAACTTAGCACTAACAGGACCTCAAACGTGCTCGGTGGCCCCAGAGAACAACCACATTCTTGTGGTCTTGACTCTGCACCGTGCTAGGATCCCTTCCCTCTCTGTGTGTGTTCCACGCATGTGTGCACACGTGGGTGGGGCTATGGTGCCAGAAAGAGAAGTGTTAATACCTCGGACAGGGATTCCCACCCAAGGGAGTGTATCAGAATCTGCTGGGGGCACGGCTCTGTCATTTGCAAAGTCATATTCTAAACTTACTTTTGTTCAGGTGTTTTACTTTTGGTTACATTTATTTGGAAGTTCCTGATGACATTTTATGTTTATAAAAGCGTTGCGTGAATTAGGGAAGGTTGAAATTTATACTGAAGCGGAGAGACATTTAGTCTGAAGTTCGTTCCGCAGAAACCTCCCACGTGGGACAAATGGCTGACAGTTGGCATCCCTGGTCACTGTAGGTGGCAGAGCAGGAGGGAGTGTGTGGGGGGGTATGTTTGTCCCTTTCCTGTCTGTCCAGTCTCTGCTCATCTTCTCTGGGGACCATGGGCAGGGGAGGGGACCCCTCTGTCCAGTCACTCCTCAATCTTGGAGAACAGAGGTCCAGACCTAATGCTGGAACTTTCCCAACAGGCCGAGTCGATACTTAATGGGCTGAGCAGGGACTAGGTTTGAGTTATTTTTGAGGCTGTGACCTTGACAATGGAGCCCAAGGGCTTTCCTGCTGTGGGCATGGGGTATGGGATTAGCTAACTTTGGTGGAGAGGTGGGGGGCTGAACCAAAGGTATATGAAGGCTGGGGTCCTGGCTTGTACGTGGGTTACTGGGGGACTTCGGGAAGATTTCTTAACCCTTCTGTGGCAGTTTCCATAGTGGTTAGAAGGAAAGAGGGATAATTTCTTTGAGGCCTTTCTAGACTCCGTTAACGTCTAGGGTCAACAATGTTGGCATGAACCACCTGACTCCAGAAGAGTGGCCCGGGGTGGGTGCTGCCTGCCTGTGGCCCCATCCCCTCTAATCCTCCCCAAGGAGCTCCCACCAGGCTCTTCCCAGACCATCCCGGACTCAGTCTCCTAGGCAGGCCTGGGGCACGAAGGCTGGTGGGGGCCAGAGGCCAACTCTCCACAGATGCCGCTTGGCCCAGGGGACAGATGGCAGGCTGGGGGCTAAGGAGCCTTCGGGAGCCTGCATTGCTCCCTGGCTCCTGGGTCCCAGTACCCGATGGGGAAGGAGGGAGAGAGGGAGGTAGGGCAAGCACCTGTGTACTTTACAGTTGACGGTTGCCTTGAGCAAATGATGCCACCCACCCAGCCAGGCAAGTCCACCAAACAGCTGCTCAGCCTTGCCACCTCCTAGGCAAACACCCAGCTGGCGTGTCAGGCAAGGAGGTCAGGCAGTTCCCAGCGGCCTGGGGCTGGCCCTCAGCAGCTCCCCTCCCCTGAACACAGTGGGGGCCGACTTCCTGCCTGGAGCCCACAGAGGACGCTTATCGCAACGGCTCTGGGTGGGTGACTTGCAGAGTAGCTTCCTCTGAAACGAGGGGGGTTGCAGGAGGAACCCAAGGCGCAGAAAGAGGCAGGTCTCCTTCAAGGCCATGTAGCATGAGATGGGCGGCCCCTTCGCTAATCTATCCCCCACCGTACAGAGGAAGAGTGGAGGCTCTGGGCTCTCTCAGCACCTCTTTCAGAGTTCCTGGTACCTGCCTGCTCCAAGGGCATGGAGGGAGGGCAGACAGACCAGTGTCCACCACCAGCCCCACCTGCTTCCGTTCAGGGCCACCCGCAGAGGGAACCAGCCCCAGACAGCTGACTTAAGCTCTCCCAGGTGGGAGACTTGTGCCTAACGCCCCAGGTCTTTCTCAGGTTCTAAAAATTCCCATGTGGGTCTGCATTCTGGCTAGCAACATCCTCCCAGAAGAAGGTGTGGGCAGTGACTGCAGGGGTGGAAAGGGAAGGGGTAGCGCCTGGGGGCAGCTGGAGTCCTAAAGATCTTCAGTCCTAAGGCCTGGAAACTGGGAGAAGGGCATTAACTGCAAGTTTCCCCGCCGCCAGGGGGCGTCCTTTCCGAGTCGCCAGGCAGCCCTATTTCCCAGCGCTTCGGGTGCCTGTACCCTGGAGGGCTGTGCGCTCAAACCCTACCTAGAAGCATGGGATTCCTGGGGCTCGTATTGGCCGGAGTGTGGCAGAAGAAAATGGGGTTGCGGTCCTCTGGGTGGGGAATCACTCGCTCCTTCCGACCTTCCTCTCCCTTCTCCCACGGAGCCAGCCCAGATCCCTGGACGCTGGCATGGGCCCAGGGCTCTGTCTCGACCCTCCTTCCTTACTCTGGGAGACTCGGCTGCCTGGGGGGAAGGGATGAGTCCAACGCAGACGCAGCCAGAAAGGGTCTTGGGCGGGGAGGCCGGGGTCTCAGGGCGAAGAGCGCGGGGAGGGGTGACCCCCAGAGCCGGCACCGAGTCCCCAGCGCTGGGTGCAGTGCCCACCCACCTTGCCCATAAGATCGTAGCTCGGACTGCAGGGTGGGGAGCGCTCGGGGGCCTCGCCGTTCCGGGTGGCAGCGGCGCCAGGAGTGCCCGTCATGTCCCTGGACCAGAGGTGAGCTGGGGCAGGCGGCGGGCGAGGGACGGCGCAGGAACCGCCTCGCCTTAGGCTCCACCCACTCCTTCTCCCCTCCACCGCCCCGGCCCGGACCCCGACAGGCTCCTCCCTCCGTCCGCCACGTGAAAGACACTGGCGGGGAGCGGGCTGTCCCGCTGGGGCGCGCAGGACCTCAGGGTCAGCTCCCGAGGGGCAGGAGGGCCCCCGTGCGCCACACTGGCCTGAGGGCGTGGGCCAAATCCAGCCCTAGGACCGACCGGTCCCCAGGGTTGCCAGCTGCCGGGGTTAGGTTCCCACCGGGAGCTGTCCCTGGAGACCCCGCCTTCAGGGGAAGGTCTGGCCTCGCTGGGACCCGCGGACCCGCGCCCGGGTTGCCACTGCGCAGCGTGGCCAGGAGGCGGCGCCCGGGCTCCATCCGGCTGGCGGGCAACAGGTGGCTCCGGGAGCGGGGACGGGGGAGGCTGGAGACGCCCCTGGGCAGCGCGGCGCGGGGTTCACGAGGAGGCGTGCGTTCCGAGCGCAGCTCTCAGGCAGTTTCGCTTTTGCTAATGCACCCCAGCTCGACGTCATCTGAATGTAATTGTGTTTACCGACCGATGGATATTCACCTTGCAGCACATTTGCACTTCGGGGCCCCTGGCCGGTGCTTGGACTTTGACAGCTCCCATTTCTGCCTGCCCTGTTGGGCTGCGCCCAGAATGTACCCACCCCGGAGAGCCTTCCGAGGTGGGCTTCCCTGCACACCTCCCAATCCAGGGGCTCCCGAAGGCAGAGCTGACCCCTGGCACCGAGTAGGCCTTAAACGTTTGGTATCAAAAGAATTCATGAAGTCCTGAATCTTTTTTTTTTTTTGGCTCCACCGCACTGGCACCTGGGTTCTTACTTCCCTCACCAGGGATCGAACTCACGCCCCCAGCAATGGAAGCGCAGAGTCTTAACCACTGGACCGCCAGGGAAGTCCCTGTGGTGAATCATTTTGAGCAGAGTCTCCAGGACATCTAAGGAACCCTGCAGCTCCTGGTGACAGAGGGTGAGAGTATGTCTGGGGTTGTCCATAGCGGAGTTCAGGGGCCCTGGCCTGGGCTAACCATTCAATTACGCTGTCCCAACGTCTTATATAAGTGAGGTCAGGTTCCCGCGGAACGGGGTGGGTGCAATGCAAAGGAACTGCGTGAAGGGTGTGAGGAGAGGCAGGGGCCCTGCACCTCTTTACCTACATGTTGGGGTGAGGGGCAAGGGGCAGGCATGGCTTATGTGTGACCACAGGCCCCGAGGAGACTGTGTGCACCCGCCTCCTACCACGTGACTTTTGGCGTCAGCTGGAGCTGTTTGCCGGAAGTGGTGTGCCGTAACCTCATCTGCACACAGGGAGGGACTCATACGGGGTGCCATACCTGGGCAAGGAGCAGCTCTACACAGCCCTGCAGGTGTGCGTCCTTGCCTGCTGTTCGGGTGCCAGAGGCTCTGGCTGCACATAACGCCCCAGCCCATTCAATGTCCTGGGCTCCGGGCTCCTGAGGGTTCATCCGGGAACCCTGCAGGGGAGCGGGTTTCAGCGCCAGTGGGTAATGACCAAGGAGGAAGGAGAGAGGGGACCTGGCCTGGTCCTCCCGGGCCTTCCACTGCCAACCAGGCTGATACGGGTTGCACTATGCTCCCCCCACTCCCCAAAGAGATGCTGAAGTCCTAAACCCCAGTAACTCAGAACGTGACCTTATTTGGAAGGAGGGTCATTGCGGATGTAATTATTTAAGATGATGTCATAGAGAGTAGGGTGGGCCCTTAATCCAGTACGACTGGGGTCCTTATAAGAAGAGGACACGCGGGGAGAAAATGGCCATGTGGAGACAGAGGCAGAGATGGGAGTGTTGCGGCTACAAGCCAGGGAATGCCAAGGCTTTCCGGGAGCCACCAGAAGCTGGAAGAGGCAAGGAAGGACCCTCCCTCTGAGCTTTCAGAGGGAGCGTGGCCCTGCCGAAGCCTTGGTTTCTGGCCTCCGGCTGTGGTTTATATTGGCTCCACCGAGACCCCTTCTGTCCTGTGGCACACAGGTTTGGGATGGAGACGGTTGCCCATCAGTGTGAATGCTCCAGAAGTGGGGGAGAAATACAGGCACTGCCTTGCTGTACGCTGCAGCGGAGTCCGAGTGGGCTGGTGGCACCGGGGGAGGCCCGGCCGCCCTCTTCCGGGTCATGCCTGTGTGGCCCGCTGGGTCTGGGGCCTGTGGGCTGTGTTGTATGCAGAGTGTTACACACTGTCCTCTGGGACACTGCAGCGTCAGGCGGGGTGTTCAAGGGCAGCGGCCAGTGAGGCAGAAGCGAGAGGGGGTCGGGGTGCTCAGAATTGGGGGTGCAGGAGAGGCAGGTTTTGCCCCAAAGGGAGGGAGCACAACCCACTCAAGGATGGGGGCTCTAGATGGGTGACCTGGGGAGCACAACCGCTGGGAGGTCCAGGCCTCCCGACAGCCTCTTTAGTGCTGTGTACACGCTGGGCCAGCCTGCATCTCCCCAAGTACTCACACCAGGAACACGTCACCCCACCCACACCTCACACCCCACACAGACACACACAGCTCACACCACACCACAAATAGACACCTTACATCATGCACACAACACACACACACACCTCAAATCTCACATACACGCAACGTCACAGAAACACATACCCCTCACACCATGCACGTCGCAGATCAAGCCACATACACCGTCTTGTATCAGCTACAATCACACACACACGCCTCATGACACACCGCAACCACACATACCCTCCATCACCCCACAAACACACATGTCACATCATGAACACAGGCACACCTCATATCATACCACAAACACACAATGCCTTACACGGCCCCCCCAAACACGCATCTTAAATGACCACCCCTCCCAAACACACACCTCACGTCCCCCTAAACACCTCTCACCACATCACAGTTCCAGACACAGCTCATCCCACACCACCAACATACACCCCTAACTGGCCCCCATGTCTCACGCCGTCCCCAGATGTACAAGTCACCCTCCAAATAAAGTCCCTCTTTTTTTTTTTTCCGGTCGTGCCATGGGGCTTGCAGGATCTTAGTTCCCCTACCAGGGCTCGAACCCGCGCCCTCGGCAGTGAAAGCGAGGAGTCCTAACCACCGGACCGCCGAGGAATTCCCAGAAAGCGCTTCTTAAATGACCCCAGCCCCTCCCATCACCTCCAAATCCAGAAGGCACATACACCCCACATTACCCCTAACAGACCTCCCTGCCCTCCTGTGCATGTCACCCCACACAGCCACACCCCTTCCTGGTACAGCAGGTGATGATGCCTCATGAAACCTCATGGTGGTTCAGAGGGGGGGCCCTTGTGTGCAGCCGAGGAGATCGGGGAACGAGCAGAGGGGGCTGGAAGAAACCCCCAGAGCTGGGGGGAAAGGTGCACAGCCCTGTGAGTGCAGGGTCAGGATGTGGAGGGGAGACCAAGACAGAGGCTGGGGGACTGAGGCACGTGGAGCATCTGCGTGAGAGTCCGTGGCGGCTGACACCATGCAAATCCTGGTCCCCACGTGGGCGTGGGTGAGCTTGGGATCTGCACCGCAGACAAAATGGAGGTTTTCATGTGCATTGCATGAGTGCTTGAAAAACCACCAGGCTACATTGTGCAAGACTTCGGCTGGCAGATGAGGGGTTCTGACTTTATTGGAAGGCGGTAGCGAGACTGATGGTGCTTGGTGGTGGGGCGCGGGGGCAAGACTTTCGGAAGATGAACTTTACAGCAGTGTTCAGGCAAGACTGCAGAGTTTGGGGCACAGCGAGGCAAGAGGTAGCCAGGAGGACCTGAACTGGCATGGGGGAGGGGCCAGCTGGAGCAACTACGGTGTGAGCCCGGTCGGTGTCAGCACCCCAGGAAACCCATCCGCAGGACTCAGCAGCCAGTTTGATGGAGGTGATGAGGGAGCAGTTGGGGAAGATATTGGTTTGAGAGGCATCTACCCAGGACCTGGGCCAGTCCCGCTTCCGGAAGCAGTGGGCTCCAGAGGCTCTGAGAAGTGGCCTGAGGACAGACACCAGGTGGTTCCCCCCACTTACCTCTGTCTCCTTTATTTTTTAGTAGTAGTATTATTTCTTGGGCCGCGTGGCATGCGGGATCGAACCCGTGACCCCTGCTGTCCTGCAGTGGAAGTGCAGAGTCCTAACCCCTGGACCACCAGGGAATTCCCCACCTCTGTCTCCTTTAAAGTAAAGATCAAGGACTCCTCCCCTCTCCTGCTGCCCAGGCCACACTCAGCCTTATGAGCTAGGCCAGCAGGACCTCAGTTACCGGGAATTCAGCCACAACCAGGGCTGGCCACAGGGCACTTGCACATGGCCAGCTGTCGGCAGTGATTCAAACCTCTGTGCAAATGACAGACAAATGAGTGTCCTGCAGCCCCGCTCTCTGGGGCTCCCCAGACCACTGATATTGGAAGGAGACCCCAATGCCCTCCAGCCCCTTTGTCAGACAACACAGGAGACTTCAGCTGCTCCACAAAGATCGAGCTGCTCTGAGCAGAGGGTTGGAAAGAGACCTGTCTCTGGAAAGGAAAGGAATTGAGGGTCCTTAGTGCTATACGAGGGGTGGGAAGGGGGCTTGCGGAGGAGACAGACATTTTCTCAGCGAGAGCTGCAGACCTCTTTGTATATAACTGGGCAGTGTGTCTAGGCCCAGGGTCAGTCACTTGTCCTTGGTGTGGTTCCCATCATGGGCTGTTGTCCCTGCCCTCTACCACCAGTATGGGGGTTCCCCTAGGTTTGTGTCCTAGCTGAGGGTAGACTATGTACCCGTTTTGCTCCCAGGTCATGTACTTGACACAGGAGAGCCCAGGTTCAGGCCTGAGTTGGGCCCTCAGGCCCTCACCCAGCATAAGCTGCCCACGGGTTTGTCCTGAGGTGCTGACCGGTGCCAGGCGAGCAGCTGAGCCTCTGGAAGGCCCTGGCCCAGGAGAGGGGAAGAGCCCGGCCTGCCCTGTGGACCACACACTTTCTTCCTTCTCACGGGTGAGTTGCCTCACTTTTCTTACCAGGCTGGTGGCATAATTTGGAGGTCCCACCTCTGTGCCTCTGTGGAGTGTGACGCAGACTCCCCACCCCACTCTCTGCCTCCTGTCCTCTGACAGGCGGAAGGACGGGGTTGGAGTGAGTGAGGAGTGTGACTATGGGGACACCGTGTGCCCTGGGTGCTGAGGGGCAGGTGACGTGGGCCCGCGGTGGAGGACACCTGACACCGCCATCCTGGTTCATTTCATGGCAGCCTGGTCCAAGGCTTGGGGGTTGCCAGGATGGGCCACACTCTCCTGGAACTCAGCCCCGCCCCCCTGGACTCAGCCCCGCCCTCCGGGGGCTCGGTCCCCCCCCTCACTCCAGGCCCTGGTGCACACCCTGGCCAGCCTCTCATTTCTGCTTCGTCGTGGGCCCTTGCCTTCTGCACTGTGACCCAGTGGGCAGGCCCAGATTCTGGGGGTCCCCTCTCTCTTCCCACCAGCGTGGCTCTGCTGTGTCCCAGCACCTCGCAGGCCTGGTGCTCTGTTCGGTCCCTGGGGCTGGCCTTTCAAATACCCATGCTGCCCAAGAAATGACATTTGCTCTTCTGCATCTCTGGGGACGTGGATTCTGGAGACCCCAAAAGAGGGTCCTGCTGCTCCTGCCACTGTCCAAGAGAGGGCTGAGACCCTTCCAAAGGCCTCCCCAGGGTTCAAGGTCTTCTGACAGCAGCCGGCAGCCATGGTGAAAGTGGGGATGTGAGCTAGAGCGAGGGCTTTGTGGCCCACTGGAGGGCTGGGAATAGAGGAAACTTGAGGCTGTGTCCAGGGAGAGACAGTGCTAAAACCTGAACTTTAACCCTTGACCTGCCAGCGCCCTAGGACCCACATGACAATGCCAAGTTTGGATTGTGCTTAAACTTTTTTTTTTTTTTTTTGCGGTACGCGGGTCTCTCACTGTTGTGGCCTCTCCCGTTGTGGAGCACAGGCTCCGGAAGCGCAGGCTCAGCGGCCCTGGCTCACGGGCCCATCCGCTCCGCGGCATGTGGGATCTTCCCGGACCGGGGCACGAACCCTTGTCCCCTGCATCGGCAGGCGGACTCTCAACCACTGCGCCACCAGCGAAGCCCTGTGCTTAAACTTTTAAGGCATCCCTTTGCCTCTCCAGGCTCTTCTTGCCCTGTGTCTGTATCAAGATATTCCCTTGCTTACTAGCTGGAGCGGAGCCCAGGAAGAAGATGGAGGGGAAGCAGGAGGAGAGCAACGCGGGGGGGCGGCCGACTTACTGCACTGGTTGCTCCGTTCCACCACCGAGGGTGGCAGCTCCTCCCAGCCCTGCCCACGCAGCCCCCTTTGTCCCTGGTTCTGGTGACGGTGCCCTCCTCACTGATTTTCAGGCTCGGGGTGGGATGGACGCCTTGAAACTGCCCAAGGGCCCTGGGCCATCCCTCCTGGTTTCCCCACCCATGGACTGCATCTTGGTAAATAGCCTTTCTATTAAACCTCCTGAATGATCCAATGTGAGCATCCACCTGTTTCCTGCCGGGACCCTGTCAGAGGCCCAGCAGGGCCCCGAGCCCAGAGGTACTTACTGTGAATCCGATGCCCAAGGTGGCTGAGAAGGATCCCGGGATGAACTTGCCCTGGTCGAACTGAACAAGCAGAGATGTCTTCCCCACGCCGCTGTCGCCCACCAGGATGGTCTGAAAGGGAGCAGCAGAGGGGTTTGAGGGCCTGCGGTGTAGATTAGGCTGCTGAGAGGTCCTGGTGGCTACGGGAGTGGGTTCTCTAAATACACATATACGTGTGTGCACACACATCCACCCCCGCGCACACACACATACACAGACACAGGCCAAACTCTGGATTTCCTATTGAAACCACTGAGGACAGAGTGAAAGCACAGAGGAAACCTCGTTTCAGCCCAAGTTAATTAGCATCTGAGGTGACCTTGAGAATGTGCCTCTCAGACTTCCGAACACAGCGGCATTCCTGACTGAGGCCCCCGTGGCTGCACTCTGCGATCCAATCCATCACTGATGTGTTTGTGCTGAGGCCATGCTTCCCACAGGAACTTCCTGGCCAAAGGTGGAGCGTGGCGGGAACACTGAGGCAGATCTGTTCCTGGGAGACACAAGACTCCCCTAAAAGCCGAATTAGGCTCAAGGACTCTCTCTACGTTTTACAGAACCTTCCAGAGACTTCACAGCAGCCTCAGATGCTTCTACCCAACCTTGCTGCTCTCCCTCCTTCACCTGGGGTCAGACCTGCCCTCCCCCATGGCCTCACCGCTCTCCCTACCTCTCCTGGCTCCCACCCCATTTATCTTGTAGGTGTTTCCACTAACAAAATCCTTGCGCATTTAATTCCCTTTTGGCATCTGCTTCTTGGAAGACCTGGATTAACACAATGGGTTTCCTGTATGGGAAAATCTATAGAATAAAAAAAAATCAGGATGTCTGGATATAGATCTTGGGAAGAGTTTGCACTTGGCCTTGGAGAGGACAGCATTTCAAAGGGAAGCAGAGTCTGGGAAAGAAGGGTCTGGCTACTTTTGAACTTGGAAGAAGTAAGTGGGGAGAATTAGCTGGAAGTTCAGGTGCTGTATTTGAAAGAAAATCATAAGCAGCAGGGAAGAAATATACATGCACCCAGAGGCTGATACCCAGTGGGTGCTCAATGAATGAATGAATGGGTAAATGCCTTAGTTTCAAAGAGGACAGTAGCCACTTTCCAAAGGCAAGCATTCAGAGTCATTGGAAAGGCTTAGGAGATGCCAACCTTAGCTCAACTTGGAAAAACATAAAGACATAAAAAACCAAAAATTTAAAAGCATAAAGATTGACAAGGCCTCCTTAGGTCAGAGCCGTGGGCGCCAGCACTGTTTGCTCTGACCGTGGCGTTGACTCGATAGCAGGGCAAACATGGGGTTATCCATGATGCTGCCTTTGGACCTCCTCTGACTACCGTCCCCCACCCACACTTCGCGAACCAAATTCCATTCAGCTTTTATTTTCCTCCCGGGTTAAAAGGCTCCATTTGTTTGTTGTGTGTAGCGGCTTTAATAATTCACGTCTCAAATCAAACTTCCTCAAGCTGGAGGAAGTGCTTCCTAGAGAGAATATTCCAGAATGTGAGGGGTCAATCTGTCCATCCGTGCCCACCTCATTCATTTACTAAAGGATATATCCTTTTCCTTTCCAGGGTGAAGAGTTCTCATCACTTTCTTCTCTCATATGAAAACAGTTCCATCTTCTTAGGACGCCTTCTGATTCAGTGAGCTCACAGTCCGGGGTGACGGGGTTCAGCATTTCAGATCCAGGTGAATCCTGCCTGGAGGCAGGGCCAGGACGATGCTCTCGTATAGGCCGTTTTAGAAACATCAGCCCCGTGAAGATGATCACATCAGGAAATCAATTGATGACCCAGACTTTTTTCCTGGGTCACCATGGAGAGCTCAGAGTGGATCAATTTACACATTGAATGATTTTCCCCTAAATCCAGGACCACCCTTAGCCCTGGTCATCCTCTGCCTGTGCCCCTCCCCATGAAATGAGTGGTCCAAAGACCCGTGTCCCTCCTATAGACTATACTTAGCTCCCAGCTCACTGCTAGAGTTGCCTGAGGAGTGGCCAAGGGGTGGCTCTTTGCAGGGATGTGAACAGAGCTTGGATGTGAAGGCTGGGGTGTCTACATGCATCCTCCTTAGGACCTTTGGTGTGTGGAATGTGCAGGAGGGAGAAGGGCAGGGGAGTGTCTGTGGATGGCGGGCTAAGGACCGGGAGATGGCTGTCACTAGGCTGCCACATTTCGGTGCAGAACTTCTGAGAATCCTACATTCAAATCCTTCTGGGTCAGTAGGCTGGTATTTTTGTCAAGGTAGGAAGATCAGGTGCACTTGATTGGATAGTTTTTTTAGCTTGATTTAGAACATGAAAATATTGAGACGTAAGGTTTATGGGCCACCATTTGTATTCTAGCCCTGGTCTCCCAAATGTTACAGGTGGGTCTGCCTAATCTATTACCTTAGAGACACAATGGAGTTTCTCTCTCCACTCAGACGCTGCCAGGATTTTCCTCAAGTTTCTCCAGGGGGGCTCCAAATGTTACTGCTTGGAGAAGCCAGATGTCAACCTCAGATCTAGATTTTCTACTCCACCTTCCCTCTTTTGGAGCATTTATGAAACTGTTAATTAATTGTGGTTGTGACAGAAATCTGTGTCAGCTTTGCCACCATTCAGACAAGTGTCTTTGTTCTCCCTTCTTTTTTTTTTTTTTTTTAATTTTATGGAAGTAGAGTTGATTTACAATGTTGTGTTAATTTCTGCTGTAGAGCAAAGTGATTCAGTTACATATATATATATTCTTTTTCATATTCTTTTCCATTATTGTTTATCATAGGACTTTTTTTTGAATTTTATTTAATTTATTTTTTTATACAGCAGGTTCTTATTAGCTATCATTTTACACATATGAGTGTATACATGTCAATCCCAATCACCCAATTCATCCCACCACCCCCACCCCCACCGCCACTCTCCCCCCTTGTGTCCATACGTTTGTTCTCTACATCTGTGTCTCTATTTCTGCCCTGCAAACCGGTTCATCTGTACCATTTTTCTAGGTTCCACATATATGCGTTAATATACGATATTTGTTTTTCTCTTTCTGACTTACTTCACTTTGTATGACAGTCTCTAGATCCATCCATGTCTCTACGAAAGGAATTTTTGTTCCTTTTTATGGCTGAGTGATATTCCATTGCATATATGTACCACATATTCTTTATCCATTTGTCTGTCAATGGGCATTTGTTTCCATGACCTGGCTGTTGTAAATAGTGCTGCAATGAACATTGGGGTGCATGTGTCTTTTTGAATTAAGGTTTTCTCTGGGTATATGCCCAGAAGTGGGATTGCTGGGTCATAAGGTAATCCTATTTTTAGTTTTTTAAGGAACCTCCATACTGTTCTCCATAGTGGCTGTATCAATTTACATTCCCACCAACAGTGCAAGAGGGTTCCCTTTTCTCCACACCCTCTCCAGCATTTGTTGTTTGTAGATTTTCTGATGATGCCCATTCTAACTGGTGTGAGGTGATACCTCATTGTAGTTTTGACTTACATTTCTCTAATAATTAGTGATGTCGAGCAGCTTTTCATGTGCTTCTTGGCCATCTGTATGTCTTCTTAAGAGAAATGTCTATTTAGATCCTCGGCCCATTTTTTGATTGGGTTGTTTGTTTTTTTTAATATTGAGCTGCATGAGCTGTTTATATATTTTGGAGATTAATCCTTTGTCCGTTGATTCGTTTGCAAATATTTTCTCCCATTCTGAGGGTTGTCTTTTCATCTTGTTTGTAGTTTCCTTTGCTTTGCAAAAGCTTTTAAGTTTCATTAGGTCCCATTTGTTTATTTTTGTTTTTATCTCCATTACTCGAGAAAGTGGATCAAAAAAGATCTTGCTGTGATTTATGTCAAACAGTGTTCTTCCTATGTTTTCCTCTAAGAGTTTTATATTGTCCGGTCTTACATTTAGGTCTCTAATTCATTTTGAGTTTATTTTTGTGTATGGTGTTAGGGAGTGTTTTAATTTCATTCTTTTACATGTAGCTGTCCAGTTTTCCCAGCACCACTTATTGAAGAGACTGTCTTTTCTCCATTGTGTATCCTTGCCTCCTTTGTCATAGATTAGTGGACCATAGGTGCGTGGGTTTATCTCTGGGCTTTCTATCCTGTTCCATTGATCCATATTTCTGTTTTTGTGCCAGTACCATATTGTCTTTCTATTTCTTCCTGGTTCAGTCTCGGAAGGTTGTGCTTTTCTAAGAATTTGTCCATTTCTTCCAGGTTGTCCATTTTATTGGCATAGAGTTGCTTGTAGTAGTCTCTTATGATACTTTGTATTTCTGCGGTGTCTGTTGTAACTTCTCCCTTTTCATTTCTAATTTTATTGATTTGAGTCCTCTCCCTCTTTTTCTTGATAAGTCTGGTTAAAGGTTTATCAATTTTGTTTATCTTCTCAAAGAAGCAGCTTTTAGTTTTATTGATCTTTGCTATTGTTTTCTTTGTTGTTATCTCATTTATTTCTGCTCTGATCTTTATGATTTCTTTCCTTCTACTAACTTCGGGTTTTGTTTTTTCTTCTTTCTCTAGTTCCTTTAGGTGTAAGGTTAGATTATTTGAGATTTTTCTTGTTTCTTGAGGTAGGCTTGTATAGCTATAAACTTCCCTCTTAGAACTGCTTTTGCTGCATCCCATAGATTTTGGATCATCGTGTTTTCATTGTCATTTGTCTCTAGGTATTTTTTGATTTCCTCTTTGATTTCTTCAGTGATCTCTTGGTTATTTAGTAATGTATTGTTTAGCCTCCATGTGTTTGTGTTTGTGTTTTTTACGGTTTTTTCCCTGTAATTAATTTCTAATCTCATAGCGTTGTGGTCAGAAAAGATTCTTGATATGATTTCAATTTTCTTAAATTTACCAAGGCTTGATTTGTGACCCAAGATGTGATCTATCCTGGAGAATGTTCCATGTGCACTTGAGAAGAAAGTGTAATCTGCTGTTTTTGCATGGAATGTCCTATAAATATCAGTTAAATCTATCTGTCCTATTGTGTCATTTAAAGCTTGTGTTTCCTTATTAATTTTCTGTCTGGATGATCTGTCCATTGGTGTAAGTGAGGTGTTAAAGTCCCCCACTATTATTGTGTTACTGTCGATTTCCTCTTTTATAGCTGTTAGCAGTTGCCTTATGTATTGAGGTGCTCCTATGTTGGGTGCATATGTATTTATAATTGTTATATCTTCTTCTTGGATTGATCCCTTGATCATTACGTAGTGTCCTTCTTTATCTCTTGTAACATTCTTTATTTTAAAGTCTATTTTATCTGATATGAGTATTGCTACTCCAGCTTTCTTTTGATTTCCATTTGCATGGAATATCATTTTCCATCCCCTCACTTTCAGTCTGTATGCGTCCCTAGGTCTGAAGTGGTCTCTTGTAGACAGCATATATATGGGTCTTGTTTTTGTATCCATTCAGCGAGCCTGTGTCTTTTGGTTGGAGCCTTTAATCCATTCACGTTTAAGGTAATTATCAATATGTATGTTCCTATTACCATTTTCTTAATTGTTATGGGTTTGTTTTTGTAGGTCCTTTTCTTCTCTTGTGTTTCCCACTTAGAGAAATTCCTTTAGCATTTGTTGTAGAGCTGGTTTGGTGGTGCTGAATTCTCTTACGTTTTGCTTGTCTGTAAAGCTTTTGATTTCTCCATCAAATCTGAATGAGATCTTTGCTGGGTAGAGTAATCTTGGTTGTAGGTTCTTCCTTTTCATCACTTTAAGTATATCATGCCACTCCCTTCTGGCTTGTAGAGTTTCTGCTGAGAAATCAGCTGTTAACCTTATGGGAGTTCCCTTGTATTTTATTTGTCATTTTTCCCTTGTTGCTTTCAATAACTTTTCTTTGTCTTTAATTTTTGTCAATTTGATTATTATGTGTCTCAGCGTGTTTCTCCTTGGGTTTATCCTATCTGGAACTCTTTGCGCTTCCTGGATTTGGGTGGCTATTTCCTTTCCCACGTTAGGGAAGTTTTCGAGTATAATCTCTTCAAATATTTTCTCGGGTCTTTTTCTCTCTCTTCTTCTGGGACCCCTATAATATGAATGTTGTTGTTAATATTGTCCCAGAGGTCTCTAAGGCTGTCTTCATTTCTTTTTTCTTTATTCTGTTCTGCAGCAGTTAATTCCACCATTCTGTCTTCCCAGTCACTTATCTGTTCTTCTGCCTCAGTTATTCTGCTATTGATTCCTTCTAGTGTACTTTTCATTTCAGTTATTGTTCATCTCTGTTTGTTCTTTAATTCTTCTAGGTGTTTGTTCTTTAATTCTTCTAGGTCTTTGTTAAACATTTCTTGCATCTTCTCGATCTTTGTCTCCATTCTTTTTCTGAGGTCCTGGATCATCTTCACTTTCATTATTCTAAATTCTTTTTCTGGAAGCTTGCCTCTCTCCACTTCACTTAGTTGTTTTTCTGGGGTTTTATCTTGTTCCTTCATCTGGTACAAAGTCTTCTGCCTTTTCATTTTGTCTATCTTTCTGTGAATGTGGTTTTTCTTCCACAGGCTACAGAATTGTAGTTCTTCTTGCTTCTGCTGTCTGCCCTTTGGTGGATGAGGTTATCTAAGAGGCTTGTGCAAGCTTCCTGATGGGAGGGACTGGTGGTGGTAGAGCTGGCTGTTGCTCTGGTGGGCAGAGCTCAGTAAAACTTTAATCCGCTTGTCTGCTAATGGGTGGGGCTGGGTTCCCTCCCTGTTGGTTTTTTGGCCTGAGCTGACCCAGCACTGGAGCTTACCCGGCTCTTTGGTGGGGTTAATGGCGGACTCTGGGAGGGCTCACACCAAGGAGTACTTCCCAGAACTTCTGCTGCCAGTGTCCTTGTCCCCACATGAGCCACAGCCACCCCCTGCTTCTTCAGAAGACCCTCCAACACTAGCAGGTAGGTATGGTTCAGTCTCCTATGGGGTCACTACTCCTTCCCCTGAGTCCCCATGTGCACACTACTTTGTGTGTGCCCTCCAAGAGTGGAGTCTCTGTTTTCCCCAGTCCTGTCAAAGTCCTGCAATCAAATCCTGCTAGCCTTCAAAGTCTGATTCTCTAGGAATTCCTCCTCCCATTGCCAGACCCCCAGGTTGGGAAACCTGACGTGGGGCTCAGAACCTTCACTCCAGTGGGTGGACTTCTGTGGTATAAGTGTTCTCCAGTTTGTGAGTCACCCACCCAGCAGTTATGGGATTTGATTTTATTGTGATTGCGCCCCTCCTACTGTCTCAGTGCAGCTTCTCCTTTGTCTTTGGATGTGGGTATCTTTTGTGGTGAGTTCCAATGTCTTCCTGTCAATGATTGTTCAGCAGTTAGTTGTGATTCCGGTGCTCTCGAGGAGGGAGTGAGCGCACGTCCTTCTACTCCGCCATCTTGAACCCTGTTCTCTCTTCTTAAGTCATTTTGTTTATGTCCGTATTTGTGCCTCATCCACATCCAAAAGGGATTTGAGGTGATTTACAACAAAACCCACCATAAAAGAGGGCAGTTAATGATGCTGCCCGAGGAATTTCTGCCCCAGAGTGAGGCTGGGTTTTTCCTGCATTTGAGAATTACATTTGATTCTGGGTTTCTTGGCAGTCAAGACAAAATGGGAAACCAGAAGGGGTGTGTGGTACTTGAGTCCTGTCAATCAATGAGTATTTTCTCTTGGCATGAGCTGCTGAGAGGAATCTCTTATGTAGATTCTTATACAAGAGGTCCTGAATGACAAAATGGGCATTTGTAGGGCTTCCTTGTTGGCACAGTGGTTGAGAATCCCCCTGCCAATGCAGGGGACACGGGTTCGATCCCTGGTCCAGGAAGATCCCACATGCCGCGGAGCAGCTAAGCCTGTGCGCCACAACTACTGAGTCACAAAGCACCGAGCTGATCTCCCTGTGCTATGCGGCTGCTTCCCACTAGCTATCTATTCTACATTTGGTAGTGTATATATGTCCCCCTCTGTCTTTTGATTTTGTTGCTGGTATCTTCTGTAGACCGGAGTATTTTTTTCTATACAATCAGATCTATTGATCTTTTTCTTTATGGCATCTAAATTTCCTGTCTTATTTAAAAGGTCGCTGGGGTGGGATAGGGAGGGTGGGAGGGAGACGCAAGAGGGAGGAGATATGGGGATATATGTATATGTATAGCTGATTCACTTGGTTATAAAGCAGAAACGAACACACCAATGTTAAAAAAGAAAAAAAAAAAAAGGTCGCTCAGAGGCACTGTAAGAGCCATGGTAACCACCGCATTCATCTTGCTTTCTAAATGTTCCCCTGAATCACGAAGTCACAGGAAAGCAATGTATTTAGACAGCATTAGCCCAGCTCCCGTTGAGAGGCCTCTATGGAAATGTGATTTAATGTTAGTCCCTGGCTTTTAGCAAGGGTCGATACAAAAACTATAGGAAAAACTCTGCATCTTCTGCAAAATTACAAACGCCCATTTTAAAAAATTAATTAATTTATTTCTGACTATGTTGGGTCTTCATTGCTACGTGAGAGCTTTCTCTAGTTGCGGCAAGCTGGGGCTACTCTTCATTGCGGTGCGTGGGCTTCTCATTGCGGTGGCTTCTCTTGTTGCGGAGCATGGGCTCTAGGCACATGGTCTTCAGTAGTTGTGGCTCGAGGGCTCAGTAGTTGTGGCTCGCCGGCTCTAGAGCTGATTCACTTTGTTATAAAGCAGAAACTAACACACCATTGTAAAGCAATTAAGTCCAATAAAGATGTTAAAAAAAAGATGTTAAAGAAAAAAATGCAGTTACAAACTGAAAAAAAAAAAAAGAAAAGACAGAGGGAAAATATTGGCAAGACGTATACAGACAAAGGGTTAAAACACCAAGTAATATAAAGAGCTCTCAAAAGAAAGTCTCAATAGAAAAATGCACAAAGGTTATGAATAGATATATTTTATGTGTGTGTATATATGGTTAGTTTTATGTGTCAACGTGGCCAGGCTATAATCCCAGTTATTCAATTAAACACTAATCTAGAGATTGCTGTGAAGGCATATTTTCGATGTGATTAACATCTACAATGAGTTGACTTGTAAGTCTTCAATAATCTGCATTTGCCTTATCCAGTTAATTGAAAGACCTTAAGAGCAAAGCTGAGATTTCCCTGAGAAAGAAAAAATTATGCCTCAAGATTGTAGTATTGGCTCCTGCCTGAGAATTTCCAATCTGCTGGCCATCCCTACAGATTCTGGACTTGCCAACTCCCACGGTTGTGTAAGCCAACTCCTTGAATGAAATCTATCTTTATAGATATATTCCCTACTGGTTCTGTTTTTCTGGAGAACTCTGACTGATACAAAATAATATACAAAGGTTTGATAAAACTTTGATAATGGTCAATATTGGCTGAGACTTGGGGAAGCAGGTACTCACACATACATCCTTGGTGGGAGTCTACATTGGGGCATTTTGGAGAGCAGTTGACAATAGCAGAGTTACAAAAGCAAATTCCTTTGATTCAGCAATTCTATGGCTTTGCTTGCAAAAGTACACCAAGATATGTGTACAGGGCTGCTCATTGTAGCATTTGTAGGAGCAAATAATTAAGCAGTTGGTATAGGTGAAATAAACTCTAGAATGTACATGCAATGCAATATTGGAAATGATAAAAGAATGCGGAAGATCTATATGTGCTGTTTGGGAAAAACTATATTATTAAGCAAAAGAAGAAGGGGCAGAGAGGTCTGCTTGTATGATGACCTATGTGTACCTCACTTAGGTGTATATGCTGGTTTTGCATAAGCTTTTTTAAAAAATTAATTAATTAATTAATTAATTTTGCCCACGCCTCACACAGCATGCGGGATCTTAGTTCCCTGACCAAGGATCTAACCCATGCCCCCTGTAGTGGAAACATGGAATCTTAACCACTGGACCACCAGGGAAGTCCCACACATTACTTTTGTAATCTGAAAAAGTCTGTGTCTGTGTTGGGGAAGCATGGTGAGCTAGGACAACTCTGGTAAAAGCCAAGAAGAATGCCAATGTTTAGCCTAACTTTTGCTTAAAAATACTTGATTTTATTTTTGCAAACAAATCTAGCACACTAAAATGGATCAGGCTCTTTGGGCAAAGGGAACCTGAATAGCAGCTATTCCGTTTCATCCATTTCAGCAGGTGTTGCACACCTTGGATACCCGAGGAGCAGGCAGCAGAGATGACAGACACTCTGTTCTGAAAATCAAAGAACCCTTTCATCTTCTGATCCTAGTAGGGGGTAAACTCACTCTCTGGAGACCTATGTTTTTCTCAAAAAGAAGTTTTGCCTCTGCCTGAATTCCTGGACAAGAGGTTGGTTGAGACTCAATTTCTCATTCCATAGACTGCAGACTAGAGGGGCGTTAGACCTGGAAAATGTTCAACGCCGGTGTTATCAGTCACTTGCTTTGTTAAATCAGTTTCCAGTTCATGATAACACATTCTTTCACTTTTGGAGAAGGTTTTTTTGTCTTTACTCAGACAAAACTATAATTCGAAAAGATCCATGCACCCCTATGTTCATAGCAGCACTATTTACAATAGCCAAGACATGGTAACAACCTAAATGTCCATTGACACATGAATGGATAAAGAAGATGTGGTACATATACAGAATGGAATATTACTCAGCCATTAAAAAGAATGAAATAATGCCATTTGAAGCAACGTGGATGGACTTAGAGATTATCACGCTAAGTGAAGTAAGTCAGAAAAAGAAAAATACCATATGATAACACTTATAGGTGGAATCTAAAACATGACACAAAAGAACATATCTACAAAACAGAAACAGACTCACAGACATAGAGAACAGACTTGTGGTTCCCAAGTGTGGGGGGCAGGGAAAGACTGAGAGTTTGGGATTAGTAGATGCAAACTATTATATATAGGATGGACAAACAACAAGGTCCTACTGAATAGCAGAGGGAACTAAATTCAGTCCTGTGATAAACCATAATGGAAAAGAATATGTATATGAATAACTGAATCACTTTGCTGTACAGCAGAAATTAACACAACACTGTAAATCAACTGTACTTCAATAAAATTAAAAAAAAAAAACAGCGTTGGAGTGGATACCCTGAAGACAAGCAGCTCAAGGACGCTCTGTCTTATTCACTCTTTCATGCTGACCTTCCTCTTCATTGTCGGCACTGAACAGGATCAAAGGGCAGCTGGCTTCTTTCTCAACCTCTCCAGCAGGAAGCAGGATGGCATGCTTATACGAGCCAGACCTGGGGCTGAATCCTGGGTTTGCCAGTTATTAGCCGTGTGACCTTGGACAAGGTACTTGCTCTCTGAGCCTTAATTTCTTTACCTGAAAAATAGGAATCACATCACCTTTCCCCTAGATTTGTAGTGAGGGTTCAATACGGTCAATACGGTAACGATATGAAACACGGAGCGTAGCACAGAGTGGGTAGAAAAGATGGAGTGAGGTTGGGTCCAAGGTGAACCGAAAGGGGTTGGGGACAGTTGCTGAGAACAGTTATGGTTTATGACTGGTTCCTAGGTGCTAGACAGAGTTTGTTAGCAGAGGTTACATGGCTAGGGGAAGAATGACAATGCAGTAAAAATGGTTCATTCGTTCATTCATTTTCCACCAATTACTTTATTGAGAATCTACTAAGGGTCAAATGTGGTTTTAGCCACTGGGGATACAGCCCTCACAGATCTTCTAATCCAGAGTGGGAGACACCCAACGAGCCCGGTGCTTTCAATACAGGAGCTCCTTCACCTGTGGACAAGTTATGTTCTGAAAAGACTGTAGTTTGCAAGTCCAACGGGACGAAGAGGAATTTGTGGTCATATAGTCGCTGGAGGCATTTCCACCAAAAAGAAACGTGAACTGGTTCTACTCTCCAAAGCTTTAAAACCATTCTTTTTTTTTTTTTTTTTTTTGGCCGTGCCACGCTTCTTGCGGGATCTTAGTTCCCTGACCAGGGATTGAACCCCGGCCCACAGCAGTGAAAGCACCGAGTCCTAACCACTGGACCACCAGGGAATTCCCTAAAACCATCCTCCTTGAGGATATTTGTTTTATAGGACATCTTTCCCCAAAGGAGATAGTGTTGTTTGCGGTGGAAATCTGTTGAGCAGTGAGTGACATGAACTCATACATTAGTCACTCTACATAATTTCTGGAATAACGTTGCATTTCTGCAGGAAGAGATAAAAAAGATGGGTGAAGTATAAACCTTAATGTTACGAGTGATTAGCTCTTAAAAGTGAAGCAATTAAATCCTTTTTTTTGACCTTATCTCTATTTCACAATTTACTTTCCTGAAATGAACATGTATTGCTTTTGTAATTTAGACCAATTTATTGAATCACAAGCCACGGGTGACTCTAGTGGTCCAAAGGCTGTTCTGATCTGAACCACATTGGGGAAGAGGTGAGGGTGAGAGTCTTGAGACAGAAGGGCCAGGACAGGCCATCCTTGAGGAGCTGCGAGGAAAAGTCAGAAGGGCAGAGAGGATTGGAGTGAACAGAAACCATGGGGCAGATAAAACCATGGAGTGGAGGATGAGCTGCTGTCAGGGCGGGTCTGGATTTTGTGGGGTCTTCTTTTAGTTTTTGATTGCTACAATAATGCCGCGATGGACTGTCCCAAACTCAGTGGCATGCAATAAGTTTGTGAATTGGCAGTTTAATCTGGGTGGTCCTTCTGGCCTCAGGTGGGCTCCCTTGCGCGTCTGGGGGTCAGCTGGCTGTTGGCTAGGGCCGCCTCGCTCCGTTCCACCTGTCTCTCAATCCAGCCACTGGTTAGCCTGGCGTGTTCTCGTGGCAGAAGCAGAAGAGCATGAGAATAAGAGAAAGTGCAGGAGGCCTCCGCAGGCTGGGGTTTGGAAACGGTGCAGCATCACTTCTTTCTTCCTTCCTTCCTTCCTTCCTTCCCTCCCTCCCTCCCTCCCTCCCTCCTTCCTTCCTTCCTTCCTTCCTTCCTTCCTTCCTTCCTTCCTTCCTTCCTTCCTTCCTTTCTTTCTTTCTTTCTTTCTTTCTTTCTTTCTTATTTTTGGCTGCATTGGGTCTTCATTGCTGCACACGGGCTTTCTCTAGTTGCAGCCAGCGGGGGCTACTCTTCATTGTGCTGTGCGGGCTTCTCATCTCAGTGGCTTCTCTTGTTGCAGAGCAAGGGCTCTAGGTGTGTGGGCTTCAGTAGTTGTGGCTCGTGGGCTCCAGTAGTTGTGGCTCATGGGCTCTGGAGTGTGGCTCAGTAGTTGTGGCGCACAGGCTCAGTTGCTCTGCGGCATGTGGGATCTTCACGGACCAGGGATCGAACCCGTGTCCCCTGCATTGGCAGGTGGATTCTTAACTCTGCACCACCAGGGGAGTCCCAGCATCACTTTTGCTGCATTTTCTTGGGCAAAGGAGATCCTAAGTCTGGTCCAGACTCGAGTGGAGGGGGGAGAGACTCTGCCTCTTTGGGAGAAGGGCTAGGGAGTCAAAGGGTAGATATCCAGGGTGGGATCATCTATCACAGGCCTGAAGCTTATACAATGTTGGGGGCCCTTTTGAAGAAAAAAAGGATCCCCAAATTATGAACACAAAATTTGATATAGGGGTCTGGTCAAGTGAGGGGTGCTGACACCATCGATTCGTGGCAAATGGACCTCTTCCTCACTGTCACAAAGAAGCGAGAATCTAGCCACCCCAGTGAGAAGAGCTGAGAAGGGGAGCACAGCAGAGCCACTGCCGTGCTGGTGGCAGAGCCCAGAGTGAGGCTCCTTCAGCCCAGGGGTGCCTGGATTCTGGACACCCATCTGCTCTTGTCCCGGTGAAGTCTGGCTGTTTCTTGTTGTTCCTCCATAGAGAGGCTTAGTTCCTTGGTTTTCTTCAGTTCCTCCTGGTTTAGACTTTGGTTTTGTAATTCTCCAGTGGGTCTTGGAACAGACATCTCGTGGGCCTTCTATTCCAGAGTGGGAGAGACTCAACAAAACCGGCCCTTTCGATACAGGAGCTCCTCCCACTGAGAACAGATTGGGTTCTGAAACGGTTGTAGTTTGTAAGTCCAACATGACCTAGAGAAGTAGCTTGAGCAAGCTGCTTGCTCCTTGTCACCAGGAGAACCTGATGGTTGCATCAACACACACACAAAACACACACACTACATAGGTGCACACACAGCACTAGCATGCACAATGCATTGCACACTTGTAACACAGCTCCCACACATGGGCCCACATACAAACAGGAACACACCACATATGCTCATACATGCACGCGCATGTGTGCATACGTGCACATATTCACGCACACACCCACAGGTGCCTCGGGGCAGGGGAATCTCAGACGATCCATCCAATTCCTTCCTTTGCAGATGGGGACATTGGAGGCCATTGAAGGTTACTGCTCATGTAGACGTCAATTGCCAAGCCGGGATGAGGGCCTCAAATGGGTCTTTGAGGACACAGGGCCCCCAGAAAAGCCTGACGCTCCCCTAGTGCCCGGAGGCATTTGTTTAGAGGAACAGACCTGCTATCACTTAGAGATGCTCAGAGAATTCTCTTTTCTTTTTTTTTTTTTTTTTGGTACACAGGCCTCTCACCGCTGTGGCCTCTCCCGTTGCGGAGCACAGTCTCCGGACGCGCAGGCTCAGCGGCCATGGCTCACAGGCCCAGCCGCTCCACGGCATGTGGGATCTTCCCAGACCGGGGCACAAACCCGTGTCCTCTGAATCGGCGGGCAGACTCTCAACCACTGCGCCACCAGGGAAGCCCAAGAATTCTCTTTTCTTGATTCAAAGGAGAATTTCTCTTCTTGATCCAGAAGGGCCCAGGAGCAGAGGGTCAGGCCACAGGCAGAGTCTTGGGGTAGTTCAGAGGCTGTTTACTCCTACTGCCTGCACTCAAGAAAGGAAAGACTACCCCACATCCCTCAAAGCCCCTGTCCCTTATTTTTCAGGGTGCTCCAAATTGCTTAATGCCTTGGTCATTTCCCCTGGAAGCCAAATGGTGTTCCTGTTTGCTGGGGCCCCATGTCTCTTGGCATAGCTGTTCAGTGCCACAGGCCAAGGATGGCTTTGCTGAGCAGCGGGGACCAAGGGCTGACCGAGCTCTCACCCTGTACTGTTGACCTTATTTTACGGTCTGGAGGTATGTAAAGTGCGAGACCAATTCTGGCCACATCCTGGCTTATTAGCTGCTGTGTTTTTCAGTGCAGGTAACCCTCCTGATGCCTACTCACTCCTGATGAGCCCGTGAGGGCTTCTATCTCTCCTTGGGATTCACTCGCTCCTCGAGATGTCACAAGGTATGTGTGACACACGGCAAAAGTGGCTCTAGGAACAAAGTATGAGAAACGTCCAATTCTTTCCTAATTTCTGTGCTTAACCCCAGGTCCTGCTGGGGGATTCTGATGGGGAAGAGGGGTGGGAGATGGGCGCAAAATTGTCAAAAAAGAAAGGGAGTCAGACAGGCGAAGCTGGTGCATCCTTTCTTCCCACTGCAACAGATAGTTATTACAAGGTGTGTGTCAGGGGGTGAGAGGAGCTAGGGGGTAATAGCCATGAACAATGAGCTGGTTTCTTCAGGAAGGTATAACTGACAAGTTTCTGGAGGATTCAGGCTGGAATCAATATCCACGGATTCTCACGTTGTAAACTGGGGCACAGCAACAAGAGTTCCTGGTATGTTCTCAGGACAGAGGCCCCTCTTGCCCATTGGACCAGTAGTTCCCTGCTCACTTGTCCCTACTCTGTTTTTTAGTTCTCCGACCAGGGATCGAACCCGTGCCCACTGCAGTGGAAGAAGTGCGGAGCCGTAACCACTGGACCCCCGGGGAATACCCGTGTCCCTACTCTTTGAGCCCCTTTCTTTTAGTAGGTAGTCTGGGTTTTGTTACCCCCTCACCCCCTCATTCCAATCTCTGGTCTAGATTGGAATCTACAATCTCTTCTCTGACTTTGGCTCAAGCTCCCCGTGATATAGTGGAACTCCTGACCTTCCAGGCTCCCGAGAATTTGGCTACGCTTGAAATTACACATTTAGGACATTGTGTTCATCAGCCTTAGCTCCCCGCGACTTCTCCAGTGGGGCTGGTTTTCCCCCATCCCAGTCTTCCCACCAACAGAGAAGGACTGAGTAAGAGCTGCTCAGAACTGGTGGGTCTGCAAACTTCAAGGCCAAGAAGGAGCAAAGTTCTCCTTTTAGAGAACCCATCATGGCTCCGGACAGGGAGGTACTTCTCAAAAGCTTATTTGTGATCACTTCTTGAACTGCCAACTGCCTTGAAATTTCACCCATTCCACCTCCTTCCTCTTTGAGTCTCATTCGTCAGTGGGAAGGGCCTGAAGGAGGAAGTACAAGAGTGAGAATAAGTGAACGCAGAAGGGCTGGAAGATGAAGCAGACTGCAGTTGGTTCTCGCTGACACGCTCCACCAAGGAGGACCCGTGTGAGGAGAAAATGCACCTGCTGCTGCTGTTCTATCTCCTCCGCCGGCTCGCAGGTGAGCTGGGCCTGGGTCTGTTCTCTCGGGAAAAGCCTATGGGGCAGGAGGAAGTGGCTGGCAGAGGGAGGAGGGAGCCCAGCAAGGTGTCCTGCTGAGAAACCAACCCCCTTTCTAAGTAGTTCCTCCCAGTCGTCAGCCTGTGTGTTTCATCCACTCAATCCCTCACCCTTGTGTTGCGGTGCCCACAACGGCCGATGCAGAAATATGGGGCGTGGTCTTCGTGATGAACCTAGAACCAGGCATAACTCCTGACCACCCAGGGGCTGGTCATTCAAAATGGACAGACGGATGGCCCCCACTGGTCACAGAAAAGCAGAGGCACCCTAGTTGCTCAGGAGAACTGGCGAATAATTGCTCCTGCACTGTCACCTTCCAGAAAGTTTTATGAGCAAGGGAGGGCTCTCGGGAAGGGGTGAGGCTGAAGGGGGCCTGGAAGGAAGGGAAGCGGGAGTTTGCCAGATGGAGAGGGAGAGGCAGTTCTAGGCTTTGGGGGAAGGAAATAGTAGAATGGAAAGGTCGAGAGGAGGTCAGCTTTGTAGAATGAAGAGGAAAAGGGGACAGGGACGTGAGCAGAGACACAGGGTTGAAGCCAACTTGAGGTTGATGGATACCATTTTTTTTTTGGCCACGCCGTGTGGCATGTGGGATCTTAGTTCCCCAACCAGGGATCGAACCCGCACCCCCTGCATTGGAAGCTTGGAGTCTTAACCACTGGACCGCCAGGGAAGTCCCATGGATACCATTTTGATTAAAAGTCAAGGGTGGGGGGCTTCCCTGGTGGCGCAGTGGTTGAGAGTCCGCCTGCCGATGCAGGGGACGCGGGTTCGTGCCCCGGTCTGGGAAGATCCCACATGCCGCGGAGCGGCTGGGCCCGTGAGCCATGGCCGCAGAGCCTGCGCGTCCGGAGCCTGTGCTCCACAACGGGAGAGGCCACAGCAGTGAGAGGCCCGCGTACCGCAAAAAAAAAAAAGAACACAAAAAACTGGTATGCAAATGTTCAGGGCAACATAGTCCATGCTAAAAAGTGGAAACAATCTAAATGCACATCAACTGATGGATGGATAAATAAAACGTGGTATACTCATACCAGGGTATACTACTCGTCATGAAAAGGAATGAGGTACTGACACCTGCTACAACCTGGATTAAGCTCAGTGAAAGAATGCAGACACAGAAGGCTGGACTTTGTATGAGTCCATTCATATGAAAAGTCTAGAATATGTAAATTCATAGAGACCGAAAGTAGATTAGTGGTTGCCAGGGACTGGGGGAGGGAGGAAGGGGAAGGGACGCCTAATGAGTATGGGGTTTCTCTTTTGAGATGATGACAGTGTTCTGGAATTAGTGACGATGTTTGCACAGCTTTGTGAGTATCTTACAAAAGCACTGAGCTGTCCACTTTAAAAGGGTGAATTGCATGGTATGTGAATTATATCTCCATAAGAAAATAATTGCGGAGCAGAGAGAAGAGTTAGGAGCCGTCGTGTTCTCCTGAGAAAAGTTTCTGTGGTTGCGTTTGGATCTGAGTCTCCAGGGGGCGTGACAACCGGACATCCCTTTGTGACCCATGACTCTTTTACGTGGTCTGATTGGATCGTTCATTCCATCAGGCATAGAAATGAAAATGATGCTTCCAAGCAGTGGCACGTGCTGTGAACAGAGCTGAGCTAGATGCCCTGACTCAGGGGGTGGTGGCTGTGCTTTCGATAGGGTGGGCTTAGAAGGAGCCCTCTGAGGAGGCGCTTTCTGAGCTGAGACCTGGGAGACGAGAAGGAACGGGCACTTCAGATCAGGGACGCCTTTTCAGGCACCGGGCACAGCAAGGCTCTGATGTGGAAATGAGCTTGGCCGTGGTACGTTTGAGGAACAGAAAGGCCTTGTGGCTTCCTTACACACTTCACAACAGCCTGCTGGGGCCGATTGGGAGGATACTATTATCTCTTTGGGGAAAAGGTCTCTGGGGAGGAGAGAGATGTGTGGCTCTCCTCCTGCCGGTGGCTGCGGGTGGCTTGTGGGTGCTCCGCCTTGAGTTTCGGTGTAGAAACAGAGAAGATAGATTTGGGGTGAGAAGTCAGGGGACAAATTGACAAGCAAAGCAGGGAATGCACGTAAAGGATTGCTTTTCTTCCCTGACGTCTGGGAACAGGGGAACTTGACGGTGAGCAGATGTGAGAGTAGTGTGTGTGTGTGTGTGTGTGTGTGTGTGTGTGTGCGCGCGTGCGCACGCGTGTGTATATGGTTTAGGAGTGATTGAGGCAGAGCGGGAATATCTGTCTGAAGTGGGACAGGCTCAGCTGTGCACTAACAGGAAGCCAGTCTCAAGTGGGAACCTCTGTGCCACCTGTCACCAGCCTTTCCCATAGAACTTCCGATTGCAAGTAACACATTTAACCAGCACTACTTCCCTCTTTGCAAGGGTTCACTGTTTTAAAAGTACACGAGAAGATACCCCAGAAAGTTCCCACCGGGCTTTATAGCATTCATTTTCTATGAGACAAGAGTCTTAATGATGCTATTTTTTTCAGAGAAAAATGAGCTGTCTTGTCCAACTTAAGCCTCACCGTAAGTGGTGGCAGAGGTGGACAAGACCCCAGACGTGCTGACCCAGAGTGGAAATTAGCTGATGTCCCCTGCTGAGCCGGAGATGGGGTCCAGTCCCAACTGTCATTCACTGACCGTGAGCCGCTCACCTCCCCCTGGGGCTTAGCTTCCACCTGATCTAGGATTATTCCTGATCATCTAGGCTGCGAGTAACCATGCCCAGGGAGGATGCTGCTTCTTGGAGCTCCAGGCTGCCTCTGTGCCAGGAGGGTTCCCACAGCACAGGTTGCTGGGGAGTGGGGACCTGGAAGAGGGGTCCGAGAATTGAGTGGAGCAGATGGTCCAAGGGTCAGAGCTGATAGTAAATGCTCAGTCGAGTTCAAGGGTCAGATCCGCTACTAAATGACAACTAAAGATGGAATGGCCATCCGCGTTAGAATCCTAGGGTTGCTGGGACAAATGACCACAAACTTGGCTTAGAACAGCACAAATTTATAATGTTACAGTCTAGAGATAAGAAGTCTAAAATGAGTCAACAGGGCAGCGCTCCTTCTGGTGGCTCTAGGAGGAAACTTTGATTCCTCGACTTCCAGAGGCTTTCCAGAGGCTGCCTGCCACGCCCTGGGGCGTGCGGAACTTCCCCGACCACCAGGGGTCAAACCTGCGGCCCCTGAAGTGGAAGTGCGGAGTCTTAACCACTGGACCGCCAGGGAAGTCCAGAGGCTGCCTGCTTTCCTTGGCGTGTGGTCCCACATCACTTCAGCCCCCGCTCCATTGTCATCACTCCTTCCCTGACTCAGACCCTCCCGCCTCCCTCGGTTAAGGACCTTTCTGATTATATTGGGCCACCGGGATAATCCAGGATAATCTGTCCATCTCAACATCCCTAATTTAATGACATCTGCAAAGTCCCTTTTTGCCATGTAAGGGTGAACATATTCACAGATTCTGGGGGTTAGGACACAGACATCCTTGGGGGCCATTGCTCTGCCTACCACACTATTAAACAGCCCTGTCCAGGCATTTGTTTTTCCTATGATTTTGAAAGTAGTAAATGCTCATTGTTGACACTTGGGAAAGTACAGGAAAAAATGAAGAATTAGGAAAAATCAAAAAACCTTATGTCTGGGGCTTCCCTGGTGGCGCAGTGGCTGAGAACCCGCCTGCCAATGCAGGGGACACGGGTTCGAGCCCTGGTCTGGGAGGATCCCACATGCCGCGGAGCGGCTGGGCCCGTGAACCACAGCTACTGAGCCTGCGCGTCTGGAGCCTGTGCTCCGCAACGGGAGAGGCCGCGACAGTGAGAGGCCCGCGCACCGCGATGAAGAGCGGCCCCCACTCGCCGCAACTAGAGAAGGCCCTCGCACAGAAACGAAGACCCAACGCAGCCAAAAATAAATAAATAAAAATCAAAACAAAAACAAAAACAAAAAAAACCCTTATGTCTGTCTTAATGCCCGAGGTGACCAGTTGTTAAGATTTTGGTTTACTTATGTTTAAGCTTTGTTTTCTATGCATATTTTAAAAGTTCATTGGTGTTATACTGCATACGATTTTTTAACACCCTTATTTTCACTTCATATGAGAATTTTCCACATAATTAAAAATATTTCTAAGCATAAGCAGCAGTGTTTGCATTATATTTCATTATATACTTATTTCCCTAATTGGTGGAAGTTAACTTTGTTTCCTTTATTTTTGCTAATTATGTGATGAACCTTTGTGCACACCCTTTTTGTTAGCCTCTTTGATTATTTCCTGAGAACCAAATCCTAGAGGTAGCATTACTGGAGCAAAGGGCATGACTGTGTTTTTTACATATGACTGCCATATGGCTTTCTGTATGGCTGAACCAGCTACATTCCTTCCAGCATATTCTCACAGTGCCTGGACCACCTGGCCCCCGTCAGCAAAAAAGTGAGTCATCAAAACTTGATTGGTTTGTTATGTGAAAAAAGGTGTTGTCTTCCACATTTCTTATTTGCTAGATTATTTAAATGAAACATTTGAATTTTATTAGCTGCTGAATTTCCTCTTTGTGACTTGCCTCTTACCTCTCATCAGTTTTCCAAATGGGGTATTAATGTTTTTCTTCTATACACTCTTAATCGAGAGAAACTCTATTAATCCTTTTCTATGTTGTTTGTTCTAAATATTTCTCTCAGTCTGTTCTTTGCCTTTTCAGTCTTTTTTTATTGGTATGTCCAAGTGCTATATTTGCATGCAGTCAAATTCACTACTAACTCTTTCTAGTTTCCTGTCGTCCATTGATTTCAAGTTTCGAAAGATCTCCCTGTCATCCAGGAATTTTATAGATTCACTTCTGTTTTCTTTCAGTTTAAAAAATGCTTTGCTATTTTATGCTGACCTCCTTAATCTCTCTATATTTACCTAAATGGAGCACACTGAGAGGTGACAGGATAGGGTTATGCCTTAACCCTTCCCTTCTCTATTTATCGTTTTAGTCTTCTATGGTATATGTGAAATTCTTAAATAGACTAGGTCTGTTTTTAGGCTATTGACTGTGTCCTATTGATATGTGTATACAGTCTTGTTATATTCACAAACTGGTTTCTTTATTATGGCTTGGTACTATTTTATTTTTTTAAATTTATTTTAAAAATATTTATTTATTTTTGGCTGCGTTGGGTCTTTGTTGCTGCACATGGGCTTTTCTCTAGTTGTGGAGAGCAGGGGCTACTCTTCGCTGTGGCGTGCAGGCTTCTTATTGTGGTGGCTTCTCTTGCTGTGGAGCACGGGCTCTAGGCTCGAGAGCTTCAGTAGTTGTGGCACGCGGGCTCAGTAGTTGTGGGTTGTGGGCTCTAGAGCACAGGCTCTGTAGTTGTGGCACATGGGCTTAGCTGCTCCACGGCATGTGGGATCTTCCTGGACCAGGGATCGAACACTTGTCCCCTGCATTGACAGGCGGATTCTTAACCACTGCACCACCAAAGAAGCCCCTGGCCTGGTACTATTTTGATACCTGGCAGGCAAGTCCCTCCTTACTGCTCATCTTTAATATGTTAAAAATTCTTGTCTCTTCATTTATTCAAATAATCTCTAGCACATATTAAATATAATATTTATTACATAGCCATACATATTCATATATATACACACATGTGTATAGATGGAGATTATCTGAAAAAAAATGTACATGCTCTCAAAATGTTCTGGGGGTTTTGAGTTAAATCTATAAATGTATTTGGGAAGGAGGAAAATCTTTACAGTATACAGCATTTTCATTCAGGATCATAACAGAGCTCTTCTCTTATATTTAAACCTTATGTCTGTCAAGAAAACTTCATTGTGTTTGTGTATGGTTTTTTTTCTATAAGTCCTGATTGTTTCTGTTAAAGTTATTTCTTGGTATGTAATACACCTTTATTACTACTGTAAATGAGCACTTTTCTATTTTATTTTCCAACTACTTGTTGCTGGTTTATAGGAAAGCCATTGATTTTAATATATTTATTGTGGCTTTAGCCACTCTATTGAATTCCATTATAAATGAAAGTCCTTTTAAACTTAAGATTTAAAACTTTTCTATAACTGTTATTATTTCCCCCCAATAATTATATATTTTATATTTTTCCATGTCTCACTACGTTGGTCAGAATTTCAGAAAACAGCACATGTACAGAAAAGTGGACACAGAATCAATGTCCAGGTTAACACATTATTATAAAGTATATGCCAATGTCTCACATTAATTGCGGTATTTGCTGAGGCTTTTTTTTTTTTTTCCTTTTTTTTTTGCGGTACGCGGGCCTCTCACCGTTGTGGCCTCTCCCATTGCGGAGCACAGGCTCCGGACGCGCAGGCTCAGCTGCCATGGCTCACGGGCCCAGCCGCTCCGCGGCATGTGGGATCCTCCCGGACCGGGGCACGAACCCGTGTCCCGTGCATCGGCAGGTGGACTCTCAACCACTGCGCCACCAGGGAAGCCCTGAGGCTTTAAATAGATAATCTTTATCAGATAAAGCATGTTCTACTCTTCATTTGCTAAGAATGTTTAGAAAATCATGAATGGGTGTTGACCTCGCGGCATGTGGGATCTTAGTGTAAAGTGGGAAAAACAAATGTTGTGAACTGATGAATGGATATACAAAATGTGGCAGATCCATGGAATAGTGATCAGCCATAAAAAGGAATGAAATACTGACACACGTTATAACACATGCATGAATCTTAAAAAGATGCCCTGGATTCAGCTTGCTGAGTTTTCATTTCAGACCTTTGCACTTATATTCATGAGTGATATTTGCTTATAATATTTCTTTCTTGCACTGCCCTTGTCAGGGTTTGGCATCAAGATTATGCCAGTCTCATTAAATGGATTTGGGATTGCATCCTCCTTTCCTTTGTTTCAGAATTCTTTTGTGTAAGGTAGACATGACTTCTTCCTTCAATGTTTAGTAAATAGATATCTCCATTGAAGCTATAGACGTCTCGAGTTTTCTTTTGGAGAGGTTTTTAATAATGGATTTAATTTATTTAAATAGTTGTAAGATTATTCAGATGTCTATTTCTTTTTGTGTTGTTTTAGCACATTGTATTATTTTTGCTAGGCATCTGTTTATTCCAAAAAATTTCAAATTTATTGCCATAATCTTATCTAGATATCCTTTTATTATCCTATCCTATTATTGCCTTATCCTCTTGTTAGCTTTTTTGTTTTTTGGCTGCATTGGGTCTTCGTTGCTGCGCGCGGGTTTTCTCTCGTTGTGGCGAGCGGGGGCTACTCTTCGTTGCGGTGCGCGGGCTTCTCATTGCGGTGGCTTCTCTTGTTGCAGAGCACAGGCTCGAGGCGCGCGGGCTCAGTAGTTGTGGCGCACGCTCTGCGGCACGTGGGATTTTCCCGGACCAGGGATCGATACCGTGTCCCCTGCATTGGCAGGCGGATTCTTAACCACTGTGCCACCAGGGAAGTCCTTATTACCCTTTTAATGTGTGCAGGATATGTACTGATGTCCCCATTTTCATTCCTGATATTCATTATTTAGACCTCCCTCTTTCTGTAATGAATATCTAATTAGGGTTATTTATTTATTTATTTTTAACCAACTCTAGGCTTTTTTGATTTCCTTATTATATGATTTTTTCCACTTCATTAATTTTTATTAACTTCATTATTTCCTTTCTTCTACTTTCTTCTTTCCTCCTACTCCTCCTTCTGTTTTTCCTTTAACTTCTGAAATATATGTTTATTAAATTTAAGTCCTTTTTACTTTTCTAATAGATGCATTTAACGTTATAAAATGTCCTTAAGCATAACTCCAGATGCATCCCATAAGTCTTTTAAATTAAGGTATAATTTACATATAGTGAAATGTATAGATCTTAAGTGTATAATTCTGAGTTTTGACAAATTCATGTAACTTGTATCACCTATCAAGATACAGAACATTTCCATCACCTGGAGTTCTTTAGTGTCCCTCCCAATCTTTCCCCCACCCATGAATCACTGTTGTAATTTCTATCACCGAAGGTTATTTTGCCTAATGTAGAACTTTGCATAAACGGGATCATGAAGTTTATTCTCTTTTGATCTTTCACACAGTGTGTTTTTGAGATTCATCCATGTTGTTTTTTGTATCACTAATTCACTCCTTCTTATTATTCTGTACTATGCTGTTACTACGAATATGCTACTAATTGTTTACCTGTTCCCCTGTTGGTGAACATTTGAGTTTCTTTCTCTTTCTTTCTTTCTTTCTCTCTCTCTCTCTTTCTTCCTTCCTTCCTTCCTTCCTTCTTTCTTTCTTTCTTTCTTTCTTCCTTCCTTCCTTCCTTCCTTCCTTCCTTCCTTCTTCCTTCCTTCCTTTCTTTCTTTCTTTCTTTCTTTCTTTCTTTCTTTCTTTCTTTCTTCCTTCCTTCCTTCCTTCCCTCCTTCCTTCCTTCCTTCCTTCTTTCTTCCTTCCTTCCTTCCTTCCTTCCTTTCTTTCTTTCTTTCTTTCTTTCTTTCTTTCTTTCTTTCTTTCTTTCTTTCTTTCTCTCTTTCTCTCTTTCTTTCTTTCTCTCTTTCTTTCAAGTATAGTTGATTTACAGTGTTGTGTTAATTACTGCTATACAGCAAAGTGACTCAGTTATACATATATATACATTCCTTTAAAATGTATTCTTTTCCATTAGGGTTTATCATGGGATATTGACTATAGCTCCCTGTGCTGCACAGTAGGACCATGCTGTCTCTCCATCCTCTATATAAAAGCTCACATCTGCTCACCCCAACCTCCCACTCCATTGAGTTACTTCTAATATGTTGATATTATAAATAAAGCTGTGATAAAAATTCTTTTTTGTGGACATTTGTTTTTAACTTCTCTTAGATAAATACCTAGAAGTGAAATTGCTAGGCCAGAGGATAGATTCATGCTTTGTTTTATAAGAAAAGCACTTTTCCAGTGTTCCAAAATTATGCATAAAGTGGAAACAACCCAAATGTCATGAAGTGATGAATGGATATACAAAATGCGGCAGATCCACACCATGGAATAATGTTCAGCCAGAAAAAGGAATGAAATATTGATACATGTTATGACATGAATGAATCTTAAAAACATTATGCTAAGTAAAAGAAGTCAGACAAAAAAGATCATATATTGTATGCTTCCATTTACATGAAATGTCCAGAAAGGCAAGTCCATAGAGACAGAAAGATTCGTGGTCTCCAGAGGTTTCAGGGAAGGGGTAGGTGAGGAGTCACTGCTAATGGGTACAGGGCTTCTTTCTGGGGTGATGAAAACATTCTGGAATTGGATAGAGTTCATGGTTGTACAACTTTGTGAATATCCTAAAACCCACGGGAGTATACATTTTCAAAGTCTAAAATTTATGATATGCGAATTATATCTTAACTTTAAAAGTGGACAGAAGTAAATTCTTAGTTTTCAACATGCTTTATTTAACTTTAGAAAGGAAGAAAATTATCCCAGCTTTAAACTTAGCAGATTAGAAAAAGATACGTGGTAATCTCAAGGAAATAAAATTATATCTATGAGAAATTAATAACTTAAAACTAAAAACAGTAACATTTACCAACTAAATCTCAAAATGGTTTAGCACAGGAAAAAAGAAAGAGGAAGAGGGGGAGGAAAAACATGAAGGAGGAAATCTTGTGACACATGTAATCAATAAAATAAAACAGCACATGTCATCAAAATGTGTCATTATAATAGGTATGAAAAATTTAATTATTAAAGGATACTTTATATTTGCAGAACTTTATGCTAATACACTGTAAAATAGACATCTTTTGGGGAAAAACAAAACAAAAGAACAGAATTTATTAAAGAACAATAAAAAAGCTTAAATAGGTCAATATTCATGGAGAAAAAAATTTAAGTAATCAAAGAATTTGTCCCAATGAAGAATTTGCCAGATCGTTTTCTAGCCAATTTTTTAAGATCCGAAAGAAACCAAAATTCCTTTGCTCTATTTATGTTCTGATCTCAGAGCGCAAAATAATGGAAATCTGCCAGATCAATTGTGTGAAAGTAGCATATCTCTACTACCAACGCTGACAAAGACACACAAGGAAAATGACAGAGGGAACCTCCCTTACGCGTGTGGATCTGAGTTGAGCCCGGACAGCAGGCTCTGCCGGCAGACGGGTTTGGGCGGCCCGGGCTGGATAGCTGTTGTTTCTAAATAAGCCAGAGTTTTAAAACTGAGAGGTTCCACCCCAAACCCAGAATTTGGAGTCCTCCAGAAAAATGAGAAGATCTTAAATTACACTGCTTGCTTCTTGCAAGAGGACAGTGGGCTGAGTGGGAGGGGCCTCTCCTCTGCGGAGGGCGTTTGCTCTCCAGATTGCCCTGGTCCTCACTACCTCCCAGGGTCTGACACTGATGCCATTCTTCATCATGCTTGAAGTGTTGTTTTTCTTATAATAAAGATACATTTCTCTGTATCTTGAATCTTTCAAAGGCGAGAAAATGAAAGAAAGAGTAAGAACATATATATCGGGAAATGCTGCTTTACTCTATGATACCTGCCTTACTGCAAAGCTATAGTATTCAAGACAGTGTGGATTGGCAAAAGGACAGACAAATGGATCAACGGAACAGAATGGAAAATCCATAAAGAACTCACATATTTGCTTTTTTTTTTTTTGCAGTACACAGGCCTCTCACTGTTGTGGCCTCTCCAGCTGCGGAGCACAGGCTCCGGACACACAGGCTCAGCGGCCATGGCTCACGGGCCCAGCCACTCCGCGGCATGTGGGATCTTCCCGGACCGGGGCGCAAACCCTTGTCCCCTGCATCGGCAGGCGGACTCTCAACCACTGCGCCACCAGGGAAGCCCACAGATTTGCTTTTTGACAAAGGAACCAAAGCAATTCAATGGGGAGAAATGGGATCTGGGTGTTACAGATTCCACAGCATGGGGAGACTGATTTGCATACTGTTTTGGTCGATTTCAAAGGCGTTCCTTCCAGGGTGGTTTACAGTAGAACCGCTCGAAACAATTAGAACCGTTAGGAAGTTTCTCCAGGGCTAGGTGATGGGGGTGTTTCAGCTAAACCTCCTGAGGTCCTCAGTACAAAGTCATCTTCTGTGGAGATGGGTCCTCTGGTCGTTCTTCCCCATCAGACCAGCATAACACAGAGATGGTTGCAAAAGGACATTGCTGGAAATAGAAAAACTTACTGGCCACAGAGAAGGGGAGAGGGGGTGAACTACAGGAAGTTATTATTGCTCTGTGTCAACGTTTTTGTTTCTTTAAGGTCTGTAGTTGTGCTTTTATGGGATTTTCCTGGTGGCTTTGATCTGGTAGGATTTTGAAGAACAAAAGGTCTTTATGTGTAAGGTGTATTCCTTTCTTGACTGCTACTTAACTCATGAGGACCTTGGGTTTATTGGAACTACTCACAATGCAGGAGGCTGTGGCCCTGCCCTCAGGATGGGAGGTGACAGGTACATGGATTCGTGTTTTCCAGGCTCATCTGCCATCACTGGCCCAAAAGCAGTGAGCGGCCTAGAGGGAGACTCGTTGACTGTGAAGTGTCAATACAGCCCTGGGTGGGAGACGCATGAGAAGTGGTGGTGCCGAGGAGCTGCTTGGAGCAGCTGCGAATTCGTCGTTAAAACCACTGAACCAGAGAAGGAGGTGAAGAAGGGCCGCGTGTCCATCAGGGACAATAGGAAAAGCCGCACCATCGCCGTGACCATGGAGAAGCTCAGGCTAAACGATGCAGACACTTACTGGTGTGGGATTGAGAGATTTGGAACTGACCTTGGGGTCCGAGTTAAAGTGACCATTAACCCAGGTAGGCGTATGTGTATGTGTAGATGTGTCTCTTCAGGGCCTGCTCTGTCCTGGTCCCTGGGGTCCCTCTTTAGTGACTTGTCACTCAGAGTGAACCGTCACAGGGGTGGGGGAGTCCTGAGGTCTCATGGAACCCACACTGACCACCTGGGATTGGGAGGGGCAAGGCTTCCCTTAGAGGCTCTCATGGCCCCCAGGGCCTCCTCCAGGATGGGACAAGCCTTTCTCGACACATTATTTTTCCCGGTGCCCGAGTCTATTGCCCATGGAGATCAAGGTGATGGGCTCACCCGGAGACCCTAATTTCTGCTAATGTTTTCCTGGGACTCCCGTTGCCCAGGTGTTCCTATTCTTTCTGGAATTTGGGGCTGGGTCTTCAGAGCTGCAGCTCCCACCCCCTGGTCCATATCCCATCTCAGGGGGAAAGACCCAGCACAGTTGGGCTGCTGCCATTAATTCCTGGGGTCTGGAAAGGCCTCCACAATCAAAGGACTGCATTCCCAGGTGCCTGAAATCCCATCATTTGCCATTTACACATTTGGGATTAAGGATGTTCTCTTCTTAAATCCTTTCAGAATGCAAACACGCTGAGCGTGTCGGCTCAGTGGTCTCAGTGCCTTGGTCTGATCGAGTTTATCTGTTGGGCTCTGCTTCTGCAGAGAGCTGGTGACACCAGCTCATTGGGCACCTGTGGCAACGGGGGTGGGCGCACAGTCAACGGAGCCTCCACCACCCCAGGAACGTGTGAGGCCTGTTATACTTGCAGAGCACAGCCTCATTTCGTTCAGTCCTGACAGCGTTCCTGAGATGTAACCATCCCCATTGTGAAAGCTTTATAACTTGCCCCAAGTAAAGGCTCTTCCTGAACCTCAGGGTTTTGCTCAGGGCTGGTCCTTATGTTTGAAGTCACAGATTTGGGTTATGTCAGCCACCTGAGAGCCCCCATTCTGTTCATGTCCTTGTGGATAAATAAGGTGAGAGGCACTGGCCCCTGGCCGAGGCCCCGTCATAAGCAGCCGGAGTGTTTGAATTCCAGCTGAACTCCAGCTGCCCTTGTCCTGAGGCAAGCCTGGCCCCCCCTAACCTTCCAAGTTCTGCTTGATGTCCTCCCCGGACCTGTGCCAGCTCCACCTGCCTCTGAGGTTCTGAGTCTCCTAGCGGCCAGGGAGATATGAGCAGTCCAGGCTATAGGCTCTCTCCCTTGGCCCTGCTCCAGACTCCTCAGGTAGCCCATGATCCCCACCCCCGGCTCAGAGCCATGTGTAAGGCTGCGGGTGGGTGAACAGGCAGAGCAATGTGTAACCTGGTCTGTACGCCAAGCACCCAGCGCAGTGCCGGCCACCACTCCTGCCACCTCTGCTATCAACGTGTTCACAGTGTCGGTCAACCTGGAAGAGACCAGTGACTCCCTGGCTGTAACCAGCCCCGACTCCAACAGCGGGTAAGCCAGCTCTGATGCTGCTGTTACATGTGGCCCACTTGGCCCAAACTCTTCCAAAGGGGAGACTTTTGTAGTCCCAGGTCCCAGCCAGAGCTTGTCTCCGGACCCTCAAGCTCAAGGATGCTGGGGCCTCCTCTCACTTACTCTCACAGCTCAGGAGGCCAGAAATGAAATCAAGGTGTCGGCAGGGTTGGCTCCTTCTTTGGGCTCAAAAGTAGACTCTGTCCCAGGCCTCTCTCCTAGCTTCTTGTGGTCGCCAGTGAGCCAAGCACTCCTTGGCTTATGGCGGCATCACTCCAATCTCAGCCTCTGTCATCCCATGGCCTTTTCCCTCTGTGTCTGTGTGCCCCCATTTCCCTTTTATAAGGACAGCAGTCATTGGATTCAGGCCCATCCTAATCCAGTATGACCTCCTCTTAACTCGACGACCTCTGCAAAGATCTTATTTCCCAAGGGGTCACCTTCTCCAGTCCCTAATGAACATGAATTACTGGGTGAGGGACACTGTTCAGCCTGTACAGGGGGCAAGCTTAGAAGCAGGGAGGCCTTTTCAGAGCCTTTGCCATACAATTTCTGTTTGGCTTCTAGACCCACTGAGACCCCTTGTGGAACCCCCCTCTCTCTTTTTTTAAAACACCATCTTTGAGGGCATCTGGGAGTAGGGGTTCCCCGACTGGAAACCTCAGGCCTGTAGGTTGAAAGGTTTCAAGGCCTGTGGCTGTCCCTGCTCCCAGGTGGGTGGGATAAGGCCAAAGACAGGAGGTGAGCCTGGGTGCCTGGGGCATCCTCTGTCGTTCCCAGCAGTGTGTTCCTGAAGGCCAACACCCTCCTTCCCTTCATCTTTGTTGTGCTGCTTCTTCTCTTGATGGTGACCTCACTTGTGGTTTGGAGAATGATGAAACAACAGAAGAAAGGTGAGGGGACCTGGCTGACACCGGGCTGGGGCTGGGCTGGGTGGAAGTGTGTGGGCCAGCATGGTCATCCGGGAACCATCAGCCCAAGGGAATACCTGCACAGTCTGGAAGGGGTGCCGTCCCAAAGGCCACGGCAACTGGCAGTTTGAGGGGCTGGAGCTTGGAGGTGAACCCAGGAGGTTTTGGACTCATTTCTACCTTGCTCATCCCTCTTTGCTCCTCTTGCCTCTCTGCTCTGCCTCCCTGTCTGTTTCTTGGCTTGGTTCCTGGTGGCAGAGATGGCAATGGCCTTAGGCAGGCAGCCTTCCTAGGGTCCCCAGACACTTTAGTAGAATTCCTGTGGTGGTCAAGGAGGTTCTGAATAGACATGGGGGCATGGAGAAACACACACACACGCACACGCACGGATGTATACACACATGCACGAGCGCATGTTCACGCACGCACACACAACATGTGCGTGCGCACACTCATACACGGTTCTCTGTGTTTTCTCAGGAATGCTGGTGGCCACTCCTATGTTTGCCCTTCCTCCCTTCAGCCCTTTCTCAGGCTACCCTACTTGTTCTGTGTATATTTGCCCTTTAAGGAAGGACCTCTGCTCACGAGTCTGCACTTGTCTATCACGAGGTCTGGCCTCGGCCAAACACTTTTCCTGTCTGGCTCCACTTCCACGTTCTCACATTAACTGCGCCTCCTCCCTTTCTCAGAACCCACTGGGATCTGGGAACTCATGGGACCCTCTTTAACACTGCTCTGTCCCCACAGCCTGGGGAATCTTGTAGTTTGGAGACACGGGAGCCTGACTCCTGTTCATCATACTTTCCCCCCAATGTATTGTCCGTGACCTAAGTTAAAAATACTTTCTGTCCCCCTCAGTATCTAAAAATCATAGGGAAAATCTTTCTTGTTTCTTTGTTGTCTCCGAAGCTGGGGGCGTGACGGTGGCAGGGGGAGGGCAGCGAGAGAAAGAAACAGGAACCAGAGGGCACCTGAGAGCTGGTCCAGACAGTGATGACCCAGCTCGGGTACGCCACTCAGAGGGCAGCTTAGAGCCATCCCGTCGCATGGACAGCTTGTACTGATGGAGCCCCTCTTGTGCCTGGTACAGTCCGCACCCGGAAGGCATGGGAGGGACAATCTCGGCCATCCAGCAGCCCGCATCCCTCCTGAAGACCAACCAGAATTCAGTGGGACAAGGGTGATGAGACAGACATAGATCAGATGCCCTGGGAGCCAGGGAGGGAGGGATCCGACAGCCTGGATAGCTGGAGAAAGTAGGTGTGACTTTGAGTTGAGCCCTGCAGGTGGAGAAATGGTGGCGTCACAGGCAGAATCCCAGCAGAAGTTTTAGGTTGAGCCTAATCCCGGGGGGGTTGATAACTGGCAGGGCCACCTGAGCAGCTGATTGCACAGTTCTGTGATGTGGGGAATGGATGGGCTGAGGTCTCCTTAGTTCTCCTCTGAGGGATCAGAATTAGAAGCAGGTCTCTTCTCTCTGAGCTCGAAGCCTAATTCACCTCTTTTCTCTCCCAGACCTGAGGGGATGGGCTTTCTAACTCTGATTGTTTTTGTCTTTTAGCTGCTGAGATATCCCCAGAGCAGGTAAGAGAGTCCCCGAGGTCAGAGCAGAGACACCAGACATGTTTCCCTCACTTCCTTATTTTCCATCTCCCAGGAGCACCAAGGTCCAAATGTATCAGACAAACTCTGTGCCCAAATGTCCATATACTCATGGCCCAGCTGCAAGGGCCGGGGAAGGGGCCCGGTCGTATGCTGGCATCAGCCAGAAGGGAGGAGGGCTTGGGAGGGGGAGGTGTGGGAGGCTAAGAGGAGATGGGGGTTGCAGAGGGAGCTGGGAGAGGGGGGTCCCAGGGGAGCAGAGAGCCACGCGTCCCTCTGTGGAAGAGAAACCTGTGTTTCCTCTCCTAGGCGCTTCAGCCCAAGGAGGGCGACATCTGCTACGCAAACCTGAGCCTGCCGCAGACTGAAAACTCTGTGTCGTCCCAGAAGAAGGCTTCCACGAGGTCCTCTTCCCCCGCCCAGGCCAACACGGAGGAAGTGGAGTATGTCACCATGGTATGCACTTGGTGGGGCTGCTACGGGGCTCAGACCGGACCCGCTGTTGCCCTTCCTTTGAGGACCGGCTTTCTCCTGCCCACGTGGGAGGGTGGGTGCTGGGACAAGATGCAGCTATTGAAAGCCTTGCTGGCAGAGCTCCTGCATGCTTTTGGCATTTGAAGTACCTCCACACCAGGTCTTAGCATTGGGAGACTCAGAGCCCGGTCAGACACGGTCCTCATGCTGGGCAGGGGAGACCCAGACAGGCTGAGGGACCTGGATTCCATGCCAAATGTGCTGCCCTGGCATGGAATTGAGGGAGAGCATCTTCTGCCGTGGCCGGAGCTAAAGGTGCCTGGCAGAGTGGAGGGGGGAGCAGCTGGAGGGCCTGGGAGAAGACTCCAGAAGCCCTGGAGGGTCTGTCTCCCCAGGCTCCTCCAAGGTCTCCTCCGTCCGTGGGCACAGCCTCCTGCCAGCCTCTCTAACCCCGAGGACGTCTTCATTGCAGACTCCCTTTCTCAGGGAGGACATTGCCCGTGCAGCTCTGTCTTTGGAAACCTCAGATCAAGAGCCAACCTATAGCAACATGGAGCACCTCATCACCTGCATTCCCAGCAGGAGCCATGAGGAACCCACAGAATACAGCGCCATCAGGAAGCCTTAGCCTGCGCTCCAGGGGCCCCTCTCAGACCCACTCGAGGCCTCTGAGTACGTTCCTGCTTCATCTGCTCTCTGCCTGCCCCCCAGTCCCCTCATGGGACCAGCCAGGTCCTGAGGCCTCTGTCTGATACAGTCAGCATCGTGGCCAGCTATGGTTTGGGCTCAGGGCCTAGTCTCAGGGACTTCTGGGAGTTAGACAGGGGTCTTTCCACATCCCTTTCTCTCCCACACAGCTTGGGAGGGGGCTGGGGATACACTCCGGAGCTGCTGAGGGAGCAGTCACAATGGTAACGATAATAATAGTAATTCACTTTTATTTATTGCTTATCACGAGTGCTGGACTGAACAACGGTCCTAAGACTTAGCGGCACCTGGACCCTCGGAACCTGTGAATGTTACCTTCTGTGGCATAAGGGACTGTGCAGGTGTAACAGAGTTGAGGATTGTGGATGGGGAGATGATTCTGGATTATCCAACTGGGCCCTGAATATAAGCTCAAGGTTTCTTATAGGAGGGAGGCAAGAAGGTCACAGAGGAGAAGACAGTGTGATGGTGGGAGCAAAGGTCGGAGTGATGCAGCCAGGGCCCGCAGAACGCCGCAGCCTCCAGGAGCTGAAAAGGCAGGAACGGATCCTCCCCAGAGCCCCCGGAAGGAGCCAGCCCGGCTGACGTCTTGACTTTAGCCCAGTGAAACTGATTTCATACTTCTGGTCTCCAGAATTGTAAGAGAATAAATTTGTATTGTGTTAGTGAAGCCATTACATCTGTGGTAATTTGTTACAGCAGAAATAGGAAAAAATATACTGTGTAACAGGTACTCTTCCCTAAATGCTTTACCTATAGTAACTAATTTAATCCTCACCACAACCCTAAGAGGACGCCTTTATTATTGTCCCCATTTTACAGAGGAGGAATCTGGGTACAGAGAGGTTCAGTGACTTACCAAATTTTACTGCTAGCAAGTGGATAAGTTAGAATTTGAACTTGGGCATCTTGGCTCCAGAATCTGGAGTCTGGGCCACCACCCTGGACTGTGTGTATAAGGAGGATAATGTGTGTTGTGTGTGTGTGTGTGTGTGTGAGCGTGTGTGTCTATACACAGCTACTCACACAGGGACAGTCATCGAGTATATACAGACGCTGGACTTGCTGTCTTTATTCTAGGGTCCTGGCAGCTCTCCCTCTGGAATCCTGAATCTCATCCCAGCTTGCCATCTCCATGGTTACCAAACTAGTCCAGTTCCCGGCCTGGAGTCCCTCTTGTTCTCTGCTCCTGAGTCCAGTCTCCTCCTAGCAGCCAGAGGGATCTTTTTAAAGCACAGACCTGATCACTCCCTGCTTGTAACCTTCCAGTGGCTTCTTCCACAGCCCGAGGCCCCCAGGGTCCATGGGTCCCTGCCTGCCCCTAAGACCCTCTCTCTGGCTACTCTGCCTCTCACTTGCCCTGCTCTGCCCACACTGGACTTTCTTCCATCCTTCTAACAAGATAATACGTGGTCCCTTCTCAGGGCGTTGACACTTGCTATTCCTTCTTTCTGGAATGCTCTTCCAACGGATATGTGAATAGTTAGGTTTGCCAAAGAGAGAGAAAGGCAGGGAGAGAGGGAGGGAGGGAGAGAGGGAGAAAAGGAGAAAAGGGAATTCCCTGGTGGTCCAGTGGTTAGGACTCCGTGCTTTCACTGCAGGGACCTGTGTTCAATCCCTGGTCGGGGAGCTAAGATCCCACAGGCCATGTGGTGTGGCAAAAAAAAAAAAAGCTTATTTTTATTATCACAACTCAGCTCAAATGTTCCCTCCCAGGGTGGCCTTCCCAGACCCCCCTAACAGCAGTGGCCCCTGCTACACCTCTGATTCCTCTCTGTCACATTGCCCTAAGTAAAAGTAGTACTTGGGCTTCCCTGGTGGCGCAGTGGTTGAGAGTCCGCCTGCTGATGCAGGGGACACGGGTTCGTGCCCCGGTCCGGGAAGATCCCACATGCCGCGGAGCGGCTGGGCCCGTGAGCCATGGCCGCTGAGCCTGTGCGCCCGGAGCCTGTGCTCCGCAACAGGAGAGGCCACAGCAGTGAGAGGCCCGCGTACCGCAAAAAAAAAAAGTAGTACTTACTACTTTATGAGCTAACTTGTTTATTGGCACATAGGTTTACTGATTGTCCCCTCTCCACCTGGCTGTAGGCTGCCCAGACGTGGGGAATTTGTCTTACTCACTGCTGTATCCCCCGTGCCTAGTTTAATGTCAGGTACAGGGTGGGTTATTGAATATTTATGTGTTGACCGAATGAATAAGTAACGTGATGGTTCAGACTTGGGAACTCAGGGTGAGCTTTCAGGAGCAGGGACACCCGTGTCCATCACGTGAGGAAGGGACCCCTGGGTCACCTGGGCAACCAGAGGGATTTCAGGATCCCCTTCCCAGCAGCATGCAGTGGAGACACTTTTTTCCCCTCCCGAAATGAGAGCGGTGAGGCACCATGATTCCCCTTGACTGGAGGACAAAGGTCTCTTCCTTTGCTTGGGTTTCTTTTGTTTGGGGCTGGAGGGAAGTGTCAGGGAAGGGAGTCATGACTTGGGAAGAAAGGACCAGCTCTGCCTGGGGGTCACAGACAAGTGCCCCAGCAGGTATTGGGACCGTAGGGATGTTTAGTTGGGCCATTATCAGTGTGTCCTGGGGTTTCCCCAACTTCTCACAGCTCTGGACATCCCAAGTAGTCTGCGGAGGTGGCCTAGTGGATGGCCATCTCATCTCAGCATGGGCTGCTCTTTCTTCTTGCCCCCCACTCCCTGAAAGATGATTCCCTAGAATCTCAAGGGCTTTGTCATCCTGGGAGAGCTTACAGAACCCAAGCAAGCTTAAATATTCTTGGGCTGGTCACCTGAGCTGAGTGGGTCAGAGCAAGAGTATTTCTGACCCAGGTGGTTTTAGGACTTACAGAGCGCGAAGTGCCTGTAGGGAGACCTTTAAATGAAACAGTGAATTGAGCTCCATGAATAAGTCACAACAGACAGCCACGTTCTGAATGGCGTCACTGCGCCATTTTAACCGTTGTGCGGGAAGTACCTTTACTGCTGAGTGTTTAAGCAGCCCGCACAAAACAGACTCTCTCAGTACAAGCTTCTGTCGGATTGTAGGGGACTCATCTTCTCTGGAATCTACCACAGATACTAGTAAAGATTTACTGTCGTGAAACTTGTGTCATGTCTAGGAACACAGACTAGTATTCAGCTCCGTCTGATTTGGCTGGAGGAGTCTGGTGGCCTCTTCTTCCTCTTTTTTTTAATTTTTATTTTTACTGGAGTATAATTGCTCCACGACGTTGTGTTAGCTTCTGCTGTACAATGAAGTGAATCAGCTATATGTATACCTATATCCCCTCCCTCTTGGACTTCCCTCCCACCCTGACTTTGTCTGCATGGTGGATATGGGCTGGATGTGGAAGGTCCTGGTCGCCCGGCTGAGCCGAGGGAAGGTAAATCAGCCTAGAAGACAGATTCACTCTGATTCACGCTTTTAATTGCCTCATGCAAGCTTTAAAAAAGTGTCTACCAGATATATCGCGGGATATAATGTTTTTATCCCAGCTCCCAGCCATCTGGATGGGTGGCTGTCTGAAAAGAGACCTTCTCATGTCCTCAGAGATGTAGCTGAGCAGCCCATGATATTTGTGAAATTTGTCCAGTCCGTTCTATAGCTGGATGGGGCGGATTTCTGACTGGTGGTCCTCACGGGAGGCATTTAGGTTCTTTAGGTTTTGGGTCATGACTACAGGACTCTGCCCTGAAACCAGCCCGATTTGTTCAGTCCTGAGAGCGCTGGGGAAGTAGTCAGGGTGGGAGAAGGGAGGCAAACATGTGCAAGAGGTTTGAAGGGAAATTGTTTCATAATGACTGGCATCTAGGTGTTGTCTCAACCGTTTCCGGAGACCCTGCTAAGGCAGACTTTGGGCTGTGGACTGGCACCTTTATTGCAAGAGAGAGAAAGTTCAGATAAGGTTCTGCTGATCTGAGTGAGGGTGGCATTTACCACCTTCCAGGAAAGCACATTCTGTTAAGACAAACTCTGAGAGATTTAACCATTCAGTTCTGGTTGAGTGCACGATTATTTATAACCTGACTAAAGTTTCCGGGGTTTCCCTCCTTTGCTTTTTGAATGATTAATATTTAAAGATTCCACTTTATAAAAATTGGAGGGCTTGGATAGTCTCCTGTTGAGAACTATGTGTATATTGCTGGCTCTCAGAAGACAGAGCCCTTTCTCTCTCTCTTATTTATTTATTTATTTATTTTTGCGGTACATGGGCCTCTCACTGTTGTGGCCTCTCCCGTTGCAGAGCACAGTCTCCGGACGCGCAGGCTCAGCGGCCGTGGCTCACGGGCCCAGCCGCTCTGCGGCATGTGGGATCTTCCCGGACCGGGGCACGAACCCGTGTCCCCTGCATCGTCAGGTGGACCCTGAACCACTGCGCCACCAGGGAAGCCCCTGAGCCCTTTTAAAAAAATTGAAGTGTAGTTGATTTCTGCTGTACAACAAAGTGATTCAGTTATACATATTATATATACACACATATATATATATCTTCTTTTTTAATATTCTTTTCCATTATGGTTTATCACAGGATACTGAATATAGTTCCCTGTGCTAGACAGTAGGACCTTGTGGTTTACCCTTTCTATATATAATAGTTTGCATCTGCTAACCCCAAACTCCCAATCATTCCCTCTCCCACCCTCCCTCCCCCTTGGCAGACAAGTCCTTTCTCTATGGACAGAGCCCTTTTGAGAGTCAGTTGAGGGAGAAAAATATACTGCACTGGCGATCTTCAAAATACATGGCCTTTAGCAGGAATGGCCAGGAAGGGCCAGCTAACATCTGTTGATTTCATGTAACAACAATTTTTTAGATCAGGAGGGACTGATATAGTAGTCAGCCTTTTATTTTATCAGGTAGGTGCGTTCTTACCCAATGTAGTTGAAATTGTTATTGGTCCGTTCATTGGAAAAGTTGGTTAAATCAAGGAATCACACAAAAGATATATTCTTCCTCTAAATGCTTTCTTTGGCTCAAAATATCTAAATGTGTCGTCATTTGCTGGTATTTGGATGTAGCTCTAAGCCTCTTTTTCACTGATGGGTCTGCTGAAAGAGGGACTCATTGCCTTTTCTGCACAAATCACACACACTGTCTCGTCCTGGAGTTTCTAGTTCCAGTTTCCCTAACGTGAAGCAAGACATTCTGGATACTTACGACGCGATCTGATTGCGAAACCTCTTTTCATTTTTATGTTTTCACTGTGACTATTTTACAGTCCTCTCCCTCATTCCTAATTTGATGTTTTTTTTTTAAAAAAATGGCATGCTCTAAAAAAAAAAAAAAAAAATGGCGTGCTCTAAAGCATTCAATTTAGTTTTTGTAGAAATAACCAGTTCTCTTTGTTTACATTTCCTGTCATTGGTCAATATCCTTTCTGTTTACACTCTTAATTGGTTAGTTTATGGATGAATTCATTAAATTGCATAATTATAATTAACATGTTTGACCGGCCTAAACAAGTTTGGGCCTGAATGCCGTTGACTCTTGTTCAACACATACCTCAACGGGTGAGAGCAGAAGCGAGGGGATCTTCAAGAGAATCTGCCCATTGCCACAAGCATAAAGATAGTATGTTTCACCAAGAGATTGGAGGGTGCTTGTTGATCTAATAAGTTGGTTAAGAAAGGGGTTGGTTAAGACAGTTTCTACTAAACCATCTGTTACGACCATAGTTTCATAAAAGAAAGGACATTCCCCAAGTCAGAATAATAGGCAGTGTTTCCCAAGAAGGACAGTTGGCGACTTTATGCCAATATGGATTTCTGTTGTGTGTGTATATAATCTCCTACAAATTTAGTGATACTTTGTCAAGGGTTGGTGCTCACATATGGGCTAAGGATTGGCAGCTACAGAGCTTGTCTACACTGTTCTCTAGACGTGGATTCTCTCCTCTAGGTCCAGCTCGTGTGGTCTAGTGTCCCCCTAAAGCCTTCTAGTAATCTTATTCATCGAAACTCTAAGGTTTTCACACATGAGGGCCCCGTGATCCTATATCAGTTGGGAGAAAGGCCCCTTTAATCACTTAGATTCCCCCGCCCAGCATAAGCTCTCCCCCAAATAATCCACTGTGATCGCAAACTCACGCGGTCTTGTCCTGAAGGGGTGCGGTTCTAGCATCAAGGAAGGGTGACCCACCCACTGAACCTCTGAGGAGCGGTTCAGAATTAAGGAAGGGGTGAGACTCTGTTTCTAAGGGTCAGAAATAGAGAAGAGACATTCTGAATGCTTGTGTGGTAGGAAAGCCACTCGTAGCAGAAAGGAGGGATGCCTACTCTACGTTCCAGAATAAAAATGCCCTCCTGGGGAGTTTCTGAAGCCTCCCACATCCTCCCTACCACCCTTTCCATCTGCAGTGCCACAAACCCAGATATCCCCAATCCTGTGTTTTATTAGCTTATTAATTATTTCATCTGAAGTTATAAAATATTTGGTGTATACTATATGTTTATATAGGATGCAGATACGTTATAAAGGATAGGGAAGCAGACACCTCATGTTCACAACCTTAATGAAGAAATGGAACATTATCAAATCCACTGAAGCCACCCACTCATTGTTTGTCTTTGTTTTCTTCCAAGGAAGAATGTGCTGCTTGCCTAAGGTGGCTCTAAGGGCCCATCTCGACACTTGGCCTATTCTCCTTGCCTTCATGTCAATTACCAAAGCCATCAGATAGCTGGTCTACATTATGCAGCGTTCATCCTAAGTTAACAAATCTATGCAACTCTTCCTGTATTAATACGACTTTTCTCCCCCGGTAAACCTGCAAGCCAATTGCTTAATTGCGCCTGTGCGCTCTTTAAAGATCTGGTGATGGGTTTGTCACTAGGGGAGCAAACACATTGAGTTTCTTTCTGGCATCCCCATGCAGAATGCTCCCCTCTCTCAAGGATGGTGAGGGTTTCTGTGACAAGGAAGCACCAGGTCACAACCCTCGGTCTTAGCCACACTTCCCAGTACCAGCCCTCTGGTTATTGGGAGGAGCTGCAAAGTTCAGACAATGTACTCATTTCAAAAGTTCACAGGCCTTTGCAAGATTTGTAATAAGCCACAAAAGCAGAAGGACTAGATGCCAGAGACCCTTGTCCTCCCACTGAAACACCCTGATGTCTATCGGATGGCAAAGGCAAGCAGAACTAACAGAGAAGTACTTTACCAGAAAATATCTGAGACGTGAGAACAGATGTGAAAGTCGAGGTAAAATGAAGGAGACTCTTCCCTGGAGCTGTCTTGGTGTCAGGAAATCTTGGCTTTCTTTCCTGGGGTTGTTATCTTGCAGTTGGTTTTTAAATTTTTTTTTAATTTTTAAATTTTTATTGAAGTATAGTTGATTTACAGTGTTGTGTTAATTTCAGGTGTGATTCAGTTTATATATATATATATATATATACACATATATTGTTTTTCAGACTCTTTTCCATTATAGGTTATTACAAGATATTGAATACAGTTCACTGTGCTATACAGTAGGTCCTTGTTGTTTATCTATCGCATATTGTTTTTTTTTTAATATATATATTTTTTGGCCATGCTGTGTAGCATGTGGGATCTTAACTTCTTGACCAGGGATCGAACCTGTGCCCCCACAGTGGAACCTTGGAGTCTTAACCACTGGACCGGCCAGGGAAGTCCCAGCAGTGGGTTTGTTTTTTTTACTTTAATTTAATTTATTTTTTATACAGCATGTTCATATTAGTCATCTATTTTACACATATTAGTGTACACATGTCAATCCCAATCTCCCAAGTCATCCCACCCACCCCCCGACCCACCCCGCTACCACTTTCCCCCCTTGGTGCCCACATGTTTGTTCTCTACATCTGTGTCTCTATTTCTGCCCTGCAAACCGGTTCATCTGTACCGTTTTTTTAGGTTCCACATACATGCATTAATATATGATATTTGTTTTTCTCTTTCTGACTTACTTCACTCTGTATGACAGTCACAGTGAGGTTTTTTTTTTTTTCTTTTTGCGGTACGCGGGCCTCTCACTGTTCCTCTCCTGTTGTGGAGCACAGGCTCCGGACGCGCAGGCTCAGCGGCCATGGCTCACGGGCGCAGCCGCTCCGCGGAATGTGGGATCTTCCCAGACCGGGGCACGAACCCGCGTCCCCTGCATCGGCAGGCGGACTCTCAACCACTGCGCCACCGGGGAAGCCCCACAGTGAGGTTTTGATGGAGGCAAACTCCCAGGGGATAATATCGCTCCTGAGCCCCAATTAACAGGGGCTCACCGCACCAGGCCTGCTTTCCAATGATGTCTGGGCAGCTCTGGAGGCAGAGTCTTGAATCTGCTTCGTGTCCCCCATTGGCATCGACTGTGCTTCAGTGTATGTCCGGGGCTAGGCTGAGATAGTTGCCAGGGCTGCACTAGAATTTTGGGAGGTCAGCAACAGAAGGGGCTTGAGGCAGCTTCCAGTGCAAGCTTTTGTTTCCTGTGGACCCAGGTGGTCCAAGGTGAGACATGCCAGCATGATAATGGGGAGGAGCTCAGGGCCTGAGTTCAGATGCCCCAGGTTGGGGTTCTGTCTTTTTCTTTCTTTCGTTTGTTTGTTCGTTCTTTCTTCCTTCCTTCCTCCTTCCTTCCTTCCTTCCTTTCCTTCCTTTCTTCTTCCTTCCTTTTCTTTCTTTCTTTCTTTCTTTCTTTCTTTCTTTCTTTCTTTCTTTCTTTCTTTCTTTCTTTCTTTCTTTCTTTCTTTCTCTGTCTCTCCCTCCCTTCCTTCCTTCCTCCTTCCTTCCTCCTTCCTTCTTCCTTCCTTCCTTCCTTCCTTCCTTCCTTCCTCCTTCCTTCCTTCCTTTTTCTTTCTTTCTTTTATTGTGGCCCCACCACATGGCATGTGAGATCTTAGTTCCCCAACCAGGGATTGAACCTGTGCTCCCCACAGTGGAAGCATGGAGTCTTAACCACTGGACCACCAGGGAAGTTCCGGGGTTCTGTCTTTTTCTTATTTATTTGCTGGGTGGCCTTGGACAATCATAGATGTGTCTCAAGGTCTTTTCAGTCCTCTGCAAAGTGCCACAGACCCTCTAGTTTGTGATCTCAAGGTAACCTTCTGGTTCCCAGTGTGTAATAGCGTAGGCCCCACTGATGTCTTTCCAGCTGACCCCAGCTCTCTCTGAAAGGTCCCTCAGGTGCTACTGCCACACACCCAGTAGAAAGCTCCTTTAAGGCTTTTTTAAAGGCAAAATGTTAGCATTTAGTTAATATGTATGGAGGGCACATGGGCATTTCTTTTTTGTTATGTTAGTCTCTGTATCTTTTGTTAAGCTTTAAAATTTCAGAATTAACAATGAATTTTCACGTATCCATACAATGGAATATCATGTAGTCATTAAAAAAAGGTGGATGACAAAATGCCTGTTCTATATATACATATATATATATATACACACACACACACAGATACATACACACATATATATCACATATGTGTATACACACATATACACACATACATATACACACACATATCACATATGTATATACACATATCACATATGTATATATACCTATATACACACACACATATATACACACAGATACGCACACATATATATCACACATGTATATGCACACATACACATATATACACACATCACATATGTATACACACATCTACACACATGCATATACACATATATATCACATATGTATATATACCTATATACACACATACATATACACACACATATATCACATATGTATATACACACATCACATGTATACACACATACACCCACATGCATATACACACATATATCACATATGTATACACACATATCACATATGTGTATACACATATATACACACATATATCACATATATACACACACATACATACATATACACACACATCACATATATATACACACACATATACATATACATGGATATATTCAGAGTGCGATTCCATTTTTATTTAAGGAAGGTGTTTTGAAGCAGTGGCACCACAGGTAGCTTTTTGCTTTGCTTTGCTTTTCTCAAATTTGTAATTAAACATGTATTAGTAATAATGGCTCCCATTACTGACTAACAGCCACCAATAAAAGCTGACTGTTCGCCCAGCACCGTGCTCAAGCCTCATTTACTTCTCCCCCGGCCTATGTGGCAGCCACTCACCCCCAGGGGCCTGCCCGAGGCTGGGGCCTGGCTTACCCGCCCCTGGATGCTCTGATCTGCCTTCCATGCCAGGTTTCCTGCTCGCGGCCCTTGCAGACTCCTCTGCGGCTGGGCCATTCTTTGCCAGTGGCCACCGCTGCTGACACAGTGATGGCCCTGGGGAGGAGTGCAACTCATTCCTCAGCCGCTCTGCCCAGAGCGTAAGGTAGCCCTTCTCTAGGTCCTCCCAGCTCATCTGAAACCAGGCGTGGGGTGAGGCCAAAAGAAAGGAGATACGCCCCAAAGGATAGCTCAGAACTACTGCAGAGACCTGTGCTCAGACCCTCCAGGGCTTCCTATTTGACAGTAGGAATGGTTATATATTTTGTGGGTCTCAGCACAAAATAAAAATATGGGGCTCCTTGTACAAAAATGAATACTCTCAAGATGGCGACAGCAGAGTATTAAAACAATCACGGAGCCCTCCAAATGTAGGGCCCAGGTTGCACACTCATGACACTTGCCTTGCTGGGCAGGCTTCTGTCTCACTTCTCATCTGCCTTCCTGAGTCCAATCCAGGCATCTTCACACCACCTGATTCTGATCCCAAAATGAAGAGGAAGAACTTTCCTTCATTCCAGCCTGAGCTTCACCTCCTGCATCCTCATCCCTGTCCCCCTTCCCCCACCCCAATCTGCCTCCTCCCTGGATGATTGAAAGTGGAAAGGTGGGTCATCTTCCTCCATAGGAAAATCTACTCCCAGCCTCAGGGTGAGGTCTGGCTCCACAGCCCCAGTAAACCAATCCCTTTATAGGGTGACGTCAGTTCCTTTCCTGGGTCTGGTTACTAAGAAACTAAGTTGGATTAGTCAGTCTTAAGTGACACCGTGAGCGGGACACAACTAGCCCAATTTAGATGGGAGAGTGGCAAGTTCAGTTCATTTCTTTGTCAATCACTTCTCACTGAAACATTTAAAAGACACTGTTACCCAACCTCCTCTGAGAGTGCCATAGGGACATCCGTCATTGCATGGCGAGCCCACAGCTTACATCACCCCCATTTTCCTTGGAAATGGCTCTCTTCCACTCTCCATTGACAGGGAATGGTCAGGACAGACTCCACCTTCGGGGTGGACACGTGACCTATCTCAGCCCAATGAGCATTAGATCCAGGACTTTAGTTGAAACAGGGAGCTGGGAGGATGTGACCCTGGAGCTGCTGGCAACCATGTGACCCCAGGAGGAAGTTGTAATTAAAGCTGAACCAGAGGGAAGAATGTTGAGGGACAGAGAGAGCGAGGCTGCTGGTGCCATTGTCTGAGTCCCCAGATCCAACGGAGCCGGATGTCAGTAGCATCCCCAGGCTCGCCAGTGAATTCTCTTTTTGGCTTAAGATGGTTTGAGTTGGTTCTGTCACTGGCAATCAAAAGGGTCCTGACCACAGAGCTCCCCTTTCACAGGCAGTAATAATGTCAGTGCTGCTCATGCTTCGTGCTGTGGAAATCAAATGTGACAACTTATGTGCAACTGCTCTGCAGACTGCAAAGGGCTTTTGAATGGAATGACCAGGGAAGGTCAGTCAGCTGATGCAGAGCCAGGACAACACCCTGAGCCCAGTTCTCTTTTATTGCTAATGAGCTGTCTCCTGCTCTAAGAAAATCAGTGAAAACAGCAAGTGTTGGATGGAGCAGGTGGCAGACAGGGCAGGGAGTGGGCAGGATAGTTGGTGGACAGGACAGGGGTGAACAGAGCAGGGTGTAGATGAGAAGAAAGTGGACAGGACAAGAGGTGGTCCGGGACTACTCTGTGTGGCCTTCTCACGCGTTTGTGGTGTCTGTGATGACTGGGGGAGACCTGGCTTTTCAGGCATAGACAGGGCAGAGTGAAGGTCTTGGAGGGCATGACCCCAGAGCTCACCTGGCCCCTCACTTCTGTCTTTCTAAAGCCTCTCTTCATGCATCAACTTGTCATCCTAAGGGGTCAGGGCCCTGGCCTTTTTTTTTTTTGCCACTTGTGTCACTTTCATCCAACACAGTACTGTAAGTTGCAAACTAGAACAATCAGACAATTATTACAGAACAATCAGACAAGAAAAATAAATAAAATAATCCAAATCAAAAAAGGGCCCTGGGGCTTCCCTGGTGGCGCAGTGGTTGAGAGTTCGCCTGCCGATGCAGGGGACGCGGGTTCATGTCCCGGTCCGGGAAGATCCCACATGCCGTGGAGCGGTGGGGCCCGTGAGCCACGGCCGCTGAGCCTGCGCGTCCGGAGCCTGCGCTCCGCAACGGGAGAGGCCACAACAGTGAGAGGCCCGCGTACCGCAAAAAAAAAAATAATAAAAAAAAATAAACAAAAAAGGGCCCTGGCATTGTTGGGTTTGGATGGTTTTTTGGGTCAGATCTTTAGAGACGCTGAGGGAGGGGTACCAGCTTTGTTTCTCTGAATCTGACTCTGCCATGCTTGGGCCACGGATCTTTGCTCTGGGCACTTCACAGAACAAACACCTTCCTTTTTTGGATGTGGATTTGAAGGGATCCCTGTCTTGGGTGCCCAGAGCCATTCTGGTCTTCAGAGGTGGGGCCCTTTCCTGGGGCTGTGGAGTTTACAGCCTTTCGGATCAGTGGCTGAGTCAGGATCCAGAACTTGGCAGCCTGAGAGAGCTGCAGGTATCTGACCTGGTCCCCTGCTTCCCACCATGTGAGACGAGAGGTCTCTGACTTTTGAGAAGTCTTCATGGGCACTGATGTCCATGTGTCAACATGGGCTACAGTCAGATATGGCCTGAGTCCTCTGTGCCAGCCGGCTAAGCCACCCAGCCTGCCAGACTCAGCTCCTTGGGGTGGGGAATGGGTCTTGTGCCTGGACCCTCAGGGACACATGGCATCCGGCAGACGTTTGCTGATTCTCAAGATTCTCAACCAGAAATATCCAGTTTCAAGGGGGGCATGTGGAATGGGGCAGTGGTGGGATATAAGGAAATGACTGCAATCACCTTTTTTCTCTTTCGTGGTCTCTCCCCTAAAACCCATATCCCTAAGGCCCTGACATGGGCCCTGAGCGAGATGGAGGCAGAGTGGTGGGACGACAGCTGGGGGAAGCATCCCTCCCCCACCTTCTTCTCTCCCCATCACCGGGTCAAGTCCAGGGCATTCTCAAACTCAAAGGCAAGTGGTCCCTATAGGAGTGTTGGAAACTGGGTATCTGGGGAGAATAGAATGCCTACCTGCCCGAAGTCACAGTTAAACACAGTCAAGGGAGGCAGAGGTCAGTGTGGAGAGGACCCGAGGGTCGGAGGGGCAGAGGGGGTTGTAGATTGAGGCTGTCCTTGTAGTGTAGCCAGCCGTCAAACCATATCAGCCTGATATCTTTAAACATCTGAGTTCTCCAAATCTCTCTCTCTCTCTTTTTTTTTTTTTTTCTGAATTTCATGCTTAGCAAACCATCCCCTGATTATAATGTGGCTTGGCATCTAGGACAATACCTCAGTTTTGTGAGTTTGATTAACACAAGCCTGCCTGGAGATATGGTTCCACTCTTTTTTGTTTTATTTTGCATTTTTTATCTTTTATTTTTAATGCTTTTTTGAGATGGATCCACCCTTGACTGAGTGAACAAAACTCATCTTTGATCCTGCAGAGTTGGGGACACCATAAAGTGATGACAATCTGTGAGCCCCTTGGAGAAACCCTTTGCCCTCTCCTGACTCTACCTCTTTGCATTTCCAGCTTGCTGGGGTTTGAATCTGGGCTCTGCCACTTATTAGCTGGGTGACATTAGGTAAGTTTCTTAATGTCTATGTGCCTCAGTCTACTCATCTGTAAAATGAGATTAAAATAGGGTTGTTGGGACTTCCCTGGTGGCTCCGTGGTTAAGAACCCACCTGCCAATGCAGGGGACACAGTTTCGATCCCTGGTCCGGGAAGATCCCACATGCCGCGGAGCAACTAAGCTCATGCGCCACAACTACTGAGCCCGCGCGCCACAACTACTGAAGCCCGTGTGCCTAGAGCCCGTGCTCTGCAACAAGAGAAGCCACCGTGATGAGAAGCCCATGCACTGCAACAAAGAGTAGCCCCTGCTCGCCGCAACTAGAGAAAGCCACGCACAGCAACGAAGACCCAACGCAGACAAAAATAAATAAATAAATACATACATTCATTAAAAAAAAAAATAGGGTTGTTGTAGGACTGAAGGATATAAAGTGCTTAGCACGGTGCCTGGCACATACGTGCTGTGTAAGGCTCTGCTGTTATTGTTTGAATTCCCATAATGCCTATGTGCTGTGAACCTCGAGCAAGTAACTATTTTTTTTCCATCTGGCTTTCATTTCCTTATTTATAACATGGAATTAATAATAACAGCTACTGGAAAAAGCATGGGGTAAGAGTAAAGTGTCATAGCATTTGCATTGTAGTTTTTTGTAAACTATACTGCTCCACAAATGAACCATTTGTCTTTATTTTTATCATTTATTATTAACAATTGTTAGTCTTCCTGGGCCCCTCTAGACTATAGTGTAGATGATTTAATACTTAGTTCATAGCCTAATGAAACCTGGGAAGGGGACCAGAGAAGAGGGAAGAATCTGGGCACAGAGAAGGTTCGGCACTGCTCCCACAGAGGGAGGGGGATCCTGAGGAGCTGGACGGGGTCTCTGCCTCTTCTGTGCTGAGCCCGTACCAGCAGCTTCATTCCCTCGCAGAGGTTAAGTGGCTTCTCCACGTGAAGTTGGGAGGGGCTGGAAGAAGTAGTTGCCAATTCCTGACTGTCCCCTGGGGGTATCGCTCTGCTAGAGGGCAGAGCCGCTTTTTAAAAAGCAGAGCTGCCGGCAGAGATGTGGATGCAAAACTCAAATGGCAGAGGGAGGAAGAAAAGGGAACGTTCTTGCTTGGCCTTTAAAAGGCTCGTGACAACCAAAGAAGAGAAAGAATAAGAAGTCTCATCACTGACCCTGCCTATAGCTTGTGAGAGGAGTGTGTGTGTGCGTGTGTGTGTGCGTGTGTGTGTGTGCTGTTGGCAGCAGTGGGCAGAGGACTAGAAAACAAAAGGAAATATGAGATTAAACACAACTTGGTTCAAGACACCTGAAAGCATACCACCTATGGCATTTACATAAGCACAAATTATTCAAAATACACCCTTATGTTGATGGGTAAAAACTGTCCGCTAATAAGCAGAAATGCAAACAAGAAGGGAGGGAGCAGACTTTGGCGTCAAGGTCAGGGAAGTAAGAATCATTTGCTGGGGGAATTTTGAGTTCTGCTTGTTTCAACAGTTCTATTATTTTCACTGCACTGCTTAGGACCTTGCTAACTTCGCGAGCAGCGTGGGGTCGGGGAGGCTTTGATGGGTGCAATCAGAGGTTAAGATTTACAGATCTGTTGTCTGCTGCTGTCTTGGAGTTCTCTCATTTGTCCCCAGAAAACCTCCTCTGCTTGGCAGATGGGAGGATGGTCCAGGGCTCTTCCGTCTGGGGAGGTACATTGCCTGAGCTCTGCTAGGTAGCAAAGGAGCTGTGATCTCCATTCTCACTTGGAATCTCCAAGGATTGTTTCTCTTGCCTGAGAGAGGAGGATAGAAACAAGGAGCATGCTGGGATAAACTTAGAGCCACTTCAAATGTCCATTTCCACAATTCCCTAGCCTGATGCTCACCTCTGGCTGTTTACTTCCAGCAAAGCTGGATTTCCTGTCTTGAAGATGAAGGAAGGCATAGCCCTTTCCCAGAACACCTCACAAGGGAAACGTTAGCATAGCAACACTAGTGAGTTTCAGAAGTTTCTTCACAAAGGGTCCCAGGAACTCTAAATTAGAGGGAAGAGTGCTTGGAGAGGGAAGCCTGAGAGTTTGGAAAATGCCTTTGAGACATTGGACAGAGTCACGGTCATTTCCTGCTAAGGTTATGCAGCAGAACCAGCTGGCATCACTCCCCCTGCTAGCTGGCTGGCTGGGATCTGGGCGGGACTGATGAATTAGCCAAAGAAGTCCCAGATGGTCAGAGATTGTTAATGATATAACATAGACATTTGTTTATCCGAAAGTCTCCAGAGCAGACAAGGGAGGAAAACAAGCAAATGGAAATATTCTACAGGGAGGGGAGCAGCTAACCTTTCTTGGCTTTCTTGTTTGTTCCTGAGCTGAAGATAGAAATCTGGCAAGAATTGGATCTAGTCTTCTCACACTTTCCTTTTATATATCTCTTTCTTTTTTTTTTAAATTAAAAACCTTTTTTTTTTTAAAAATAAATTTTCTTATTTATTTATTTTTGGCTGCGTTGGGTCTTCGTTGCTGCGCGTGGGCTTTCTCTAGTTGCGGCGAGCGGGGGCTACTCTTTGTTGCGGTGCGCGGCCTTCTTTTTGTGGTGGCTTCTCTTGTTGCGGAGCACGGGCTCTAGGTCCGCAGGCTTCAGTAGTTGTGGCTCATGGGCTCTAGAGCACAGGCTCAGCAGCTGTGGCTCACTGGCCCAGCTGCTCCGCGGCATGTGGGATCTTTCCGGACCGGGGCACGAACCCGCGTCCCCTGCCTCGGCAGGTGGATTCTTAACCACTGCGCCACCAGGGAAGCCCTGTATATTTTTTTCTTTTGCTTCTTCCTCCTGCATCTCCTCCTCCTCGCCTCCTCTTCTTCTTTTCTCTCTCTTTTTCCTTTTTTAGAAAATAAACCACTTTATTGAGGTATTATGGTATTGACGTATTGATGAACTCACTTTGAGACTAAAATCTCTTCACATACAGGGCATGGATTTTCTGTGGAATCAGATTCTTTGACCACAAATTTGTGTTTCATTAACATTGTTTTTTAAAAAATATTTATTTAATTATTTGGCTGTGCTGGGTCTTAGTTGTGGCATGTAGGATCTTCCATCTTCCTTGCAGCATGAGGGATCTTTTAGTTGCGGCATGCGAACTCTTAGTTGCAGCATGTGGGATCTAGTTCCTTGACCAGGGATCGAACCCAGGCTCCCTGCATTGGGAGCACAGAGTCTTAGCACCTGGACCACCAGGGAAGTCCCTCATTAACATTGTTTAATGGAAGAAAAGTGCTCTTGAGGGATAAAGAATGGTAGAGGGAGATAGAATAGCTGGTATGGCCTCTTGCTGGTTGATTTGTCTTTCTCTGGTAAAATCTTCTGGCAAGGAATAACAATACCACTGAACCCAGACCCTTCTCTAGGATCAGTGGGTGACAGCCTTGTGGGAGGGAGGCTGGCTGGTGTACGGAACTTTGCCTGTTTTAGATATTAAGTCTCAAGCAGAGGCCATGAGAGAGAGGCCTCAAATTGAGGTCAGAAGTGACCATTTCTTTCTGAGTTATCTCACTGTATCTTCCTGTACCTTTATCAGGGCCCATCTGAGACTCTATACAGTATGATAGCAATTTGTGTGCATGTTTTTTTTTGTTTGTTTGTTTGTTTTTTGCGGTACACGGGCCCTCTCCCATCGCGGAACACAGGCTCTGGACGCGCAGGCTCAGCGGCCATGGCTCACGGGCCCAGCCGCTCCGCGGCATGTGGGATCTTCCCGGACCGGGGCACGAACCCGTGTCCCCTGCATCGGCAGGCGGACTCTCAACCACTGTGCCACCAGGGAAGCTGTGTGTGCATGTTTTACAGGCCATGAGCTTACTGAAGGTGGGAACTACTTTTTTGGGGTGTGCGTGTGCGTGTGTGTTCTTTATAACGCTCAGCATAGTTTCTTACCCTTTGAAAATGCTCAGTATATGTTTGCTGAATGACTAGATGAGGCACGTGGACTATTGAAAGAGGTAGACATACAAGATGAGCCGTAGGAGAGGGACATGAAACACAAGCACAAGAGAGGTGGGAGAGGAGTGGAGGTGACCAGAGTTAGAGGACATGGGAATCCTTGTAGGACAGAGAACTTTCATCCTTATCTCTCTAATGATTCCATTTTTTTTCCAGTGAGGCCCAAGCCCTGGATGGATGGATGGACTGTCCACGCCTTTACGCCCCCTGGTTGCTGGTTTTTCTGAGTTTCGATAGAAGAGACTGACTTTAACTTAGTAATTATTTGCTCCTCTTGAAACAAGAGTAGCATGAGGGTGTTCATCACAGCACTGGGGAGGATGAGTTAGGAAGTGAGCTCCTTTTTTTTTTTTTTTTGCGGGGGTGGGGGCCTGCACCACGTGGCCTGCAGGATCTTAGTTCCCTGACCAGGGATTGCACCTGTGTCTCCTGCAGTGAAAGCGCCAAGTCTTAACCACTGGACCGCCAGGGAAGTCCAGGAAGTGAGCTATTGAACTCACTTTGTCCTGATTCACTAGCATCTGGGGCAAAAGCTGCCCCCATTCTGTACTTCATTTGCTCAGAATTCACAGTCAGGACCTGACACAGCAAGAACCCACCACGAAGTGTTTCTGAGCCCCTAACTCCCATCATTGCCTCTGATGGCTCATGAGATCGTACTGGCAGTGAAAGAGGGCTGGGAGCACTCTAAGGGAAAGAGCAGCAAGGTTGTTCACATGTTTTAAATTATTTAGTTGCATCAAATATTCAGATTGGTGAGAACATCAGCGACTCTATTTAAAAACTCCAAGCATGTCATGGATGGACTCAGTGTTTCCAGACAGTTCCCAGCTTCCAGCCCACACTCAGAGGATATTCTAAGAGTTACTCAGGCTCATTTGGGTCAGCCTCCACCTCTCGGGATGAGCTAAAGTGCAAGTGCTATCCAAGGTTGATGATACTTGGTGTATGTTTTCCAGATAAGTGAATTTTTTCATTGCACCCCATGTCTCACCTCCCAGAGAAAAGAGCTATTCAACTTAGGAACTCAGGGTGGCAAGGTTCACACAGTCATGATTTTTGTGTAGGTGGGTGTGTGAGCTTAATCCCATGGGATTGTGCCTGTGAAATATGTGTGTGTTTCTGCATATGAAGTTGCTGCTCTTCTCACAAAGCTTCATTATTTTAGGTGAGACCCAATGTGACACCTATTGAAGTTGTGCTGGAGCTCAAGATGTGTGTCCTAATAACAACCATTTATTGAATGTTTCCTATACACCCAAGAAAGAAAGAAAGAAAGAAAGAAATTACATTATGTTATCTAACATTTTCACTCAAAAAACCCCAATAAGCCAGGTATTACTATTCCTATTTTATAGATAAGAAAAGAAAGGTTCACAGATGCCATTCAAAGTCACATCAAGGTCTGAATACAAGCCTGGGGTTTCTCTCCATCATACAGCAATACCTCTTTTCTGGCAGGTTTCTAAGACGATCCTACATAAAATCTGATTGCCCTGTCAAAACATTAAATAACACTTCCCCGTCTATAAAGGTGACCTCTGGGGAGGAGAATAGGAAGTGTATGTGGAAGGGGGTATGTGGGGTGTGGTTTCTGGGAAGCTGGTAAGGGTCTACCTTTATTTTGATAGTGGTTGCACAGAGCGGCTCTCTTTGTGATAACCCATCAGGTTATACCCCATCAGGGTATACACATGATTTGGGTTTTTCTTGTGTTTGTTATACTTCAACAAAATGTTTAATTAAAAAATCCTTCCTAGCAACTAATGTTGGAGGGGAGCCCTGCCTCCCATGGTCAATGTGTTCTAATTAATCATCAGGATTCCCTGGACTCTATTACACAGCACATTTAAAAATAATACAAATATGTCCAGAACTTCTGCTGCCAGTGTCCTTGTCCTCAGGGTGAGCCACGGCCACCCCCCGCCTCTGCAGAAGACCCTCCAACGCTAGCAGGTTTACTCGATATATATGGAAGGAAGGAGAAGGACATGCCTGCCATTTTATGGATTAAGAAGAATGCCTGGAGTTATGCCGGGAAAATCATCATTTCTTACTCTGTCAACTGGAGATCTTTTATAGTTTTGGGAAAATTAGTAAGATTATTGATCTATCATTAATTCAAATCTGAGTTTCAATTAATTTAATCAGACTATCAGATGGAAATCTAGGTAACTTGAGGCTTTGATTCAGTGGGAAGATAAAAGAAAGAAGGAAAACAAGGAATAAGGCATCAGACTCTGTGTGGATCAATATTATATGCTGGTTGTATCACACTGCCATTTTAATTTTAAGACTTTTTAAAATTTGGATATTCACAAATAATGTGATGTAATTAGCTTTATCAAGTGAAATGTATACAGTAAGCATTATAATGTATACATGACCCATGAGGAATGTTTGATCTTAAGACTAATGTCCCCTCCAGGGGCTTCCCTGGTGGCACAGTGGTTGAGAATCTGCTTGCCAATTCAGGGGACACGGGTTCGAGCTCTTGTCTGGGAAGATCCCACGTGCCGCGGAGCATCTGGGGCCGTGTGCCACAACTACTGAGCCTGTGCTCTAGAGCCCGCGAGCCACAGCTACTGAAGCCCGTGCGCCACAACTACTGAAGCCCGCGCGCCTAGAGCCCATGCTCCACAACAAGAGAAGCCACCACAATGAGAAGCCCGTGCACCGCAACAAAGAGTAGCCCCCGCTCACCACAACTAGAGAAATCCTGCACGCAGCAACGAAGACCCAACACAGCCAAAAATAAATAAACAAAATAAATTAATTAAAAAAATACAAATATGTTGATACCTTGCCCCTTTACAAAAGGTTTCTAAGTGTATCATAATAAAAAGTCGTGTACAAAAATAAAATAATATTAGAACGAGGTGACCAGTATTATAGGAAAAGGAAAATTGCTACACATATATGTTACTCTGTTGAGCATCACAGAAGGTTTAAGGCCAGCTTCTGCTCTCAAGATGCTTACAACCAAGCTGAAGATATTGAGTATTTACTAGTGGTGAGTAGACACCTGTCTTCAAATATACTGGAACTCGTAGGAAAAGGCTCTCTTCCAATTTGGTAATCAATAAACCCAAAGGAAGTGAAAGTTTTCATGGGCTACAACCTGCATTTCATGCGTGGGTAATTGAGGTGGGAAAGACCACACTTGATCAATAATTTTAAATCTTTGACCACCAAATCTTAAAGCTTTTAAAATGAATATTTATATCTTTATAAGATGGTTTAAACTTGGAGAGACCCATGTATCTAGTCAGCAGGATGCTTTTGTAATTGATTTATAATTATGTTCCCTTCTGTTTGCATGCATTTTCTACTGAGGCTAGATTCACCACCTCAAAGAACACAGATCTTATTCTAGTTTACTTCAAACTGTAGTGGTTTTTAAACTTCCTGACTGGGGAAGTTACACACTTTTCTCCTTCTCTATACCCTAGGGGCTTAGGGACCTGGAGGGAGAAGTCACTGGGCTCTTCAAATCTATAGCCCACTTCCCTTAGTGTGCGGTTTTCTGCAATTTGTGTCAGAAATAGCCAGTGTGGCACACAGCTGTGTTTCTGAAACTTTAATGTGCATATTTATTTTCCAGGGATCGTGTTAAAACACAGATTCAGATTCAGCAGGTCTGGGGTGGAGCTTGAGATGTCATTTCTAACAAGCTCTGAGGTAATACCAACGCTGCTGGTCTATGGACCAAACTTGTAGAGGGAAAGGAATATTAGGCTTTGAATCATAATCCCTGGTCTTGTTTTCTTGAACAAGTCACTTTGCCTCTCCGGATTTGAGTTTCCTCAGATGTCAACTGTATAATAGGGGACCAAAGTGGATGCAATGACTTCGAAGCTTACGTTCATGGAATTTTCAGAGGGATACTTTGATTTTAAAACATCTCCACTTATAGGACCATGTACAGCCTTTCAGGGGACTAATAGATAAACTGGTATTAGCAAAGTGGGAAATATAAGGGCTGAATGAGGAGGGCAGAGAAAGGGATGAGGTACAATAACGACTTCTTATGGCAAATATAAGGTTCTGATGCTTCAGAGTGATGGGTGTTGGATCCGTAAGTGCTGCCTAGAGAGAAGCTGCTACTTTTCCCCAACAATCACTTCAAGAGGACGTTTTTGATAATTTACATTATTGATAATTTAGTTATAATCTAGTTATGTTACTGATAACTTAGTTGTCTAAAAAAACTTGAATGAGGGAAGCAAGGGATGAGCGCGAGCGATGAAATACGCAAACAGTTTCAGGAGGTTATGAGTGAGTCATGGCTGGAGGGCAGCTTTCTGGAGGCACAAGGGAATCTGGATTGAAAACAACAGTTTATTTCTGCTGCAGATCATTTCTATGTTTAATCTCAGCCAAGTTGGCCAGGAATTCAGATATTTGACCGCAGCTACCAGACTTACCGGGTCCAGAGCTTGTGAGGTAAGGGTGGGAGGACAAATGTAGCCTCCCACAAGGGTTAACGGAGGGCAAAGGTGCTCGAGGTTCACAGGGCTGAGAGGCAGGAAGAGTGAGTGAGAAAGGGACACAGGTGATTTAAATGCATGAGCCAAGCTCCTGATCTTCTGAACCACTGGGGGCGGCCCCTCCCCGCCTTCAAGCATCTGTTTTGAACAGCAAACAGGATCACGCAGAAAGCGTTCTCTAGGCTTACAGATACAGGCTAGTTTCTCTTTAAGTTCCAAAGCAAAGCGAGGGGAACGGAGAGAACTGGTGACGGCACCCTCTCCCAGGATTGAGATGGGGGCGGGGGACTAGAGATCCTTACCTTATACAGGACGTGCTCATGGAAGTCAGGGCCAGCTCCCCCCTGGTAGGAGTCGAGTCTCTGCAGATCCATGCCTGCCTTGGAGCCCGCTGCTCCCCACTCTCCCAGCGCTCTGCAGTCAGTGCTCCCAGAAGCTCTGTCCGGGCTCTGCGGGGTGCAGCCGGCTCGAGTCTAAGCCCCGCGGACCGGGCCGCATCCGGTTCAGCACTGGACAGCTCCCGCAGCCGCTGCGGCGCGGTACCCTGAGAGCAGGCGGCTGCTGCCCTCGGCAACCGCGGCGTTTCAGCACCAGGAACAGCGATACAGTCCCTGCGCGCCTGGGACCAGAGTTCTGTCCTAGTCCCCTGTCTCGTGACTCCAGGATGCTGGGAGGGACGCAAGATTTCAATCTAGCCGGTGGCCCGTGCGTATCTCATTCAGCTACCGGATTCCGGAGGCTCAGCGACCCAGCTGCGTTCTCAGGGTATTGCGGTCCCGGGAGCTCACCGTCCCTGATTCTTAGTGACCGAGCATGCCCGTCACACCACGCCGCTCAACTCTCCTCCCACGGTTGCAGAGGCAAAGCCCTGCGGCGCTGGAGCCACCTCTCTTTTGGTCTCTGGACAGTTTCCTCCAGTATGTATGAGGTCGACAGATGATGACCCAGAGGGGCCCCTGACGTTTCTGAAATATTTTTCAAAATCTTGCTTAACTGCATTTTCCTAGAGGGAGGGTCCAGAGCTTAAATTACACTCTCTAGGATGCATATGCCCCCCTGTAAAACAACTTTCACTTACCAGGTGGTAGTATTACTAGAATCTCTATACTATAGATACTCAATAAGTATTAGTTAAATGAACAAAGCCAGGGAAACTGTGTTTGTATGTATGACATTCTCAGTAGTCCTGTGGTTGGGGTTCTTAACCTGAGGTGAACAGATGGACTTTAGGTAACTGTGAAACATTGTTTGCTGGAACAATGTTATGAAAAGTTTTGCTTATGTGGATTTTTATGGAGAGAAGTCTCATAGATTTCGTTACGTTTTCAAAGTTGTCTATTCAAAAAAAATTTAAGGGTCAACAGCTTAAAAGAAACTCTCATCATAACTTTTCCCTGAGCTTCCTCACCATCCATGACTACTGTAGTTAAGAAGGTTCCAGAAGCCAACAGCTGCTTAGCCCTGAACTTTACATTCCTGGGAAGGGTCACCACTTCTTGGGGTCTGGTTCTGAGTGCTGAAGGTTCATAAACATGATTTCATCTGTTTGCTCAAGGCTTATGAAGAGCACATAATGGAGGATCTGAACTGATCTGGAGTTGATGATGGAAGACTTCCCTGAGAAATGATGTTTAAGCTGAGATCTAGAGGAAGAGTGGGCATCTGTCAGGTGAAGGAAGTGGTGGTGTGTCTCTAGGCACATTGATCAGCATGTGAAAAAACTTCACGGTGGTCAGGAGCTGAAAAAAAAAGCCAGTCTGTCTGGAGTCCAGAAAAGGAGGGGAGAAAAATGATGGGAGACAAGCCTAGAGAGGTAAGGACCATATCTGTGGGCTAGGTTTTGGACTTTATTCTAAGCAATTCAAACCATGGAAGGACTTTAAATAGGGAAGTGACGTGGCCAGATTTGAGTTTTAAAGTTACTACTCTGGCTATTGTGTAGAGAATGTATTAAGAGTCAAGAATAAATGTGCTCATCTTTTTATATTGATTTTAAAATCTCTTTATATATTAAGGACATTAATCTTTTATGTCATAAATATTTCATTATTTTCTGTGGATTGTTTTCTAATAATGAACTTTGTTTATGCTTTTATTGTACCATATTAAAGTTTTTAATCTTTAAGTTTGGATTAAGCATAAGTAGGTGTTAGCCAGGCAGAGGATATCAGAAAGTGTATTGTTGAGCAAACAATATAAGTAAAGAAAAATAGATATTCTTTAGGGACTGTGTCCATTAAAATGTGATAGGATGATAAATTGATTTTCTTTATTCTAGGGCTATTTATGTTCAAATAACTAATACTATTAATTTAGAATTCAAACTTTATGATTTCTTTTAAAGTTGTTAAGGTGTGTTTTATGATCTATCTTGCTGAACATTCCAGGTGATCTTGAGAAGAATATGTATTTTGTTGTTGGATGGAGTATTCTATAAATATCAATCCGATCGGACTTGAGGACACGGGGAGGGGGAAGGGTAAGCTGGGATGAAGTGAGAGAGTGGCATGGACATATATACACTACCAAATGTAAAATAGATAGCTAGTGGGAAGCAGCCGCATAGCACAGGGAGATCAGCTCGGTGCTTTGTGACCACATAGAGGGGTGGGATAGGGAGGGTGGGAGGGAGAAGCAAGAGGGAGGAGATATGGGGATATATGTATATGTATAGCTGGTTCACTTTGTTATACAGCAGAAACTAACACACCATTGTAAAGCAATTATACTCCTATAAAGATGTTTAAAAAATATATCAATCAGATCAAGTTGATTGATGGTGCTTTTCAAGTCAACTCTATCCTTATTGATTTTCTGCATGCTAGATCTATCAGATCTATCAGTTACTGACAGAAGGTTTTGAAACCTCCTACTATAATTGTGGGTTCGTCTTTTTCTCCTTTCAGTTCTATCAGTTTTGGCCTCAAGTATTTTGACACTCTGTTCTTAGGTGCATACACATTTCTTGGAGAACAGACTCCTTTATCATTTTGAAGTGTCTTCCTTTATTACTGACAGTTTTCTTTGTTCTGAAATCTTCTTTGTTTGAAATTAATATAGCTACTCCAGCTTTTTTTTTTTTTTTGCGGTACGCGGGCCTCTCACTGTTGTGGCCTCTCCCGTTGCGGAGCACAGGCTCCAGACGCGCAGGCCCAGTGGCCATGGCTCACGGGCCCAGCCGCTCCGCGGCATGTGGGATCCTCCCAGACCGGGGCACGAACCCATGTCCCCTGCATCGGCAGGCGGACTCTCAACCACTGCGCCACCAGGGAAGCCCCCTCCAGCTTTCTTTTGATCAGGGCTAACGTGGTATAACTTTCTCCATCCCTTTATTTTTTTCCTTTAATTAATTAATTAATTTAATTAATTTATTTTTGGCTGCAGTGGGTCTTCATTGCTGCGCGCAGGCTCTCTCCAGTTGTGGTGAGCAGGGGCCACTCTTTGCTGTGGTGCGCGGGCCTCTCACTGCGGTGGCTTCTCTCGTTGCAGAGCATGGGCTCTAGGCACGCGGGCTTCCGTAGTTGTGGCTCGCGGGTTCTAGAGCGCAGCAGGCCCAGTAGCTGTGGCTCATGGGCCTCGCTGCTCCACGGCTTGTGGGAACTTCCCGGACCAGGGCTCGAACCCGTGCCCCCTGCATTGGCAGGCGGATTCCCAAGCACTGCGCCACCAGGGAAGCCCTCCATCCCTTTACTTTTTTTTTTTTTTTTTTTGCGGTACGCGGGCCTCTCACTGTTGTGGCCTCTCCCGTTGCGGAGCACAGGCTCCGGACGCACAGGCTCAGCGGCCATGGCTCACGGGCCCAGCCACTCCGCGGCATGTGGGATCTTCCCGGACCGGGGCACGAACCCGTGGCCCCTGCATCGGCAGGCAGACTCTCGACCACTGCGCCACCAGGGAAGCCTAATGGTGATGGGGTTAGTTTCCGGGTTGTCTCTGGCCAATCACTCTGACTCAGGGTCCTTCCTGGTGGTGCGTGCATCACTCAGCTGAGATGGATTCCAGCGAGAAGGATTCTGGGAGGTTGGTAGGACTGGTATGTCCTCTCTCCTTTTGACCTTTCCTGAATTCTTTCCGGTTGGATGTGGCTTGTTAGTTCTGCGTTCCTTACCAGGACCTCCTGTTGCAAGATAACGCATGCAGATGGTTACTGTGGTGCCTGACCAGGGTGGGCGGTTTCAGTCAGTGGTTCCCCTAACATTACCATTTAAGAGTTCCTATCAGTTCATGGCTCCAGTGTCTTCTCCTCCAGGGAAGCAGATCTCGGCCGTGACTTTCTGGATTCATCTGTCTCTCCAGATTTCAGGGTAGCAGTTTTCCCTGCAGACTCAGTTCTCTGATGGGTCCCAGAAAAGCAGTTAATTTTTAGTTTGTCCTGCTTTTTCCTGTAAGGATGGGAGTGATGACTTCCAACTCTTACCTATCAGAGTTAAAACCACGAGTCCTTCATTTAGAATTAGAGTATCATCTTTCCTGGGAAAAATACCAAAAAAACAAAACAAAATAAATACAAAAATCAACCAGCCAAACAAACAGAAGTTTGATTTCCAATCTCTTTTTCTGGGCTTCATGTCTTCTGGACCTTTTTGTAACATTTTAAATCAACATGATAATTTTCAAAGACACCTTATTCTCACAGTAATTACATTTTGGATTAGTATGTTTTTAATATCTGGAGCTGCTCAAGTGTCATTGGAAAGTACATTTGTTACTTGAAAACTGGGTTTGCCTCTTGAGGGGGTGTCTAAAAAAAGACACAACCAAGCCAAAGTGTGGGAGAAGGAAGGATTTATTACTTTCAGCAACTAAGGAGAACACTGGGGATCTGTCCCAAAGCAGTGTCTCTCCGAACAGCAAAATTGGGAAAATTTTAAGCTAAGAGTGCATGCGTGTTCATGAAGGGGCTTGAGCAGAGGAGAATTCAGCATAGAATTGGGTCGACAGAGCCCAGGCTCTAGTTGATTGAAGTCACGATGGTCGGCAAAGGTTAGCATCATCATTCCTTAGGTTCCGGTTCGTCTGGTGGTTGACTGTTTAAGGGGTTTGGATCTTGCAAAACAGCTCAAGAACGTGCTTTAGGCTAAAAGCACAGCTCAAGAACGTGCTTTAAGCTAAAAGTTTTTTCTTTACCTTCAAAACAGAACTGGGAGTGTTTGTAACTGATATATTGCCTCCGATATGGTTAAGTTATCTCTCTGGGCTGGTAATAGCTGTTTGTTCTTACATTCTTTATTCCTCTTAAAATCATTAACTACTGAGACCTGCAAGGGTGAGCGTTGTGGTCAGGCTTAGGTCACAAAATGGTTTAGGCCTAAGATGCCTTTTTTATGTCAAGAAAGCTATGTCTGGTTCTCTTCCTCTGGGGACCCCCAACCCTATCTGCCTACACGTTAGCAGACCTATCTCAGGATAGTGATTCGTTTTATGGACATTTTTAAAGTGACATTTTCTTACACTGCAATGAAATAAAATTCATATTTTATGGCAAGATAAGAAAAATTCAAATCTAACATATTTCTCTGCCTGTTTGGGTCTCCTCCCTCCCTTTTAGTGTGTATCATGCATCTGCATTACCCAGACCTCCTTAGACGATAACATTCCTTCTTCATCTTGTAAGTGGTCACAATGACCCATTACTCGCTTTGTACGTGCAGATCTGGATTGGATAAACTATCAATCCTTCATTTGATGTATAACCCTTTGTCTCAGAAACATATATAATAGTCCTCAGAGCTTTCTGAAAGACTGTCTCCCAGGTTATAACCCTTAGGTTGTCTTGAATAAAATGATCTGTTCCTTTCTTAGATCAACTAAGTCTGTGTGCAGCAACGAAGTCCCAACGCGGCCAAAAAAAAAATTTAAAAAAATTTTTTTGGATTCAGTTTTTTGTCGACAATTGTCTCCATGTGCTGAGGAGGTAATTTATTTGTGCATGGACTCTCTGACGCCATGTTTCCTTGAAGAGGCAGAGAGGCAACTACACTGCAAATCCAGCTTTGTTGCCAACTGCTTATTCCCTGTTCTGGGGTCTGCCTCTTGGTACAGCTCCCTCTGTTGGGAAATGGAGTTAGAATTCTACTAGGGCATGTGGTTCTCAGAGTCTCTTCTTTCAGCCCTTGATTTCAGGGTCAGTGAGTATTTGAATTTTCTGTGCTCAGTTTCCCTTCCTTATCTCTGCACAACTCCAGTGATCAGCGCTGTTGGGTTATGTGGGTTCAGTTGCCTTTGCTTTTGTGGTTTGCAATCCACATTTTTATATTAATGGCAGGTTATGTCCACCCTGAGAAATTTATCTCTCTCAGCAACTCCCTGTTAGATGGGATTCTTACGAGCACTCATTTACATTTTAATAGGAAGTTTTCAGTCCTTTGTCTGGGAAAGACAATCACTTTTGGTGGATTCCCTTTCCATATCTGTCATGACTGAACTAACGACATTAAAGAATTTTATTTTTTTCACTTCATTTTGAAAGTTTTAAACAAAGCAATAGGGACTTCCAGTGGTTAAGACGCCACGCTTCCAATGCAGGGAGGGCGGGTTCGAACCCTGGTCAGGGAACTAAGGTCCCACATGCCACGTGGCATGGCCAAAAAACCCAAAAAGTACAAAACAAACAATAAATGCCTATAGTCAAAACCAGAATGCTATATTACAGAAAAAAAATAAAAAGGAAAATAAAACGGTGAGAAAAGGCTCTTCTCTCCACTACCAATCTCTCTCCTTTAAGGCAAACCCTTTCTAGCTCTTTCTCGTTTTTAGTTCCTACAATGTCAATTTTATGTTTATCAACTACAGACACTTGCTGTTGTACCTCTATATCTCCCCACTCATCCTTCTTGATATAGTTATGCCACTGTCTTCCGTTCTTTCACTAGTTAACTGCCATTTCGTGTAACAGACTGAAACCTCCGTTTCTTGCTTCGTTAATTGTAGATTGTATCTTTTTAGTCCCCAAGGTGTAAGATGAATAATTAGCACCCCCATCCTTCCTTTCACTTCTCTTCCCTTTACATTTCCCAACCTCTCTCAGATATATTTTAAAAAATAGCCTTTTAGAATTATTTTATGCTTATAGAAGAGTTACACAAATAGTATAGAAAGTTCCAATATTGATGTATTATCATTAACTAAAGTCCATACTTTGTTTGTATGTCCTTATTATTATTTTTTTTTTTGGCGGTACGCGGGCCTCTCACTGCTGTGGCCTTTCCCGTTGCGGAGCACAGGCTCCGGACGCGCAGGCTCAGCGGCCATGGCTCACGGGCCCAGCCACTCCGCGGCATGTGGGATCTTCCCAGACCAGGGCACGAACCCACGTCCCCTGCTTCGGCAGGTGGACTCTCAACCACTGCGCCACCAGGGAAGCCCTATCTCCTCTTTAACATCCTTCTTTTTTTTGGAATACTTCATTCTTTATGGAACTAAGATTCCTAGGATTCCAGGGTCCTAGCTCTAGGGTTATCTTGTATATTTCTTTTTCCCTCTTTTTTTATTGAAGTATAGTTGGTTTACAATGTTGTATTAGTTCCAGGTGTACAGCAAAGTGATTATATATATAAAAGCAGGTTCTTTTCCATACACGTTATTGCAAGATATTGAATATAGTCCCGTGCTCTACAGTTGGACCTTGTTGTTTCTCTATTTTATATACAGTAGTGTGTATCTGTTAATTAGGGTTATCTTATACATTTCTATCCCAGACTTAGAATCAGTCATTTCTCTAAGAACCCCTGGTTCCTTTTGTTGGAGAAAATATTAGGAACAAGATCTGGGTGCTTGATATGTTCGTTGCTACTGAGATATTGTCAGGTGTACTTAAAAATATATAATTAATTTATTTATGGCTGCATTGGGTCTTCATTGCTGCGTGCAAGCTTTCTCTTACTGTGGCCAGCAGGGAATGCTCTTTGTTGCGGTGCGTGGGCTTCTCATTGCGGTGGCTTCTCTTGTTGCAGAGCACGGGCTCTAGGCCCGTGGGCTTCCGTAGCTGTGGCATGCGGGCTCAGTAGTTGTGGCGCATGGGCTTAGTTGCTCTGCGGCATGTGGGATCTTCCCGGACCAGGGCTCGAACCTGTGTCCCCTGCACTGGCAGGCGGGTTCTTAACCCCTGCGCCACCAGGGAAGTCCCTGTCAGGTGTACTTTTGCTTTTAAAGTTTCTCAACGGATAGAATGTATTTTATGTAATCATAGTAATATAATATGTAACTATACTCTAATCTTTTGTGATTCTTTATAGAGTTATTCTAAAATTTGAATCCTTTTCCAAACGCTGGTATTTAAACTGCTATAGGTAGGCAAATACAGTTTACTCGGAGAAGCAGATAGTACATTACGATTATGTTTTCATTTCATTTTCAAGGGCTTATATCATCAAGCTCAAAAAAGATTATTCATATAATACCCCCATTGCTCAAAATCATGCATTGTTTTAATATGTACTTGGGTTTTTTTGGTATATTTGTTGTTTTTCCTCTGATATTTATGATTGCCTTTCTTTATGCTTGTTGGAAGAAGAGATACATTCCTTTTTCTTATTACAACTCCCAGATTTTCCGTCTTTTTTGCTTTTCTTTTTGTGCGGTATTCATTCCATTCCTTTTTTGAATCTCAGTGACTTCCGGGTCTGATATGGACTGGTTTCTTTGTATTTAGATAATGACTTTCTTATATTTATTTCCTTTTCCTTGAGTGTTTAATTGCTTTTAAAAATTGAATTCTGGGGCTTCCCGGGTGGCGCAGTGGTTGAGAGTCCGCCTGCCGATGCAGGGGACACGGGTTCGTGCCCCGGTCCGGGAAGATCCCACATGCCTCGGAGCGGCTGGGCCCGTGAGCCATGGCCGCTGGGCCTACGCGTCCGGAGCCTGTGCTCTGCAACGGGAGAGGCCACAACAGTGAGAGGCCCGCGTACCGCAAAAAAAAAAAAAAAAAAAAAAAAAGTTGAATTCTGGGCCTTCATCACATGCTCAAGCCTCGTTTTCCAAGTTCACTTCTATGCTCTCTCATAACCTCTCCACTCTAGGACTTTATTTTCCTGCTCCGGTCTGAGCTGGCTGTTTTCTGGGCCTGCTGCATAGGTGTCACTCGGGTGTTTTCTTTCAGTTTTATTCCCATGTGGATTCCGTATTCCCCGTGATTCACACCTTCCTCCTCTTTCTTTGTTTACCCCCTCATGAACTTGGCTTACTTTTCTTGATTTACTTCTCGTGAATAAGTATTTGAGGAAGTTACTTGAGAATGTACTCAAATAACTTCTTAAGAAAGGGAGTATGGGAAGTGAACTTCCTGAGTCTTGACACATCTGAAAATGTGTTTGTTCTCCTCTTACTCAATTTCAGCTGAACTTGGAATTCCAGTTGAAGACTATCTCCCCCAAGTTTGAAGACATTACTGCAGTGTCCTCAGGTGCACTAACCGAAGTGAGCATTGCTAATTGGAAGTGTTGCCAACAGAAAGTCTGTTGCCAGACTAATTACTCAGCTTTGGAAATGAGCTGTTTTATTATTTGTTTTTCTTTGGCAGCTTTTAGGATCTTGTCTTGATCCAAGGTTTTCTGAAATTTCACATTAATTTACCTAATTGTATACCTTTTTAAAAAAAATTTATTTATTTGGTTACACCGGGTCTTGATGGCGGCACGTGGGCTCCTGAGTTGCGGCAGGAGAGCTCCTTAGTTGTAACATGTGAACTCCCAGTTGCTGGATACGCATGGGATCATACTCCTAGGCAAGGGATCAAACCCGGAACCCCTGCATCAGGAGCATCGAGTTTCACAAACTGGACTAGCAGGAAGGTCCATCGCTAGATCTATTATTATTTTTTTTTTTGTGGTACGCGGGCCTCTCACTGCTGTGGCCTCTCCAGCCGTGGAGCACAGGCTCCGGACGCGCAGGCTCAGCGGCCATGGCTCACGGGCCCAGCCGCTCCTCGGCGTGTGGGATCTTCCCAGACCGGGGCACGAACCCGTGTCCCCTGCATCGGCAGGCGGACTCTCAACCACTGCGCCACCAGGGAAGCCCCTAGATCTATTTTTATCACAGAAATATCAGCCTTGTTTATTCCCACAAGGCCTCAAAAAATTGAGGCAACAGTCATGCTTTTCCATCCCTACATGAATCTTTAGTAAAAAGCAAACGATTCATTCAATTATGAAGAGAAGCACGAGTATAGATTGTATACCTTTTTATATCTACCGTCCTAGGTACTCTGTAGACCCTTTCAGTTTGAAGACGAGTGTCTCCTTTTTCTTTGGGTACTTCTCTTGATTGAACCTTTTTCTCCCTTTAACTATTGATATCCAGAATCAACTCCATGATGATTTAATGCTGCAAAAAGTTGTGAGAGGAGGAGACGGGATGGCCTTTGTAGCATTAAAGATGCAGCAACATCTCTCCCCTAGTGAAGGGCTTGGCTCAGTTCCCGTGATGAAGCTCTGGGCTCTTGGCGTGAGTGAGAAACGCACTATAGGAAGGAGCAGCCTGTATGTGCAGCCACCTGTCCTTTCCCCCAAATCCACCCCCTCCCCCAACAAGCTTGGATGAGGATGGAAGTTATGAGTCATATTGACCTAGGAGGAGAAATGGTGCGGTCTCCTTCCTTGGGGCTTTGGAGAAGAGCATTCATTCCTTCTTAGCCAGGCACTGTGCTAAGTGCTGGGGACAAATACATAAAAGAGCCTCTTGGTTTCTGCCTCTGAAGAGCTGACAGTCTACTAGGTGTGACTAACAGATACAGAAAGAGCATAGCATGTGATACAGGCCATGATGGGATGTCGGGGAGACAGCGTAACACTGAAGTCAGCAGTCTGAATCCCAGCTCTGCCGTTTGTTGTCTGGACGACTCTATTATTTCACTTTGCTAATCTTCACTTTCCTCTCTCATGGGGTTGTTGTGAGGATTAAATGAAATAAGGCACGGGAAATGCTCATCTCAGTACCTGGTAAATACTGAGAATAATAATATTGAGAATAACGTGTGCTGCTAGTCTGGAGAAGATGGTGATCAGCTCTCTGCCTGGAGATGAGGAAGAGGGTGGGAGTCAGGGAGGGTTTCATGCAGGAAGGGATCTCCAAGCACTGACACTTCCTTCCTGAGAAAGACCCCCAGGGGCTTCCCTGGCAGTCCGGTGGTTAAGACTTCGCCTTCCAATGCAGGGAGTGCGGGTTTGATCCCTGGTCGGGGAACTAGATCCCACATGCCTCGCGGCCAAAAAACCAAAACACATAAATCAGAAGCAATATTGTAACGAATTCAATAAAGACTAAAAATGGTCCATATCAAAAAAAAAATCTTAAAAAAAAAAAAGGTCCCCAGATAGTATCTTCCCTTGTCCCAGAACTCCAAGGAGTCACTTTTTTTTTTTTTTTTTTTTGCGGTACGTGGGCCTCTCACTGCTGTGGCCTCTCCCGTTGCGGAGCACAGGCTCCGGATGCGCAGGCTCAGCGGCCATGGCTCACGGGCCCAGCCACTCCGCGGCATGTGGGATCTTCCCGGACCGGGGCACAAACCTGTGTCCCCTGAATCGGCAGGCGGACTCTCAACCACTGTGCCACCAGGGAAGCCCAGGAGTCACATTTTTGACCATTGACAAGAGCCTCCAATGAGGGAAATTCACTCTAAGGCCACTGGGGTAACTTAACCATGGTACCAGATTTCTGCTGCCATGGCTTCTTTATTGGCTGCTTTCTGGGAGAGGCAAGGGTGAATAATGAATGAACCTGTATTATGATCACCATCTGCCCGATTCTTTTTCAGGTATTTTTCAGGTATCTAGTTTAATCTAACCCAATAATCCTCTGGAGGAGGCTACTCTTCTTCCGGTTTTATGGATGGTGGAAGTGAGCTCAGTTCAGGGACGCTAATCACCGAGATCATGCAGATAGCAGACAGAACTGAGATTTGGTCCCTGCAGTGTGGCCGCAGGCTGATATGCATTTCACATCCTGCAACTGCCTCATTTGCATAGAATCATCAGTCAAGAATTGTGGGGACTTCCCTGGTGGCACAGTGGTTAAGAATCCGCCTGCCAATGCAGGGGACACGGGTTCGAGCCCTGGTCCGGGAAGATCCCACATGCCGCGGAGCAAATAAGCCCGTGCACCACAAGTACTGAGCCTGCACTCTAGGGCCCACGAGCCACAACTACTGAGCCCGTGAGCCATAACTACTGAAGCCCATGTGCCACAACTACTGAAGCCCGTGCACCTGGAGCCCGTGCTCCACAACAAGAGAAGCCACTGCAATGAGAAGCCCGCGCACCGCGATGAAGAGTAGCCCCCGTTTTCCACAACTAGAGAAAGCCCACGCGTAGCAACGAAGACCCAGCACAGCCATAAATAAATAAATAAATAAACAAAATTTATAAAAAGAAAAAAAAAGAATTGTGGTTTTCTTTTTCTACAGAAGGGACTGTAGAGATTTACTCAGTGCTTTAAGCTCCATCACTGGGAACACTCTGTGACATACACTACTTTTTCTAAGTTCCAACATTTTCTGCCACTCAGGGTCGGGGGAGGAAAAGCTAAGGGGGTCTGCCTCTCTAGAGGCACAGAAGTGCTAGTGCATCTGCTCCGGCACCCCCATACCTGGCACATACAGGGGATTGCCACAAAGTTGTGAGCAGTGTCCCAGTGCCTCTCTTACCTGGAATCTGCGCAAGTGTGATAACCCCCATGGGCTGGGACCTACAAACCGGTGGTCCTTCTACGGGTCATCAGTACTGGGGTGCTGTCCTGTCTCATGCACAGGCCAGCTGCACAGACCTCCGGACCCACGGAGCAACCAGGCAGGCTCCCTACTGAGCTCAAAGTCCTTTGTAACTTACTGTCTCCTCCTTGTGGACATTTGTCCCCAGCGGGCTCACAGAAGCTGGCAGCTGTGCTGTTGGAGGACTGTAAGGTCAGAAGCCCCGGGGGAGATCGGGGGAGATGGGCTGCGTTTGCCCAATAGTCAGGCAAGCCCAGACTAGACGACCAAGTGGGCGAAGTTTACCTGCGCTTCACTTGGCTACCCTTTCTGCTCCAGCCCTTCCTGCTTGTGGAACTTGGGCCCCTTTGCACATAAGAAATATACTTTTAGGAAGTGAAGGTACCTGTCATTTACATCTTAATATGCTCTTCAGTGCACATATCACCTTTTGGGAAGGGATTTGTTCTTTAGGCTTCAGCCTTGGCTGTGAGAATTAACAGAAGATTTTATCCATAGTTCGCAGCAGGTGTGTGTTGTACATCTCCGTGTAGGAGGCATCGTATTTTTTTGAGGGTCTTTCTTTGCTGAAATCACACACCACCTGGCCGTGATCCTATGCCAGCAGGTCCTCTCGTGCAGCTTGCCACCTGCTTGCAGGGTTCGGCAGATTCAGTTTCAGGTATTTTTCAGAAGAGGCAGAAGGTACTCTGGGCTCCTGCGTGCTCCCTCTCCTTTGTGATGTCCTCCTCAAGGCACACAACTGAACGTCAAAACTGGGAAGAGGAGAATTCAAGCCCTCCTTCCAAGAGCTGATAATGCAAGGACCTCAAGCTAGTTATTCATCTATTAGCCTATTTTTTCTTTCAATTGAACTTCAGGGTGTACAGAATTGGGATAATCAAAATAATCGAATTCTAGCACGTTCATCATTCATCCACGAATGATTCCCTCCCTCCCTCCCTCCCTTTCTTCCTTTCTTCCTCCCTCCCTCCCTCCCTCCCTTCCCTCCTTCCTTCCTTCCTTCCTTCCTTCCTTCCTTCCTTCCTTCCTTCCTTCCTCCCTCCCTCCCTTCCCTTCCTTCCTTCCCTCCTTCCTTCCTTCCCTCCTTCCTTCCCTCCTTCCTTCCTTCCTTCCTTCCTTCCTTCCTTCCTTCCTTCCTTCCTTCCTTCTTTCATTATAATGCAATAAGAACCTGTAAACCCAAACCAAAAGCTAGGACCTTGACAATCACCTATGTTTAGTCATATTCCCTCTACCCATCCCACCCATGCCTTTGTCTCCTGCATCTGAGGTTATGATCATCCTGACTCCTGTGTCCATCACTTCCTTCTTTCCTTTATAAAGATAGTTTTGTTGCATCTATATGCATTTCTCAAAATACATTTTTTATTTTAGTTTTTTTGACTTAAGATTGTATTGCTAAGGTTTTTCTATATTTTTGCTTTTTGCTGTCGTTTGACTGCTGTGTGTGTTTGGTTGAATGAATAGACCACATTTTTTTTAATCTGTTCTCGTACTGAAGGACACGTGGGCTGTTCCTGGTTTTTATCTGATGTGCAACGCTGCTGTAAACTGTCTCATAAATGTCTCGTTGTACATGTGCAAGCGTTTCTCTTTATTTCTCCATCTGAGAAGTATTTATTCAAACCCACCGCATGTACTGCCCTGGTCATCGTGGAGAGTGTGGCATTCCTCACATCAAACCTTGTTGGGGGGACGGAGCGGCAGGGCGCTCTGCTGGAAAGGGCTGTGACATATTGAGACAAACCTGGGATTCTGGTTCAGACAGACTTGATCCAAGGTCCATCTGGGTCACTTACTAGGTATGTGACATGGAGCATTTTTGACCTCTTTGGCTTTCAGTGTTCCCGTTTTTAAAATGAGGAGCAATAATATTGCCTCACAGGGCTGTGAGGAATAAATGGGATAAGCACTGCCTACCACATAGTAGGTACTCTCTATATGCTTATTCTTTCATTCTTCATTTATATCACCCCCCAGGTGCTATCATTATTCCTATACAATATCATATATACTGTACATCTACTATAATACTATGTTGTTATACCTAGTATCAGAATAACAGAAATAAAGCATGTAATTCTCAATTTAGAGGAAGTTATGATATATCTGAGGATTAAAAATAACATGCAAGAAACAGCGAGACATCAAAGCATAGCTGGAGACGCAGAGCTGCCTGAGAGTAAGTACGCCCCCTTGAGGTAACATGTCAGAGTTCACACTGTGCTAGCCCACGCCGCTTACCTGCTTATGACCTCAGGAACCTTACTTTGCCTTTGGAGTCTCTGCTTCCCTGTGGGGGTTAGGAATTATTCTGAGCTCTGAGGCTTTTGTGTGATTAAATGAGATAATCCATAAATCCCTGGGCCGGTGCCTGGCTCACAGTAGGTGCTGCTGTTAACCTGGGGTGTAGTGTGAGCTCCTTGCATAGACCGAGTGTCCACTGGGTGGGGACTCTGCAGAAGAGATTCAAATCCTGGATTTGGAGGGAGGGAGTCTAATAATAGTTCTCAATACAGACTTCAGATGAGTTCCCTTGGAACCGGGGGGACGGTTGGATGCCATTATCAAAAATACAGATTTCCCCAGACTGTGTGAATCAGGATCTCTTGGTGGGGGGTGGGGGGTAAGGCTTGGGAATTTGCATTATTATAAAGTTCTATGATGACTCTAATGTGAAGACAAGTTTAGGAACTACTGGATGGGGTTGGGTGGAGAGGAATTAAAGGAGAAGAAAGGAAGAGAGGAAAGGGAAAAGGAGAGTCAGGGGTAACCTTCAAGTTAACGGTTCAACGTGGATTATTTTTGATTCAGAGAGAATATTTCTTTACACCCGATATTTTAGAAGTGGGAACAGACAGGAGGTCTTATTTCATCTAACTGCTCTAAAAACCAGGCACAGGGGCTTCCCTGGTGGTGCAGTGGTCGAGAGTCCGCCTGCCAATGCAGGGGACGCGGGTTCGTGCCCCGGTCTGGGAAGATCCCACATGCCGCAGAGCGGCTGGGCCCGTGACCCATGGCCGCTGAGCCTGCGCGTCCAGAGCCTGTGCTCCGCAACGGGAGAGGCCACAACAGTGAGAGGCCCGCGTACCAGAAAAAAAAAAAAAAAAACACCAGGCATAGACGGGGACAAAAATACTGCACTCAACAGGGAGCTTGTGACAAAGGACAGGGACTTCTGACAGTCAGGTGCGTACTAGCAACATGACACCTCCCAGCCATATTTGAAGTGAGGTCACCAGGCAATGGCTGTGGCCGAACTAGAGGGGGAACCTATTTCCAAGACAAGCTCTGAGGATGGGACTTTGGTCTCCTGTTCTTCCCACCTCTGGGAGGCCAATGCAGGTGTCAGAGCTATTTTGTCTTGTCCTATCAGCTACGGCATCATAGTCTGCCAGGTGATCATTGGCTGTGAGACACACTAAATAAAGTCAGCCTGGAGTAATCTCCCAGAGTCTGGTACTGTCTATGTCTGTTATATATCAAGTCATTACATGACCTCATTGGCAGCCCTGCAGTTTTCCCATAGCACAGGCATGGAAAAGGCGAGATCCAGACTCCAGGGATGGGTCACGGGCACAAGGGGCAGCCAACTGGATGTTGCCGTTGTCTGGAATTGCTGCTTGATCCAAGCAATGATTGTGCCTAAAAACAATTCAACTAGAGCTTTGTTTCCTTCGGTGAGCTGGGAGAGAGTCTTGGTGGGAATGGAGGTAGATGGTGGTAGACATAGAAGCAGAGAGCTTTTCTTTGTGGAAGGCCCTAAGGAAGGGGCTGGCTGAGGGGGGCTGGCTTCTGTGACTCTGTCATCTCCTTCTGGATAACTTACATCTTTATATTGCATCCACCAGTGGGGAGGTAGCAGAAAGAATGGGTGAGAGTATGAGTTTTGGGTCAGATCTGTGCAATTTATGATAATAAATATTAGCTATTATTACTAGAAATAGTTTATTATATTGCACAGCATAAGCATTTAATGTGGTGGCTGATTTCATAATGGGAAGTTGCCCGCAAAGGGTTTAGTGTCAAGGGGTATCGATTCCATCAGCCCACGTGGTTCAGGTGGAGGGGACTGTCCCCTCACCTCTGCCACTTCATCTCCCACTGCTTTTCCACCCTTCCTTTCTAAGTTCCTCAAGAACTACACTCATGGTCTGCATTGCCTCATCGACAACTGGCTTCCACTCCTACACCTCCACTCAGTGGCATTTGGGTAAATCACAAATGACCCTTAGGCCGCTAGATCCCAAGGCCATTCTTTGCATATTTTATTGGACTCCATGCTGTTGGTTTCTCTGTCCTCCTTCAAACCCTAGTCTGCATGGCTCTTGTGACCCTGGGCTGGCCTGGTCCCCCACCTACATGCTTTGTCACTCACTTCCTTCCCTTCCTTTTGTCACTCATTCCCTCTTTCCCTCTTCCTTTCCTTCCTCTTTCCCTTCCTTCTTTCTACTCTTTGTGTTTCATTTTCCTGCTGGGTTCTGTCCTCCCTTTCTTCTGTTCTTTGTGTACACTCACTGGGTGATCTCAGCCACTGTTGTGATTCAAGTCCCACTGCTCTTGGCCCCAGATATCCCCCATGGCTAGAATGGAGGAAGCATGACATCACTTATTTCTTTTTTTGTGGCATCACTTTTTTTTTTTTGCGGTACGCGGGCCACTCATTGTTGTGGCCTCTCCCATTGCGGAGCACAGGCTCCGGACGCGCAGGCTCCGCGGCCATGGCTCACGGGCCCAGCCGCTCCGCGGCATGTGGGATCTTCCCGGACCGGGGCACGAACCCGTGTGCCCTGCATCGGCAGGCGGACTCTCAACCACTGCGCCACCAGGGAAGCCCTGTGGCATCACTTTTAAAGGACCCTGCCCACCTGGCCCCAGTAGAACAGTCCAGGATGTGCACCTGACGAAAGCCAGGCCAATCTCAGTTCTTCCCAGGATTTCTTATTTTCTTTTAACTGAGACTCAGTAAGGGAGTAAGACTCTCTCTGGGAGTAAAACCCATAAGAAGGTAAACTTGGGAGAGGTCAGTGGCTGTATTTTCCTTCTCTTGGAGGAAGCCAACTGTGCGCAGGGAGCTGGGCTACAAAGGGTATAGAGTCTTTTGTCTGCGTGTCCTACTTTCCCCATTAAATTGTTAACTCCTTCAAAGCACTACCCATGCCCGCTTCTTCATTGCCTGCCTCGAAGCCCCCAACACTGTGTCTTATTCTCTGGACCAATTATGATTAAACAAAGATGCAATGACAAGGCACAGGCAACGAGAACTCATGGTCTGTGTTGAGAATCCACCCTGGACCCAGAACTTGGCTTGGGCTGAAGACAAGGCTTCTCAGGCCTTTTTGCTTATCATGCAAGCACTGGCTTTTGTTTTCCCTCTCATCTCCAGAGGTGCTTTCGGCCTCGTTAGAGGCAATCATCCAACAACATGTATTCACCAGATACTGCCCTGTGCCAGACATGACAGGATGCATTTTATCAACCTCTTAATTTAGTTTATGTTTCAGGTGGAAGCCAGACAAGAAAGATTTCCCCCATCCACCAATTCCTGCATCTGCTTCTTTGTGGAAAAACAACTCTCAGTTCAAAAGTAAGAGCATATGAGGGTCATTTTCTTGGCATCCCAGAGGTGGAAGGATGCTGAGAGATTAGCTGGTCCAAGGAAAGTGGTCATGATGACAACAGGGGACATTTTGTATAATAGGATTTCAGTTTCAGAAAAATCGTATATCCAGAATAAACGGGGAAGTGTTATTACCAGAGCATTAGCAGTGAGGTAATGGGATTGCGATGATTTTTATTTTCCCAGTATTCTGGATCTTGCGGAATTTCTATAGTGAACATATATTACATTTAAACAAGGAAACAAAAATTAAAAATTTTAAAAATTAATAAAAACTAAAGAAATTTTCTTAAGCTGGATGGGGGGCATACAGGTGTGCGTTTTACTACTATTCTTTATCATGTACTTCTAGGTTATATATACTCTTTGTATGAAATAGTTAATACTCTATTTTCGTAGGTTGCAGAACATTTCACCTGGAAGCTGCCTTAATTGAAGCAGGGGGGCTCCGTGGAGGCTGGCTCTATCAGCCCTTCCCTCTAAGGCCGAGAGATGACCTCTGAGGGGGGCCAGGACCTCAGGTGGGAGCTGTGAGGTCTGCCTCCCTCACTGGGTCTTGCTTCCTCCTTCTGCAGGTGGGAACCCTGAGACCCGGGGGAATGGCAGAAACGGGACTGGACTCCACCCTTCTAACTTCTTGCTGGCTTTCCCCTCAGACACTGCCTCTCTTCATGCAAGTTTCCTTCTAGACTTTTCCCCTCTTAACGCTCTAAGCCTAAGTGATACCTTCCTCTTAACCTGATTTTCCAGATTCACTCATTTTTCAGGATTTGTTCTTGAAGACTGACTTTTTATTTTGGCAGATGGTGGGAAAGGAGGTGAGAAGGAGGTGATGGAGAGGGTGTGGGGAGAGGGTTTGGGGGCCGCCCCTCGGTCCGGCCTGCTTGCTTGGTGGCCTGGCAGCCATGTGGGTGGTTCTTAGGTGGCGTGCGGTTAAGAGAGGTTTCCTGGTGTTGCTGGGTCAGATGGGAGCTGAGGGCTCCAGGAGGTGCTAAAACTGCAACCAGATTCCATCCAGGCTCCGTGTCCCTAAGGGGCCTGGAACCCTGACAGGTTCAGTGAGGACGACTCTTCACCTGGCTGAACAGCAAGGGTGAAATCGTTTCCGATCCTCAGGGGTCAGAGTCACGGAGACAGAGTGATCACAGGATCTGGCTCTGGAACAGCTCAGACCGGGAACGGTGAACACTTGGCACACATGCCCGCCCTCTGGCTTCCCTTCACTGATCACTAACCAGTGCCCTCAGAGCCTGGGCGCAGAACACCAGCAGATGCACAGAGCGGGCTCCGTGCTGCTGCACCCACTCCTGCCAACTCCCAAGCCTGAGTCTGGAGATCTTCAGGCTGGGCATTTTGCGCGCCCCCCCAGCAAGGTTCCTGAACCTCAGCACTGCTGACGTTGGGGCTTCATCACTCTGTCCGGTGGGAGCTGTCCTGTGCACTGTAGGGTGTTTAGCAGCGTCCCTGACCTCTACCCACTCAAGGGTAGCAACTTCCCCCCTCCTCCCTGCCCCCCCAGCAATTGTGATAATCAAAAATGTCTTCAAACACTGCCGTATCTCAGCTATTGACTATCACTGCTGCTTGGGGACCACTGCTTTAGGGAATATTGGTGGGAGAGGTAGACAGCGTTCTGATGTAGGATATAGGTCAGTGGGCCACTTGAACTTGCTGGGAAATAAAGTGAAAAAATTCAAGATATTTAAAATGAAGAAGTGGGGGGGCTTCCCTGGGGGCGCAGTGGTTGAGAGTCCGCCTGCCAATGCAGGGGACACGGGTTCGAGCCCTGGTCCGGGAAGATCCCACATGCCACGGAGCATCTAAGCCCGTGTGCCACAGGTACTGAGCCTGCACCCTAGAGCCCACGAGCCACAACTACTGAGCCTGCGAGCCATAACTACTGAAGCCCATGTGCCACAACTACTGAAGCCCACGCACCTAGAACCCGTGCTCCACAACAAGAGAAGCCACCGCGATGAGAAGCCTGCGCACCGCAATGAAGAGTAGCCCCAGTTCACCACAATTAGAGAAAGCCTGCGTGCAGCAACGAAGACCAAAAGCAGCCAAAAATAGATAAATTAATTAATTAATTAATTAAAAAAAATACGTTAAAATAAAATTCAGTGTTGGGGGCTGGGGAGGGAGGAAATTTAGAAAGACACGTGGAATGTTTGCCAGGCCCAAAGGACCAATGCCATGACCTGACTTCACCTTATTTTATTTATTTATTTTTTTCTGGCTGTGCTGAGCAGCTTGTGGGGATATTAGTTCCCTGACCAGGGATCGAAACTGGGCCTCCTGCAGTGGAAGCATGGAATCTTAACCACTGGACCACCAGGGAATTCCCGACTTCACTTTAATAAGCCAAAGAAACCCTCTAAACCAGAGGTTCTCAACGAGGGAAAGACAACAAGGGGCCATCTGTCAGTGTCTGAGACGATTTTGGTTGTCACGACAGGTGTGTGTTTGGGCTGGGGGCTGCTGCTGGCATCTACCAGGTAGCGGCCAGGGATTCTGCTACACATCCTACAATGTACAGTAAGTCCCCTACATACGAACAAGTTCTGTTCCGAGAGCACGTTCTTAAGTCCACTTTGTTCGTAAGTCCATCAAAGTTAGCCTAGGTACCCAACTAACACAATCGGCTATATAGTACTGTACTGTAATAGGTTTATAATACTTTTCACACAAATAATGCAAACACAAAAAATAAAGCATTTTTCATCTTACAGTACAGTACCTTGAAAAGTACAGTAGTACAGGACAACAGCTGGCATACAGGGGCTGGCACGGAGCGAACAGGCAAGAAGAGTTACTGACTGGAGGAGGGAGAGGAGGTGGGAGACGGGAGAGCTGAAGGATCGTCAGCAAGAGGAGACGGAGGGCAAGCTGCCATTTCACTCACGCCTGACGTTGACGGCGCAGGTTCTGGTTCCTTGCTGGATTCAATTCTGCATACCCTCTTGATCTCATTTCAGCATCACCCCTGCATGTCCTCACTAAATCGCTGTCCTGAGCCTGAGGTTCAGCAGCAAGGAGAAGGGCCCGCTGAGGGAGGTCAGAAAGAGTCAACCACGCTGTGAGCAGATGGTCAGGGGAGGGCAGGAAACTCACAGCACAGGTCGGTGATAACGTTTTGTAACACGTACGCACCACGTGCTGACAGCTCAAACCACACTTTTACCCATCCATCCCACCTGTCCTTTCCAACACTTCACAGGTGAAGGAGTTCAGCTCAAAGAATAGACTCAGGGAATGTTAGCCATAAATAAAGAATGAAATCATGCCATTTGCAGCAACATGGATGGACCTAGACGTTATCATACTAAGTGATGTAAGTCAGACAGATTAAGACAGATATATCACTTACATGTGGAATCTTTAAAAATAATACAAATGAACTTATTTACAAAACAGAAACAGACTCACAGACATAGAAAACAAACTCATGGTTACCAAAGGGGAAAGGTGGGGGAGGGATATAAATGAGGCGTTTGGGATTAACAGATATACACTACTATATATAAAATAGCTAAGTAACAAGATCCTACTGTATAGCATAGGGAAGTATATTCAGTATCCTGTAATAACGTATAAGGAAAAAAAATCTGAAAAAGAATATGTATGTGTGTATAAAAAAACTGAATCACTTTGCTGTACACCAGAAACTAACACAACATTGTAAATCAACTATATTTCAATTTAAAAAAAAAAAGGATAGACTCAGGTCTACTTAGAGGTCTATTTAGAGCCTGGTCCAGAATCCAGGCTCTGTGCAAACAGTGCAGACTCGGGGGCATCCCTTCACCTCCTTGGGCCTCAGTTTTTACATCTGTGAAATGGATGATGCGTGACCTGTTTCACCCCTGCCAGCCCCTACTTCCCATGATTCTGAGCCAGGACAGGATGCCCGTTTCCTGGTACCTGATTCCAGGCCTCTCTGATCACTGACCAGGCTGTACTGCTCTGTCGGCAGAGAATTTGAAATTGGAGGACTTGCTACCTCAGATATCTGTGGGTAGAGAGTGGCTCCTTCTGAAGTCAACCCCCTAAAGCTGTGTCCCCAGGAAGAAAGATGCTTCAGTGACAAGGGTGAGGACAGGTGTTTGCCCCTAAGCCAGAGTCCCAGGAAGGCAGGAAGTCCTGCTGCTTGCACACCTTCCTGGCCAGTTTCCACCAGGAGCTCCTGATATAGACTTTGGACAGCTCCCTCGGGCACGTGGACTTGGGTTGTGTTCCCTGCATGCGTGGGTCTGAGGCTGGCATTCTCTAGGCTGTTCCAGAGCACCGAGCATCTCTGCTTGTGTGGGCAGAGTCCACACAGTGGATGGATGGGATCCCGTGGGCTGAGCAGTGAGGGTCACTCGAACCAGGTGGAAGGCTTCTGGGCAACGGGGGTGTCAGGGCAGCCTGGGACTCCAGCTGAAATGTGCCTCAGGCTGGAAGTGATGAGAGGCTGTGTGTCCCTCAGGGGATGCCCATTCACAGTGACCGTGACGCTTACCCACACTTACTAACATGGCTTAGCGCTTGGTAGCACCTGACCTGGGGTCCAGGTGAAAGTGGCGGTTTCCCGGGTTCTGGGGTTAGAAAACTCTCGCTCCTTCCTTCTCGAGGATTTTGGACCGCGGTCTGGATCCCTGGCCTCTCCCTCCAGAGTCTTTTCCCTCCACTCCCACTGCTGGCTGCATCACTGCAGGTGAGAGAGGCTTCCTATTAGAAGCCTTACACCTTTTCAAGAGGAAAGTCACAAAGTCCAGGGGCATCCCCTCTGCTACCCCAGCTGATCTTGAGCCTCGTCTAGGACTTTGTCCAAACCCCTCCTGCCCCAGAGGCTCCCGAGTCTCCCCAGAGGAACAAAGTCTTCAAAATTTGCAGATCCAAATAAATAGCTCCCACCTGCACAGGTGGGACGTAGGTGATTTGACAGGTGGTCACTCAATGGCCAAGTGGTCCAATGGGTAGTCCACAGGGAAAGAACTTAAAATGGTAAATAAACGTGAAAATGGGTTCAACCTCACTCACGAGGGGATGCAAATGGATACTATGTTCTCCAATCACACTGAAAATAAAATAAGAGTTCTGAAAATATCCAAGATTGGCAAGAGTGAAGGGAAATGGGCTCTCGGGTATTCTTGACGAGAAAGTAAGAGAGCAAGGCCTTTTTGAAGGGATACTTGTCAATATCTATCAATCCCTTCCACCGAGGGGATTCTTTCTGACAGCTACAGTCACAGATATACACCCTGACACGTGTACAAAAAACATGGTTCGTGATGGCCAAGGATGGATGTATGGATTTTTGATCCTCTGTCTCTCACACACACACACAAACACACACCTTCCATGGTGACCCTAAGATGCTGAGTGGCCGGCTCTGGTCTTAGTGAAGATGACGCCGTGTCAACTTCATTTGTGACATGAATGGAAAGAGCCCCCAAAGCCCCAGAGCTCTTTCTCTGATGTTTGTAGACAATTTTATGCAGACCTTTCTCCTGACCCCATACCCTTTTGATCAGCAGACAGCCCATGAGTTTGATAATCTGACAAGTTTAGGACATGTCTGACCCTCTCACTGACCGATCCCACACTGTGAGGACAGCTCTGCCTCTACAGAAGTGAAGAGCAGCTTAGCCAATCGATATTCTGCAGGTGACTTTTTTATTGAAGTATAGTTGATGTACAATATTATATAAGTTACAAGTGCACAATATAGTGATTCACAAGTTTTAAAGGTTATACTCCATTTACAGTTATTATAAAATAGTGGCTATATTCCCTGCACTGTACTATATATCCTTGTAGCTTATTTATTTTACACGTAGTAGTTTGGACTTCTTAATCCCCTGCCCCTTTCTTGCCCCTCCCCGCTTCCCCATTCCCCACTGGTAACCGCTACCTTGTTCTCTGTATCTGTGAGTCTCACTGGTGACTTTCACCTTGAATTCAGTGCATTGAGTGTTAGGTGATCAGAGAGCTTGTCAATCCAAGCTCCCTGCTCGTTCTTTATAACCTGTCATCCCTCCTCTTCACTTGCCTTCCAGATTCATCCACCTGCGCACACTAACTCATCGATGCCAACATGGTGCTTTACTTATTGAACTGTTACATGTCTGGCTGGTACAGCCACCATCCTTACAGTTTGTTTTTGTTATGTGGCTATTAAATACATGTTATTACAGCTTGCATTAGGCAGCTGAGGTCGACTGGGTCATTTCATCACTGAAATCAACCAACACGTGCTGTTGAGTTTTACCTGTAGAGGGCAACTAGTTATGCTCCCTCTTATAACTATTAAATTAAAGGTCGTGGTGCCTTATAGACTTCTTAACAATTACGATAAAGAGAGAGGGAGGGAGGGAGGAAAGAAGGAAGGAGAGAAGAAGGGAGGAAGGGAGGGAGGGAGGAAGGTAATTTACATATATGGAGAATTTTTTTTTTTTTTTGCGGTACGCGGGCCTCTCACTGCTGTGGCCTCTCCCCTTGCGGAGCACAGGCTCCGGACGTGCAGGCTCAGCGGCCATGGCTCACGGGCCCTGCCGCTCCGCGGCATGTGGGATCCTCCCGGACCGGGGCACGAACCCGTGTCCCCTGCATCGGCAGGCTGACTCTCAACCACTGCGCCAGCAGGGAAGCCCCACATATACGGAGAATATTTTTTGATTCAAGGCCTCTATTCGGTGCATCCCCATGACTGTCAACAATCCTGAAAGCACTGTCATGCCCTTTTTACGCTTTTCCCCCAGACACATGGGAACCCAGGGTTTGCCCTTGGCCTGGGTTTTAGGAAGTGTTGTGGGTTCATTTGCCCCAGGTGGCCCAGATTTGCAGCCCATAAGGAAAGGGGAAGAGTCCTGAGGGTCAGATTCAAAAGATCTGGGAAGAGTGTTACATCAGAGAATTGGCAACAGATAACTTGCGGACACCGAGAATTCAGGTCAAGGGCCCCTGGAAGGAATCTCAGAGGCAACAAACAGCGTGGACGGCAGGGGGCGCAGTGTGGAAAGGGCCTTTTAAGAAGGGCTTGGTTCTGAGTCTGGCGAGGTAGAAAACACGGAGGGGCCACTAGTGGTCGCTGGATGAGAAAACAGAGGCTCAATGGCCTCAGATGACAGCCCCAGACCCTGGAGCTGGTAAGGGCAGAGGTGAGATTTAGGACCTGCTCTGTCTGACCCCAAATCCATTACATCAGTCACAGGTGGTATGACTGCCCTTCCCATTGACCTGCTGAAGTCGGGCTGGGAAAATCCAGGAATTGGAAAAAGGTAGTTGGGCACCAAACAAGTGAAGTCAAGGTTGAGGAGGAATTTTTTCTTTCAGCACAATGACATCCAAGGGGTGGGAATTGCAACGGGGGAATTGAAAAGCTGAGCAGAGCTTTCCCGTCCTTTCCCCTGTTTCAGGCCCTTCCCCTTCGCAGCTGCATGGACCCGGAAAATACAGAATTCCTTCTGCATGAGCAGACCAGCTGGAGCAACTGAGATGGGCTTGGGATCCAGGGTGTGTGATTACAGACATGGCCACAAGGTGGAGACACATGGTTGTCAATCCCTATGTCTTGTTCCAAGACTGAGCCTTATTGAGGGTTTACCCAACAGTGCATTTGCTGGGTAGTAAGGTTTAAAAACAAACATAGTTTTGTAGTCATTTTCTTAACCCTGAGTAAGGCAGCCCGGGGTTATTTTTCTAAAGGACTCGGGCTAATTTAGAAATACCTTCCAATTCCTTAGATCAGTTGTGAATACATTATTAACCTAACATTATTTAATACTGTAAATATTTATCATGCTGGCGCCCTGTGCAAACACAGTGCTGTATTTTGAGAGGGAATCTGGACTGTAAAACAAAGGCAAGACACACCTGGGGGAGGGACTTCCCTGGTGGGTGGTCGCACTCCCAATGCAGGGGGCCTGGGTTCCACCCCTGGTTGGGAAACTAGATCCCACATGCCGCAACGAAGAGCCCGTGTACTGCAACTAAGACCCGGCACAGCCGAAAAAAAAAAAAAAGACACAACTCAGGGAGGACTTTATCAGACACCACTGGAAGACACACCAGGAGGGCATCTAAGTGTAGCAGGCTTAGTCCAATAGAGATAGTATAAGCAATCTATTCATAGATGACTCAGAAAAAAATTCTGTTTAGATATAAACAGAATAACAAAACAAATGTGGCAAAATGTTTTTTTTAAAAAGGTGAATCTGGGTAAAGGATATATGGGAGTGCTTTTTACTGTTTTCAGAATTTTTCTGTAAATTTGAAATTGTTTTAAAATAATAAAAGGCTTTGGGTTTTTTTTTTTTTTTTCCCAATACGCGGGCCTCTCACTGTTGTGACGTCTTCCGTTGCGGAGCACAGGCTCCAGACACGCAGGCTCAGCGGCCATGGCTCACAGGCCCAGCCGCTCTGCGGTGTGCGGGATCTTCCCGGACCGGGGCACGAACCTGTGTCCCCTGCATCAGCCGGCGGACTCCCAACCACTGCGCCACCAGGGAAGCCCATGGTTTTGGTTTTTAAACACTAAGATCCCAGGAGTCCTGGACACAAGATTCAGATTTTCTGTTACCCATCTGAGTGGCTTTGGTTGTTTCAGGTAACCTCTCTGGCCTGTGTCTCTTCTTCTGTAAAACAAAGAATCCAATTTGTTTTCACTGCTGTAGAGTGTTCCACTGTATGAATAAACCTCAGCTCACCCCTTCCCCTAGAAAGAAAGAAAGAAAGAAAGAAAGAGAAAGAAGGAAGGAAGGAAGGAAGGAAGGAAGAAAGAAAGAAAGAAAGAAAGAAAGAAAGAAAGAAAGAAGGAAGGAAGGAAGAAAGAAAGAAGGAAGTGAAATTGATTTTAGTAATATATTTTATTTACAATATATCCAAAATATTATCATTTCAATATGTAATCATTGTGTTCAATTATTGATGAGATATTCTAAATCCTATTATTTTCATTGTCTTCTTGGACTCAGCCCATCTTATTTGAGAACTAGCACATTTCAAGAGCTACTACCCACCTGTGTCTCATGGCTGCCTCAGTGTGAACAGCAGAAGCGCTGGTTCTCTGGGCAGCTCCAAGCTGGGGTCCAGCCCCAGCCCCCATCCAGGCTACTCTTTTCTGGTCTGAGGCTGGAAAGCTTTCTCTCGCTCCTCACTTGTCCCTCAAATCTATGGTCAGTGCACATTTCTTCCTCTTCCAACAAAGCCTTGACAGTTTTGGAACTACAAAGACAAGCAACCTTTATCCTCTGCTTTCTGCGGTACCCTGGCTTCCCTGAACGGTGAGGGCAGTAAACCCAGTGGACTGAATGGATTAGAAGGAACTACCAGGACCTACAAAACTGAATCAAAACTATTTTCGTACAGCAAAGTATTTTTTTCCTTTAATTTTGTTTTCTGTGTTGTGGGGTGCAGGGGGTGGGGAGAGCAGTGGGCAGCTCCCTAGTAGAAAAAGGATTTCCCACAAAACTCCTCCAATTCCACCAGGAGGCGATAATTCAGGGTCAACAGATTCCTCTTTTCAGGTCAAGGCTCCGATCTTTCAGCATCTTCAGCATCACTTGCTTGAATGTGAGAAGGATTAGCAGAGGCCAGTTTAGGGAATGATGGTTTGGCTTGGAGGACCAGGGAGGGAAAGGTGCCGGGGGACAGGCTGTAAACTCCCTGTGGGCAGGGGTAGTATTTTATATCAGCTGCATTTATTATTACTGTGTTATGTGATTTAAGTACCCTGCTATATCATTTTATCCTCATTGCAAACATACAAAGATTTATAGTGTTATTTCCCCCATTTTACAGATAAGAAAACTGAAGGTCAGACACATATATGTCATATATCATGTATCAAACCATATATACTATATATCTATATATATCATATACAGGATAGATAAATAGATGATAGAAATATAGATAGGTAGGTAGCTAGAGATATATGCTGTATAGATATATGCTATATGATTAAAAGAGAAGTAACAGGGCTTCCCTGGTGGCGCAGTGGTTGAGAGTCCGCCTGCCGATGCAGGGGACACGGGTTCATGCCCCGGTCCGGGAGGATCCCACGTGCTGCGGAGCGGCTGGGCCCGTGAGCCACGACTGCTGAGCCTGCGCATCCGGAGCCTGTGCTCTGCAACGGGAAAGGCCACAACAGTGAGAGGCCCGCGTACCGCAAAAAAATAAAAATAAAAATAAAGTCTCTTCTTGGGAAAGAATCTGAAAAAGTATATATATATATATTCTTAATAACTTTGCTGTACACCTGAAACATTGTAAATCAACTATACTTACTTCAGTAAAAAACTCTATTCTTAAAAAAAAAAAAAAGGGAAGTAACATAAGAAATATTAACATTATCTCTGGATGACTAGGGACAAGAATAAGGGCACTGATTTTCACTGTACATTCTCCTATAAATTTTGAGTTTTCAATTGGGTAATACGATGCCTAATTTTTTTTTTTTTTTTTTTTTTTTTTGCGGTATGCGGGCCTCTCACTGTTGTGGCCTCTCCCGTTGCGGAGCACAGGCTCCGGACGCGCAGGCTCAGCGGCCATGGCTCACGGGCCCAGCCGCTCCGCAGCATGTAGGATCTTCCCAGATTGGGGCACGAACCTGTGTCCGCTGCATCGGCAGGCGGACTCTCAACCACTGCGCCACCAGGGAAGCCCACGATGCCTAATTTTTAATAAATACACTTAAAATATGAAATCCAGTCGAAGGTAAGTTGAGGCATCTCCCGACACATCATCCTAGAGCAGATATTTGTTCAGGGAAGAGTCACCAGGTTGCCGCTCTTCCTGACGCAGTTATGATACACTTCCCCCGGGAGCCCTGGAGGAAAGCTATAAAAGAACTTAAAAAAAATATCTGGCTTGCAAAGATTGCCTTTCCCAATGTCCTTTGGTGTGCAGAGCTTCCTGAAAGGAAGTTGGGCAAATCTGTATAGATTAAGGCAACAAAACTTCTGTGAAAAGAAGATGGAGAGCCAGCCCCACTTTCTCTGGTAGACCTCCTCTGGAGAACTGGGATGGTCTCAACTGAGACCCACTGTCAGGAAGTGACATTAAGGACTCCCAAGGGGTAGCAACCATGCTGGGCAGTTTACACTGGGAAACATCCCTACGCCATGCCTTAGAGATTCATGGGACGGGGGGGTAGGGACAGTATGCAGCTATGACAGAAATACCATCTTGATCTGGCCCCCAGTGCCATGCCAACCAGTTTCATGGTTGTGGTTGTTACAGCAGCTAACATCAATTCCCCTGACTGGTACTCTAGATATTTGCATTTTACAGAGGATTTCTTTCTAATTGGTGAAAATTCAGACTAAATAAATATCTTAAAATTCACTCCATTTGAGGAGACAGAGTCCTGCAAAGAACCTCTTAGGTCTTAGATTCTATCTTCTACCATGTCCTTCTATGTTTTAAACCACCCTGCAGCAGTCACTCTCTGATTGGAAATGGGATACCTCTAAGGGCCGTTTTAGGTCAAGCTTGGAATGTGACTGGACTGAATTCAGTTCATGTCAACAAATGTTTTTGAGCGCTTACTCTGCACAGGTACATGACTAAGCCCCTGTCCACATTATGGGGTCGCTCAACACTCTTCACATCCACCTTTCAAATCCTCATTGCCAGGAGTCCATGTTGCACGGCATCAGGGAACACCACTCAACACCGTGTTGTATGTGAAGGGTTCCACCTACCGTTGTGTCATGGGCAGGCTTCACAGATGCATGAGGCCACCTGGCTATTCCTCTGGTTGTTTTCATTTTGTAATTTAATATTGCTCCCACTAGACAGCAAGCTCTCTGAAAACAGGTATGGTGTATCTTTTTCACTACTGTATTTGCTGCTATAGTTTCACTGCTGCATTTAATAGTACCATTGAGTGTTCAAATAATTTTTGTTGAACCAATGACTAGGTAGATGGATGAGTGAATGAGCAAACGAATGAATACAGACTTGATTAGAACATACTGGGGGAACTCCAAACAGATGTCTCCTCCATCTGGGTGGATGGTGAAGTTTTAACAAACATCCCTGACAAAATAGGAAAAGATTCTGGGTTAGAGCTCTGCCTCAGTTTGGAATGTAGTTTCCTGTAAACAGCAGAAACTCCAACCAACAGTTACCTAAAGACGTTCAGGTTTATTTGTCTCATACAACATAAACGTGGACAGGTAGTAAGATCAAGAAGATACAACAATTATACATAATTATGGACCTAACAACAGACCATCAAGATATGTGAAGCAAAAGCAGACAGAATTGAAGGAAAACATAGACAGTTCTACAATAGTATTTGGAGACTTCATTACCCGACTCTCAATAATGGATAGAACGACCAGACAGAAGATCAGTAAGAAAATAGAGAACTTAACACAATAAATCAACTAGATCTAACAGATACATACAGAACACTCTACCCAAAAACAATATGCTTATTCTTCTCAAGTGCACATGGGACATTTTCCAGGATAGACCATATATGAGGCCACAAACTTACTCTTAATAGGTTTAAAAAGATAGATACACAAAGTTTCTTCTCTGACCACAACAGGATGAAATTAGAAATAAATAACAACAGGATGAAATTAGAAATAAATAACAAATGTTAAACTGGATTCTCTTCATTGTTTTTTTTTTTTTTTAAACTTTTATTTGCAGTACACACACGGGATCTAGTTCCCTGGCCAGGGATCGAACCCAGGCCCCCTGCATTGGGAGCGCGGAGTCTTACCCACTGCGCCACCAGGGAAGTCCCTCTTCATTGTTTTTTAACTGCATTTTATTCATATTGAGACAGGAGAGGAGCCACATCTGATGGTTGGCCCAATTCATACTGCAAGGGCATTACTTAATGCTCAAAAAAATTTTTTTTCTTATAAGAGATTACACAGTATTATGAGACAGAATTCAAAAAACTAATTGACACTGACACATAACCAACCAGTTTATTTATCTTTCAATAAACACTTGAAAAGGGAAAAAAAGTAAAACTGGAAAATTCACAAACTTGTGGAAACTAAACAGCGCACTCTTACACAACCAATGGATCAAAGAAGAAATCATAAATGGAATTAGAAAACACTTAAAGATAAATGAAAACATAAACACAACCTACCAAAACTTATGGGGCACAACAAAAGCAGTGCTAAGTGGGAAATTTAAATGCTTACATTAACGGGGGGGGGGGGGGGGGGGCAAAGATCTCAAATAAAAAACCTAACTTTACAACTTTAGGAACTGGAAAAAGAAGGATAAACCCAAAACTAGCAGAAGGATGGAAATAATAAATATTAGAGCAGAGCTAAACAAAATAGAGAATAGAGGAAAAGAGAGAAAATCAAGGAAACCAAAAGTTTGTTCTTTGAAAGATCAACAAAATCAACAAAACTTTCCCTAGATGGACTAGAAAAACAGAAGACTGAAATTACCAAAATTCGAAAGGAAAGTGGGGACATCTCTACCAATTCCACAGAAACAAAAACGTTTATGAGAGTACTACGAACAACTGTACACCAACAAACTGGATAGCCTAGATAAAATGGGCAAATTTCTAGAACTTACCAAGATTGAATCAAGAAGAAATAGAAAGCCTGAACAGACTAATAACAAAATAAGGAGACTGAATCAGTAATCAAAAACCTCCCCACAAAGAAAAGCCCAGAACCAGATGGATTCCCAGGTGAATTCCACCAAACATTTAAAGAGGCGCTAATACCAGTCCTTCTTAAACTCTTCCAAAAAAACAGAAAAAAAAGGAACTCTTCCAGAATCACTATATGAGGCCAGTATCGCTCTGATATCAAAGCCAGACACTATAAGAAAAGAAAACTAAAGACCAATTTCCCTTATGAACACTGATGCAAAAATCCTCAACAAAATACTAACAAACAGAATTCAGCAAAATACTGAAAGAATTATACACCATGACCAAGTGAGATTTATTCCTGGAATGCAAGGATGATTCAACATAAAAATTGATCAATGTAGTACACTATATTAACACAGTGAAGGGAAAAGCCCGTGTGATCATTTCAATTGATGCAGAAAAAGCATTTAGCAAAATTCAACATCCTTTTATGATAAAGACACTCAACAAACTAGGAATAGAAGGAAACTACTTCAACGTTATAAAAGCCATATATAGAAAACCCACAGTGGACATCATACTCAACTGTGAAAGAATGACGGCTTTTCCTCTAAGATTAAGAAGAAGCTAAGGATGCCCACTTGGCTTCTTCTATTCAACATGGTGCTGGAAATCCCAGCCAGAGCAATTATGCAAGAAAAAGAAATAGAAGGCATCCAAATTGGGAAGAAAGAAGTAAAATTATCTGTTTGCTGATGATATGATCTTATATGTAGAAAACCCAAAAAGATTCCACAAAAAAAAACCCTGTTAGAATGAATGAATGAATTTGGCAAAGTAGCAGGGTACAAAATCAACACACAAAAATCAGTTGCATTTCTGTACATTATCAGTTAACAATCTGAAAGGGAAAATATGAAAACAATTCCATTGACAATAGCATCAAAAAGAACAAAACACTTGGGAATTAACTTAAGCAAGGAGGTGAAAGACTTGTACAATGAAAACTACAAAACATTGCTGAAAGAAATTAAAGAAGACGTAAATAAATGAAAACACATCCTATGTTCATGGATTGGAAGACTTAACGTTGTTAAGATGAAAATACTACCTAAGGTGATCTATAGAGTCAATGCAATTCCTATCGAAATTCCTATCGGAAAAAAATGACATTTTTTGCAGAAATAGAAAAACCCATCCTAAAATTAATATGGAATCTCATGGGACCTCCAATAACCAATACAATCTTGAAAACGAAGAACAACATTAAAAGACTCACACTTCCTGGTTTCAAACTCACTGTAAAGCCACAGTAACTAAAAGAGAGTGATCCTGGGGACCTCCCTGGTGGTGCAGTGGTTAAGAATCCGCCTGCCAATGCAGGCAACACGGGTTCGAGCCCTGGTCTGGGAAGATCCCACATGCCGCAGAGCAACTAAGCCCGTGTGCCACAACTACTGAGCCTGTGCTCTAGGGCCCGCGAGCCACAACTACTGAGCCCACGTGCCACAACTACTGAAGCCCGTGCACCTAGAGCCCGTGCTCCACAACGAAAGAAGCCACTGCAATGGGAAGCCCACGCACCGCAGCAAAGAGTAGCCCCCACTCGCTGTAACTAGAGAAAGCCTGTGCACAGCAACGAAGACACAATGCAGCAAAAAATAAATAAATAAATAAATAGATTTTCAAAAAGAGAGAGTGATCCTGGCATAAAGTCAAACACATAGACCAATGGAATAAAATAGAGTCCAGAAATAAACCCTCACATATATAGTCAAATGATTTTTGACTTGGGGGTCAAGACCATTCAATGGAGAAAGGACAGTCTTTTCAACAAATGGTGTTGAAAAAACTGGATATCTACATGCAAAAGAATTAAGTTGGGACTTCCCTGGTGGCGCAGTGGTTGAGAGTCCACCTGCCGATGCAGGGGACGCGGGTTCGTGCCCCGGTCCGGGAAGATCCCACATGCTGCAGAGCGGCTGGGCCTGTGAGCCACGGCCGCTGAGCCTGCGCATCTGGAGCCTGTGCTCCGCAGCGGGAGAGGCCACAACAGTGAGAGGCCCGCGTACCGCAAAAAAAAAATCAAAAGAATTAAGTTGGTCCCTTACGTAACAGCATATACAAAATTAACTCAAAATGATCAAAGACCTCAATGTCAGACCTAAAACCATTAAACTCTTAGGAGAAAATGTGTGACAAAATCTTCACAACCATGGCTGTGGCAATGATTTCTTGAATATGACCCAAAAAGCACAGGCAACAAAAGAAAAAATGGACAAATTGGACTTCATGAAAATTTAAAAGTTTTGTGTTCTAAAGACACTATCAACAGAGTAAAAAGGCAACCTACAGAATGAGAGAAAATATTTGCAAATCATGTATCTGACAAGGATTAACATCCAGGATACACAGACAACAAAAACTCAACAACTACAAAAAAATCAATTTGAAAATGGGCAAAAGGCTTGAATAGACATGTCTTCAAAGAAGATATACAAATGGCCAATAAGCACATGAAAAGTGCTCAACATCATTAATCACTTGGGAAATGCAAATCAAAATTGCAATGAGATACCACCTCACATCCATTAGGATAGCTACTATTAAAAAAACAAACAAACCAAAAACAGGAATAAAAACCAAGTGTTGAAAAGGATGTGGAGAAATTGGAAACCCTTGTGCACTGTTGGTGAGAATGTAAGACGGTACATCTGCGGCAGATAACAGTATTGCAGTTCCTCAGAAATTAAAAATAGATTATCATATGATTTAGCAATTTCACTTCTGGGTATATACCCCAAAGAACTGAAAGCAGGGTCTCGAAGAGATACTCGTACACCATGTTCATAACAGCATTTTTCACGAGAGCTAAACCGTGGAAGCACCCCAAGTATCTACTGACAGATGAATGGATAAGCATAATGTGATATATATATAAATGGAATATTATTCAGCCTTCAAAAGAAAGGATTTTTCTTCTAAATTTTTCTTCTCTCTTAAGATACTTTAAACTTTATTAATATCTCTTATATTAACAGTAAACCTAAGAGTCCAGAGAAACGTGCCGCTAGTTCAGGAGCCACGGGCAAGACTCTCTTCTCTCTGGGTCTTAGTCTCCTTGTCTGTAAGATGAGGGGGACCCAGCCTGCAGCGCCTTTATATGCTTCTGGCTCTGCATCAGTTCTCCCCACTCCCCAGCAATCCCAGACATTTCCATGGGGCTGCGATTTACAAAGCTATTCGAAGGTACCACCCTACATGAGCCACATCTTTTCCTGGAGTCACATGGGGCTGACCTCCTGCCGTCCACACACAGAGCTAAGACAGGAAGGATGCATTGAGAGCCAGTAGGATGGAAGGTTTCCCACAGGTCCATCCAGAGCCCCATTCCTGGTCATCCTCAATGAAGCCAGCCTGGCTGATGGCACAAGAGGGACAGTCCTGGGGAGCCCAGCTGCCTTGTCGGTCACCATCAAGGGGAGCAGGTGGAGGCAGACGTGGGTGGGGGCTGAGCCCTGGGCCTCCTGTGACCCACACAGCCCTCCAGTTGGCAAGGCTGGAGACACAAGCTTATGTCTTCTTAACCACGCTGTACACTGGCTCCTGCGTCTGGGGCTTCTGGGAGGGAATTCTGTCCGTCTTAGAATCCTGGCTTCGGGAATCAAATACCACTGAGGTGTAGTGAAGGTTTTCCCTGGGGAACCCCTGCAGAGACAGAGACCAGAGGCTCAGGAGAGGCAGGAGAAGCAGGAACCCCCAGCTTAGGGCCTTAGAGAGGTTCCACTGGGGGACGGTGGCTCCACCCTCCCCCACTGTCCTGGCCTCTTTCTCTTGCAAGGCTGGTCTCCAAGATCCTGTCCACCCACCTGCTCCACCCGACCTGGTCAAGACACAGCACAAAGTCCCAGGCCTCAGAGCCGGGGGATTCCCTGGGGTCTACTTTGAGGTCATTAGTCACCAAGTTAGAAAAACAAGGATGTTGTTAGTCTCAGGGCCACGTGTCTGATGCTTAAATCTCCCCCTCATCTTCTCTAACAACCGATCCCTCAGGCTCTGCCTAAACTGTTCCACTAATGGGTGGCTTAGGACCCTGGGCTGGGTGGGGTTGGGAGGCAACCTCTTCCATTATTCTACTTTACAATGGCTGTGGGTTGGCCCACAGGGGGTCATTGATAAAAATCTGAAAAGCAGAGTTCATCCCAAAGAGATCATAGGACCAAAGCAGTGAGAAATCGCAGTCTTTGACATTGGGTGTATGGTACACGGTCCGTGCCTGATAAATGCTGTACTTTATTGAATATTGATTATCCCCGGCCATTTCAATAGCTCCTTCATCTCCCACCCCACCCCCTCACCCCCAGCTACAAGGACAACCACCTTTGGCAAAATCTACACTTGCCCCGTGTTCTACGTGTCCTTGTCCTAGAGAAACAGTGTGGATCCCCTCACTCCCCTCTCTGCTTGCTGCCACCCCACTAGGTGATGCCTCTATCATAGCCCGGGGTCCCTGTGACAGGAGCTGGGCCCTTGCACTCACCAAGTTGCTGTATTCCACCTCCTCCTGTGTGGGTTGCACGGGCTGTTCCAGAAGGGGCCACATCGGCAGCTCTAGATTCTCATAGCAGGGTTCAATCAGCTCAGCAGCCTAGGGTGGGCAGGAGGTGTGAGGGCTTGGTGGGTGTCCACAGAGCCCCTGCATGGTCCAGCCCAGAGGGCCTTCTGTCCCTCCTTCTCTGCAATCATCTCCCCTTTCCCTCTCTGCTCTGAGCGTCCCAGTCTTCCCACTCGGCCTCCCCCTTCCCACACGCTGGTCCTCTCAGGGCAGAATTTGAATGGTCAGGTCAATAGCTGGGCTGGGAGGACCCTCCCTCACTCCACTTTCCCCTGGGGTGGGAAGAGACTGGCTAGAGTTCATGATGACCCAATGACCAGATCTCCCAGGCGTTGTTCTTCCCGTTCGGGGTGAGCACCTCGCTCCACCCACGTGTGATCCACACAGACCTCCACTGGCTGATGGGACAGTTCAGGCCCCCAACATCCTCTGTGCTCCCCGCAGCTACCCAGACACTCCTCCTGCAGTAGCCTTTCTTACCTGACTGGGGTTCTGGGGAGGCTCTGGGTTCTCACCAGCTAAAGAGACAAGAGAAGAGAAAGGAGGTCGAATCCCAGCGCAAGGCAGCGATGGGGATCCCTACGGTCCAACCGGAGGAAGGCCTTTCCCTAGAGACTTCAGCCCTGGGGACCTATTGCTTCAGGCCGGTAGCATGGTAGGAACTCAAGAGTTTGTTGAATGGGTGAATTAGTCAATGAGGACATGAATGAATAAACAAATGAGCAGGAAGGATCCAGCTTGGGGAGAGGGGCCAAACAAAGGTAGTTCTCCAAACAGTCACGCATAAAAATGTTCCCCAGGGACTTCCCCTGCAGTCCCCTGGTTAGGACTCCACGCTTCCAATGCAGGTGACATGGGTTCGATCCCCGGTTAGGGAACTAAGATCCCGCACGCTGCGTAGCATGGCCAAAAACAAACAAAAAAAGTTCCCAGGTAGGAGAGACAAGAAAGGAAGGACACTCATTTAAAAGGATGTGTCTGTATGATGAAAAAGTTCTAGAAGTCTCTTTTGCAACAATGTAAATAGACATAACACTGCTGAACTGTAAACTTAGAAATGGTTAAGATGGCAAAATTTATGGTAGGGGGCTTCCCTGGTGATGCAGTGGTTAAGAATCCACCTGCCAATGCAGGGGACTGGGTTCGAGCCCTGGTCGGGGAAGATCCCACATGCCGCGGAGCAACTAAGCCCGTGCACCACAACTACTGAGCCTGCGCACTAGAGCCCGTGAGCCAAACTAATGAAGCCCGCACACCTAGAGCCCGTGCTCCGCAGCAAGAGAAGCCACCGCAGTGAGAAGCTGGCGCACCGCAAAGAAGAGTAGCCCCGGTTCACCGCAACGAGAGAAAGCCCGCGCACAGCAACGAATACCCAACTCAGCCAAAAAAAAAAAAAAAATATGGTACGTATATTTTTACCGCAATTTAAAAAAATGCAGATCTGCAGGCCCCACTGCTGATGTACTAAATTATCAACGTTGAGGATGAAGTCCAGCTCTCTGTGTTTTAACAAAGCCCTAAATTTGTTTAAATAAAATAATAAAATAAAAGGCAGTGTCCTTGGGCTTCCCTGGTGGCGCAGAGGTTGAGAGTCCGCCTGCCGATGTAGGGGACGCGGGTTTCTTGCCCCGGTCCGGGAGGATCCCACATGCCGCGGAGCGGCTGGGCCCGTGAGCCATGGCTGCTGAGCCTGCACGTCCGGAGCCTGTGCTCCGCCACGGAAAAAGGCAGTGTTCTTGTGGAGACCTAGAGCCACATCAAACTATACAAAGTCACAAGGGTCATCTGCTCTGACCCCTGGCCTGGGCGCCCGTCCCTCCCAGACACGAGGCCCTGTCAGCTCTGAGGGATCGCAGCTCAGGTCACACAACCTTTTGTCTCTGGCTCCTGCAGCGTGGCTCTGCAGGTGTCCTGCCTCCGAGCAAAACTCTGTGCACCCCTGGCCCTTTCAACCTGGAGCCCCAGGAGCCGATGGGGACAGGTGATGCACACACAGCCAGAATGCCCTATAGGTCTAGGTGCACCGCCAGGCAACTCCAGAGCCCAGTCCACTGAACGCTGCGGGGAGACACTGTCCAGCCTCAGGGAGGGAGCCCCAAAGTCAAAGGTGAGATACCCACCTTCAGGAGACACAAGGGCACGTATGACAGAAGTGTTTGCTAAGCCCCATCAATTGACTCAGCAGAACATGCAACCAGGGGCTCTGAGATATGAACACATTTTGTTCCAAATGCTGCAGGCGGGTGCCCCACTACCCTCCGTCCCTTCAGCTGAGATGGGTGATTTGATGATAAGGAGGAAGGGGGCTGGTGAGGAAGGGATGGGAGTCCATTCCGGGGGAGGGAAGTTGGCATTGAAAGAGTTGGGTGGCAGCCAGCTGGACGGGAAGCACCCTGAAGGTAGAGCCAGTCTACCCTGGTCATGACAGTGTCCCCAAGAGCCCTGTACAGGCCCTCGTGCACAACAGGTGCTCGGGACAGCTTTGCTGTGTGAGTGAATGACTGAATGAACAAGAGTGGGCTGAGGGGAAAAACCATGAGTGGGCGGTAGGGCAGGCATCAGGCTGAGGCGGGAGGGGCAAGGACACTGGGTAGACAACCCCAGATGCAGCCAGGAGACAGGAGCTGAGACGCAAAGCAGGGGAGGGACAGTCAGGCTACTTGAACAGAAAACCTTTCTCCTGTTAAACAAAGATCACGTAACAAGGTGTGATCCACCCGCACAAGTCAACTCTGAGTCAGGGATTTTCGGAAGAACATTGTTAGCAGGGAAAATCATACAATATGTTAAAGTTTAAAAGTGGAATTACAGTATGATGCAAACATTTTAAGAAGTCAGATGTGCAAAAGGGACTGCAAGGACGTGACTCAAATGCCCGTGGTTGGTTTTCTCTAGGTGGTGCGAGCTTCCATTTTTATTTATTAGGGTGAATTTATTTCCTTCTTTGTGCTTTACTTACTTTTCCAGTTTTCTACAGTGATCACACATCCCTTTTTTAAGCGGGGGGGGGGGGGGGGGGGGCGGGGCGGTGCTTTTTAGGTGAAAGGGCACCGTGGAGATGGCTGGGACCCACAGATCTGAGGCAATCCAGGCTGGGAAAATCCCCATGTGGTAAGCAGTATGGGTTGAAGTTTAGGGGGAGGGTTCCCAAAAATGATATGCGAGCAGCAGATGGGGAAGAGGAAGTGGTTTTCTTTCCATCCGCTGATTTCTCTCCTAAAGGCCTGAGCTGTGCTGGGGGGAGAGGCTGAACCCCACAGGGATGCTGGAGGTGAGAGAGTAATGCAGGGTCCCCTCCACCCGGCCCCCAGAAAGTACCAACTCCCAGTTAGCACTGCAGCTATGGAGCAGAGCAAGCTTGAAAGGCTCAGCATCGGTAACTATGCACGAACATCCCCCCAGAACCCTGTGCGCATGGAGTCAAGAACTCTCAACACAGTAAGCAAACTTAAGGCTCACATTCCGTCTCAGGCAGAAACTGGCTGTCCTCCAGGTGGCAGTTGGGCCTCCAGCCAGCAACAAGAGCACAGCTTCACTGGTTCCTCTGTTCTTCTGTTTATTTAAATTTGCTCAGCTGTTTATTGAGCACCTACTTACTGAGCACTGGACAGGATGCTGGGTGCCCCCTACGTTCTCTCTTTTAATCTGAGCTCAGAGAAGAGTGACTGGACCACAAGATGCCTGGAGCTTCCTGGGGTGCCCAACATGACGATATTAAATAATACATTCATTCAACAAATACTGTACTTTCTTGAGTCAGGGTCCCTGATCTTAAGGAGTCGCACGGGCTGGTGGGCAGGCAGGCATGGAAGCAGGTGTGACAATCTGATGTGAAAAGGGCTATCGTGGTGGAAGAACTGAGGTCCACCCGGAAAGGGCCCCTAAGCTGTTCTTGGGGGGCCAAGAAAAGTCCCAGAGGAAAGGAAATCTGAGAGCAGTGCTTAGGACCCAGCAGGAGTGAGCCACAGAGAGGCAGGGGGGCACCCCAGGCGCCCAGAGCAAACGCAGAAGAAGTTGGGAAACAGCTGCCTTCCAGAGTGTAAGGATGGGCAGGTTGCAGAGGGCCTTCAGTGTCCTATGGGGACCTGGACTTTGGAGAGTGTGGGAGGTCACAGAAGGTTTAGACAGAAGAGGGACCCTGCTTCACAAGCACCCACCCCAGGCTCCGCTGTGGGAAACGCCTCTTTTCGGGGAGCCGTCTCCCACAGCCTGGATCTGCCAGGACACCGCCTCTGGGGTCTGCCCTCTAGGGTCACCCGGGATATGTGGTCTCAGGGGATGCATCTGAGGACCATTCTGGGAACCAGGACACAGAGCCTCAGAGACCAGAGGCTGTGGGCGGGGCCTGCCTACCCCGGGGCGGCAGGTATAAGGAACTCACTCACATTTGATCCGTCTCTGAACCATTCTCCAGGCCAGCAGTGAGATGCCCCCCAACAGAAGCAGCAGAAGTGCCAACAAGGCCAGCAGCACTTGCAGCCTGAGGGGAGAGAGGGTGAGGTGGGCATCACGCCTTCCCTCTCTTGTTCAATAGATAGATAAGGTCCCATTGAAAAAATGTAGATGGTATAAGGTCTCCTTTCTACACATCCCCCATCTACCTAAATCCCCCCCACACACACACGGTATACCTAAGAACCTTCCAGAGGCCCTTTATTCAGATACAAGAAAATACGAATGTACATTATTTTTATATATGTCCTTTTTTCACACAAAAGAGGCAGGGTATAAACACTAGTTTTTTTTACTTAACAATGCATCTTGGAGAGCTTTCCATGTCAGTACATGAAGAAGTCCTTCAGGGTGTTTGTTTTGTTTTGTTTTTTTTACACCTGCATAGTATTCCATTGCATGGACGGACCATAAATTATTTAACTCTTCCCTCTCTATGGGCATTTCTCCCAGTCTATTGCAATTACAAACACGGCTGCAAAAACTCACCTTGTAACTATACCATTTCACACTTGGCCAAGCAGCAGCTGAGTTCCTGGGATGCTGACATAACTTGGGGTTTCTGGTCCCTCACTTGCTCGGGCCCCTTCTTTAATGCCTAGTTTGCATCCGTAATGTTCTAGTCTTTTTCTTAAAGATGCACTTCCCCGCCCCCTGTAAATTGCATAGGCTTCAGCCATACAAAACCCAGCTCTGTCCCCCAGGCGTGCATCTGCAGAGCCACCTTCTGGAAGTGGCATATTTGGGGGCTGAATTTCACCTCGCCTATTATTAGGATTGTCACTTGGGTTGTCAGGAAGCCAGTGGAGGGGCCTTGGGGGTGTCATGTAATAAAGAACCTGACTGGCCTTTGCCCCTGGCTCCTGGAAGGAAGACTCTAAATCCTTGGGATTTTCCTAGTAACAGGAGTACGTTTGTTATTCACGAGCCCCTTAGATCTGCCTGAGTTCTTGCTGAGAGATGGCATGACCCAGGATGGAAGCTGGTCACCACGTAATCAGAGATGTGGGGCTCGGAGCCAGCCTGACCTTCAGGGAAGTGAAGGGGGGCTGGGGATTGAGGTCAGTCATGTGGAAAATGATTCAATCAGTCAGGCCTGTGTCATGAAACCCAAACAAAAACGATGAACACTAAGGCTCGGAGGAACTTCCTGGCTGGTGAACACATCAGTGTCCTGGGAGGGTGATGCCCCCTGACTCCACTGGGAAAGGGCACGGAAACTCGGCATTCAGGATCCTCCCAGACCTCGCCCTGGGTGTCTCTCCATTGGCTGGTCCTGACATTTATCCTTTATGATAAAACTGTAAGTACAGCACTTCCCATGGGGACCCCCAAATTTGTATCCAATTGATCAGAAATGTGATGACCTGGGGAATCCCCAAAGTGCTCCGGCATTTCTGAGGTCAGGCCGTCTTATGGCACTGAGCCTAAGGAGTGTCATGGGACGCTGGGGTCTGTGCTAATTCCATGTGGTCAGTGCTGGAATCACCTTGCAGGGCACCAGGTGGTGTCAGAATAGAGAGTCTGTGAACCCCAGAAATGGTTTCTGACAGTATGTATTTTCTGGGGAGAGATTCTATAAATGTTGTCAGATTCTCCTGGGGTTTTTGGCCCCCCCACCAAAAAAAAGGATCGAGAATCACGAATTTAGAAGAAAGAATCTAAGACTTTGGAATCTCACAAACTTGGCTTGGGAGCCTAGCCTGCCTCTGTGGCTGCAGGACCCAGCCAATCACTTAACCTCTCAGAGCCTTGGTTTACTGGTCTGTACAATGAGGTAATAATGGTAAAGGCTGTGAGTAACAAATGAGAACATTCATGTGAGGCATTCAGTACGTGCCTGGTAGGATATCATCAGCTCTCATTAAATTTACTTTCCGGGCTTCCCTGGTGGCGCAGTGGTTGGGAGTCCGCCTGCCGTTGCAGGGGACATGGGTTCGTGCCCCGGTCCGGGAGGATCCCACATGCCGCGGAGCGGCTTGGCCCGTGAGCCATGGCCGCTGAGCCTGCGCGTCCGGAGCCTGTGCTCCGCAACGGGAGAGGCCACAACAGTGAGAGGCCCGCGTACCGCAAAAAAAAAAAAAAAAAAAAAAAATGTACTTTCCCTCCAGCCACCCCCCAGCTTCTGCTCGGCCTGAGCCCTCTCTCAGAGCCCAAGGCAGGTTCACCCTGACCCCTACAACCCAAGCTAGGAGATGCAGGCTGGATGCAAAGAGAGCCAGAGGTCCCCAGCCAAAGGGATGGGGCTCCCGGCCCCAAATGGACAAGAGGAAGCCCACCTCCAAGACATGGGGACTCAGGTGCCTTACCCCCACCCCTGCATGGCTTCCTCCTCGTTGCTGGCGCTGTAGGTGGGACTCGCCATGGCCAGGGCGGTGAATGACATTGTTGAAATACTGATTGTGATTGTCGAGGTCTTGGCCACAGCAGTAGGGTGGGTTGGCACTGATGCTGGTGCAGAAATGCAAATTAGACCCAGGGAATGCTCTCTGACTCTCCCACCACTCGCCAATACCTTCTTTGATTTCACACGAAATGCTCACTCAGGAAGAGGGCAGGATGGAGGACCCTGCAGCCAAAGTCTCGCCAGGACCCTCCCGGGGCTGAGTGAGCATTTCCTAACAGGACACAGGTCCCCGACAGCCCCGATTCCATCCTGCTGATGAGGTCAGGGTCCTCTGGAGGGCCCACAGTCACTCCCACTCCCAGGCTCGTTCTCCCCCCACCCCAAGTCACAGCCACACGCTGCCTGCCAGAGACGGCTGTTTGGACTGCAGATCTTGTTAGCACCCCCACTGCACTGGGCACCCGGCCACCACCCCCTCTCCACTCAGCTCCCCACCTTCTGTGGGGCTGCCCCCAGCACGCCCTCCTCTCTCCTTTGCACACTCACTCTCTCAGCCTCCCCTTTCCCTGACAGGCACCTTCCCATCGCTCAAGACTGAGGAGAGGGGCCAGCGCCCTGACTCTCTCCGTGTCTCTCTCTCTCTCTCTCTCTCTCTCTCTCTCTCTCTCACACACACACACACACACACACACACACACACAGTTTTGTCTCTGATCAGATTTCTGCCTTGGCTAATCCGACCTGACACTCTTCAGGTAACCCTGTTGCTGGTACAGGGGGAAGGGGTGTGCACGGCTCACCTGGGAACACAGACACCACAACCTGGACGGTGGGATCAAGTGAAAATGGGACCGTGATCCCACACTCGTACTTTCCTGCTTGGTCCTCTCTGAGGCTCTCCAAGGTCACTGTGAAGGTGAGGTTTGCAGGATGGTCCCTGATGGACACGTGGCCCCGCACCACTTCTCTCTCTGGCTCTTTGGTCTCCACAGTCTTCCACGGTAACAAACATGGGGCTTTGCACCAGTATTTGCTATTGTCTTTGTATTGCTCCGTGTACCGACACTCCACGCTCAGGGATCCCCCCACGACGCCTGTCACTCTGCTGGGGCCCCACAGGGACAAACAGCCTGGAAAACACAACCGAGTCTGGCTGTTCACTAGGTGGGCTTGGGTCAGGGGCGCGCTGGGGTCACCCCCAGTGTTCCCCCATCTCATGCCAGCCACCTCCCATCAGCCAGAGAGTCCTCCCCCGTCCACGCTGTCACCCCTAAGATTTGATCACAGCAGCTCCTTCCTCCAGATCCCAATCTCCTTTCCTCTGCCCTTCCCACCCCTCACCAACCAGACACCTCCCACTTCCGAACTTATCTGGACAATAAGAGCTCGCCTGCAAGCACCCGGCATTTCCTGAGGGACAGCATCTCGCCCTGAGGCCTGAGCAGCTCGGTAACCTGAGGAAGCGCTCACAGCAATCTGTTCCCACCGAGGGAATATATACCAAGGCCAAGAAAGGGCTGCTAAATATTTCACAAAAGAAGACTGGATACACTTGGTAAACTTTGTGGATTAAAAAAAACACCGGGCTTCCCTGGTGGCGCAGTGGTTGAGAGTCCGCCAGCCGATGGAGGGGACGTGGGTTCGTGCCCCGGTCCGGGAGGATCCCACATGCCGCGGAGTGGCTGCGCCCGTGAGCCATGGCCGCTGAGCCTGCGCGTCCGGAGCCTGTGGCCCGCAGCGGGAGAGGCCGCAACAGTGAGGCCCGCGTACCGCAAAAAAAAAAAAAAAAAAAAAAAAAAAATCCTTCACATACATAGAAAGTTTACTGATGAAAGCCTTCATTTCATCCTGGGTGTTACTTCCGTTTGCGCAGCTCCTGTAGACTTAACTTTCAAGGGAAGCTAGTGTGTGTTTGTTCTTTTTTTTGGCACCTCATGTTTTGTTTCTAAGATTTTATGTCTGCCATTTTCCCAGAGAGTCCTCAGCTAAGGGGAGTTGCGGGACGAAGACGATGCATGTGACGTTAATGCTAGCCACCAAGCCGAGGACACGCCCCCCTCCCTGATGCTTTTGGGTACCACTCCTCACACCCCTATAATTCTGTGATCAGGCCCCCAGAGTGGTGGGGAAGGGGTGGCTTGCTCTCTTTCGCTAGAGTTAGAACTCTTTAATTTCACTTGCTTTCTCAGGTTCTTAAATCACATGAAGACGCTGGAATGTAAACTCCAGGGGCCTCCTTCTTATATCTTCAATGTCTACAAGTGCCCGACACATAGTAGGCCTTCAACAAACACTTGGGTGTGAGCACCTCTCCCACCCCATGCAGCTCTCAGTCCACAGGTGTCCAAAGCTGACTGCAAACTCCCATCCCCCCACTCCTGGGTGCCCATCAGGACGTCCTCTCCTGGCCTGGGTGGCAGACGCCCTTCAGAGAAACCTTTCCTAGCCCCGTCACAGGTGTGACGTTTCCTGAGATTCTCTGCAGCCATGGCCACGGTGAAGTGGAAAGGGCAGCAGAAGAATCTGGGTTTGGTCGGTACTATGACGTATCTGCTGTGTGTTCCGGTGGCAAGTAATTTAATCTCTCTGAGCTTCAGATGCCTAATCTGCTATGTGGGGATGATCGGTAAGCCTCACATGACATTTGGGGGTGTTGAATGAGATAATGGGTGTAAAATGCCTGGCAAATAATATTAGGTTGAACCATACGAAATTGCGGACATTCTACTATTTTTGACGAAGAAAAAATGAATTTCAGAAAATTCAATCTAATAAAAATAGATAATCCTCTGTCCAGCTGAAGGAAGACACGAAAAGATAAAATAATCACAGAGACAGAGAAAATTAAAAGAATCAGAGACGGTCCTTTGCAGAAATTCTCTACAGATAAATGTGTAAATCTGGATGAATGTGTGATTTTCTAGAGAAACAAAAATCAGTAAAACTGACACATACCAAGTGCTTAAAAGATAAATGTCTATCCCAGCCCTTCCTTCACGTAAGACGCTGCCTCCGGCACCACATCCAGACTCGATTCCCTGCCTCTCCCTGACTGTGAATTGTCACCTTTCTCTGCCTGGCTCTCAGCTCCCCTTCCTGGTCTGGGTCACCCCATCACCCCCACGCACAGTACCCAACCATCTGTCTCCAGGGTCTACCTTCCCTTTGCCCTACCTCTCCGTCTCTCTTTGTTTCTCTCCCTGTGTCTCTGTCTCTCTGTCTGTCCTTCTCTCTCTCCATCTGTCTCTCTCACTGTCTCTTTTTTTCTGTCTCTGTTTCTCTGTCTCTCTGTGGGTCTCTGTCTCTGTCTCTCATTATCTCTCTCTCCCTGTCTGTCTGTCCCTCTCTGTCTGTCTATCTGTCTCTATCTCTTCTAACAGGATGCTCCTTTTTGTCCTAATGTTTTACTTTAGGAGTGCAAAGTCTCATCCCACTAGATCCCAGATAAACGAGTGAATCATCCAGAGCAAGAAGTCGAGAGAGGAACGCATGCCTACGCACCCGACCCAGGAGAAAAGAGTAAAGCCAGAGCAGAAGTTAGTGAATTAGGAAAAGAAAAACCATGGAACTAGTACATACACTGAAAAGCTGATTTTTCTTTTGGGAGAAACAAACAACAAAATAGACATTCTTGTGAGTAGCTAGATCAAAAAAAAAGGAGAAGACACGCATACACAATTAAAAAGAAAATAGCCCGGGGTAATTTGCAAGTCTCTACAAAAACACTTGTAAACTTGGGCAAAACTGGTGATTTTCTAGGAAAGTATAAATCACCAGTATTAGCTCAGAAAAGATTTTTTTTAATGTAGACCAATACTGGTAAGTGTTATCAAGGGGTCCTTTCCCAATGATAACTATGTGAGGTGATGTAATTATTTCACAGTGTATATGGGTATCAAAACATCACCGTGATTATACACCATAAATATACACAAGTTTTATTTGTTAATTATACCTCAGTAAAGCTGGGGGGAAAGAAAAAAAAAAAGAAGTTCCTTTTTCTTTCCTTTCCAAAAAAAGAGGAGCGAAACCCAGACAGTTTCACAAGTTAGTTCTCTCAAAACCTTCAAGGACCAAACAATCCCAATTTTATTTAAACATTTGCAGAGGATAAAGAAACAGGGAAACCTCCCTAATTCTTATCATGAAGTCCGTATAATACATCAAGACTAAAATCCAGCCAAATATCTTAATATAATTCGCCGCTTGAATAGTTCAAAGGAGAAAAAATTACAGGCATACTTAGACAATATTGCAGGTTTGGTTCCAGACCACCGTAGTAAAGTGAATATCACAATGAAGCAAGTTACATGAAGTTTTTGGTTTATAAAAGTTATGTTTACACTATACTATGGGCTAGTAAGTGTGCAATAATATTATGTCTTAAAAAAAACAATGTACAGGGCCTCCCTGGTGGCGCAGTGGTTGAGAGTCCGCCTGCCGATGCAGGGGACATGGGTTCGTGACCCGGTCCGGAAAGATCCCACATGCCGCGTAGCGGCTGCGCCCGTGAGCCATGGCCGCTGAGCCTGCGCATCCGGAGCGTGTGCTCCGCAGCGGGAGAGGCCACAACAGTGAGAGGCCCGCGTACCGCAAAAAAAACCCAAAAAACAACGTACCTACCTTAATTAAGAAATACTTCGCTAAAAAATGCTCCCCATTATCTGAGCCTTCAGTGACTTGTCATCTTTTTTGCTGGTGGAGGGTTTGAAATATTGCAAGAATTACCAAAATGTGACAGAGACACGTAGTGGGCAAAAGCTGTTGGAAAAATGGAGCCAATAGACTTGCTTGAGGCAGGTTTTGCCACAAACATTCAATTTGTAAAAATAATACAAATAAACACACCAAAACAAACCAGAAGACCCCCGCGGTATCGATGGAGCGCGATAAGGCATGGCCTGTCATCATCTCTATAGATAATGGAAAGGCGAACGACACCTGATGCTGCTGTTTTTAAGAACACAGGGGATGCCTTCTTTACACTTAACGGAAACTCTGGACACCCGCCCAGTCAGGGACAAGGCAGGCATGACTGCTGCCGCCTCTCTCCTGGGCATCATTCTGGCCAAACCAGCCCGTGATCAATGAGAGAGGAAACCAGAGAAACAGCGAACCCTCCATGCAGGCAGATCCCGTGAACACCCTAGAGGGTCAGTAGAAGAATGAGTGGTGGGACTTCCCTGGTGGGGAAGTTAAGACTCCCCACTCCCAATGCAGAGGGCCCAGGTTTGATCCCTGATCAGGGAACTAGATCCCACATGTATGTCGCAACTAAGAGTTTGCGTGTCGCAACTAAGAGTTTGCGTGTCGCAACTAAGAGTTTGCGTGTCGCAACTAAGGAGCCGGTGACCGCCACTAAGGAGCCCACCAGCCGCAACTAAGACACAGCACAACCAAATAAATAAATATTTTTTAAAAATGAGTGGTGAGAGGATGACCAGTTTCAAAATTAATACATAAAAACTCACAGCTTTCCTATCGACAACTAGTTGGCAAATAGAATTGAAGAAAACATCAATTTATAAGCAAAACGACCCCCAAATTAAAAATGTCGGGAATAAACCCAGCAAGACTGCAGGAGCAACCTGAGGAGAGCCCTGAAAGCTCCTGGAGGCTTAGGAGAGGAATAAGTGCAAGGACGCCTTCTTCTGCCCGGAGCAAACCTCTCCCTTCTGTCCCAAGCTGCTCTGCCCCACTCTCCCCGTGGGATGGGAGTCCCATCTCCCTTCCTTGGAGACCACGGCCCCCTAGTCCTCAGGCCCCTGCCCCTCGAGCCGCTCTGGACAGTCATTCACCTCCATGACCCTGAGACCAAGGCCTGCCCCTGCCCGGTCCCCAAACTTCCTCCACCCCCTGGGACCCGTGAACCACAGGGCGCCTCCTGACAATAAACACGTCCCTGGGTGCGCTTGGTGGTCACTCTGCCACTCACTCTGGTGTGCAATAATTCATCTCCAAACCTCCTGCAAAGCCCCTCCTCCGGGCCCACATCTTTGCCCCACTGTGGCTCATCTAAGGCCAGATGGTTGCAGAAGGGGAGACAGACCCTCGGCCCTACCCCTCCGTGTCTTATGCGGTGGACAGAGGGCGTCCCATCCTGAGTCTCCTGACCCCTCTCCTGCAGCTCTCGCCCTCGCACCCTCCCTCCTCCCGCTACCCGCCTCCCACCCCACTGCAGCCCCTCACCTGGGACCCAGAGAAGCAGCAGAGCCGGGGTCAGCCACGTGGCCTGGGACCACCAGGCCATCTCTCCAGCACAGATGTCGCGTGCAACAGCGCCAGGCCACAGCTGGCCCCAAGGCTTCAGTCCCCCCTCGAGGAGGAGTGTCAGGCCTCCAGCCTCCCACTTCTGCTTTTCTTCGTGCTTCGCTGCTTCCTCGTTCAGCTTCTTTTCAGTTCTGTTCCCGGAGCTCTGAAAAGATGGAGGTCTTCGCTGAGGGAGCAAGGCGACCGCCAGGGCCTGAGACACCCCGGCCGTGTTACAGGTTCTGTACGTATTTCCAGTAAGGAGACCCTCCCCAGTCCCACAGCTCACCTCCTCTTCCCTCCCGCCCCCCAAACCACAGTGTCAAGGTCCCTCCTAATCCAGTAACTCCCTCAGTTTCCCTGTAGTCGGGGTGGTCAGGGTGAGCGCCCTGGGGGAGGAGCAGGGGCCCTGGACAGCACCCACAGAGCGACTGCCCTGGGGACCAGCACTTCCAGGAACACCCCCGGCTCAAGGCCTGGACCTCCAAGTTGGCACGATGACCCCAGAGTCCCTGAACGATTGCTCGTCTTGGACACACGTCCTCCACTTGGCCTGAAGGTCCTCGGGCTGTGACCTTCCTTCCCATGCAGTTCCCACTGGACCCAGCTCAGGGCTGAGTACAGAGCAGGTCTCAGCAAGCCTGCAGGGACCCTCCTTCGGGGATCTCAGACTCTAAATATACACACACATATTCCTCGTGACAAGTGCCCCCAGCTCGCACAGAATGGCCACACGAGCGTAGGAAACTAGTCCTAACGCGTGAGGAGGGCTAATGTGTCACCTGAGGGCTTGCGGATAGCAACTCCGAATGCCGCCGTCCGGAGTCCCTAGAATGCCCTTCCTTCCTGCTCTGGCTCTAAAGTTTCCAGAAATGTATATCTTTCAGTTCAACCACCAAACGTCATTGCCAAGGTCTTGAATGTCAAGGTTAAGGGGCAGATGCACCGGACTGAGAAGAAGCAGGAAGCTAGGCTGTGGCTTGTCCACGTACCGCTGGCGTGACCTTGACCAAAACCTGTGACTCCTGTAAAATGTTAATAATAATAGCTAGGGGCTTCCCTGGTGGCTCAGTGGTTAAGAATCCGCCTGCCAATGCAGGGACACGGGTTCGAGCCCTGGTCCGGGAAGATCCCACGTGCCGCGGAGCAACTAAGCCCGTTCGCCACAACTACTGAGCCCGTGCACCACAACTACTGAAGCCCATGCGCCTAGAGCCCGTGCTCCGCAACAAGAGAAGCCACCGCAATGAGAAGCCGGTGCACCGCAACGAAGAGTAGCCCCCGCTCGCTGCAGCTAGAGAAAGCCCGCGTGCAGCAACGAAGACCCAATGCAGCCAAAAATAAATAAATGAAATAAATAAATTTATTTTTAAAAATAATAATAATAACTAATTTGAGGGAGTAAATAGTATCATAATTATAAAAATACCTGAATATGGGGTAATGGTATAATGGGGTAATGGTAAAGCCAGTTTTTTTCCTGACGGAATAAGTCTGTCCTCCAATGAAAGGCGATAGGAAAATAGGATTTGTTAGGGAGACACATGCTTTACAAAGAGTCCACGGGATGCACTTGTCTTTAGAAAGAAAAGGTAGAGAAACACTTGAACTACGGCAAAGAGGAAAGGGCCAGAGGAATTGATCCCCGCCACAGCCTCCTGGTCGCCCTAACCTGTCCACGAGCCCTCAGCAAGAAATAGAATGATGTAAATTTACCACATGACGTCAGAAAATTAAGAAAGTGGCACTTGCCGCACTGCTCCCTGGTGACCATTAGTGCACACGAGGTGGGGGGAGATGAAACCTGCCAGCTGCGGGCCTGAACCCTCTTTCTCGGGGTGGGGGGAGGGAGGCCCTGCCACCACAGAGCCTCTCACCAAGCTTGGGGTCCTGTTCCCCGTGTGGATGAACATGCTCAGAGACCAGCGGGCAAGGGTGACGTGGTGATGGATGGGGGCTCCCCGGGCAGACTGGCGGCAGCAGCATTGAGCCCCGAGAACGGTAAGGAGGGGCCAGAAAAGATTGAGGGGTGGGGCTGCTCGGCGGAACCTCCCTCGCGCAGCAGCACAATCTAAGAGCCGCCGCCCCAGGAAGGTCAGCAGCTCCTCGTCAGCTCTGCCTCTTCTTCCTCCTGAGCTTGAAGGAAAGCCAGGGGGCTTCAGGGAGGGAGTGTCTCACCCACAGTGTCTTACCCGCTGCAGTGGGTCGACTGTGGCCAAGAGGCTGGGCTGAGAAGCAGGATGAAGCGGGTGCCTGTGGCCAGTGGTGAGAAGGGGAGCCTGACAGCTGGGTTAGTTGGCGATGGCGGGAGGGGGCCGCCGTGTCCGCTGAGCACCTGCTACTCTCCACGTGCTTGCGTGGTGGCGGAACACACCCGCTCGGAGTTTCATCACTGCAAGATCCATAGGGCAAAGGTATGGACTCCAGATGAGAAGCAGGCAGGGGCGGGGCAGTGGGGAGGGACCGATGGAGGATTGGGGGCATCTAGTTTCCCTTCCGCCACAGCCTGGGTGAGACCGGCGTCCGCGGCCTGACCCCGAAGCTCCCGTCTGGCCTGGCCTGCCTCTCTGGGGGGCTCCCCGGGACCGCCCACGCCTCGCCCTCCTGCCCTTCTCTAGGGAAACTATCCCAGCGTGGCCTGACCCTCTGGGGGCCAAAGTGGCTTGAGCAGCCCATGTTCCGGGGCACCCCACAGTCCCAGGGCTACCATCCACAGCCAGCGTGACGGCCGTACCATGCTGTTCTGCTTGGGTCTGGACGTGCAGTGGTTGAGACAGAGAGGAAGAGGAAGCTGTGGGTGAGCAGAGGGCTGGCAGGGCCAGCCAGGGGCCTGAGACCCCTCACTGATCCCCCCTTGGAGGGATCCTCCAGGTTTCCTGTCCACAGAGCCCCTGCTCTACGCAGACCCTGTCCTTCCTCACAGGTACCTGGACCTGGAGAGAATGTCTCCACCCTCGAGGAGGAGCCGGGATGGAGAGCCGGTGCACCGGGGGCCTGCGGAGCTCACCGGGCAGCCGTGGTCGGGGGGTGGGGTGGCGTCCCCCTGGGGCTGCCCCTGGCTCCGCTGCAGAAGAGATGGTCATGAGGTCCTCAGGGTCATCACAGGGATGGGGCACCCACAGCGGCAGGGGCGTGGACGGCTCCCCAAGGCCATGCCTTCATCCTCAGCCTCCGCCATGCCTGCCACTCACCCTTTCACAGCCATACTCAGCCATCTTCTCAGAAGACCCCCTCCTTCCTCTGGCCTCTCTGAGCCCCTCCTTCACCTCCGTGCCCTGCAATGTCTCTTTCTGTATTTGATCACCTATGCCCAGGTGTCACCGCATGCCCTCCTTTTCATGGAAAGACTGTGAGACCTCACGAAAACAGGGACCACACGGGGCCCCCATCGCCCCATGCTCACATGCCCACCGCACGTCCTGGGGAAGGGAAACCGGACTGGAGATCAATCCAGAGAAGGCCAGGGCACCGAGGTCTCTCTCTCATCCTCTTGCCAAACTCCACCCCCAGGGAGAAGAAAGGGATAGAACTTAAAATGGTGCGAGCGTGTTAAATCCATCCAACCGAGCATGTAAGACGTGCACTTCACCTAAGTCACCTCTCAAACTAGGTTCAAGCAGAGGCCAGTGGTCTGCACACCTGGAAGGGAAAGCACCGGCAGCGCCATGGACAAACAGCCCCCTCCCAGCTGCCCAGGGATGCACAGAGGGACAGGGGTCTAAGGGGGCAGCCTTCTCTCAGCGCTGGCTTCCAGCGTCTCTGCTGAATCACAGGTAATAATCTGAGATCTCTCCAGGGAGCAGGACTGAAAGTGTGGGGTGGGTGAGGGGAGCCGGCCTCCGGGGGACCCCTGACTGTGACAATGGGGACAGGACAGTGGGGAGGGTCCAGCCTTTGTGTCCCGGCCCTGAGCTGCATTCCGGCTTTTTGGGTATCCCTGTTCAGTCAGTTTCCCCTTCTGTGAAATGGGAACACTACTCCTCGCCCTGCCCCCTTCACGGGAGGCATAAAATGAGATCAGAGATGTGAACGGGCTGGTCCATCACTTACTCTCCTGTTTCCTCAACACATGTCATGCACATGTGTTCACTTCTACTCCTCACAACCCAGAAAGATGAGATAACTTACTTGTAAGAACCCACGTCTGTCCATAGTAATCCCCAAACTTCTGTCCACCAGACCATGACCCATGACTCAAAGGGTGGTGACTGCACAGGGCAGGGCAGGACAGGGAAAGAATGGCTTCGAGAAGGCAGTGGAAGCTGCCCAAACTGCTGACCCAGGAGCACAATGGTGAACAGGATGATGAGGCCACGGGAACCAAACTGATGACCTTGCCAGGGAGTACCCGTCCCCCTCCTGCCTCCCCATCACCACCACCACCTTCTGCTTCCTCCTTCTTCCCAAGGGCCGCCCCAGGCAAAGACAAAACTGTCCCTGGCGGCCCTTGCCCCTGTGCTGAGGAAGAGTGGGGGGGGGGGGGCTTGAAACAGCAGGTGGTCCATTAAAACACTTCTAATATTTGACCCTGAGGGGCACGCTTGGCCTTGGGCTTGAACGTGTGAGTTTCACGCGGAAGATGACCCCAGCTCCCAAGGCCTCAGGAAGGTCAGAAGCTTCCTCCCCACCCCCAGCACCCCTGTAACCACCCTGACCCCACTGCTCATCTGTCTCACACCACAGCGACCTTCTCGCAGACATTTCCAGAAGCTGGTAGAATGTGTGTGTTTCAAAGGACCACTGCAGGCAGGCCAAGCGTTACCAGCACTTCATTATAGGGGAGCACTAACTATAGAAAAGCCCGTCTCTGCATTCGTGTTCCCAGGCAGCAGGTCGAGTATTATACGTGCCGCCTGTTAGGAAAGAGAGAGCAGAAGTGCTGATTCACCTTGCCCGGAGTCCTGTGTGTTCCCTTCATCGTTCTGTTTTCCTGTGCTGCCCTGAGACCCGAGAGGTCTAGCCCACTTCTGTTTTCTGAGTCTCTTAGTACTTTACCCAAAGAAGAGATTCCAAAAAAGGATTAATGAAAATTACAGCATTTAACACATCAAGGCTTTTGATATGCGACACACACACACACACACACACACACACACACAGAGCAAGAAATTGGACTATTCTTTAGACAGCTGCAAGATTTATAAAAATATTAATTCATGGTGTGGGCTGGTAACGGGACCCCGGTGTCAAGTTATGAGAAAGGTACCGTCTCTCCTTCCCAGAAGGGGAAGTCCCATAAATTCTGGGCCTTTAAGGAGAAATTCACTGAAAATAATGTCAATATTAAGTTTGAGGAAATGTTCTGAAATTGGGTTCTGGTAATGGTTGTATAACTCTGTAAATGGACTAGAAATTATTGAATTATACATTTAAAAGGAGTAAACTTGATGGAAGGTAAGTTATACCTAAATTTTTAAAAAGCAAAGTTGAAGCCCGTTGTGAAGGGAACCAGAAGGTCCTCTCTCTACCCCACCCCGACCCCATCCATCGTCTTGACCCCGGCCTGCCTTTCTCCTTGGGTTTCCCCCCCCCCTCATCTGCCCCTCCCCCACTTCCTGATCAAATGCTTCAACATCAAAGAGCTGATTGCCTCCTTCCTGCAAAACTGAAAGGGAACAGGAGAGGCTGTCAAGGTGCCAGAGATAAAGTCATCAAAAAACTTTCAACAGAGGGGATGAGTGTCCGTACCTCGCTCTCCCTGGGGAGCGAGGAATTAAGTGCAGGGGTGTGGTTGCTGTTTGTCCATAGAGCTGCAGGCAAGATCTACTTACTGCCTTGGCCGGGGCTCCACCCTCCGTGCGCCCAAACCATGCCTATCCGCTCCATCACTCTGAATTCCAGTGCCTTCTGTGTTTCAACTCCTGTCTGCCCACCTGGCTCCATCTCTGCTTGTCTGTCCCATCTCTGGTTGGCCCCAAGGGGACACACGAGGGCCCCCGGAGACTCAGGGTGACGGGGAGGGGAGTGAGTAGGGGCAGTGGAACTGGGGTGGACCAGATGACCAAACCTAGCCTTGGAACAGGCAGGTTATGGGGCAGTGCTGGGAGGTCCAACAGGCCTGGTTCTAATTCCCAAGGTGGCCGGAACCAGGGAATACCAGTCAGTCAGCCAAGAAGCAGTGCAGCAGGGACTAGAGAAGTTGCTTTCCTTAGAACCTCGGCAAAGACGCAACTGGCCAGCCATGGGCAGCCCCTGTCGCCATCTGTCGGTGATTGCCAGAACTGCCGGCTTTCTGGGGCAGGTAACTTTGTTCCGGTCTCTGCAAGTCAGGAAGTAGAGAGGCTTCTGTCCGGGTATCCAGGTGTGTGGCACTGATCCTTCCAGATCCCCCAGCCAGTAGACCAGGAACAAGAGGAAGGCTCCAGTCCTTAGAAAGAAGATGTAGGGCCTTCAGAGAGGCAGGCTGGCCCTCCGTGGTGGAGAAGGAGGGGATGAAAGCAGAAGGGGTGGAAGGGATGGAGAAGGAAACGGGGCGGTGCCCAGCTCGCAGGCCAGGAGGGATGGCAGATGCCAGAGCTCAGGCTCCGGGGTCTCTCAGGCTCCTGGTTTGCAGCCAGTGAGACCAGGAGGGGCTCAGATGCCCAACTAGACCACCAGCTCTCAGGCCAGCCTGGGACGGTCCAGCTGCCCCATTAATGTGGGCACACTGTTGATCCAATTCCTGCCTCCTTTGGACTGTTCTAGAGGAGGGGTGGGGCTGAGGCTGCAGGTGTGGGGGAGGAGCAGCCTCACCTCCGGTTGGGAAGCAGAGACAGGGAAGTGGTTCTCACACACCCCTGCCCTCCCCTACCGGTAATGTCCTCCACTGCAGGGATGTGGGTTCAGGGCTGCACCATCCCAAGGCTCCCTGCTGAAAGGAAGCCCTTTCTGAGGATGTATTCTGGCCACAGGGACTCAAGGATGAAAGCTTAAACGCTGCTGAGGTTTCCAGGTCTAGATAACAGGAGGCTCAGCTCTTGTCATGGGCAGAGTGCATGTTTGTATGTACGTGGGGGAGAGGGTAGGAGACATAGCACAGCACTGCGGGGGCCTGGTGGGGTGAAGCAGAAAGAGGCATAATCCTGGTACGGCTTCGCAATTCCGCTCACCACATTTGTTTACACAGAAGCTGGCAGGGGTCTTAACCCTGGATGCATATTAGAATCTCTCGGGGAGATTTTTTTTATTTTTTTATAATGTTCTATGTCAATTATACCTCAAGCTTTTTTTAAAAAATTAACCAATTTATTTATTTTTGGCTGCGTTGGTTCTTCGTTGCTGTACGTGGCGCGGGCTTTCTCTAGTTTTGGCGAGCAGGGGCTTCTCTTCTTTGCGGTGTGTGGGTTTCTCATCGCAGTGGCTTCTCTTGTTGCAGAGCACAGGCTCTAGGTGCGCGGACTTCGGTAGTTGTGTCATGAGAGCTCAGTAGTTGTGGCGCATGGGCTTACTTGCTCCAAAGCATGTGGGATCTTCTCGGACCAGGGCTTGAACCCATGTCCCCTGCATTGGCAGGCGGATTGTGAACCACTGCGCCACCAGGGAAGTCCCTTGGGGAGCTTTCTTAAAACATCCTTGCCTAAGCACTTCCTCCATCTCCCTCCCCCTTTTCCCTACCCAACTGCACCTGGAGATTCACACTCAGCGGGTCTGGGTGGAGCCCTGGCATGGCGTCATGCTCTGAGGGAGAGAGAGAAGAGAGAATGCTGCAGGGGGAGCAAAGAGGTTTCAGACAAACCCTGGACACATCCAGGAGCAGGTGGAGGAAGCACAGAAGTCTGCCGGGGAACTCAATTCAGGGAGCCACTCTCTAACCCCTAGACCACCAAAACTCTCCCGAGAAGGAGAGGGCTCAAACGGGGGGACTTGACGTGACTGGGGGATTTGGTGTCCCATCCCCAGTCCTTCCACAGGGTCAGATCCATAAAGGTGGCTCTGAAAATGAATGGATGGATGGATGGATGGATGGATGGATAGATAGATGCTGAGAGTGATTAAGAGTGTAGTCTGGCCAGCCCTGCCTATCCTAGGAAAGCCACATCTTTCAAAGGCGCAGCCCACCCCTTCCCCTCAGACTTTGTCCATGGACCCCTACCTCTACCGCAGCCCCACGTGACGTCACACTTGGACGGGCTGCCCTGAACCCGAGGGCCAGGACACGTCCCTCCAGGTTGACTGTTCCAGCCAAGATCCAAGATCCTGCCATACTCTCTGGCTCCACCAGGGGGCACTCTATGCCCAGGCACCATTTATTCATTTATTTGACAACTATTTAATGGAGATCTGGGCTGTACCAAGAACTGGGCCCAAAGACGGGAACGTGAAGATAAAAATACAACAATTCTCCTTTCCAGGAGTTTGTGGTTCAGGGGGAAACACGGAAACAAAGTCAGGAAAACACAAAAGATTACCCTTAAAAGGTAGAAGTGATTCTGAGGTCAAGGCAGAAATCCGAGTGGCCTGCGTGGAGGAGGGGCCACAGATCCGACACAGCGATCAGCACAGACAGGCGGCCCAGGGCCCCGCACCCTCCTTCTCAGTCCCACTGGATCTCTGCCCTCCTGGAGATATTCTGGGACGTGGATGGACAGAGCCCTTGAAAATTCCAGAAGGATGTTTGTCCTGTTCCCAGCCAGCTGTGAACACAGATCCCGGGCCCGCCTCAGGCCTCCCGCATCAGGGTTCTCCAGGGCTGGGGACTGGGTATCTGTCTTTTTTATTTTGGGGGTGTTTTTTTGGCCTCACCACGGCTTGTGGTATCTTAGTTCCCCAACCAGGGATTGAACCCGGGCCACGGCAGTGAAAACACCAAGTCCTGACCACTGCACCACCAGGGAATTCCTGAATCTTTCATTTTTCACAAGACCCCCCAGAAGATGCCTACAATCAGATAAGTTTAGGAAATTACTGTGCAGGATTCGTGGGATACCTGGGACTCTACTTGTGCTCAGAGGTGGCAGAGAGGATAGGACAGGATAGGACTGTGCCTTACACATGGTGACCAACTCAATAGATACTTATTGAATGAAATGAAATCAGTGGGAGTGGCTTAAAGAGCTCTCTGGTACCTGCACAGGGGAATGGAGATCAGCAGCTCCCCAGCATTCCCCAGACAGTGTCAGGATTCCCATTGGGTTCCCAGAGGTCTGGGGCATTAGGGTGAGTGACAGAGGGCCCTAGAGTCCTAGTAAAGAGTTCAATGCCACCGCACTCAAATGCCTCTGCATCCCTGAGCATCAGAAATATTTGTTAAAGCGTTGCACAAGCAACAGAAAGATAACTGTGCCTGTGGTGACCCAGATTCTCCCAAAGCTGTGTTAAGATTAGACTAACAGGACTTCCCTGGTGGCGCAGGGGTTAAGAATCCGCCTGCCAATGCAGGGGACACGGGTTCGAGCCCTGGTCCGGGAAGATCCCACATGCCGCGGAGCAACTAAGCCCGTGTGCCGTAACTACTGAGCCTGAGTTCTAGACCCCGAGAGCCACAACTACTGAGCCTGAGGGCCACAACTACTGAAGCCCGCGCAGCTAAAGCCTGTGTTCTGTGACAAGAGAAGCCACCGCAATAAGAAGGCCGCGCACCGCAACGAAGAGTAGCCCCCGCTCAGCGCAACTAGAGAAAGCCCGCGTGCAGCAACGAAGACCCAACACAGCCAAAAATAAATTAAAAAAAAAAAAAAGACTAACATGTGCAGGGTAAGGTGGCTCGGACCACATTTTGGTCACTGGTGTGGTTGTGACCAGCAGCACCCTCATTTACAGACTGTACTGCCAGGATGAGCTCGCCCAGGGGCGCTTGGAAGACTGGGTCCTGGTGGATTTGGAGGAAGGAGGGGACTGGGAGATGGGAGACCCCAGTGAGGGGAAGTAAGTCCAAGGAAAGGGTGGGAGGGAAGGTGGAGGGTAAAGAGGTTATGGCAGCGGAAAGGATTTCAGGATTTGAAACTTGGAAGAAGAAAGAGTTTGTAAAGAACGATCCTTAGAAAGAGAAAACCTGGAACTTCCAAGGTCAGCATCAAACTAAACAAGATTCCTCCAGGAGGTCCTGACTCTGTCCCTGGAGTCCCCCTTCCCTGCTGCCCCGTCCAAGGGTGGCCAGAAAACTTTCCCCTGGTCACCACTAGGACAGCAGGGGCAGGATGGCCATCTGAAAAGACCCTTCCTCAGCGCCTTGCACCCCGGGAATGCCAGGGTAGGGGCTTTCCCTCCTACTGGGCAAGGCTGAACTTCCTTTGTAATCTCAGTGAGTCCGAAACTGGCCAAGAGGACTGTGGTCCTTTGTGCCCTCCAGTTGGAATACACCACTGTGTTCGGGTGTTACCTGCAGCTTCTGTTCCTTGGAAGATGGATTCTTTAACCACCTGCCCAGGTGGCCTTGGGGATCAGAGCTAGTGGGCGGAGCTCACTCCTGGGGTGGCCGACACTTATGGTGGTGCTCTGGACCCAAGATGGGGAGATGCCCATGGCTTTTATGGCTTTCCTCCGGGGCAACTGTGGGCTCACTGTGATAGCCAATCACAGCTCTCTCACCTCACTTGGGATGCTGTGGGGCGGGGGCAGCTCCTTCCCTATCCTTTTATTGACACACGAAAGACAAGGAGGCATGCTTTCTAAACAGAGGGACTTTACATGTGGGGTTGCTCAGTGCCGGTCCTCCCTTGACCCAGATCTGCAGCCCTTATCTGGGAAGGGGCACAAGGAGGTCAACATTCTTGGCTTATGGACAAGGGAGATAATTGTCTCCGTTTATTTATTAATGCCACCTGCTTTCCTGGAGGAGAAAAAAAAATCTCAGCCTCGTGGTGCCAGGGAGTCTCAGCCCCCGTGCAGGGGTATCGCATCCCAGAGGGAATCAAACGAAGCCTGCACGGGGCTGCTTGAGACACGACCACAGCCATGCCTGCAAGACTGCACTTCTCAAGGCGGTCCTTTCCTGGGGCCACCCCAGGGGACTGCCCACTCACCTCAACCTTGCCCAAGACTAGCCCAGGGGTTATGGGAGAGTTTCATCCCCCCTACCCAGATTCATACGGTGAAGTCCTAGTACCTCAGAATGAGAATGATTTGGAGAGAGGGTCTTTATAGGAGTAATCAAGTTAAAATGAGATCATGAGGGTGATCCCCAATCCAGTATGACAGGAGTTCTCATGAAAAGGGGACATTTGGACTCATAGACATGCACAGAGGAAATGATGTGAAGAGACACAGGGAGAAGATGGCCATCCGCCCACCAAGGAGAGAGCCTGGAACAGACCCTTCCCTCACAGATTCAGAAGGAACCAACCCTGCCGACACCTTGAGTTTGGACTTCCAGCCTCCAGAAACGTGAGATGATGCACTTCTGTCGTTTAAGTTTCCCAGTCTGTGGTACCTTGGCAGATGGCAAAGTAGCAAACGAATATACCAGATTCTCTACTCATTGGTCCCCATGGAGAATGGACCTTCTGATGACTCACAAACTCCCCTGGTGGCCTTTGTGATTCTGACCGAGGGAGAGACTCACTTACCCCTGCCCAGGGGTCATGGGCTCCACTTTCTAATCTGACAAGCTCTCCCAGGTCAGCCCTCACCCCCAACACAGGTACACTTATGGGTGACTCTGTCCTTGCAGCCCAAGGGTATAGCAGCACCTCCTCGATACGGTAAGGTAGCTGTAGAAATCACACAGACGGTGGGTGGTAACTCCCAGAGACAGCTGCCATGTGGCTGAAGTGACACGCAGAGATGGAGGTCACAGATCTGCGGCGCGAGGAAAATTGTGTGCCCGACAGAGTTCCGTGTGGAAACTGATGTCAGTGAGCATCATGGTAGGGAACAGCCTTTAATAAATATTGATGAAGAAGTAAAGAATGAATGAAATGAACGAGCCAAATGTTATTCCCAGGTCTGAACTGTCTGCCCTGCGGGACATGGCATGCTTTATAAGGATGAGCTACGTGCAGAAAAACTGAAAACTGCAGGAGCACGCCACTCTGCGGCCTGAATATCTCATTCAGAGTCCTCAGAATTGCAATTATTTAGCAAGGTAGGGGTGGGGTGGGTGTGGGATTCCCACGCCCCTACATGCAATGAACACACTCTGCTTTCTCCAGGCCCCCATCCTCAGCTGCCTCAAAAACCTCCCCAGGGGAGAAGGCACTGGACAGACTTGGCGGGGTGAGAGCTGCCTATCTTTCTTAGGGGACGAGGAGTGAGAGGTGTGGCCGAGGATCGCTGCGTCCGGCCTCTGCAAAGGGCAGGGCAGTGACCACACAGGCCCGTGGGAAGGGGGCTGCTACAGGGTGAGTTCACTTTACGGGCACCTTTTCTTTCTTTCAGATCAGTTGTTTTTAAATACGTATTTTTTTTGTTTTTTAAGCTGAACTGCAAGGCACGTGGGATCTTAATTTCCTGACCAGGGATCGGACCCGAGTCCCCTACACTGGAAGGGTGGAGCCTTAACCACTGGACCGCCAGGGAGGTCCCAAAGATATGTCATTTGTTTTTGTGGAGAAGGAAGGAATGAGAGGAAGGAAGCAAGGAGGGAAAGGTGGGGGTGGGAGACAGTGAAAAATCTTGTCCCTCATCTGCCTGGTCCTGGGGACCCGTCCCCTCCTCTTTAACCTGTTATGGTGTCTTTTGTCTCTTTATGCAGATACTGGAAAATATGAATATGGGGAAAGAAGGGACTAGTAAAACCTCCCCACTTCCTGCTGGGATTGGATCCTTTTGAAAATTCTGCTTTGCATCTGGAGGGGCGGGTACCCCACCCTCTCTCTACGCCCGCCCGACCTGGCTGTGAGGGCCAGCCCCAAGCGGGCCTGGTTCAGGGGCCGAACTGAATCTTCCCCAGCCGGGACCTATAGTTTTTTGTGCTCCAAAAACCCCATTCCCCTGCCCTCTACCTCCAGGTGTGTACGTCTGTGTATGTGTGATGTGTATGCGTGTGTGTGTGCACGCTCGTGTGTAAGAGGCTGCCCTATTTTTTGCCTCCCCTATGGAAAGAGAACAGAGGCTGAGCCCTGTCATGTCTGGTTGGCCCCAAGGATTGGGGTCCACAGCTAAGCCCCTGCTGATGGAGAAGCTCCCTTGACCCTCCATCCTGACAGCCCCCAGGCTCAGTGGGTGGCCTCAGCCCACCAAGGCCCCTCCCCCAGCTCCTCTCTGTGAACCGGAGGCTGCCCTTCTGGTGCCCCAACTACACTGACTGTTGGTGACAGAAACATCTGAGTCTCCCGCATCCCCGGCCCCAGGGCCCTGCTTAGTACCCACCTGGGGGAGGAGCTAAGAAGGGGTTTGCACAGTGAGGGGAGCTGGCTGGTCACATGCTGCCTGAATGTCGTCAGGCTGAGGGGTCATAGTCTCCAGGCTGGCCTGAGGCTCCTGCAAACCAGCTCCGGGAGGGGAAGCCCGTCAGAGTCAGAGTCCTGGACTTGGAGCGGAGTGGGGAGGGGGGGTTGTGCCTCCAGCTCCAGACCCAGACCCAGCGCCCTGTGTGCCTCGGCTGGACGCCCACGGCAATACCCCCGAGGAGTGGTTCTCAATCCAGGAGTTTGCCCCCAGGGGCCACCGGGCAATGTTCGGAGACATTTTTGGCTGTCGCAGCTAGGGGGATGGTGGCGACGCTACTGGCATCTAGAAGGTGGAGGCCAGAGACGCTGCGCACTGCCCTACACTGCATAGGACGGCCCACACCACGGAGAACGATCTGGGTCCAAACGTCAGGAGCGCCAGTCTGAGGAATCCCGCCCGAGAGGCAAGGCAGGCAGGAGGCAGTGGGGCTCCCCGGGCCCCATCACACCCAGCCATCCAAGCTTCATGAGCTCAGCGAGCCTCCCAGAGGGGATTTCTTCTCAAGGGAACAGGGACCCGCTTCCCTGGCCCCCGCTCTGTGCTGGGCCCAGAGATACAAGGATGAACGCTGCAGGAATCGGCCCGGGTCCGGGGCTCGCAGCCTGGGAGGGGGCGGAAAAAAGGTCCCCAGAGGGGAAGCTGAGTGGAAGGACCGGGTGTTGGCCGGGCCGGGCCCTGAAGGCGGAGAAGGGCCAGGACTCGGCGGCCCCGGGCAGGCCGCAGCCCAGACGGCTATACAAGTGGAGACAACCGGTCCGGGCCGGCTGCCCCGGCGGCGGGGATCAGGTTGCAGGGGTGTCGGGGGCGGGGCCGGGGGTGGGGAGCAGCAGGCGGACCCAGGTTGGCTGGGGGCTGAGGGGCGGGTCCTCGCTGGAGAGTGACGTCCGGGCGCCCGGGGCTCGGTCCTCAGCCCCACCTCCTGCCACCCCAGGTGCGTGGGAGACAGTGGGGCGTCTGCGGCGTTCGGGGGCCCGCTCCCCCCCGCCCCCCTCCTCAGGGCAGGGCCGGAGAGGCGGGGCAAGGAGCAGAGAGCTGCCTGGGATTCGCCACTCCGCGTCCCCGCCCCTCGGCCCCCCGACCCCAGTGCCTCTGCTCCAGGCACCGCCAGGAGGCGGTGGCCCCGCGTCCGCCCTGCTCTCCTCCAGACCCGGATCGAGGCCCCTGGGGTCACCCTCAGCACAGCCCTATGGTTTCGGGGCCGCTCTCAATCAACTGCTGGGGGCCCCAGATCCAGGGCTTAGGCAGAGCTGGAGGCTGGGGTCTATTTCACAAATGAGGAAACCCGGGCAGGGTGAGGGAAGCTGCCCAAAGTCCGGGAGTTAGTAAGAACCGGGTCGCACCCGAGGAGCCCTGTTGACAGCAGAAGGGCCACTCGGAGGGACGGGGGCGGGAGGGGCCCGGCGGAAGTGTGCCAGCTTGGATCCGGGATGGAACCCACCATCACCGCGTCCACTTCAGCCCCTGGGTCTGACCTGGGGAAGGAGGAGTTAGGCTGTGAGCCCCCCAGCGGGCAGGGATCCGCTCTTGCTAGGTCCCCGGAGTAGGGGCTTAGTAAGCATTTGCTTACGGACTGAAAGCAGTTCAGCCTTAGCTCTTCTTGAACTCTTGTGCCCAGGTGACCCTCTTAACACCTCGGTTGCCGACCCCTGCCGGTCAGGGTTCTGCCAAGGGTCTGTCCCTCTCCTTGGGGTCTCCCTCCAATCCCAGCAACCTGCTGTCCCACCCATTGGGCACCCGTGAGGGACAGCAGAGGAAAGAGAAGACGTGGCACCTCCAGAGGGCAGAAGGTGGTGAAATGTGGCCTGGAGGGCAGCCTGCCTGGGCAGGAGACAGGCGGCAGCTAGCTCCTGGATGCATATCCTTGGCACTCACTTCCACAGAGTGACCTTGAGAAGCTCAGCACTAAATACGAACTCAGAGTGTTAGCTCTTCCATTTTACAGATGAGGAAACTGAGGGCGAGTCAAGAGGGCTGCCCAGAGTCCCAAAGTTAGTAAGCCAGAGCCTGGATCCGCACCCGTGGCCATCTGATTCCTGGGGTGCGTTCTCCCCTCTGCAGAGTTGCCTCCGGCTACAAGGGCAGTTGGGCTGTGGCCCCCACCCACTTCCCTGAGGATACTGATGTCCCCTCGGTCACCCACATCCCACAGGGACCCACGTCCCAGCCTCCGCCCTTCAGCAGCCTTTCCTCAAGGAGACCGAGGTCAGAGCCCCGCCCTGAGCCCTAGGGGGATGAGGTCAGAGCATTACCGGGCTGGTGCACATGCTAAATAATTCATGCGGCTGCTGCGAGCGGGGGCTGCAGCATCTAAGAGGGCCCAGAGTGCAGACGGCAGACAGGAAACAAAGTCAGGTCACTCGCACTTGTGCCTGAGCACCGCGGGTCCCCCTGGAGCTAGAAGTGCTGGACCTGGTGAGAACGGATTGGAGGGCTGACGGACTCTAACTAGCTGCGTGACTGTGGGCAAGTCACTTAACCTGTTTCTCACTCTTACAGGAACTGTGAGGTACCCTGAAAGAGTTCAGGAACCACATGTGTAAACTGAATGCTGGGCGTGGCGTTTGGCAGGTCCTCCTGACTCAAGGGAGGTATTAGTTATACCTGGCTCCCACCCACCTTCCCATGAGCCCAGAAGTTTACCCCACGGTGCTCCCACCTCCCTCCCCACCAGCCCACCAGGCAGCAGCAAGATTATGATAAAGGTGGGTCCCCTCTCTTGCCCCATGCCTGCATCACCAGGCCTTGTGTTTGGGGGGAGAGGGGGTGTGTGGGGAGACAGTGACCTTGGGCCTGGCCTGTTTGGGAGGCCTGGTTTCCCCTTAGAACAAATCCCCAACCAAGAAAAAAATTTAGTTGGAATCAGACAGACTTTGTTGGTCTAGAAGGCAAGGAGCTGGATTTAAAAATATATATTAATAAATCCCAGACAAATTCTTAATGAACACACAGGGATTCTGTGGTGGTAATTCCTCACAGAGAATAAGGTCATGTAATCCTGAGCAGTGATTAAGTCCAAACTACTCCGCCCCAAGCTACAAGGTTTGACAGAAATGGGGGTGCCGTTTACCAAGGTGTTGGCCTGACGTCACCTGCAACAGGTTCTGGCCTATTCTGGTTTTTTCCATTCAAGGCTTGTGATGCAGCTGGAACACTTCTGTCTTCTTCACTTGGCCATAGACTGGAGGAAGCAGGGCCACGGGGTATTCTTGAATCTGGGCAGGTTTGCATCTTTCAGGAGCCCATCCCTCCCCGGCCTCGCCCGCAGGCCTCCAGGGGACTCAGACTCTGAACAAACCCACATTCACTGCAGGCTGCTCCCCGTGGCCCCTTGGCACTGCCAGGACTCACTCGAGACTATCAGCTCGAAAAGCGAGATAGAGCCTTTATTCACTGTGAGGGATTTGGGGCTACTAACCTAGATCACAAGGAGTCGGGGGTGCTCAGAGCTCCCCCCTCCCCTTCCATCAGAGTAACTAATACTCCATTCATGGAACTGGACAGTCCAGGACAAGGGTCAGTGGATGGGGAGGGGGTCGTCACACTCGGGGGTACAGCCCTGCTCTCTGCAGGGCCTGTTCACCCAACTTAGCCCTGGAGAAACACGCTGGTGACAAAGGCGCAGGTGCTGGGGGCAAGAGGGTGGCGCTGGGGTGGGGGTGAGGGCTGTGGGACCGCCTATGGGGTCAGCACCTGCGTTGTGCTCATCCTGCCTCGTCTCAGCAGGCAGAGGTGAGCTCTGGGGACACACCTGGCTTGAGCCCCTTGGAGGAGCCAGCTCTGGTACCCGAGGGCAGGAGGCCAAGGAGACACTGCAGAGATCTCGTTCCCACGAGTCTGGAGCTGTGAGCACATCTTTGCCAGTGCCAGCATCATGCAGGTCGCCAGGACGCCCCCACTTCCCTTGGTGGCCATCAGGACCTGGTGGAGCCTGTCATGGGTGATGACAGCACCAGCGCTGTCGAGGTGCCCAAGGTGAGGCAGAAGCCTAGCCATCTGCCCGCCAGGAAATGGCACAGTCTTCAGTCCTGGACACCTCGTACCTAAGGGGCTGCGCCCAGTCCCACAAGTCTCAGTCCTGGGAGAGGCCTAGACCCCGGTTCATCTGGCCCAGGACTCTCAGTCGACCCCTGAGAATGCTGCCCTAGCCCCTACCTTGTGTCTTTATGGGACCTAGTTCAATGAAGGTATCAGGTGGTGATGCAGAGGGGCTCAGATCCAGGACCCGCAGGCCAGGAAGAGAGGCACGATCTGTCCGGGTCTCGAGTGAGCTTTGCCCAGCTCAGCGGCCTTCCACGGTCCAGGTGGTGGCAGGAGGTGCAGGTGAGAAGGGCAAGGGCCACCTTTGCCGCGGTTTGGCTTCGCCTTGGAGCAGGGCGGGACTGGCTGAGGCTGGAACCGAAAGATGGCCAGGAAGGATGACCATCTGGACACCCACAGCAGGGGGCACAGGGGCTGTGATGTCGGGGGAGGGCATCCAGAGGGAGGCTGGGTGTCTGCAGACGGCTCCTGTGGTCTCAGGTCACTTGGGGACCAGGAGAGGCTGGGCTGGGCAGGAATTGCGGGGGTGGGGAGGGGGGGTGGACCACAGCCCCAGCCACATGCCCCAGGGTTTCACACGGCCCCTGACTCCACTGTTCCAGATCGGTGGCCTCCGGGCCCTTCCCGCTCCAGTGACAAGGGCCCTGCCCAGCCTGGACACAGGAATGAGGACAGCAGAACGACGTGCGGTCCAGGGAAGAGGGCGTCTACCATCTTGTGTTATTTTTCGGGGACTGAGCCTAAAGTAACCAGAAAGAACAAGTGTTTCAACAACTAATAAAAGGGTTTGAGTCTCCAGGGGAGTTGGTGCAATCTGACATCGAAGGAGAAGTTTGATTTTTTTTTCTTCCAGCAACCTTTCTCCCCTCTTCCAACAGAAACATCTTTTCCCTACAACCGGTGTCAGAAAATAGCTTCTGGCGAGTTGGGGAGGAACATTCCCAAACCTGGGAGGAGCCGACTTGGCCAGCCCCTTGCAAAGGGTCAGAGCACCACTGCACGTCTGAACCCAGGCCACCGGGACCCGCTGCAAGCCAGAGTCTTGGGAAAGCCTGGCCAGTCTCAGCATGGCCACTTCCAGAGGCTCTGTGGCCTCTCTGGGTCAGTCTGCTTACCTGTCAGAGGCGGTGAGAGAGCTACTTTGATCACTTACCCCCAGGGCCCTGTCTAACCCTAAAATGGTCTGGTTCTGGGATTTTGACTCTGGAAAAGGGAGAGAAAGTACTTACTGTCCTACCCATCTTTCAGGGGCAGCCCCGAGGATTCAAATGAGCCACTGTGGAAAGGTTTTACCATAAAGGACTGAGCAAATGGGCATTTAAGTTCCTGCCCAGGAGTGAAACCTACCAGAACCTGGCCCACCCCTTCCCACCTTTGAAAACAGGTCCTGGTCCTCTGCGAATCACTCCCAGCCACACACACACACACACACACACACACACAGTGTGATCTGAGAGACGGAGCAGTGGCCCTGCACCCCATCCACTGCCGGATCTGCACCACCCTTCCCACTAAAGGGGCTGAAGCCAGCCCATCTTCCCTTCAAATACCCTCCACAGAACTCCCCTGGCCCTGACCCCAGTGGAGGGGATCCCAGAGGAAAGCTGCCTCGTTTCACATAAGCCCAGATGCTGCACGAGACCCGAGACAAGAGCCGGGCCCAGAGGTCCATGCTGATCGCACAGGACACGGACCCAGGCTTAGCTGAAGAACCCTTCCCTGGGGAGAGGTGTCAGCTGCTTCGTTGCACAGAAGGAAAACCCAGCAGCGGCTTCCTGGGAGCTGGATTCAGAGTGGGGGAGGAGAAAGAGGAAACACCCACAGGCCAGGGTGGAGGGGCGGATCAGACACCAGAGCCCAGATCAGACACGACAGTCCCAGAAGAAGGGTTAATAAAGCAGAAACGTGTTTATTAGGCACCCTTGCCCCTCACAGAGGAGCAAGACCCGGGACAGAAGCGCCTGAGACATCTCTCAAGGTTGCAGGAATCTCTCTGAAGACTCCAGAGAACGTAGGTGCTGACTGGCCGCCACCCCAGGAAGAACACGATTTGGCTGGAGCGTGGCCGCCGCAGGTGACCTTGACACGAAGCCAGGTGACCCTGACACGAAGCCGGAGTTGGCTCCTGATCTCCACAGATACTGAGGAGTGGGTGAGGGGCCCAGGGACGCCCAGCCGAACACTGGCAGATGGGGAGGGCCTCCCGGCTGAGGCCCTGACCTGTCCTGAGCCAGCGAGGGGGAGGGGGAGGGGAGAGCACAGGCTCCCAGGAAGACCCTTGCCAGGGTCAGGTCCCCAGATCTTCCCGCCTCCTCCTGGTGCCGCCTCAGTCCCACACGTAGGGGTTTCTAAAGACCTGGGAGTTCTTGCCTTCCTTCGGCAGGGTGGCCTCCTGGTGGCTCTGGGCTGCGTAGATGTCTTCGGCCCGCAGGGTGGAGTTGGCACTGCCCATCACCTGGCTGTTAGCAGTGGCCCGCGGGAGGATGACGTCGTAAGCTCCTTCCGACTGGAAGGAAGAACAGGCGGTGTCACAGCTGGGTTCTGCCCGGGCGGATGCACACACACTCCCACTCCGCTTCCTGCAGGGCTGCGCCTGCCAGCTCCCCCTTCCCTCCCTGCCCTCCCGCTCCGCCCCCTTCCAGCCCCGCCCCCTTCCAGCCGGGCCTGGGATGGATGACTCCGAGTCTGGAAATGGAGGAGCTGACCTCTGCCCTCCAGCCCCTTATCTCACCCTGCAGAGGGCCACCCTCTGGGCATGGAAATGAGGCTCCCAGTCACCTCCGATGGTCCTGGGGCTTCACACAGTGGATGGCTCTTTCCAAAAGGATCTTCCTCTCAAGCCCTGTCCCACTCCCTAAACCTTGGGGCCCAACAGAGAGTGAAACACACAGGGCTTCTGTGACCCGCCCGGCTACGCTCCCAGGCCCCCTTCCTCCAAGACTCTTAGCTGAGTACCCCCGGTGGCATTACACCCCCCCAACGGCATCACTGGCTGGTGTGCCGGGCCCAGAACACCCTTCTGTCAGGCCCCAGGCGTGTCACACGTTTCTCATCCAGCAGTCTGATTTAAAGACTTAAACCCCGAATGGTTTGGGGTTTGAGAGTTTTAAGTTTTGGAGACTTAAAATCCAAACTCTCTGCCTGGATCCTGGTCGGAGCTGGGTTGGTTCTGTTCCTGTGTGGGTGAGGCTGGGGCATGGGTCCCAGGTCCCACCCTGGAGGGAAGGTGAGCTCCAGGCCTCACCTGCCTCATCCCTAGGCACACAGCTGCCACCAAACCCCCGCAGCTCCAGGGCCCCAAGCTGCCTTCTGAATCCACTCAGACCCGGGTGGTCCTCCCAACCCATTTACCATCTCCAACTCCCCCTCCCCATGTAGCTCCTGGAACATCTAGATCGAGGACGGGTTCTCCAACCTGGCTGTGTGTCAGAATCACCTGACTGTTTATGAAGCCACAGCCATGCCTAGGGGGCCCCACCCCGCGGTGAGCTGGTGAATGTTTCACGACCCTGATCTGTAATGTTGGCAGATCTCTGTGGGCGGTTATTCCCATCATGGCTTGGATAACGCCAAGTTATCGAGGCGACATCACTGAAGAGATGCTAACTGTTCGCTCCACCACACCGCTGGCCCTTGTGCCTTTTTAGGAAGCTCCCAGGGGATGGTAACGCTGGGGGTCGAGGGACCATGTTTCTGGAGCCATCGTGAGAGAAAATATCTATTAGTTCAGCTCCTTCCTGAAGAAGCACGACTCCATGCACACAGGTGAGGGGTGGCCAGGTGGGGCACCCTGGGTGTCTGGGGGCCGGCAAACTGTGCTTGTGCCCTTCAGAGATTCATTCCTCGGCCTATCCTGGCTCCTGGCCGCAGCCTCCCTCTCCTGGGACCTAGCTGCAGGTTCAGGCTCCGGAGAGCGAGGGGTCTCCCCAAGAGCAACTGTCAGCCAGCCGGGGAGGAGGCACGTATAGGAGTGAGTAAGACTAACCCACCGGCTTCCTGTTCCCACCCGCCCTCCCTTGGCTAATGGAGCATCTGGTTTCCAGAGCCCAGGGGAGGTGTAAGGTCGAGAGCTGCTGCCTGCTGGTGGGGGGAAGGGAGCAGGAGAGCCTCTTGGGACAGCTGTGGTGGAGCAGCTAATACCCACCCAGACCTGCCCTGTGGTCCTCGGTCCACCACGAGTGGTACCTACCTGGCTGAGGACCCCCCCTTGTCCCTCCCTAAGCTGCTTAGGGGAAAGCTGGCAGCTCCCACCAGCTCAGAGCGAGACTGTTCTGAGCAGCTGTCCTCAGTGGGTGTTTGACACCCCGATGACACAGGGCAGACAGGTCCCGCCACAGTGTCGCGAAAGGCAGTAGGAGCATCAACCCCAGGAGGAAGGCTTCGGGAGCTGGGGTCCTGGGCTCCTGACGGCTGACGCATCGGATGCAGAGCCTGCCTTCTCCCTCCCGCTTCCACCCACCCTGCACACCCGGGCACCCCACTCACCGGGGCTTTGTGTATCAGGGTCATCTCAGTGGGCTGGTACACGCTGGTCAGCAGCTGCCCGTTGTACCCGCTGTACGGTGACACTGGTCTCTTAGCTGCAAGGAGACATAGCAGCTGTTCCGGGCTGGGCTTTAAGCTCCCTTTCCTGCTCTCAGGCAAGGCTCCCCAGGAGGCAGGGAGAGGGGTGAGGCTGCGGGTGTACCCCACCCCGTGGAGCCCAGCATCACTTTGTTTAGATGCACAGAGAGCACAATGCTCGCCTTCCCCTGGGGCTTTCCCTGCAGCATGAGACCCCCTCCCACCGAAGAAACGTCCTGTCAGCAACCTTCACATCCCCTTCTGCCCTCTGGGGCCAGAGACCAAGAGGGGCACATGGACCTTCGGCCGCCTTCCAAGATGGCCAGCCTCCAGCTCTGGCCTCTCCTGCTGTGGGCCAGCTGCCAGGCGCCAGGGTAAATAAGCAGAGACCCCACTGCCCAAGGGTCTGCATGGGGCAGGGCTGGGTGCTGTTTGCCCAGGACCCAGAGCTCCACCGGGGGGACTGCAGGCACATCCGGTCCTGTGGCCCCCTGGCAAGTTTCCAGAACTATTTTCAGCTCTGGGAACACTTCCCTGTGCCTTCCGGGGTGTCGATTTCCCGATCTGTCCTATGCTGCTGGGCGCTGGGTCGGAGGAAAGCTGCTGACCAATTCTGGGGGCCGGGGAGAGGGCTGAGCCGCGAGGGCCGGGGCAGCGGATGCCCGTCTCCTGCCGGCTGATGGCCCTGAGGCTCTAAAGGGACCACAACTCTATAGGGCTTCCTAAGTGCTGGGCTCACTCAATTGATTTTTCCATTTAGAAAAAATAAAATAAAAGGAAAAAAACCCCTTACAGCCCCAGAAGTGTTTGCCTTGAGGACAAAGGCTCTCTGGCCAGCGGGTGACAGCAAAGGTGGGGGCCGCCGAGGCTCCTCCCAACATTCGTCCCCAAGCCTCACCAACTGCACCTTCCCCCCTCACTTGGCACCAGGCTGTGCGGATGCCAGGGGCCACGCCACTGGGCAGGTCAAAGGTCAGTGCCTGGCAGGGTGAGGATCACTCCTTTCCCCAAGGCGGAGATTACAGGGATCGCAGCTTGTAGAGAAAAAAAAAGGCAGAGAGTTCCGATTCTGAAACCTCCCCTGCCTCTGCCTCTGCCTCTGACCCCTGGCAGAGGTCCCAGAGGTAGTGCTCAACAATCAGGCAGGTCAAGTCTTAAGCCCCCAACACCTCGATGAGCAGAGTAGGGGGTCAGCGTCCAGGCTTTCCGGGTCACAGCAGACGAAGGGGCTGTATCCAGCCGGCTAAGAAAGCACGTGAGACGCATGCCACAGGGCACATCCGGAAAGGCTCAATGCCTGGCACTCAGTGTGTGCTCAATAAACGCTATTGGTCCTTACAATGAACAAATGCCAGAAAGAGGCTCCTTCCTTAGGGAGCTGGGAGCACGTCTGGCCAAGTCTCCTGGAGAATGGCCACCCCCACCCCCTCCTGCCTCCCAAGCTTTTTCCGCCGGGGGCTCGGCCCAGGATGCAGGGGCTTCTCTTGCCTTCTTGCTGCTTCCACCTCCGAGGCGCCCTCGGCTCCAACCACCAAGGCTCTGGGGCTGCCTAGCACCTCAGGAGAGCCCCATCCCATTAACAAAGAGCCGGGGCGGGAGCTCGGGGACAAGCTGGCTATCGGATACCGGGTGCTGCTTAGATCAGCATGTGGCACACGCGATTTTATGAAAAGGAAAAACTTCTGAAAAGACTTTAAGAGGAAACTAAGACTGTGGATATGTACATAATGGAAAAACAAGCTCTGGAAGGATAATAATATTGACAGAGCTAATAGCTAATACTTCTAGAGTATCTTCCAAGCGCCAGAAGATGCATTAATTGAATCCTCAAAAGAATCCTATGAAACAGGAACCATTATTATCCCCATTTTACAGATGAGGAAACTGAGGCAGGAAACTATCAGCCAACAGTGATCAGTTCTGGGGACAGAACAGGAGGGAATGGGGTAGAACTGACAGTGGAGGGAAATTTTACCTGTAATGTGTAAAATTTTACAATGAAAATATATTCATGAATTGCGCGAGTATAGGAAAAAAATCCTTAAAAAAATGGAATTTAGGGGACTTCCCTGGTGGCGCAGTGGTTAAGAATCCACCTGCCAACGCAGGGGACATGGGTTCAGTCCCTGGTCCGGGAAGATCCCACATGCCTCGGAGCAACTAAGCCTGTGCACCACAACTACTGAGCCCGCACTCTAGAGCCACAACTACTGAGCCTACGCGCCACAACTACTAAAGCCTGCGTGCCCTAGAGCCTGCGTGCTGCAACTACTGAGCCCACGTGCTGCAACTACTGAAGCCTGTGTGCCTAAAGCCCGTGCTCCGCAACAAGAGAAGCCACCGCAGTGAGAAGCCCGCGCACTGCAATGAAGAGTAGCCCCCGCTCACTGGAACCAGAGAAAGCCCGCGCGCAGCAGCAGAGACCCAACGCAGCCAAAAAGAAATAAAGAATTTTTTTTTAAATATGGAATTTAGTGACTTTAAAGCAGAAAACTCTGGATAATCTCAGGAACCTCCCATTTTGCTCAGGAGACCAGCCCCCTGTCCTGCAGTAAACCACCTGGAACAAAAGGGGACCTAGGGGGAGTTCCCTGGTGGTCCAGCGGTTAGGACTCGGCACCTTCACTGCGGCGGCCCAGGTTCAATCCCTGGCTGGGGAACTAAGGTCCCACAGGCTGCAGGGTGTGGCCAACAATTTTTAAAGACTAAAAAAATAAAATAAAAGGGCACCTGGGGAGGATGTCCCATGACCCACCTGAGGCTGGCTCGTCCATGGAAAACGCCTTGTTTTCCACAAACATGCTCTGGCCCTTCTGCTCTTTCAGGATGGTCTCGTAGCCCACGCCCCGGGTGGGGTACAGGTCCCCCTGGTAGCTCTGCTCCGGGCTGGGCTTGGTCACCTGGGAGACCTCAGGGATGACATAGAAGAGCACGAAGGCCCAGGCATTGGCGGCGAGGGTGATGGCCAACGTGGGGTCATCCCACGTGGGGCTGTTGCGCTGCTGGTTGCCGTAGGTGTACATGACAATCCAAACCACCCAGATGGCGATGGAGGTGGCCGTGGTGAGCAGCACGAAGACCCCGTGCTTCCGCCAGCGCTTGAAGCGGCCGCACAGGGCGGGCCAGGCCCCCGCAAAGGCGCAGAACAGCAGCAGCATGACGTAGATCAGCGCCATGACAAAGTCCACGTTGGCGATGGCACAGGGGGAGGCGGTGGCCCAGCTGGCACTGCCATTGGCCGGAGGGCCACCCTCGCTGCCACCTGCCCGCACCAGCGTGATGACCAGCCACTCCGTGTTGATGATCACCTCCACGAGGCTCAGCAACAGGGCCACGACGAAGACCACCCAGCCCCGGGGCCCGTGGTTCTTCCGGACCAGGAAGTTGAGGGCTAACACGTGGGCCACTAGGCAGGAGAAGCAGATGGCGAACAGGACCCCAAAGAGGAAGCGCCGAGAGGCGCAGGTGGAGAAGTCAGGCTTCACCACGCAGGCGAAGACGAGGCAGAAGAGGCCCAGGGTCCCCAGCAGGAAGAACACCTGGGTCCCCAGCAGGCTCCGCTTCTTGGTGTCCTGCACGAAGGGGAGGCTGGCCACGAGGAAGATGGTGAGGACAAAAGTGGTGACGATGCCCGCCCCCGCCACTGCCTCCAAGATGATACCCCAAGCCCCAGAGCGGTCACACAGGTTGTAATAGAGGGGGTTGAGGTCCGGGCTGCAGCCAGCTGGGGCGTGGTTCTGGGCCCGGGCCCCTGGGAGGAGGAAGAGAGGCAGTCCCAGGCATATCAGCACCGCTTCCTGGATGGCCATCCTGGCTCCCAGGCCAGGCCCCAGCTGGGTCCCTAGAGACGGAGGGGAGAAAAGGCACAATCAGTCCTCCAGGGCAGACTCTGACACACGAGGTGCCGTCGCCCCCATCCTGAACCACGGCACACTGATCTTGTCTGTGCCTCTGGGCTTCAGAATCGTTCTTAACACAGAACTCCTGGGCCTTGTACCAAGTGACCAGAGAGGCAAATGAGATGAAACCCAAGTGTGATCCCTGTTCCCGGTCATGGAAAAGGAGGAACCTGTGCTGAATTTTCAGGCCCCTCCCCCTCCCCCAAATCATAACCTGGGCCCAGATATTCCCTGAGCTCTTGCAGGTGGGCTGGGGGCTGAGGTTTGCGAGCAAGTTCACTCAGCACTCAGTTCCTCTCTGTCCCGGGACTTCCAGAGTTCAAATGGCCCGACACCACGCCCCTCCACTCTGTCCCTGTGACGCCTAAGTCTACGGCAAATCAGCCACGCATTCATTCATTCAGCGAGTATTTCACAAGCACCTGTAACGGGTGCAAACTGCAACCAGAGAAAGTGAAGAGATGATTGAAAAGTTGTATGTATCAACACTTTTCCGCTGACGCCTCCCTGCCACTGCCCTTTTCTGCCCTTCATTTTACGGCTTTTAGTGCCAACGCTTCTCCTCAGAATCCAAAGTTCTTTGGAAGCTCAGTTGCTAGAGTCTCAAGAATAAAATCAACGAATTTCTGGGACTTTCCTGGTGGCACAGTGGGTAAGACTCCGTGCTCCCAATGCAGGGGGCCTGGGTTCAATCCCTGGTCAGGAAACTAGATCCCACACGCATGCCGCAACTGAGAGTTCGCGTGCCTCAACTCAGGAGCCCGCCTGCCACAACGAAGACTCAGAGCAACCAAGTAAATAAATAAATATTAAAAAAAAAAAATCAACCAATTTCCCAGCTAGGGAGTTAATGACTAAATGCAAAAATCTTCCTATGAGGCATTAACATTTTAAAAGCAAGAACCAGGCAAGGGCAAAGCAAAACCCAAAGAAATTAATCTATAATGGAAGAAATTAATCTATAATGTGTAGAGGCACATCTACAGTTGAGGCACTGTAGCTAGAAGGCAAGAAAGATGTCTTTTATTCACACCAGGAAGGTAACTTACTACTGCAACGACTCACTGGACCGGTCCCGGACAGCAGCCTTACTAAATGCTGTAGACTGGCACCAAAGAAAACCAAACCCCTGCTTTCAGTACCAGCTGGATTTTCCCTGTGTGAAGTGGAGGTAAAGAGTGTGGCAGGTTAAAAGAAATTAAAGACCAAATCAGTCAGTTTTCTACTCAAAGACTTTAAATTTACCTGGAGGATGGAAAATTTAAATGCTCTAAAAAGCAAGTCATAAATTCCAAAATTCTATGAAATGCAGGGACTCCACGTTTAAATCACCCCTTATTATGTTCAAGTAACTAGGTGTAACCCCGCCTCTTCCTCTCTCACCTCTTGGACCCAGGAACTTTCCAGAAAGACAGCAACCAAGCTTTCCTGGGCTGATAGTGACCACTAGTGGCTGGGAGGGGAATGGCACGATCCAACTTCCCCACCACCTCTCTTTCTTCCCTTTAGGAGGTGGAGTGTAGATTTGCACACCGCTAAGCCCTTAATGTTTTCACCATTCCTGGTTAGTTAATATATAACAGGCAAACAGAACTGTCTCTCCATGATTGAGAAGGACGCTGCTACTAAGTCAGAGGAAATAAAACTCAATATTAAGTGAAACTGACAGAATAAAGATCAACAACTTTCAAAGTCCTGTAAGATATCCTCTACATATGCTCCTTGAAAGCATTTTAGGTCTCTCAGCCTTCCCAACTACAACCTCGTCTGCCAATTAAGCTTGCTTTTCCCCAAACAACACCTACCATTAACTTTTTTTTTTTCGGTACGCGGGCCTCTCACTGCTGTGGCCTCTCCCGCTGCGGAGCACAGGCTCCAGATGTGCAGGCTCCGTGGCATGTGGGATCTTCCCGGACCGGGGCACGAACCCGTGTCCCCTGCATCGGCAGGCGGACTCTCAACCACTGCGCCACCAGGGAAGCCTTACCATTAACTTTTAATAAATTCACACTCCTGTGTGAATTTATTATTGTTTTCCTACATAAATGGTACCGTAACGCAGCTAGTTTCTCTCGACTTCCAATGCAAAAGCATGTTTCCTCTACATCACGATTTAAATAAGCTCTTGTGGGGGACTTTGTGTAATAGTAAATCAATAAAGCACAAACTGTACTCTATTTACAAAGGCTGGGAAGAGAAAAGAGGAATCGGAGAGGGCTAATGGATAAGGAATATTGAACCACTCCGGGAGATAATTAATGGATACCGTGCTATGGGGTCCTAGGCACTCAACTCCCTCATGAGTATTTCTGGCGCACAGCAAAACAGCTAGACCTTGGGGTGAAGCTGGAGATGTGGTATGAACCCTGAGAATGGTCACTCAGACTTAGCCTCCGGCAATCTGCACATCTTCAAGAGCAGCTCGTCCCATCTCCCTCCGCCGGGTCCCCAGGTCAGAACAGACAAATATTCCAAATCAGCAAATATTTACTGTGCGTCTAGGGGGACCGGGCCCAGTAGTTCCCCTAGACGCACAGTGGAAAATACAAAGATGAACAAACACAGTCCAAAAGGTAGGTCTACAAGAAAACTACCCAAAGAAGAATAAGGTGAGTGTCACACAAAAGAATTTACCTCTGGGGAGAGAAAAGTGCTACAGGAACACAGAGGAGGAAGTTCTTCCCAGCTGAGGGGGTCAGAAAAGACAGAGTGAAGAACACCTCCCAACAGCATTTTATTCAGTTTCTAATCAAATTCACCAAATATGAACTGAGTCTGTAAAGGGAGGTTGCAGCTGGCTGGCTACAGATTAGAGACACTACAGGGAAGGAGTTTAGGGCTCGATTCTAAAGGCAGTGGGTAGGGAGGGTGGGAGGGAGGGAGACGCAAGAGAGAGGAGATATGGGAACATATGTATGTATATGTATAACTGATTCACTTTGTTATAAAGCAGAAACTAACACATCATTGTAAAGCAATTATACTCCAATAAAGATGTTAAAAAATAAATAAATAAAGGCAGTGGGGAGCCACTGAAGGCTGTTTTTTAAATGATGAGGGCATAACCAGTGTTGTGCTTTAAGATTTAAGTCTGGCAAAAAAAGCATAGGCAATCGATTTGTTGAGGACACATTCATCCCCCGCTAAAGACCAAGGCCAAAGGTAAGGCCTAATGGAGATCTTTTCCCAGATAAAGTCTAAGGCCTGGCTGGATGTGGGGTAAAGGATGCTAAGTCCACGCTACAAGTTCGAATCTTGTAACAGCCACGTCATTACAAAGCACCAAGGCCGCTCCCACTTAGCCTGCGACCACTGTGTCAATCCCTCTTCTTGGTCTGTCTTGCTCTTAGAGCCATACCTGCCTGTACCTTGCGAGAATCCAACACCTCATAAGAGCTTGGGCCAGGGCCAGAGAAGTTTCACAGCCCTCACCCCAATTTCCTTCTCACTTTGCTGTTGGCCCTGGACCTTACCCTTCAAGCCTGTCGGTCCCACCAACATGGGAACTTCAAAGTGGGGGAGTGGAGAGACAGGCAGACACCAACTCAAGTGGGGAAATCGGACCCATTGGGCCTGGTTCTTGTCCAATGCCTGGGACAGCGACCCTTGGAGGCCAGCAGGAGACTTAAAGAAAGCTCAGCCCATCCAGGAATGCAGATTCAGCCAGCCAAGGGATGCTGTGTTTGAAGATGGCGGCCAAGGGGGAAAGGACTTGGATGAAACAGACCAGCTCTGCCTTGAGACTCTCCCTCCTGCGGGTCCCTAGAGCCTGCACTTCCAGGCTGTCTTCTGAGCCTCGATCGTTAGAATTGTGTGCGTAGGCGTCTCCCCTACCTGGCTGTAAGGTCTGAGGGGAGTGAACAAGACTTGCTTTTCTTAGCATCCCCTGCAACATCTAGTCTTGCACTGAACACAGTAGGCATTTGAAAAGCATTCACTGAACGGATTTGGTGCCCATTTCTCCCCGTCCCAGTCCGCCCTCTTCATTTTAGAGTCACGTCTCCTGCTTTAAGGTTCTCAGTAGGGGAGACTTCCCTGGTGGTCTAGTGGTTAAGACTCCGAGCTCCCAATGCAGGGGGCCCAGGTTCGATCCCGGGTCAGGGAACTAGATCCCACATGCCACAACTAAGAGTCCGCGTGCTGCAACTAAAGATCCCGCGTGCCTCAACTAAGACCTGGCACAGCCAAATAAATATATTTTTTTAAAAAAGGTTCTCAGTAGGACCAAGGAGGGGGACCTCCTTCAGTCCCATGAGTTCCCCCCACACCATGGCTGCAGCCCAGCCGAGCTGCAGATTATTTTCTGGACAAAGGGGCCCTTTTGCTTCACCTCCCTGGAATCAGTTATACAAGTATTTTTAATCACCTCTGAAATCGGCCTTTCCCTAGGCTCAGCCACTCAGTCCCCAGCTCAGGTCTGAGTCAGCCCAATCCAGTTCCAGAATCCCCTTCCTCCCTCTTTCCCTCTCCCAGGGGAGGCAGAGAGACCTCAGCAGAGTGGTGGCTCAGAGGCCCAGCCAGCCCTGAATGGGCTTCACCCAGCAAGGATGAGGCAGCCAGGCCTTCTCACCTTTCCTCACTCCCCGACCATCTACACGAAAGCCTGAGAACCATCCTGAAAAGGGCAACACGAGCTTCACACTGCGGCCTTGGTCTGTCTCCTGGGCTCAGAGGGACAGAGTAAGATACAGACCCACAGCCAGGGACCTTCAAGGGTGCCACGACCATGTAGAGGCCCCTCTCCGAGGCGCCTGAGCAGAGCCACAGAGGAGCCTCCTTCCTGCCGGGTCTGCCGCCACTCAGCAGCCCATGAAGAGAGACGGATGGACCCACTGGCAGCCTTCCCACATCCTCCCCTTCTCCCATCCATCTCCTCCTTCCTCTCCGCCCCCGGTTAGGTCCTGCCGTCTTACTCCTCTGTTCAGGGGGCTCTGGTGTTTAAACCAACCAATAAGAAGAGGGGTCGGAGATGCCTGTACCTGTACGGGGCTACTTCAGAGCCCAAGTTGGGGGGTGGGGTAGAGGGCTTCCAGGAACCCCAGGCTTAGACCTTCACACCGAGGGTGGATATTCGGCTCCCAGTTCCCTGAACATTCTGAAACACGTGAGTCCTCAACCCAAGGGTCCGCTCTGGAAAGCCACTCCGGAATGCGCCCCACCCCCCAGCGGCACGCCCTTCCCCAGCCACAGATAAAGGCCCAGGCAGGGAACCTCCAAGAGCACAAAACCCTATTTCAACATATTCGGGTCCCTGAGCTCTAGGATCAAGAGCGTGGGGTTTTTTCAATGACTGCGTTTTGCTGGATTTGAAACTGTGGGTCTGGGGCTGGAGAGGCGCAACTGCACCTCCGCGGCTGGGAAGGGCGCAGGAAACCCCGTGGGGCGTGAGGGAGGAGCGGGGAAAGAGAAGGGATCTAGAAGCCACGCCGCCAAAGGTAGAGGGCCTACGACTGACCGAAGTTCCGAACTTCCCGCAGGAAGATTAAGCCCTCCCCTCCCTATACCTCTCGCCGGGACCGGGGTCCACACCCACGCTCCCCTGGATGGCGGAACAGAAAGAGCAGGGGGCCAACCTCTCTCGCATTTCCTCAGGTCCCAGAAACCTGCCCTCCCCATCCACGGTAGCGGGCCGCGCAGAGGACGCCGGCCCCCCAGTCACTACTGGCCGCGGAGTCACGCAGAGAGGCTGCGAGGGAGGAGGGGGTAGTCCTTGGAGACCCCGATCGTGGAGTTCTCCCTCGCCGCCAACTCCGAGCCGCAGCGCCGGGCTTCCCACACCCCCAGTCCCCAGCCTGCTCCGCTTTGGAAAGTTTCTGCGAGCGAGCGAAGTAGGAGCGGTGTCCTCCGCCCCCCTGTTCGCCACCCCTGGGCCTCAACCCTCGCCCACTCCCCACCAGCCCGACCCCACTCTTCCCGGCGGCCGAGGGGAGGGCGGAGCGAGCAGGCTGCAGCCCTTACCTGGGACGCGTCGCCGGCCCAGCTCCGGCGCGGCGTCTGGGGCCAAGTCCAGGCGGGGCGCGAGCGGGGGTGGGAGGGACTCGGCGCAGAGAGAGGGGCCAGGCCCAACCCTGGTCTGAGGTGGCGGGGCTCAGGCGGGGGATCGGGGCGCAGGGCCTGCCTCTCCCCGGGACTCGGAGCTGGCTGCGCTCCGTCTCTCGCCCTCGCGCTGGCCTCTGCCCGCGCTCGGCTCCTTTCTCGCAGCGAGGGTGGGCCGGCGCCTGCATCACCGTGACATCACCTCCATTGAGGAGCTCATCGGGCGCCCGGGGCGCTCCAGGTACGTGCAATCCGCTTACACAGTAACAAAGCCCGGCCGGCCCTCCCCCCACCCATCCCCGACTCACCTCCAGGCTGCGACTAGACGCACTTTCCGGCAGGGGAGGGAGATCGGAGTTTCTGGCCAGGCCGGCTTGTGGGCTGCTGCTGTTTACTGCCACGCCCCCGCACGCGGGCGCGCGCACACTCACGCGCACTTACTTTCGGGACTCGGTTTTCTCTCCGGAAAGCGGTTTGGGGTGCAGCCCAACACAATTCGCGGGCGGGCTCTCCCTCTCCGCGAGTCCCAGCGCGCGCGCACACAAACACGCGCGGGGGCCACCTTGGTGCGTCTCTCCGGGGCGGACACCTAGTCTTTGTCACCTTCGTCCTGGCTCTCCCGTGAGACACACGCGGGGCACAGTTCGCCGCTCCGGACTTGAGCGAGGCGCACACTCAGATACAAAGTCTGTCTTTGTCGCGCCTTCTGCCCTCCCCGAGCTTGCACACGTGGACACACCACACACCGAGCGTCCACCTCTTGCACGCGCGATCCTTCCCCGGCACCCGGCTCACCAAGTGTGCGTGGGAACGCCACCGCGCGCGCCCCTAATGCCGTGGGCCGGGCCCAGAACCACTCGGGACCGTGGGCAGAAATCGCCCTGGGTCCGACTACCCGGCGCCTGGGTTTCCTGCGATCGCCGGGACACGGTCCACCTTAGCGCGCGCTCCCCTCCCCGTGTCCCCGTTCCCTGTTCGGACCTGTCCTAATTAGCCTTCACGGTTCAGTTCCCCGAAGTACAGTGTTTAACCCGGCCCCCGCGGTCTCTGCGCTCCGTGACACATCGGCCTAGCCACCGAGTCCTGCCCCTGCCGCCGCCCGGGGACTTTTGCACGAGTTCGAGTTCCCCCCTCCCCGTACCCCAACCTCACTCCCTATCCCGGGGTGCGTCAGCGGGTTGCCCCCCTTTCCTCCCCGGTCCCAGGAATCAGCAGAAGGGGAACTGCAGAAATGGGGAAGCGAATCCAACCTAGGATCACCCCGGCCCAGTAAACAAGAGATTTTCCCGCTGCCTTCCCCCAGGGCTGCGGGCTCCGCGGGAGGTGGGCTACGCAGCGGGGCCTAGTTGGCAAGCGCCGGAGGCCCGGAGGGGCCGCGGCGCACGGAGAAGGGAGTGCTTGTTGCGCCTGGCCGGGGCCCAGGGGACGCGGAAGCAGGGCCGGGCGCCGGGTCTCCGGGGTGCTGGTTCTCGTGACGCCGAGTTGCCTGGGGGATCGCCAGCGGCGCGCGGTCGGAGTCAGCCGGTGGCCGGGCGGGCGGCTGGGCGTGTTGGTTCTGCCCGGAGCGCCCGGGAGGAGGGCGGGAATCGTGGGGGGAGGCGGCTGGTCTCGGGCTGGGGGTAGCAAGGTGGGGGAGGGCGCAGGCAGAGGGGAGGGGACCTCCCGGGCTGTTTGTTTGCGTGCTTCCATCTATGACAACCAGAAGTCAAACTCCCTGAATCACCCGGAGCTGCCGGAGCGATAAACCCCACGCTGGCTCCTCCCCTCGCACACCAGTTTTCGGACTCCTGGAGGGAATGTTTGCTTAGCAGCCTGGGCTGGCGGTGAGGCCCAGCTTTTCTAGAACCCTATATCTCTTCCTGCGCCTGGCCCTCTCTGGCTGGCCTGGAAAACGTGAGGACTGAATTGTTTCAATTCTTTTAAATGTTGAGAGGAAGAGCGCATTGCTGTGCCTTTGGTCTCCTTCCCCTAATAACTCCACCTCCTGCATCTCAGGGACGACCCCGCGCACACACACACCGGACGTGAGCACGTGCAGACCTGTGTAAGGGCCAGGCAGTGGGGGGCCCACCCTGAAAGGGGGAGCAGCAGGTCAGACCTTCCCGAAACAGATCAGTCACTCTAACCTCTGACTAGTTTTCATCAGCTGGGCAACCAACGCTGAAACAAGTTTGCTGGGAGGGGTCCCTCATTAGCATATGTTTAAAGCCAGATCTAGGAGCCTGGGAAAGGGGTGGGGAAAGTGGTGGGGAGACCAGGATACAAGTGACCTCAGGGAGACACAGGTGAATACGGGATCTGTCTCGATCGTGGAGAACTCCTTCACCCTCCAGAGACTTCTCCCATGAGGCAAGTCTCACCCCTCCCTCCGGGCCCAGGCAGGGGCCAGGTTGGGGTATCCGGTGCCTGGCCACCCACTGGCGGTGGTCTGGAAACAGGCCTGGACACCTCAGTGAATGAGCTCTGCCCTCAGCCAGCCCTGTGCCCTGAGGGCAGTGGAAATGTAGGGCCGTTTTCTGAGAACGGTTTGCTCTCCCCCTTTCCGCCCCATCTCACTCTGGAACATCTCACTCTGGAACAGGATACGCCTTCAAGACAAAGGAAGGCCCTCGGGGCAGACGACCTGGGGCTTCTGAGGCTCCAGGATCCCTGGTGCCCTTGGCTTTAATCCCCCAGGGCCTGTCAATAGCAGGAACACTGGAGGGTGGAGATCCTGAGAGCCTCACCCCCAGCCCTGGGAGCTGGACGGCTGTGGGTCCCGATGGACACGGCCAGTGGCCGGGAGAGAAGTTTGGTGGGAGGCGCCATTGCGTCAAAGACTCCAACCGCAGACTCATCTACGCCCCCAGGTACCCTTCGCCCAATGTAATAATACATCGTCATGTAAGCCTTTATGAACTCCCATCTTCCCCAAAAGGTAACACTTTGAGAAGCGGTCCCATAGGGACACTGCCTTCCCACTGTTCAGATAGATCTTGGATCAATGGATTGTGTGGACGGCGTCTGTACCCCTCCTTCCCAGCACGGTGTGTGAGTTCCTGTTGGCCGTCGGCTGATCGAAACTACCTTTATTCATTGGAACAATTCCTTTTTGAGCCGCATGAGTCTAAGCTAGTGACAAGGCCCAGGGTGGGGTGCAACTTTGCCACTTGCCGGTTGTATGGCCTGGACAAGTCACTTCACTGCTCTGAGCCCCACTTTCCTCTACTATAAAGAGGTCAGGATAGCACCACCCCCAATCCTTGCAACGAAGCCATGTCTACAGTGGGCCTCGCACAAGCTTGACACTCAGATGCTCAGTGATCAACCTCTCCTTTCCTGGTCCATCCCCTGTGAGCCTTAGTCCCCTGACAGTTAAAAAGGCCTAGAAGTGGGAATTCCCTGGTGGTCCAGAGGTTAGGACTCCACACTTCCACTGCCAGGGGCGCGGGTTCAATCCCTGGTCAGGGAACTAAGGTCCCGCAAGCCATGCATCGCGGCCAAAAAAAAAAAAAGTTCTAGCAGTGTTTAATCCAAACTCTTGTAGTAGCCTCGCTGTGCCATGCTCTGGGCTTCTCCTGTGCTATTCCTTTCCTCCCCCAACCCCCTTTCCCTGTCTGACCAAAGGTTTTTAAAACCTGCCCAGCCTCAAAGCTCAGCTCCAATGTCCCTTTCTCTGCCATGCTTTCCTCACCTTCCCCAGAATGAACCGTGGTGAGCTGCCCTGTTTACCCACAGCCTACTATGCATTTGTTTATTTATCATTTATCTCGGTGTATCTTAGCCTTCTCAGTTCTTGTCCTCTCAATAGCAGGGACACGTCTCACTCGTTTTGGTGTTCCCGGTATCTGGCACCGAACCTGACACTCGGAAGATCCATTTATTCTATGGTTTGAACCCTAGCAGCAAGAGTTGAGACATGGCCCCTGGAGGGCAGCCCCCTGCTGACCTTCCCCATCACCCTGGGGTGGACCACTGCAAACACCATGCAAACAGGGCCGTACCTGCCTTGCCCACTGGCCACAGGCCTTCCTGGGAAGCAGGCAAGCCCAGTACCTGCTGGAGACACCACCTCCCCTGGGCCGGCAACGCCCTGCATTAGAATGCAGGGTAGGGGCCTTGGCAACCCAACTTGGGGCACTGGAGGAGCAGGTGAGCTGGCCCCGGGGGTGCTCGAGGTCAGTTCTGCTCCCTAGAGGGGCTTCCCTATTGCCTGGGTAGCAGGGGTCCTGGATTGCCGGTTCAGTGTGCAGAATCTCTTTCAGGAGCCATTTCCTCCTCCGGGAACTGGGAGGCCGGCTCTCCCTCCCTAGAGGGTTGAGTGCCCCTGGTCTTGCCGCCTGGCCCCCTGGCCCCCGTGGAGCAGACGTAGTCCCTCGCTGAGCTGAGGGCGAGGCTCTTGGCCCCCTGACAGGTAGGTGCCTGAATCTTGCACTAGGCAGCTGGGTGTCCCCAAACCAGCTGGTAAACAGATTTTGCGTTTGACCTCTCCTTGCTCCCAGGCTCCGCATTAACTGGTTCCTGCCCAGGCTGCGGTGTCTGGCTAAGTTTCCTCTTCTCTTCAGCTCCTAGGACTGCCGGCTTGGAGCAGCCTGATACCACCTGGCATTTTGAGAGGACCCAGGTACCAAGGTGGCCCCTTAAGAAGCAGGAAGCCAGGGGCCAGGGAGCAGGTGAGATAAACACCCATTCGCCACAACCCGCTGCCCATGGATGGCCCCTCTGGGAGGGTACCCGGAAGCGGGCCTAGGGCAGAACCTGCCGGAATGTCACCTGACGCTGAGCCTGTCCATGGTGACCACAAAACCTGCCTCTCCCTCTCCCCCCTTCCCTGCCCATGGCTCAGTGGCCACTAACCAGCTCTCTGTTAGAAGGAGAGAGCTGCATTTTCTGAGCTGCCCAGGTCTGGAGAACCTCCGTCAATAGACTGAGTGAATCTAGGAACCAGGGTCCAGGGATTCAGGCCCCTCAACCCGCCCCTTCCAAAAACAGAAAAGAAATGTGTACACAGCAGTGTTTAGTCCCCCTTCCCTTCCTTGAAGAAGAGTCTCCCCTCACACCCCCCCACGCCCCCCTTGTGAGAACATTTCAGGGCAGGCGCACCCTCCCACTGGGGTTACACACACACAACCTAATCACCCTGCCTGCAGTCGTCCTTCCGTTCCCTGACACCTCCAGTCACCTGCAAACCCCCTCTGCTGCGGGACATTCACTGACATCCCCCTGGCATTCTTGGCTCCTAAGATCATCACTGGTTCCCACTCCCTCTGAGTAAAAGATCTAACTCCCTTGCCCAGCATTTAAGGCCCCTGCAGCCTGCATTCAACCTGGACTGGCCACCTCCTCTCCCTCCTCTTCCCCACAGGAAACGGCCACTGCAGCCTGAGAGGTCAGCTCTGGGCCTGGCCACCGGACTGACCTTCCTGTGGCTTCACTCACAATGTCCCCCACTCTCAATCCAGGGTGCCCCTTCCCGGCCTCTCTAAACCGTTCCCCCTTTAAAGCCTCTGCTTCTCCCAGAAGCCTTTGCTGGTGACCCCGCCCCATACAACTCCTCCCTCTGCCCTCCCAAAGCTTCCCCTCTAGCATGAATTTGCCAATCTTGTGCTGCTTTGCACAGTTAATTATATTTTATACATAGATATCTGGCCTCTGTAATTCCATGATAGGCTCAGTGAGGAGCAGATTTCATGCCTAGCCTTCCCTGCAGCCCCCAGGATACTGCTCTGTACCTATAATAAAATGGGTGGAATGATGGGCCGAGACCTGAGGCATGCCGTCAGCCTTTTCTAGGGGGAAGGGGTGGGCTCCGGGTCTAGGCTTGGCCTGGCTGCTGTCCTGAGCTCCACACTCAGATTCCCGCCTCCCAGAATCCCAGGCCAAGAAGCTCAGAGACACACAAACACTGGCTGATCAAATAATGCAACAACACCCATAATAGTTTATACCTCTGTGTAGCACTGTCCAACTTTCCGTGTCTTTTACATATATTTGATCTTGACAACCCTAGGAGTTCAATTTCAAACTGAGGTTCGGGCTTCCCTGGTGGCACAGTGGTTGAGAGTCCGCTTGCCGATGCAGGGGACGTGGGTCCGTGCCCCGGTCCGGGAAGATCCCACATGCCGCGGAGCGGCTGGGCCCGTGAGCCATGGCCGCTGAGCCTGCGCGTCCGGAGCCTGTGCTCCGCAACGGAGGCCACAACAGTGAGAGGCCCGTGTACCGCAAAAAAAACCCCAAAAAACTGAGGTTCATAAAGGCTAAGGGACTAGCCCTGGATTAGAACCCACTGGTTTTAACTCTGCTGGACTGGTTTTAACTTCGCTGTTCTATGTCCCAAAGCGCTTTCGTATCTCTTATGTAGCTCATTTTCTGCTCTACGAATGTTTGTTTATGTACATGTCTCATGTCTTCAACCAGGGTGTAAGCTCTTTGAGGGAAAGATGTGTACCTGGTCCATCCTTGCCCGTGACAGGGCCTCGATCAGTATTTGCCAGGGGGACTTCCCTGGTGGTCCGCACTTCCATGCAGGGGTCACACTTTCTATCCCTGGTCGGGGAAGATCTCGCATGGCGTGCAGTGCAGCCAAAAAAAAAAAAAAAAAAAAAAATTTGCGAGGGAATAAATAGATGAAGGTTCTGCATGGGCCAGTACAGGAGAAGGACATTGGAAACAGAGCTGACCAGCTGTCTAGTCTGCAGCCTTCCTTCTCAGCCCCTCTCCCTTCTCCCAACAATCCCATCGCCTTCAGAAGCCAGCCTCACGACAGCACTGCACTGGGCAGCTGCCTGGCCTGTGGCTGGGCTGTGTGTCTCCCTCTCTGCCCTTTCTCCCTTCTTCAGCCCTGTTCTCCCGGTGGCCGCCAGCCCGCTGTGGTCACGTCCTCTCTGTGCTCACCGCAGCCTGCCCACCTTCAGGACGGCTCTGCCCTTCATCAGCCTCACCAGCCACCAGCCTAGATGACCCAAAGCCTTCAAAAGACACGGTCTCTGCCCCCACCCCTTCGCCTGGGATTTGGGGGCACCCTGAGGGTCCTCTCAAACTCAGCCAGGACCCCAAGGGGACAGGGGGAGAGTCAGGGTGCCACAGGAGAGCCAGAATTGCCTGCACTCACCAGACATGGCGCCTCCAGCAGGGCAGTGCCAGCCAGCTGGCATCTGGGTGGAGTTCGGTCCCAGCTGTTCCGGCCGCTGCTTGAGGCTCGACTCCAGCTCCGTTGCCGGAAGCCCAGCTGCTGCGGTGCAGCCCGAGGCTGCTGGGAACCGAGCTGCGCTATTCTGGGACTGTGATGGAGCTCCGGGACGCCTGGCAGCAGCTGAAATTTCAGCCCCTTTGGTAGACGTGCTGTTTGCTTTCCCTCCGATGATAAGGCAGAGTTCAAATCATCATACAAAGTTCAGAACCACTGATGGTGCATCTGAGTGTCTTAATAGCAGTTGTGGTTTTGCTAAAGTGGGGACGGGCCATAAACAATCTATACTTCAGCCCTTGGCTACAACAGCCTTCATTCTTGCTGTCACTCACACCACACAACCTGTAGTCATTTTCCTTTAGTTTTATAGTTTGTCCTCATACCCACTCTGCCACACTAACCCATCCACTGGCATTCTGGTGCAGTCCCTCAAATTTAAATCCAATGATGAATTTCCTCTGAGAGCCTTCTCCCTCCCTCCCTCCCTCCCTCCCTCCCTTCCTTCCTTCTTAAATTGAGATGGGAAGATCTGATTCTGCAGTACAAACAATCAAGTATGAAGACTGAGTTTGGGTGACAAAAGACTAGGGTCATAATCAAACCCAATTTACAACAAAGTTAAGCCCCCGTGATTAACCTGTTTTGGGAGAGCCCTCAGAGAAGCCCCCTGAGATGATGCCTGGTTTTATTATCCTCATGTGGGAACTGGAGGCCAAGTTGGGAAGAGAGCCTACCTAAGGTCACAAGTGATGGACGTAAAGCTTAGGCCCGGTGTTTTGATCTCCTGCCATGAAATCATAGAGTTTTAGAGCTGGAAAGGGCAACAGAGTTGTCCAAAGAGCACAGAACTTGCTCATCTGTAAAATGAGGTGATAATCCCTGCTCCTCTTCCCCTGTTGATTGCTGCAGAGATTACATGAAACCACGGATCTGAGAACCCTTGGCTGGAGTGACCAGTGATTTGGGACCTTCCGGTCCCAGGCTCGTCTTCCTCCGCTGCCAGTCTGTGTAGGGAGAAAGCAACTCACAAAAATGGAAACAAGCTTGTCCTTAGGCTTTCCCAGACTTCAGCGCACAGCTTCAGGGTCCGTTGTTGTGTTTGTTTAAAAAGCAGATTTCTCGGTTCCATTCTGGGCTATGGAATTTGAGTCTCTAGCCAAGAAGAAGCCTAAGTGGCTGTCTGTAAAAATCCCCTCTCCCCACTGCCAAATATGATTAATGATGCACACTGCCCTTGAGAACCAAGGTCAAACCAAGAATTGTTCAAGTCACCTATGAGGAGAGGAAGGTGGAAAAACACAACTGGCGCGGATGGCCCGTGAAGGATTCTGTGTTGTCACAGCCAGGTGGGCAGCTTCCCTGCTTTTTGGGGAGTGAGGGCCATTGGAGGATGAGCGTGTTGGGGAAACCACTGGCCGAAGCCACCTGCCCTGACCAGGCAAGATAGTAATCACTTGCATGAGTTATCTTATAACAGGAGGTCCTGGTAAGGAACATGGAACTAACAAGCTACCACCAACTGGAAGGATTTGGGAAAGGTCAAAAGGAGAGAGCAGACGCCAGCGCATATGTCCTACCAACCTCCCAGAATCCTTCTCGCTGGAATCCATCTTGGCTGAGCCATGCGCGAGCCACCAGGAAGGACCCTGCGTCAGAGTGATTGGCCACAGCCAACCGGGAGACTAACCCCATCACCATAAAACCTGAGACTGCGAGCCACGTGGCAGAGCAGTTCTCCCGGGTTCCCTTACCCCGCTGGCTCTCCATCCGGGTGCCCTTTCCCATTAAAGTCTCTTGCTTTGGGCTTCCCTGGTGGTGCAGTCGTTAAGAATCTGCCTGCCAGTGTAGGGGACATGGGTTCGATCCTTGGTCCGGGAAGATCCCACATGCCACGGAGCAATTAAGCCCGTGCACCGCAACTACGGAGCCTGTGCTGTAGAGCCCGTGAGCCACAACTACTGAGCCCGCATGCCACAACTACTGAAGCCTGCACGCCTAGAGCCCAGGCTCCGCAGCAAGAGAAGCCACCGCAATGAGAAGCCCACGCACCATAACGAAGAGTAGCCCCCGCTCACCGCAACTAAAGAAAGCCCGCTCGCAGCAATGAAGACCCAACACAGCCAAAAATAAATAAATAAATTTATTTTAAAAAATAGATTTAAAAAAAAAGTCTCTTGCTTTGTCAGCACGTGTGTCTGCTCGGACAATTCATTTCCAAGTGTTAGACAAGAGCCCACTCTCGGGCCCTGGAAGGGGTCCCCCTTCCTGCAACATAAGGGTGGAGCCAGGGTGGGAAGCACAGAACAGACCCACAAGGGATGCGTTCCAGGAAATGAGAGCCTTGCAGTTTTCTGTTCCTTCGCACATCCACCCTTTGGCCCTCCTGTGTTGAAGGCATGACTAAGGATCGGGAAGTCACTATTAGGCTTCTCTTCCTTTGTCTTTATTCATTTGTCTGCCAAATATTTTCCAGTCTGGTCTGAAATCATCCCAGTTAGGGCATGGTTCCTCGGAGTTCAAGTCTCATCATAACCTAGAGCTTATTATCAAGACTATAGACTATAGATTTTCTATAGCACAGGGAACTCTGCTCAATATTCTGTAATAACCTAAATGGGAAAAGAATTTGGAAAAGAATAGATACATGTATATGTATAACTGAATCACTTTGCTGTACACCTGAAACTAACACAAGATTGTTAATCAACTGTATTCCAATATAAAATAAAAATGAATGGACTTCCCTGGCGGTCCAGTGGTTAAGAATCTGCTTTCCAATGAAGGGGACACAGGTTCAATCCCTGGTCGGGGAACGAAGATCCCACATGCCGCGGGGCAACTAAGCCTGCGCTGCAACTACTGAGCCCGCACGTTCTGGAGCCCGTGTGCCGCAACTGAGACCCAAGGCAGCCAAATAAATAAAATAAAATAAAAATTTAGAAAAGACTATAGATTTTCTGAATCTGCCCCAGATCCTGTATTTTAACAAGTTCTCCAAGCGATGCTTGTGTCTCATAGAATTTGAGAGTCACCGAAATACAAATCTATCTTGAAGACAAGCAGACGCTTCCCAGGAACGCAAAGTGATGAAAAGAACTGGGGCCGAGGAACAGTAGCCGACCGGAGGGTGAGTGGTTGGAGAGCAGCGTGATTAAATGAACACACTCCCGGCAGCGGGGTTTTCATGGAGAGAGAAGTAATGAGAGGGCGTTAGAATGTGGAGTCCTCAGGGGCGCAAGGCTGCAGTGAGAGGCATTGGGCAGACCCATAATCTGAAGCCCCCAGACTCTTGTCTGTTGGAAGATGAGGGTCCCGGAGGTGGGAGGGGGACCAGAGAGCAAGAAGAAAGTTGTGCGCCAGCCCCAAAGACCAGCCCTCAGAAACATTTTTCAGGAGCTGACCCCTTGTAGGTTTCCTCTCCCTGGAGGTCACAGGCAGTTATCTTGAATTATTTTCCGTTGATGTCTGGTCTTGCCCCTTCTCACCCAGACTCCTCTTTGTGGACGTGGTAGAGCTCCAGAGAAAATGCAGGTCAGATGAAGTGAGGGCCTTGGGTGCTGTTATGGGCAAGTAATTTTCCCTCTACTCTTCTAAGTTCTCTGCTGGGAACTCTGTAGCAAAAGATACATTAACAAGAGAAAAACAAACATGTTTATTCACATGTTTACCTCATGTATACATGGGGAATAACCAGGGGAAAAGCGAGTAGCTCAAAGAGGTGGCTTAGAATTCAGACTTAGATACCATCTTCAGCTTAAGACAAAAGAGAGGTGTTGGGGACTTCCCTGGTGGTCCAGTGGTTAAGACTCCACGCTGCCAATGCAGGGGTCGTGGGTTCGGTCCCTGATCGGAGAACTAAGATCCCACTTGCCACGTGCCATGGCCAAAAGATTTAAAAAAAAAAAAAAAAGGGAGAAAGGAAAAGCATTGTGATAAACAAGAGTAAGGTTATGAAGGTTTCTGTCAACACCTTCTCCACTGATAAGACTGTCAGGATTTAGAGCCACCCTTCTTTTCCTGGCACAGAGTGGGAGACACCACTACAAATGGAGATTTCCCCTATCAATGTCAATTTCTCTTACCAAAGGGTAATTGCGGCTCTGCTTCTAGAGTTTCTCCTCTGTGTGCTGTTTCTCAAGATAATCCTTGCGCCTAAGTGGCATATTTTGGGGCGGCGTATTCTACCACGCTTCAGTGACAGTTTTGGAAAAACCACACCCAGTAACCTCACTTGATATCTTCCACAAGGCTACACTTGCCACGAGGAGTCTTTGGAAAGCTACAAGCACACCTGGAAATTCTTTGCATCCAATTTTCATAGGTGACACTGCTCATTCAAAGGCAAACTTCACATGCCGCTGCTTTTTCTTATTTCTGATTTTTTTCCCCATTGCCTCATTTACTGCAGGCATTCACTGTTTCCTATTATCAGATGTGGGGCAGGAGCCACAGACTTAAGGCTCCTTGGCCTCTGCTTGTCCAAGGTCATTTTTTTTTCTTTTTTCCTTCGGTACGCGGGCCTCTCACTGTTGTGGCCTCTCCCGCTGCGGAGCACAGGCTCCGGACGCGCAGGCTCAGCAGCTGTGGCTCACGGGCCCAGCCGCTCCGCGGCACGTGGGATCCTCCCGTACCGGGGCACGAACCCGTATCCCCTGCACTGGCAGGCGGACTCTGAACCACTGTGCCACCAGGGAAGCCCCTCCAAGGTCATTTTGATCTGCTTAAACGAAAGCAGCCGTGCAGAGAGATTTACCCCTGACAACACTTTCGCCCTAATACCGTATTGCATTTCAAAACGGCGGTCCCATTCTCTTGGCCATTCCTAACCAAGGCTCATTCCTGTTCTTGGACCCACCCTGGCAACGAAATGTGATCCAGAACAGCCCCCTCAGATGGTGCCCAGCCTGCTGCTGCCTGCTCTTGCATGCCTTTCTTTTTTTAAAATTAATTAATTAATTTTTTTTTGCCGCGCGGCGCATGGGATCTTAGTTTCCCGACCAGGGATTGAACCCGTGCCCCCTGCATTGAAGCGTGGAGCCTTAACCACCGGACCACCAGGGATCCTTCTTGCATGCCTTCTTAACACGCCTCCTGCAAAGGCTGAGGAGTTCTCTCTGGGGGCTGGATCACAGTCTGACTCCTACTGGCTGTCTCCCCACGACCAGCACAATGTGTGCAGCCAGCTGTTGACAGGGCTTTGCAGCTAGAACGGCCAGCTGCAGGGGGAGAGAATGATAGAAATTATAGACTCACGGGGCATCTATCCCCAGGCATTCAATTAAGCTATGAGCACGGGGCAGGAAGTCAGGAGACCTGGGTCCAGGACTCAGCCCAGCCGCTGAGCAGCTGTTTTCTCACCCATATAATAACAATAGCTAATGTTTACTATGTGCCAGGGACTGTTAAAAGTTATGCATTAACTCCTTTGATCCTCCCAACAGTCTCTAAAGTGGATACAATTGTTCTACATGCTTATAAAATGAGGAAACTCAAAGAAGCCAAAGTAACTTGTTCAGAGTCAATAACTGGTAAGTGATAGTTGACTCCAGAACTTGTACTCTTTTTTGTTTTTTCGGAACTTGTACTCTTAACTTACCATGCACACTGCCTCGGTTGAGATACGAAAACACATATTTGCTACCTAGTGCTCCGTAACAAATTACCGTGAAATGTATTGGCACAAAAGCAATAAACATTTATTAGGACACAGTTTCTGGGAGTCAGGAATCAGGGAGTGGATTATCTAGGAGGTCCGGTTTGAAGTGTCTCATGAGGCTGCAGCCAACATGTCTGCTGGGAGACTTCCCTGGTAGTCCAGTGGTTAAGAATCCGCCTTCTGATGCAGGGAACCCAGGTTTGATCCCTGGTTGGGGTACTAAGCCCACGTGCCACAGCTAGAGAAGCCCACGCGCCTCAACAAAAGATCCCGAGTGCTAAGAGCCAAAGCAGCGAAATAAATAAATAACTGGACTGGGGCTGGGGGATTTGCTTCCAAGATGGCGCCCTCACATGGAGCTGGTTGTTGGCTGGAGGCCTCAGTTCCTCATCACAAGAACTCTCCACAGATGGTTTGATTGGCCTCAGGCTGTGGGCTTTTCCCAGTGCAAGTGTTCCGAGAGAGAGCAAGGCAGAAACTGAACATAGTGACTGGATCATGGAAGGCACGCACTGCTGTTGGCACGAGATCTTATTGGTTATGTTACCCAAAAACCGGGTTCGCCTCTTGGTGGAGGTTCAAGCCGAAAGACACAGTCAAGCCAAAGATCAGGAGAAGAAAGGACTTATTACCTGCAACAAGTAAGGAGAACACCAAGGATCTTTCCCAAAGCAGTGTCTCTCTGAACAGCAAATTTATGGAAGGTTTAAGCTAAGGGTACATGCATTTTCATGAAGGGCTTGGGCAGCGGACAGAGTCCAAGCTTTAGTGGATAGAAGTCACGAAAGGTCATCGTCACCCCTTAGGTGCCATTGATTCAGTGGTTGAGCACCTCAGGCTAATCTTTACCATTGAAACCGAACTGGCAGTCTTTGCAACTGATATATTATCTTTACTATTGTTAATTCTCTTGCCTGATAACAGTTCTTTGTCTCTGCATTCTTTTGTTCCCTTAAGACCATTAATTACTGTGACCTGTTCAAGGGCAAGCACTGTGGCCAGGCTTAGATCACGAAATGGCTTTGACCAAAAATGGCTTCTCGGACTTCCCTGGTGGTGCAGTGGTTAGGAATCTGCCTACCAATGCAGGACTCACGGGTTCGAGCCCTGGTCTGGGAATATCCCACACGCTGTGGAGCAGCTAAGCCCGTGTGCCACAACTACTGAGCCCGTGTGCCACAACTACTGAAGCCCGCGTGCCTAGAGCCTGTGCTCCGCAACAAGAGAAGCCACCGCGATGAGAAGCCCGCACACAGCAACGAAGAGTAGCCCCTGCTCACTGCAACTAGAGAAAGCCTGTGCACAGCAACAAAGACCCAACGCAGCCAAAAATAAAAATAAATTAATTAAAAGCAATTTTTTTTTAAATGGCTTCTCTTCTGTCAAGAAAGCCATGCCTGGTTCTCTTTCTCCAGGGACCCCCTACCCTATCTGCTTAGTGACACAGGTCAGCCCTATTCAGTGTGGAAAAGAACTACACAGAGAAGTGAATGCCAGGAGGTGGGACCGCTGGGGCCATCATGGAGGCTGACCATCACAGACAGTAACATGCAGTTGGGAGGAGCAAATCAAAGAATAGATGTAAATATGCTGTATGAGTTTGCCAGGGAAGCCGTACCACAAAGTGGGCGGCTTCAAACAACAGAAATGTATCATCTCACAGTTCTGGAGGCTAGAAGTCCAAAATCAAGGTGTCAGCAAGGCCATGCTCCCTTTGAAGGCTCTAGGGAGAGGATCCTTCCTTGCCTTTTTTTTTTTTTTGCGGTACGCGGGCATCTCACCGCTGTGGCCTCTCCCGTTGTGGAGCACAGGCTCCGGACGCGCAGGCTCAGCGGCCATGGCTCACGGGCCCAGCCGCTCCGCGGCATGTGGGATCTTCCCGGACCGGGGCACGAACCCGTGTCCCCTGCATCAGCAGGCGGACTCTCAACCACTGCGCCACCAGGGAAGCCTCCTTCCTTGCCTTTTTTAAAATTTATTTTTCTTTCTTTCCTTGCCTTTTATAGCTCTGGTGACTCCAGGCATGCCTTGGCTGGTGGCAGCCTCATTCCAATCTCTGCTCTGGCTTCACAGCACCTGTGTCTCTGTGTCTTCTTTTCTGTCTCTTATAAGGACACTTGTCACTGGATGTAGGGCCCATCCCAATCCAGGATGATCTCATTTCAAGATCTTTGTCTTTTTTCTTGGCTGTGCCGTGGGGCTTGCGGGATCTCAGTTCCCCAACCAGCGACTGAACCCAGGCCACGGCAGTGAAAGTGTTGAATCCTAACCAGTAGACCACCAGGGAACTCCCTCAAGATCTTTATCTTTATATCTGCAAAGACCCTTATTCCAAATAGGGTCACATTCTGAGGTTCCAGAGGAATGTATCTTTTCTTGTTTGTTTGGGTTTTTTTTTTGGCTGGGGAGAAGGGGAGGTAGAGACACCATTCAACCCACTAACTGCCCCCCCACCAACCCAGTCTCTTCCAGTTATCTATTGCTGTGCAGCAAATAACCCCCAAACGTAGTGACTTCAAGCAACAGCCGCCATCTTCTTATCTTTCATGGTTTCTTTGGGTTAGGAATTTGGGAAAGGCTTGGCTGGGCGGTTCTCCCCATGTGGCTGATTTGGGCTTCCTCACAGCATGGCTGCCAGGGGAGGTCACACTCCTCATGCAGAGCAAGGCGGAGAGCTTGCATTTGCTGACCTAGCTTCCAGAATCGCCAAGGGCCACTTCCACGTGCTCTGTCCTTGGAGACAGTCGCAAAAGCCCGCCCTCCCGCTGGGTTCACAGCAGCTCTCTGCAGAAGTGCATCTCCCTTTATAGGGGCAGAGACAGGCTCAGCAAGGTAAGTAACTGCCAAATTATTACAACTAAGGGCAGAACCCAGGAAAGTAAGTTTAGGGCCCATAATTATAACACATATGTTGCACCTGTGGTCACTTTCTCTCCCCCCCAGTTTTCTGTTCCTCTGACCTGGGAAAAGGGCCTGACCGAGCCCCAGACTACTATCTGGATGGTTTGGGGACAATCATGGTACAGCGCAAAGGAGGGCTGTGGACAGGTAGCCAGGTGACTTGGCTCTCAGCCCTAGCTCCACTGCTTCTATTTGTGTGGTCTTGTGTACTTTCCTGTTCAGGAACAAAAGGAATGATGTCTGCCTTGTGCTTTCATGGTTATCACGGGGAAGATGATGTTCAGTAAGTTAGCATGCTTGCTAAGCTATTTAATGCTCTTCAAACAAAGAGTGTTGTATGTCTCTTTGAGCTCCTCAGAGCGCCACAGACCTCCCAGTTACTTTACAAATATTTGTTGATTTTTTTTTTTTTTCTTTGCGGTACGCGGGCCTCTCACTGTTGTGGCCTCTCGCGCTGCGGAGCACAGGCTCTGGACGCGCAGGCTCAGCGGCCATGGCTCACGGGTCCAGCCGTTACGCGGCATGTGGGATCTTCTCGGACCGGGGCACGAACCCGCGTCCCATGCATCGGCAGACGGATTCTCAACCACTGCGCCACCAGGGAAGCCCTATTCGTTGATTTTAATGTAAAGGTTTCCTCTACCAATCCTAGGAGGAGCAACACCAGCCAACAACTCAGCCTCGTAACCAGGGCCGGTTACCAGGGAGACCACTGGGCCAAGTCATCAGTGAGGGATCATGGACTTGGAGTATGGGGTGGGGGTGGGGGGTTCAGTTGCCCCAAAGTAGCCAGTGAATAAGACTGGGGTAACTCTTTCAGAGTATTCCTACCTCTGAGAGCTGCGTAAACAAACTACCTCCCAGGCTTCCCTGGTGGCGCAGTGGTTGAGAGTCCGCCTGCCGATGCAGGGGACGCCAGTTCGTGCCCTGGTCTGGGAAGATCCCTCATGCTGCAGAGCGGCTGGGCCCGTGAGCCATGGCCGCTGAGCCTGCGCGTCCGGAGCTTGTGCTCCGCGACGGAAGAAGCCACAACGGTGAGAGGCCCACGTACTGCAAAAAACAAACAAACAAAACTACTCCCAAATGTAGAGGCTTAAAACAATATTTTTATCTCTCATGGTTGTGTGGGTTGATGGGGTTCAGTTGGCCCATTCTTCCTCGGCCATGGGAGTGGGGCCTCTGTGCAGCTGTATCAGAGAGCACCTGGGGCTGTGGTCATCTGAAGGCCCAACTGGGCTGGATGTCCGAGGTGGAAGCTCAGGGTTCCCCCACGTGACCTCTCTGTCCAGTGGTATGTCCCTGGCTTCCTTTTTTTTTTTTTTAATTAATTAATTAATTAATTTTTGACTGTGTTGGGTCTTCGTTGCTGCGAGCGGACTTTCTCTAGTTGAGGCGAGCAGGGGCTACACTTCGATGCAGTGTACGGGCTTCTCATTGCGATGGCTTCTCTTGTTGTGGCATGCGGACTCTAGGTGTGCGGGCTTCAGTAGTTGTGGCACACGGGCTTAGTTGCTCCGTGGCATGTGGGATCTTCCTGGACCAGGAAGCGAACCCATGTCCCCTGCATTGGCAGGCAGATTCTTAATGTCCCTGGCTTCTTTTCCTTTTTCAATTTTTGAATTTTATTTAATTTATTTTTTATATAGCAGGTTCTTATTAGTTATCCATTTTACACATATTAGTGTATATATGTCAATCCCAATCTCCCAATTCATCCCACCACCACCACCACCCCCCGCCACTTTCCCCCCTTGGTGTCCATGCATTTGTTCTCTACATCTGTGTCTCTATTTCTGCCTTGCAAACCGGTTCATCTGAACCATTTTTCTAGGTTCCACACATATGCATTAATATACGATATTTGTTTTTCTCTTTCTGACTTACTTCACTCTGTATGACAGTCTCTAGATCCATCCACATCTCTACAAATGACCCAATTTTGTTCCTTTTTATGGCTGAGTAATATTGCATTGTATATATGTACCACATCTTCTTTATCCATTCATCTGTTGATGGGCATTTGTGTTGCTTCCATGACGTGGCTATTGTAAATAGTGCTGCAATGAACATTGGGGTGCATATGTCTTTTTGAATTAAGGTTTCCTCTGGGTATATGTCCAGTAGTGGGATTGTTGGGTCATTCTATTTTTAGTTTTTTAATGAACCTCCATACTGTTCTCCATAGTGGCTGTATCAGTTTACATTCTCACCAACAGTGCAAGAGGGTTCCTTTTTCTCCACACCCTCTCCAGCATTTGTTGTTTGTAGATTTTCTGATGATGCCCATTCTAACTGGTGTGAGGTGATACCTCATTGTAGTTTTGATTTGCATTTCTTTAATAGTTAGTGATGTTGAGCAGCTTTTCATGTGCTTCTTGGCCATCTGTATGTCCTCTTTGAAGAAATGTCTATTTAGGTCTTCTGCCTAAAAGCTTTGCAAAATCTTTTAAGTTTCATTAGGTCCCATTTGTTTATTTTTGTTTTTATTTCCATTACTCTAGGAGGTGGATCAAAAAAGATCTTTCTGCGGTTTATGTCAAAGAGTGTTCTTCCCATGTTTTCCTCTAAGAGTTTTATAGCGTCCAGTCTTATATTTATGTCTCTAATCCATTTTGAGTTTATTTTTGTGTATGGTGTTAGGGAGTGTTCTAATTTCATTGTTTTACATGTACCTGTCCAGTTTTCCCAGCACCACTTATTGAAGAGACTGTCTTTTCTCCATTGTATATCCTTGCCTCCTTTGTCATAGATTAGTTGACCATAGGTACGTGGGTTTATCTCTGGGCTTTCTATCCTGTTCCATTGATCTATATTTCTGTTTTTGTTTCAGTACCATATTTTCTTGATTACTGTAGCTTTGTAGTATAGTCTGAAGTCAGGGAGTCTGATTCCTCCAGCTCTGTTTTTTCCCCTCAATACTGCTTTGGCTCTTCGGGGCCTTTTGTGTCTCCATACAAATTTTAAGATTTTTTGTTCTAGTTCTGTAAAAAATGCCATTGGTAATTTGATAGGGATTGCATTGAATCTGTAGATTGCTTTGGGTAGTATAGTCATTTTCACAATATTGATTCTTCCAATCCAAGAACATGGTATATCTCTCCATCTGTTTGTATCATCTTTAATTTCATTCAACAGTGTCTTATAGTTTATGACATACAAGTCTTTTGTCTCCCTAGGTAGGTTTATTCCTAGGTATTTTATTCTTTTTGTTGCAATGGTAAGTGAGAGTGTTTCCTTAATTTCTCTTTCCAATTTTTCATCATTAGTGTAGAGGAATGCAAGAGATTTCTGTGCATTAATTTTGTATCCTGCAACTTTACCAAATTCATTGATTAGCTCTAGTAGTTTTCTGGTGGCATCTTTAGGATTCTTGTCTCATGTATACTACCATGTCATCTGCAAAGAGTGACGGTTTTACTTCTCCTTTTCCAGTTTGTATTCCTTTTATTTCTTTTTCTTCTCTGATTGCTGTGGCTAGGACTTCCAAAACTATGTTGAATAATAGTGATGAGAGTGGACATCCTTGTCTTGTTCAGTAGTTGCTTCAGTAGTTGCGGCACGTGGGCTCAGTAGTTGTGGTATATGGACTTAGTTGCTCTGCGGCATGTGGGATCTTCCCGGTCCAGGGCTCGAACCTGTGTCCCCTGAATTGGCAGGTGGATTCTTAACTACTGCACCACCAGGGAAGTCCTCCCTCTTTTTCTTGATGAGTCTGGCTAATGGTTTATCAATTTTGTTTATCTTCTCAAAGAACCAGCTTTTAGTTTTATTGATCTTTCCTATTGTTTTCTTTGTTTCTGTTTCATTGATTTCTGCTCTGATCTTTATGATTTCTTTCCTTCTGCTAACTTTGGGTTTTGTTTGTTCTTCTTTCTCTAGTTCCTTTAGGTGTAAGGTTAGATTGTTTATGTGAGATTTTTCTTGTTTCTTGAGGTAGGCTTGTATAGCTATAAACTTCCCTCTTAGAACTGCTTTTGCTGCATCCCATAGGTTTTGTATCGTCGTGTTTTCATTATCATTTGTCTCTAGGTATTTTTTTATTTCCTCTTTGATTTCTTCAGTGACCTCTTGGTTATTTAGTAAAGTATTGTTTAGCGTCCATGTGTTTGTGTTTTTTACGTTTTTTTCCCTGTAATTGATTTCTAATCTCATAGCGTTGTGGTCAGAAAAGATGCTTGATATGATTTCAATTTTCTTAAATTTACTGAGGTTTGATTTGTGACCCAAGATGTGTTGTATCCTGGAGAATGTTCCGTGCACACTTGAGAAGAAAGTGTAATCTGCTGTTTTTGGATGGAATGTCCTATAAATATCAATTAAATCTATCTGGTCTCTTGTGTCATTTAAAGCTTGTGTTTCCTTATTAATTTTCTGTTTGGATGATCTGTGCATTGGTGTAAGTGAGGTGGTAAAGTTCCCCACTATTTTTTAAAAAAATTTTATTTATTTATTTTGGGCTGCATTGGGTCTTTTTTTTAAATCTTATTTTATTTTATTTTAAGTTCCCCACTTTTATTGTGTTACTGTCGATTTCCTCTTTTATAGCTGTTAGCAGTTGCCTTATTATTGAGGTGCTCCTATGTTGGGTGCATATATATTTATAATTGTTATATCTTCTTCTTGGATTGATCCCTGATCATTATGTAGTGTCCTTCCTTGTCTCTTGTAACATTCTTTATTTTAAAGTCTATTTTATCTGATATGAGTATTGCTACTCCAGGTTTCTTTTGATTTCCATTTGCATGGACTATCTTTTTCCATCCCCTCACTTTCAGTATGAATGTGTCCCTAGGTCTGAAGTGGTCTCTTGTAGACAGCATATAGATGGGTCTTATTTTTGTATCCATTCAGCAAGCCTGCATCTTTTGGTTGGAGCATTTAATCATGTTTAAGGTAATTATCGATATGTATGTTCCTATTACCATTTTCTTAATTGTTATGGGTTTGTTTTTGTAGGTCCTTTTCTTCTCTTGTGTTTCCCACTTAAAGAAGTTCCTTTAGCATTTGTTGTAGAGCTTTTTTGGTGGTGCTGAATCCTCTTAGCTTTTGCCTGTCTGTAAAGGTTTTGATTTGTCTGTGGTATCTGAATGAGATCCTTGCCAGGTAGAGTAATCTTGGTTGTAGGTTCTTCCCTGTCATCACTTTAAGTATATCATGCCACTCCCTTCTGGCTTGTAGAGTTTCTGCTGAGAAATCAGCTGTTAACTTTATGGGAGTTCCTGTGTATATTATTTGTCATTTTTCCCTTGCTGCTTTCAATAATTTTTCTTTGTCTTTAATTTTTGCCAGTTTGATTACTATGTGTCTCGGCGTGTTTCTCCTTGGGTTTCTCCTGCCTGGGACTCTCTGCACTTCCTGGACTTGGGTGGCTATTTCCTTTCCCATGTTAGGGAAATTTTCAACTATAATCTCTTCACATATTTTCTCGGGTCCTTTCTCTCTCTCTCCTCCTTCTGGGACTCCTATAATGCGAATGTTGTTGCGTTTAATGTTGTCCCAGAGGTCTCTTAGGCTGTCTTCATTTCTTCTCATTCTTTTTTCTTTATTCTGTTCTGCAGGAATGAATTCCACCATTCTGTCTTCCAGGTCACTTATCCGTTCTTCTGCCTCAGTTATTCTGCTATTGATTCCTTCTAGTGTAGTTTTCATTTCAGTTATTGTATTGTTCATTTCTGTTTGTTTATTCTTTAATTCTTCTAGGTCTTTGTTAAACATTTCTTGCATCTTCTCGATCTTTGCCTCCATTCTTTTTCCGAGGTCCTGGATCATCTTCACTATCATTATTCTGAATTCTTTTTCTGGAAGGTTGCCTATCTCCACTTCATTTAGTTGTTTTTCTGGGGTTTTATCTTGTTCCTTCATCTGGTACATAGCCCTCTGCCTTTGCATCTTGTCTGTCTTTCAGTGAATATGGTTTTCCCTCCACAGGTTGCAGAATTGTAGTTCTTCTTGCTTCTGCTGTCTGCCCTTTGGTGGATGAGGCTATCTAAGAGGGCTGTACAAGCTTCCCGATGGTGGGTAGAGCTGGGTGTTGCTCTGGTGGGCAGAGCTCAGTAAAACTTTAATCCACTTGTCTGCTGATGGGTGAGGCTGGGTTCCCTCTCTGTTGGTTGTTTGGCCTGAGGTGACCCAGCAATGGAGCCTACCCGGCTCTTTGGTGGGGCTAAGGGCAGACTCTGGGAGGGCTCATGCCAAGGAGTACTTCCCAGAACTTCTGCTACCAGTGTCCTTGTCTTCATGGTGAGACACAGCCACCCCCCGCCTCTACAGGAGACCCTCCAACACTAGCAGGTAGGTCTGGTTCAGTCCTCTATGGGGTCACTGCTGCTTCCCCTGGGTCCCGATGTGCACACTACTTTGTGTGTGCCTTCCAAGAGTAGAGTCTCTGTTTCCCCCAGTCCTTTTGAAGTCCTGCAATCAAATCCCACTAGCCTTCAAAGTCGGATTCTCTAGGAATTCCTCCTCCCGTTGCCAGACCCCCAGATTGGGAAGCCTTATGTGGGGCTCAGAACCTTCACTCCAGTGGGTGGACTTCCGTGGTATAAGTGTTCTCCAGTTTGTGAGTCACCCATCCAGCCGTTATGGGATTTGATTTTATTGTGATTGTGCCCCTCCTACCGTCTCATTGTGGCTTCTCCTTTGTCTTTGGATGTGGGGTATCTTTTTTGGTGAGTTCCAGTGTCTTCCTTTCGATGATTGTTCAGCAGTTAGTTGTGATTCCGGTGCTCTTGCAAGAGGGAGTGAGCGCACGTCCTTCTACTCCGCCGTCTTGAACCGATCTCCTGTCCTGGCTTCTTAAGTGGCAGCTCACAACTCCAGGAGCAGGTAGAAACGGCCAGTCCTCTCAAGAGTTGGGTGTGGATATGGCTCAGCGTCCCTTCTGCCATATTCTCTTGGTCAAAGCAGTCACAAGGCAGTGTGGCTACAAGGGAGTGGAGAAATGGACTCTACCTCCCAATGGGGCAGTGGTATGAACATAGGAGGGCAGGAATTGATGGCCACCATCTTTTTTTTAGTTAATTAATTAATTTGTTTTTGGCTACGTTGGGTCTTTGTTGCTGCACGCGGGATTTCTCTAGTTGCATCTAGCGGGGGCTACTCTTTGTTGTGGTGCACAGGCTTCTCAATGCGGTAGCTTCTCTTGCTGTGGAGCATGGGCTCTAGGCTCGTGGGCTTCAATTGTTGTGGCACGCGGGCTCAGTAGCTGTGGCTTAAGGGCTCTAGAGCGCAGGCTCAGTAGTTGTGGCGCATGGGCTCAGTTGTTCTGTGGCATGTGGGATCTTCCCGGACCAGGGCTTGAACCTGTGTCCCCTGCGTTGGCAGGCGGATTCTTAACCACTCTGCCACCAGGGAAGTCCCTGGTCACCATCTTTGAGACAAGCTACCACTCAGATTGAGGGACAGTCCCACTACTCAGGCTCCTGAGCTGTCCAGCTTAGAAGGGCTGTTGCTATGACAACAGCCTTTGGTGGAGCGTGGGGACAGGAAGAAACCTCTCAATCAAAAAGCTACTGGGAAACCTTAGTCCCCTCCCTTGTCACCTAGGTGCTGCTGGCTTGCCCTGGACAACGGGAATCCTGGTAGAGCACAGGCCCTGGGGCACCAAGATCAGAGTCACGACATAGAGGCCAATACGTGGCCACCATCTAGCCTGGCTTTACTCCCACATCCTGACCACAGCTCTGACCTAGAAGTTGAATGGCTTCGTGGGAGTGGTTTCAGATTGTCTGCTGGACAGCTGTGCAGGCACAGGCCCTGATGTGGGGGTGGTGAGGGCAGCTTGAAGTGGAAGAGGGAAGCCGACCAAACAATGCATTCATTGAATGCGCCATCTTTCTTTAATAAAGAACTTGTCACCAGCCCCGTTTATTTGCAGTTCTCAGGCAGAGAGGAGATGGATCCTTGCTCAGCCAGCCTCACCTCCCATTTATTTCCTGACTTCACCCCTATTCCTGGCTCCTAGCCGTGGTTTACCTTAAACTTGCATTATACTCCCTGGCTTTCCAAACCCACCCTGGCCCACCTTTCCCCCTTCCTGCGTCCTTTCCCTGTCCCTTCTCTTATCCTACTAACATCATTGTGGACCTCAGAGTGTGCCGGGCACCTGGACACCAGGAACTACCCTCAAAAGTTCACACATGGTGTGTTAATTTCCTGCACTGCTGTAACAAATTCTCACAAACTGGGAGCCTTCAAAGAACGGAAATTTAATCTCTCACAGTTCTGGAGGCCAGAAGTCTGAAATCCAGGTGTCGTCAGAGCCACACTCTTTCTGAAGCCTCTAGAGAAGGATCCTTCCAGCCTCTCCCAGCTTCTGGAGGCTGCCGGCAATCCTTGGCTTGTAGGCACATCACTCCAGTCTCTGCCTCCATTTCCACATCACCATGGTCCCTAAGTCGCCTGCCATGTTTCCTTTTCTGGTTCTTACAAGGACACTCTCATTTGATTTAGGGCCCATCTTAATCCAGTCTGATCCCATGTCAATCCTGACTTTGATTTTGTCTGTAAAAACCCTATTTCCAAATAAGGTCATGACCTGGGTTTCCAGGTGAGTGGCTGTGAATTTTTGAGAGACATCATCCAACCCAGTACACGAGGGCACTGGGATATACACCCAACAAACCCCAAAGAATCTGTCCTTTCCTGGGAAAGACTGGCAGGTGTACAAGAGACGGGCTCAGAGGCAACTCCCTCTTCCTCCCCAGAAAGTGAAAACGCAGTTATTCCAGTGGAGCTGCTTCCCTGCCCACTGCCTGCACACGTTCTGCAGCTCCCTTGCCCACTCCCATCCTTTTCTTCTAGTACATGTCTTCTTGTATATCATGCTTCCCTTCTAAAAAAAAACCTTTATTTGTTTTTCTTGAACTACAGTTGATTTACATGTTGTGTTCGTTTCAGGTGTACAGCAAAGTGATTCAGTTATACATACATATATAGCTATTTTTTTTTCAGATTCTTTTTTCACACTTCCCTTTTGACTATAACTAACTCTGCATGCCCTGGGGCAAATTATTACTTCTCTGAGACTCAGTTTCCTTACCTGTAACATAGAGATAATAAGAGCTACCTCATAGGGTTGCTATAAGCATTAAATAAGATTTAACTTAGCAGTTCCTAGTACAAGTCTGACACATGGAAGATGCCCACTGAGTAAGTTAACAGCCATAGCTGCAGGTACAGCCCTGCCCCCAAAATGTTAGGTGTTAAATGCTTTGCATGTATTATCTGATCTAAACCTCAGGGCTCCAGGAACCAAGGACTGTTTTTATCTCCATTTTATAAATCAAGGAAAGTATAAAGCTTAGAGAGATTAAGTAACTTGCCCAAGGTCATTTGGTTAGTAAGTGACAGCAGCTCTGAGACTTGAACCCATTTTTTCCCACAGCAGCCTGATCTGAAGCCCCATGGTCCCTCCTCAGGCTTCCAGCTTTTTCTCTATACCCACATGCCCCCTGCAGAAGGGTCACTCCTTGTTCATCCCTGTAAGTAAGGGGCCTTCCTTGGTGATTTTTGTGACAAGTCACAAACACTTGTTCACTGGGGAGGTATCTGATCAGGTTTAATTAAATTGGGCAAAGGTGAAGTGATTTCTGGGGTCGCGGTGGAGGGCTCAGCTCAGCAAACATCTGCTTCCTCTCTCCCCGTACAAACTCTCCTCTCTGCAGTGATGGACATCCGGGCTCTTGGGGAATACTGCAGGTCCAGAGTTTAGGGAGGATGCCAGTCTTAAAGGCTGCTCAGACCTGCCCGAGCAGGGGTCTGGTGAATTACAGCAGGGGTCAGCAAACTATACTCCACAGGCCAAATCCTGCCCTTGGCCCGTTTTTATAAATAAAGTTTTATTGGAACACGGCCACAGCCATTTGCTGATGTAGTGTCTGTCTGTGTTCATGCCGCAATGGCAGAGTTGAGTAGTTGTGACAGAGACCACGTGGCCACAAAGTCAAAAATCTTTGCTCTCTGGCCCTTTACAAAAACTGTTGGCGGGCTTCCCTGGTGGCACAGTGGTTAGGAATCCACCTGCCAATGCAGGACACGGGTTTGAGCCCTGGTCGGGGAAGATCCCACATGCCACGGAACAACTAAGCCCAAGTGCCACAACTACTGAGCCTGCACTCTAGAGCCCGCGAGCCACAACTACTGAGCCCGTGTGCCACAACTACTGAGCCCGTGTGCCACAACTGCTGAACCCTGTGCGCCTAGGGCCCGTGCTCCGCAACAAGAGAAGCCACTGCAGTGAGAAGCCTGTGCACCACAACGAAGAGTGGCCCCCCGCTCTCCGCAACCAGAGAAAAGCCCACGTGCAGCAACGAAGAACAATGCAGCCAAAAAGATAAAATAAAATAAATAAATTTATAAAAAACCATAAAAAACAAACTGTTGGCTCCTGAATTAGGGAAGCCCTCAAGCTGTCCGCGGCATGATGATTTCTGTTTGAGCTGATAGAGGAGATTTGTGTTTCGAGTAAGTGACCGTCTGTTGGAGGGGATGTTTGGGTGTTTCTCCCAACCTGATGGGCTGGACTTGTTCAGAATGAGAGCAGGTTGAGGTCTTAAGTGGTGCTGACTCAGGACCTGGGTTGTTTTTTACTCCTGCCCTGAGCCATTGGTCACTGGGCAGCCGCAGTCCCCAGCAGAGAACCACTGGTTCCCTCTGTCCACCAGGTCCTGGGCAGCCCAGGAGGAATGGATAGAACTTGTTCCCAGCACGTGAAGAATTTCCAGCCCCCATGCCCCCAAATGACTGCGGGGCCTGAGGGGCAGGAGGTAAATTCCGGAGGGGTGAGAGCCACTGTTACTTGAGCTCAGTGTGACCTGGTGTACTCAGCTCGCTGGAGGCGCCTGGGCTCCCTGCCAAGCCTGCCTCTCTCCCACTTCTTCGGAGTCATCCTGGGGACCTGCCCTCCTTTCACGGGCAGAGGGACGGTGGGTAGGGACTGCCCCTGTTAGGAACAGCAGTAGTCTCCTATCAGGTCCCTTTCTTGCTCCTGTGGTCTCCGGGGTTCTCCATGGACCGTGCCCCCAGCCACTTTCCCAGACCTGGGAGGGGCTGTGAGCAAGGTAGTACTTTGTCCTGGGCGGACTCCAGCCACATGGGGAAATTCACACCCACACCCACGTGTGAGGAGCTTCAAACAGCAAATAAACAAGTACAAATGCACACGGCTCCATTCTTCCTCACTGCCTGGTGAAGGTGTGCCAGCCCCCGCCTGTGCCCGTGGGCACTGGATACAGTTGGCCAAGGCTGGCCCCAGTGTCTGCTGAGCCATCAGTGTGCCCAGAACTGCAGCTGCAAGCTGGCTTCTTGGGACGATGGCCTTGGCGCGCAGCTCCCTTACTCTGGTGGGCTGGTGCCCCGGTGATTGATTTTTTTAAATGCGTTCTGTGCTGACTCCATTCTGTCCTGTAGCATCCTTCTCTCTGGCACCACGGCTCCTGCCTGCAAGCGGGTGTGGCCAGACAGCCAGGGAGAAGCACATGTCCCAGACCTGGGAGCTCAGAGGGAGGGAGGGATCCTCACAGCCACATGGAGCCGCACCTCTATCCCCCGCCTCCCCTGGAACCCAGGTTCCACCCCAGCTGATCCCACGGGCATCCGCGGCCGGGCCGACCGACCCACACACAGGCACAGAAGAGTAGCTGGCAGCTTAACAAGGCTGGAAACTTTTTGAAGACCACACAATACATTATTACAGTAACATATTTAGTCACTGTAAACATTTCTAAACTCTTTTTTGAATCACAAAGGAATTCATAATTGTTTAAAAAAATTTGAAAGAAGATCAGAGTCGCTTGAAGATGAGGCGTGTCCCTGATCCCTCTTCCCCCTTCCATTCCCTACAGAAGCCAGCGTGGGCTGTAGCTTTCCAGATGTTTTCTGTGCTTGATCATTTGAACCTCACCACAATTCCACGAGACGGGCAGGTCCGATAGAAAAGTGGACAGTTTACAGGGGAGCAACATGGGCCCCAGGTCTAGCAGCAAAAGCAGAGGACCTGGGAGTGGAGGGGCTGAAGGACAGCGAGGCCTCCAGTCCCAGGAAGGAGGCCATGGGGAGAGCGTGGTCTCAACTCCGGACTCCAGAGGGACCAGTGGAGCAGGTGGGACCTACTCCCACTTCAACTCTGCTCTTAGCTTCCGTGTTGAGCGGCAGCCTTTTCTATTCTAGAAACCAGAGAATTGGAGGGCAGTATATTCAGACCTGACAATCACAGAAGACCACACAGATTCCCACTCCACCTTAGTTATTTGACCTTGATGAAAAACATGTTTCCAATGGATAAGTAATATCGTGCAGGTGAAGTCAGAAGTGCTGTGATCATTCTGCTGCCAAAGAGTGAATAGACTTGGCCTTGCAGCCTAGAGGGGAGCATTCAGTGAATTTTTTTGTAACCACTTAACAACTCAGTGAGAAAAGAAAGCAAATTTGCATTCTTTGTGTCCCTCAGGTAAAATACAATCTGTTCTCCCAGGAAGCAGGCGAATGTCTGGTTTTGAGTTTTTCTATAAATTTAGCATTTCTCCCACCCTTAGAACCTCCTCAAAGTCTGGTGTCAAAGTCCTACCTAGAACAAAGAGAGTTGGGGTATCACAAGTCTATACCTGGTGGTATAATAAGAACTATATTTGGTCTTTTTCTTCTGTTCTAGACACAGAGCTCCTGAAACACTTTGAATTTCCTAAGTGATAGGAGTATCTTTTGTGATTCATAACAAGTCCTTTGGAACACAACTGAGTTGGTGCTGATGAGGTGACCTAGGGTGGGATCCCTGCATAGCCTGTGGGTGGGGCTGGTCACCAGGAAGACCAAGCGGATAGAATGTTGCAGCTTTCAGCTCCATCTACCACTGGGGAGCAGAGCTGGAGATCAGCTGCAGAAAAACTCTTGAACGACAGACTTGATGAGCTTCTGGAGTGGTGCCTTCGCGTGCCAGGAGGATGGTGCACCCCAGATCCACAGGGACAGAAGCTCCGGAGCTTGGCACCCTTCGGGACTTCACCCTATGTACTTCTTCACCTAATGGTTCATTTGTATCCTTCCTAATGTCTTTTGTAATAAACCAGTATTCTACTAAGTAAACTTTTCCTGAGTTATGTGAAGTGCTTTAGCCAATTAATCGAACCCAAAAAGGGAGTCATGGGAACCTCGGATTCATAGCTGGATGGTCAGAAGTACATGTGATAACATGGACTTGCAATTGGTGTCTAAAGAGGGGGGTGGGGATGGCGGGGTGGGACTGAACCCTTACGCTGTGGGATCTGATGGTATCTTCCGGTGAATAATGTCAGAACTGAGCTAAAGTTGTAGGACACTCTGTTGGTGTCCTCTGGGGACTGGAGAATTGCTTGGTGTGTTGGAAACACTCCAGATCTGTAAAAACAAGGAAAGATTGTATAGAGACAAGACGTTTGTAAAATTTACATGGACCGGCAAAGGAATCGGAATAGCCAAAACAATTTTGAAAAAGAAGAATAAAGTGGTAGGACTTAAAATCTTTCTACCCAACTTTATTTTTTTTTAAATAGATTATTCAGTTTTTTAAAAATTTATTTATTTATTTGGCTGCGTTGGGTCTTCGTTGCAGCGCGTGGGCTTTCTGTAGTTGCGGCGATCAGGGGCTGCTCTTCATTGCGGTGTGAGGGCTTCTCATTGTGGTGCCTTCTTGTTGCAGAGCACGGGCTCTAAGTGCGCGGGCTTCAGTAGTTGTGGCACACGGGCTCAGTAGTTGTGGCTCGCGGGCTCTAGAGCGCAGGCTCAGTGGTTGTGGTGCACGGGCTTAGTTGCTCCGCGGCATGTGGGATCTTCCCCGCCCACGGCTAGAACCCGTGTCCCCTGCAATGGCAGGCGGATTCTTAACCACTGCGCCACCAGGGAAGTCCCTACCCAAATTTAAGACATTATAAAACCACAGTTATAAAGAAAATGTGGTGTAAGCAAACAGGCAGACATCATCAGTCAATGAGACAGAACAGAGAACCCAGAAACAGACAAAAACCCAAGGGGGCAAAAGTAATATCTTGGAAGAGGATGGTCTTTTCAACACTTGGTGCTGGAATAATTGGACATTCGTATGCAAAAAAAGGGGAGACCTAAAATTCACACCTTACGCACAAATTAACTCAAAATGGATCATAGATCTAAGCTTAAAACTATAAAATTTTAGAAGAAAACAGGAGAAAATCTTCATGACCTGGAGTTATAGGCAAAAGAGTTCTCACACATGGCGCCAACTGCACAATACAGAGAAAGAAAAACGTCACAAATTAGACTTCATCAAAATTAGAATGTGGGGCTTCCCTGGTGGCGCAGTGGTTGAGAGTCTGCCTGCCGATGCAGGGGACGCGGGTTCGTGCCCCGGTCCGGGAAGATCCCACATGCCGCGGAGCGGCTGGGCCCGTGAGCCATGGCTGCTGAGCCTGCGCGTCCGGAGCCTGTGCTCCGCAACGGGAGAGGCCACAACAGTGAGAGGCCCGCGTACCGCAAAAAAAAAAAAAAAAAAAAAAATTAGAATATAACACACCACGTGAATATAAGACAGAATGACCTCCACCACCTCATGCTGTCCTGGAACTAGTAGCTGCCTCTCAGGTACTGGAGTTATTCCTTTCCACTATGGAGGTGGGGAGCACATACTTTCAACTGTATTTTCTTTTTCAATAGGTCATATACTCACACAGTTCAATAGTTTAAAGTTACAAAAAGGTATATAATGAAAATGTTTGCTTCTAGAAAACCGATGGAACCAGTTTCTTGGGTATCCATCCAGACAGATTCTTCGGTACATACAACCAGACCAGCATATATACTGTTTTTCTTACCCTTTTTTACCCAGATTGTAGCGTGCCATTTCATTCATTCATCGAGAATTGAAGCCAGATAGCCTCAGAACCTGCTCTCCTTCTGCTTTGCTTTTCTTGTGTTTTCCCACATTACAATGCATCTGGGTGTGTTTCCAAATCCATACATCCGCGGTTCTAATTCTTTGTTCTGGCTGCTGTATTCCATCACCTGGGCATACCGTGAGTGCGGACCTATGGAGGATACCTCCAATCTCTTGTCATTCTTACAAACAATGCCACTTGTCATTTCACCAATGCACAGGCACAGCTAGACGCCACATTTCTAGAAGTGGAATTGCTGGGTCAAAGAATTTGTGCATTACATAAAGTTTGCCAAATTACCCTCCATGGAGGCTGTATGGTTTTCCAGTCCCGCTAGCAAAGCATGAGAAATCCTTTCCCCGCCCTTGCCAACTCAGTGCGTGATCAAACCTTTGATATTTGCCAATCTGCTTTGTGGAATGTTGGACCTGGGTATAGTTTTTTGTTTGTTTGTTTGTTTTGTGATACGCAGGCCTCTTACTGTTGTGGCCTCTCTCACTGCGGAGCACAGGCTCTGGATGCGCAGGCTCAGCGGCCATGGCTCACGGGCCCAGCCGCTCCGCAGCATGTGGGATCTTCCCGGACCGGGGCACGAACCCGCGTCCCCTGCATCGGCAGGCGGACTCTCAACCACTGCGCCACCGGGGAAGCCCTGGGTATAGTTTTCATTTGACTGCTCATAATCTAAGTGAGACTGAGCATCTTTTCAGCATCCAGCTCTGCCGCTAGCCTCAGTGCCCCTCCCTACATAGCCTAAGGCCGTGGCCTTGCCTGCTACCCCTTCTGCAAGATCCAGGACTAGCTTTGTTTTCGCCTGCCAGCTTCTTGCTGAGTCACTCACAGGAAGGAAAGGGCAGCCGGCTTAGGTTATTCTGCCCCGGGAGCCATCTGAGCTGCCAGTCCTGGGAAGACCTTGGTCTCTGGCATTCCCTGTGGGCACCCAGCACCCGTGCACTGGATCATTGCACCTGTCAAACCACGGCCCCCTGGTACCTTTGGGAGAGATGGGGCTTGCAGGTTAGGATCAGGTCAGACATGTTTGCAAACTAGGCATGGAAAGGACCCAGCTAGATTCGGAGAGGGGACATTTGGAAGAAACTAATGAGAGCAGAGTCCAAAGTTATAAGTGACAGAATGAGGGGAACCAAGCTGGGTGTAGAGAAGGCAGGATTTAAATTGTTGGAAAGGACTTTGGGCAGAAAGGGTGGTGAGCCACGATGAAGGAATCAGGGGAAGTTGGGAAAAGATTCTCACCTGACATCTCTAAATGGGGACTTCCCTGGTAGTCCAGGGGTTAAGATTGCATATGCTTCCATGGCAGGGGGTGCGGGTTCGATCCCTGGTCAGGGAACTAAGGCCCCGCATGCCGCACAGTGCAGCAAAAAAAAAAAAAAAAAAAAAAATCTCTATATGTATCTCGCATGAGGTGCGCCCAGCCCTGGTTCCTCAGCTCATCACCACTTCAGGGTTAGTGCCAAGAGCTGCCTGGGATGGGAAGCAGGGGCGCCCCTTTGGCCGAACATGGAGGATTCAGGGCTCTTGTGTGACCACCTAGAGGTATGGGAGGCCAAGGGACCCTCGCTGACCGTCTCTGAGTGGGTTCTGGGCATCTGTGGGGCAGCCCAGGTCGGGCTGTTGTCATTTAACCTCTGTGCTAGGCTCTGCATCCGGTTGCATAAAAGCCAGGAGGAGCCAGTGGCTAGACTCCTGGGCCCTGGGGAGTCTGCCACTGTTATTTCCAGACTCACATCAAAAGCAAATTTGCCCTGGATATCGCTGAGGCAGAGTCATCCGGAAGCCCTTTGAAGCATGGGCTGCTGTGTAAGTTTATGACCTCCAGGACATCTAGATCCCATACGGGAGCTGGGCTGTGGCATCCATGAGCTACCATAGAGCCCCAGTCCTATTGGACCTGTTCTAGGTTGCGTGGCTGTTCACAGTCAAGCCTGTCCTGTCTACTGGGGCTGGGGATCCAGAACTGTACTCAAGGTATGGACAGTGGGTGGCGCCCTCTTGCATCTCGGTCCCCACTGCAGTCCCTCCCAGGGCTCCCCGCGCTGCTGCTGCTTCAGGCAGAGGATGGGCTCTTTATACCCGAGACCACGGCTGGTGCGGGAGCGGGCATCCCCAGGCAGAGGGCAGGGTGGGGCTGCCTTTCTGCGGGGAGCTTCTCGGAGTCTTCTCAATGCCACATCACGAAGCAGAGTTTTCAAGAGCTGCGGCTACAGAGGCTCTCCTCCCCCACGCCTCTGCCTCCCCGGGAGAAAAGTACAAAAAGTTGCGGTTGTCCCTGAGGCTACCAAGAAATGCTCAATAGCTTTCTGAGAGAATAGTCACCTCATTCTGGTTTCCTCCCTCCCTCCATCACCCTGGTCCACCTCTTCTCCAAGCTCTGGCACCTTTTCCTTAGAGAGCTGGGTCTGAAGATGTCTGCTCCCTGGCTGCGTCCCAAAGTACCAGGGGCCCGGGTGCTGAATAGTAGCTCGCTTCTCCAAATATATTGCTACACCAGCTTTGCTGAAAAATGAACCCTATGTTTTGGGGGAATAAATGTGCATTTTTCTGTGAGCCAGGCATTTGCTGACAGCAGATGGATGGTGGCCCAGGCCAGGTGAGTCAGCCAGACTTTGGAGCAGACAGTGTGAACCAGGACAGGCATGGGAGCCAGCCAAAGGCAGTGAAATACAGGGATATTTGGAGGTTTTCATCCCAGGAGTTTAGTCAGCACCTTGTGCACTTTGTTTCAGGTCGCGGGCCTAGTAGAGGGGTGTGTATCGTAAAAGGTAGGCTAAAAAGCGGTAATAAATAGACCCCGAAATGTATAATGGTCTAAATATCTTAGAAATTTATTTCTTACTCATATATCTCATATAACACACTGAGGCAGGCATTCTTTTTTTTTTTTTTAATTATTTATTTATTTTGGCTGTGTTGGGTCTTTGCTGCTGCACGCGGGCTTTCTCTAGTTGTGGGGAGTGGGGGCTACTCTTTGTTGCGGAACGCAGGCTTCAGTAGTTCTGGCGCATGGGCTTAGTTGCTCCGTGGCATGTGGGATCTTCCCGGACCAGGGCTGGAGCCCACGTCCCCTGCATTGGCAGGCGGATTCTCAACCACTGCGCCACCAGGCAAGTCCGAGGCAGGCATTATTTATTGGCCAGTGGCTTTCCTCCATATGGTGATCCAGGGACTCAGGCTCTCTCCATCTCGGGGCTCTGCCGTTCTCCAGGGTCTCATTGTCATCTACAATCCAGCTGGCAGAAGAGGAAGGGGTGTACGGAGGAGGCACACCTGCTTCTTACCCTGCTTCTTATGGGGTTGGCATATATTTCTTCTGCTCACATTCTATTGGTGGGAACCAGTCACATGACCACACCTAGTTGCAAGGGCAGCTGGGAAATGTAGTCTCAGCTCCTCAGCGAAAACTCTATACTATGGAAGGGGAGCAGAGATTTGGATGGACAGCTAACCATCTTTGCCACAGGATGAATCAAGTCATTTAGGTCATGGGACCAAGAGAGAGACAACAATTCATTCTGAGTTTTAAGGGACTCTCTGGAAGAATAGTCTGGGTCCTGACAGGGAGTCCTAGATAACTTGCTGGAAGGGATTTTGCTTTTGTTAAAGACTGAGAGACCCAACAGTTTCAGAAATGGGCAGAAATATAGGAAAAGTTAGCAGAGAAGCAAACGTATAAGAAACATGGATAATTAGGCCTAAGAAGCTGTGCCCTTCACCTGTAATTGGTCTATTGATAAATAGTTTGTTCCCAAACTTCCTAGCCCAGTGATTGGAGCTTGGTCCTCCGGCAGAGGCTACATGGACAGAGATTTCGATGCCTCTGTGCGGAGGAGGGGCACAGCCAGAGTGCAGGAGGAGGCTGCAACCCCAAGGTTGTGGGTGCAATCAGAATCATGCCTTTTCCTTCTCACTTGGGTCACCATGCATGGCCTGGAACCTTCACTGTGTAGGCACTTATATTGCCAAGTAACAAGTCACCACAAGCTTAGATGCTTAACGAGTCCCATTTATTAGCTCCCAGTTTTGTAGGTCAGAGGTCTGGGGTGGGCTTGACTGGGTCTCTGCTTAAGACTTAAGGCCAAAATCAAGGAGTTGTCCAGGCTGAGCTCTTACTGGAGGTTCTGGGAAAGAATTCGCTCCCAAGTTTATTTAGGTCATTGGCAGGACCAGTTCCCTGTGGTTGTAGGACTGAGGTCCCTGTGCTTTTGCTGGCTGAGACAGAGTCTCTGTTCCTAGAGTCAGCTCTCAAGTCCTTTCCTTGCAGCCCTCCATCTTCAGAGCCACTGACTGTGCATCAAATCCTTCTTTTGCTTAGAATTTCTGACTCTCCCTTTGCCATCAGACAAACTCTACTTTTTTTTTTTTTGGCCGCACTTCGCGGCATGAGGAACTTCCCTGATTAGGGATTGAAACTGCGCCCCCTGCAGTGGAAGAGTAGAGTCTTAACCACTGGACCACCAGGGAAGTCCCAAAACTCTCTGCTTTTAAAGGGCTCTTTCCCTGGTGGCGCAGTGGTTAAGAATCCGCCTGCCAATGCAGGGGACACAGGTTCGATCCCTGGTCCGGAAAGATCCCACATGCCACAGAACAACTAAGCCCCTGCGCCACAACTACTGAGCCTGCGCTCTAGAGCCCCTGAGCCACAACTACGGAAGCCCACTCGCCTAGAGCCCGTGCTGCACAACAAGAGAAGCCACCACAATGAGAAGCCCGCGCACCGAAGAGTAGCCCCCACTCCCTGCAACTAGAGAAAGCCCGTGAGCAGCAACGAAGACCCAACACAGGCAAAAAAAAAAAAAAAAAAAAAATATATATATATATATATATATATATATATGTATGTATGTATGTATAAAGGGCTCTTTCAATTTAGGTCAGACCTACCCAGGTAACCACTCTATTTGAAGGTCAACTGATTAGTAATCTTAATTCCACTGAAAATCTCTTTTGCCATTTAATGAAAAACAATCTCAAGGGCAACACCCAGGGGAAATCTTAGAATTCTCCCTTCCACAATGCCTGTTGCTTTGGGTCTGGGATCCAGAGTGGTGTCCTTTGGAGCTAAAGAGACTCTCGACTTCTGGCCAAAGAGCTGCCCCACTTGGTTCCACCCAGCCATGGTCGGGCGACCAACGTGCCTGGCCCCAGCTCTTTCCAGATACACTCTGGAATCTAGGAATAGAGAGGAAAGGCACTCCTCTCCCTCTGCTGCAAATTCCTTTCTCTGAAAGCCTCATGGAGATGGGACCGCCCCCCACCCCCCCCAAGCAGAAGCTCAACATTGCACATAGCTCTCTGCCCCCCAAGAGAAAGCTGGGCCCTGTCTGTAGGCTCCAGGCTTCCCTGAAGTTCTGCTCCTTTCAATGCCTGTTCCTTGTAGCAAGGCCAGGTGAGCTGCCTCTCCCTGCCCCCAACATCTGGGGCCTGCTCCCCTTTAGCTATTCAGGAATGTAGGTGCCTTCAGCAAAAACCACTAGAAATGTTTTCTTAGCTGCAGGCCTCCCCGCTGGGGCCCCTCGTTGCAGAAGGATGCCTTGTGCAGACTTCTCCTTCGCCCAGGAGCTGGCATCCCAGACCCACCTCAGATTCGACCTTGCTCTCTACTCCTGTTGGTGAGTTTCAGGGCCTGGAGGACTCAAAGGGGCCCCTGTCCAGGTAGTCAAACAATGTAATCCAGAGCTCCCATCAAAAGCCACCTGTTGGGCCTGCAGCCCTTCCTTTCCTCTGGGACCCCATGGAGGGCAGCCAGCGACAGACAGGCAGCAAGGGATGGGGGTGGTTGAGGCCCAGGTGGCCGCCCCGTTCCCTGGGGCCCAGACACTCTCTGCAGCGTCACTGGACAGAGGAACACGGCAAAGGCGCTCAGGCTGGTGTGCTTGCAGGTGCTGCCTGCGCTGCCCGGAATTCCAGAACGAAAAGGAAACTCTCCAATGGGCCAGACTTCCTGTTATCATTTGTGCACTTGGTACGAATTTAATGGATAGTAACATCCATTTGTCAGGCACTGAGGAGGTGTGGTTGGGAGGGAGTATGCGGGGAGAGATGGGCTGAGAGGCTGGGTGCCAGGCCCCGGAAAGGGCAGGACTTCACCCGAGGCAACAGGAAGCCAGCAGAGGACTTTGTGCGTGACTCTATGCAGGGTCAGGACTGCCTCGAGAAAGATGACTCTGGTGGGACTTCCCTGGCGGTCCAGTGGTTAGGACTCCACGCGTCCACTGCAGGAGGCACGGGTTCGATCCCTGGTCAGGGAACTGAGATCCCACAAGCTGTGCAGCGTGGCCAAAAAATTAAAAAAAAAAAATAAATAAATAGGTGACTCTGGCTGCAGAGAGAGGAGGGGACACACCTGGAGGAGAGAGGCCAGGAGACCCACTGCTGGAAGCCTGGAGAGGTGACAGAGGCCTGTGGACCACGGCTCCCTTCTCTCCATCAGCAGCAATAATCCACAACTGGGTCTGTAATGAAGACTGCGTGGCCTTTGCCGAATCTGATTTGGCAGCAAGCAGCAGCTCCTCTGCCTAAGGACAGGTTTGTCTCCCAAGTCCAGCTTCTTTGTGCATCTTCTCATCCTGTCTCCTCTTAGCCTCTCTGGCTGCTAAACGGGTTACAACTTCTTCTTCTCCCAAAACTCCACCCTCTGCATCCTCAGCTTGTTTTCTGTGTCTCTCCTCCGTCTGCCCAGCCTACATGACACTTTTTCTCTTTCTTTTTCAGGAAGAAAAATTTCTTATTGAAGTATAGTTGATTTACAATGTTGTGTTAATTTCTGCTATACAGCAAAGTGACTCAGTTATACGTATACGCACATACGTTTTTATATTCTTTTCCGTTATTATCCCAGGATGTTGAGTATACTTCCCTGCGCTACACAGTAGGACCTTATTGTTTATCCATTCTATATGTAATCGTTTGCATCTACTAACCCCAACCTCCCAATCCTTCCCTCCCTCCTCCTTCCCCCCCTTGGCAACCACAAGTCTGTTCTCTATGTCTGTTTCATAGATACTTTCATTTGTGTCATGTTTTAGATTCCACATATAAGTGATATCATATGGTATTGGTTTTTCTCTTTCTGACTTACTTCACCTAGTATGATAATCTCTAGTTGCATGCTTTTTTCTTTCCTTAGCTTTTCAGGGACCAAGCCCTCTGTGGGATGCCTTTCTGGAGACAAGAAAGAAGAGAGAAAGCTGAAGGTGGCAGAGCCACTGAGATGTCTAAAGGCAGCTGCTTGGAGGGCCCCGCCCACTCCCTTTCTCCTGCAGTGAGTTGTGTCCACCTGGAAGTCAGAAGGGCTGTGAGTGAGTGTCGCTAGGGGTCAGTCACCTCCCCAGCCTGGGCTCAGACTCCCAATGCACAACCTTGTGTGCAGTGAGCCAGGTGCCTGGAGGCTCCCCAGGCTGTGGGGTTCAGAAGTCTTTATCAGGGGACTTCCCTGACAGTCCAGTGGTTAAGGCTCCACGCAGGGTAAACAGGTTCTATCCCTGGTCAGGGAACTAAGATCCCCCATGCCGAAAGGCATGGCCAAAAAAAAAAGTCTATCAGTTGTGACCACGCCCCTCCTCCTGCAGGGCCCGGGAAGGAAGCAGAACTAAGCCCTGGGAAAGATCGATGGCCACACATTTTTTTGCTTCATAGGTGTTGCCCTTCTACCCTGAGGTTGTAGAGTAACTGAGGCTGCGCAGGGCGGGGTGGGGGGCTGGGGTGAGGGGATGAGGGGCCCTGAGGGAATCACACGGGCCTGCGGATACCACACCCACATCCGGAAATGATTTCATCTGCTTGTCTCTTTCCCCATGACCAAGGAGCCCCCTACACCCACCTGACCCGCGTAACCCAGGGGAGCTGGCCTTCATCCTGGCCTCAAAGGAATCTGGATTATAATTGGTAAGGTTAGATTACTCAGGCCAACGTGACTCCCTTCACAGATACAGAAACTAGGGCTGGTGGAGTCTCAGGGCAAGTACAGAACCCGCTGTCAGCCAGGTCACCTGACCCACCCCCCCACCGCTATCACCTGACCCATCAGGCCACCCGCCCTCAGGCCGCTGCCCTTGCCCCGCGGTGTGGTTCTCTCCACACCGGGAATCTCTCTGACTGTGTAACATGATATAATTATGGAATAACTCTTGAGGACAGAGACGGAGATCACGAGGCCACCTTAGAATTCTGCCTCCAGCGGGGCCCCAGGCTCCCATCCCCAGCACCTGGCCATGCCCCCAGGCCGGCTTCTGGGAGGAAGTGTCCTTCTCAGCTCTTGGCTGTCCCTTTCACTCAGCGAGGTTGGACCAGATCCCCTAGTACGCTGATTATAACAGGGGGGTGGACAGGCCCGTGGGCAGACAGCTCTTTTCTCCCAGAGGCCGGTTCCCTCCCAGTCCGACTGGCCCAGCTGTGGGTTCAGCTTCCAAGCAGGGAGTGCAGAGATGCTTGCGGGATGCCAGAGGGGAAGATGATCCAGAGCTCGGCAGTTCCAACTGCAGGTGCCTCTTCAGCCAGGATCCCCTACTCTTTACTATTTAATTCTATTATTTTATTTATTTTTCTGGCCACGCCACATGGCTTGCGGAATCTCAGTTCCCCAACCAGGGACTGAACCCGGGCCGTGAGAGTTAAAGCCTGGAATCCTTACCACTGGACCGCCAGGGAACTCCCCGCCCCCCGACTCTCTATTTGCATTTCTACTTGGTTGCCTCAAACGTTAGTATGAGTTCCTTTAATAAATATTTATTGAGAGCGTGCTCAAAGTACTGGCATAGGAGCTGGAGGCTAAGGGGGCAGGACCCTCGCCTTCAGAAGACTGAAGGGGAGAAAACATTAGCACAAAACCAGTGGGCTCCAGTCCAAGCTCTGAAACTTACTGGCTCTGGGACTTGGGCGGGTCAGTTAGCCTTTTCGATTCCTAGTTTGTTTGCCTGAAAAACCAGAGTAATATTCACGGGTTGTTGTCGAGAGACTGACTGTACAGATGGATAATGGCCAGAGCATCTATAAAAATAGAACTCTGACCCACAATTTACAGCAACCAAGCCAGGAAGCCGGCCTGCTAGCTGCAAGTCAGACTTGCAGGAAATCAGACCACCATCTCGAACAACCGGTCCAGGGAGCCAAACAATAACCCCTGTAGCAATCGCCCCAAACAGCCAGAACTGATTAATGATTGACAGCTTCCCTGACTCTCATCCCTGCTTCCAACTTAGGACCAACCAGAGAAAACCAGGTATGCACCTCTAACCAGTCACATAGGACACCCCATTTCTATTCTTCTTCTTTTCGCCCGGCCCTGCAGCTTGCAGGATCTTAGCTCGCCGACCAGGGATTGAACCTGAGCCCCAGCAGTGAAAGCACCGAGTCCTAACCACTGGACCACCACGGAGGTCCCAAGGACCCCCCACTTCTAGTGAGCCCCCCTAAGCTTCCCTGTGCCCATGGCCTCCAATCAGGGCACCCCTGACACCTTCCCTTTGCCCCACTAGGACACCTTTCCCCTCCCCGTCCTGCGATGGTGGCCGACTTCTTGTGTGGCACGCTGGATGAATAGCCTCTGCTTGCTCTCATTTGAGTGGCCTTCGTTTTTTCCCATATTGAGGTCAAAGGAGCTAGGGAATGTGGCTGAGTTGGGGAATTCTGGGCTTCTGAAGAGCCCAGAATTCTAGGCACGTAAGGTAGGAAGATTCAAGGTGGAGAGGGTCATGGCTAGGAGAGGTGCTCAGAGAAGGGAAGAGGCTCCAGCCTCTTGATCGCAGCGGCCGGCCCTGCTCCAGGCCACTGTTCTGAGCTCCGAAGGGGGCGGTGTTTGGCTCAGCCTCCCCCGGGCCTGTGGCTCCTTCCGTGAGCCATCACATGAGCCCTGTAAGGACAGACCCCAGCGCCCCCGGCACTAGAAATGCCAGCTGTGGCAGAGTGAGCAAGGGGAGGTGAGTGGGGGGAGGCCAGGCCGCCAGGGCTGCCGGGGGAGTGGATCTCTGCTCACCCCCAAGCATCCCTTCCCTTCAGACCACCTCTAGGTACCTGTCCAGAGTCTGGAGGGACACCTCTGAATGCCTGGACTCAGGGCTAAGCCCTGACAGGCACAGGCTGATCAGTGCGGAGGGGAGAGTGCTGAACCCCCCAACTTATGTAGCGGTGGAAACCCAGGGTGTAATATAGGGACCGTCTTAGGGGGATTATATCACAACACAGGCAAAGTATCCTCCTTGTCTCCATGTCCAGCCTCTTCCACAATCTTCCTTCTCCCCAGAAGTGTTGCAGGGGCCACAGAGCGGGTGAGCTTTCCCTCCCTCTGTCCCCGGGTCTCCTCCACACTCAGCATATCCTGCAGGAGCATCTGGGCCTCTGTCCTGGACTCACACTAGCCTGGACCATAGCAGTGGTCTCCTAAGGGGCATCCAGCCTCCTAACTCATCGATCCCTTGTCTAGAATGCCGTCGGTGGGATCTTTCTAGAACTTGATCCTAAGAACCTTCAGGAGCTCAGCCTGCATAGAAAGAGCAGCCTCCATGCCGGCACCAACCCACCTTTCCAGCTTCATCTCTCACTGCCGGCAGCCCCCTCCCCGACCCACCAGTCTCCGGCTGCACCAAACTATTAATACCCCCTGTTCTTACCTGACTCCAAGAGTGAGAGTAAAGAGAGGTGTGCTCGTGTGTGTCTGGACGTGCAGACTGCGCTGTACCTCCCTTCTGGACGTGGGCTCCATGCTAACTCAAGCGTCTCCCTGAGCCTTGCACAATGGTTAGATATACAGAATGCAGAGGTAAAGGGGCCTTGATCTGAGTCCTGCCTCCCCCACTAACCAGGTATGTTCTTTAGGCCAATTGCTTTAACTCTTTGACCCTCAGTATGTCCATCTAGAAAATGGATGCAATAATTCCTGCCTCGGAAACAGGAGGGAAGGGGGCAGGGTATAACCTTTGAAAGAATGACATAGTCTGAGGACACGACATAAACTGATTAGAACCAAATAGGTCCAAGATGGCAGAGGAGCCGGCTTCCACTAGACCCTGAGCCTCAGTATACGCTCATTGTAACACAGCAGCTAAATGACACGCCCATAGGTACCATGACAGTTCTAAGGCCTACCATCAAGGTCAAAAAGTGAGTGGTGGCCCAATTCCTGGAAATCCCACCCCTTCCCCAAAATAGCTGGAATACTTCGCCCACTCATTAGCCTATGAAATTACCCAGCCCTAGAAAAACTGACAACCCCATACCCTGGGGCCGCTCTCGCCTTCTGAGATGGCCCATACTCTGTCTGTGGAGTGTGTTTCTTTCTAAATAAATCAACTTCTTCCCTATCACTTTGTCTCTCACTGAATTCTTTCTGTGGTGAGACATCAAGAACAGGAGTTTCATTAAATCCTGAGACCAGGTGGGTGATCTCAGTGAAAAGAACGTGGGCTCAAGTCCTAATCTGAGTTACACGGTTTCACCTCCTGCACGTTATTGTGAGTAGTCTATGAGATGGTGCAAATAAAATGTTGCCCTAAGTCTAGGGCTTCCCTGGTGGTGCAGCGGTTGAGAGTCCGCCTGCCGATGCAGGGGACACGGGTTCGTGCCCTGGTCCGGGAAGATCCCACATGCCGCGGAGCGGCTGGGCCCGTGAGCCATGGCCGCTGAGCCTGCGCGTCCGGAGCCTGTGCTCCGCAACGGGAGAGGCCACAACAGTGAGAGGCCCGCGTACCGCAAAAAAAAAAAAAAAGAAGAAGTTAAGTCTAGTGCCTGGTCCATGGAAAGTGCTCAGAAGATGCTACCTATTCTGTGAGATGCCTCCCATCCAGCAGGCTCTTCTACGCTGAACTAAGGTTCATGGAGGACTCAGGAGTTTGCCAATGGACTTGACCGTTGGTCCCATCTGGTCCAACCTCCACATTTTACAGACAAAGTAACTGAGACCCCCGGGGTTGGAAATGACTTTCCCAAAGTCACACAGTGCATTGGTGTCAGAGAAGGGCCTGGAACCCAGGTCCTCCGGCGCCAGCCCTGTGGCTTCCCCACCGTGTCCCACCGCAACACTTGTGTGCTCTTTGCATCAAACAGCAGACCAGCTCACTTGCATCCATCTCCCTACTTTTACAGTCTCCCCCAGAAAGAATTATCAGGTCAAACTGCGTCCTCATAGTTTGTAGAGAGGGCACTCTGGGGAAGGGGTTTGGGTTAGTTACCTCCACGAGGGTTCGTGACACAGAAAGTTCTAGAAGGGTGGTGATCCCTGGTCAGGGGAATCCAAACAGACTAAGACCTGTAACCACTGGCATGTCTTGATGGCAGGCGACCCCTGGATCTTTTCTGGAAGGGCCCATTTCTCTGCTGGCTGAGGGGGCCCCACCCAGAGATGCACGTACCCCAGGCCTCAGTGGGTGTCAGTGGGTCAGGGAACTGAGTTCTAGGACAAGTGCGAGGCTCTCTGGGATCTGGCTGGACGGCTCCATTGACCCGGGGAAGAAAGGAGGGCCCCTGGTGACAAGCCCTGGGGATGAGAGGTAAAGATCTGCAGAATTCTCCCTGGGTCTCTGGGAAGGGTGCAGACACTCCAATTAAAAAAAAACAAACATGCAAACAAAATATAGTTCCCAAGAACAGAACGTCCCAGAGGTTCTTGGAGGAATTGGATTACTTGCTTCACCGTTTCCACCCTCTCAAAGTCAAAATACTCTGCAATCAGCCCACCTCCAGTTATTTCTCAACATCACGCTCTCGAGGGCAGGGTCCTTGGAAGTGCTCTCCGTGGAGAACTTAGAAAAACTCTTCTGCTCTAGCCGGGTGGGTGCCTGGACCAGAAGGGGCACCCTGCCAGAGACCCTCAGTTCCCACGGCCCCCTGGCTGGGGCCAGCACGGGGGTCAGTAGGTGGAAGGAACTCTCCCAGCGAGCCCTGCCCCAGTGCCCGCCACACTGAGCCCTCTGGTCCCAGCCCTCTTTCCACAATCCTCCCGTGTCCCTGGGAGACCTGGTCACTCAGTCCTTCTCCCTGGAAAAAGAGCAATGTCCTGCCCTCTCCTACTGGGGCCTCGAAGTCCTCTCTGAGACCACAGCCTTCCATTTAAGGCCAACTCACACATCCCTGCCCCCCTCCATCGCCCCTCCCCTCCCCCCAGGAGTGGTGTGGCAGATCAGGGGCTACAGTGCCAGGGCATCTGGGCATTCCTCTCCCTGGGCCTTGCCCTGTCTGCTAAATATACATCCAGGAGGAGCCCGGGAAGGAAACGGCCACAGACCTCATTAACTCTTTCACCTCCAGCAGCTGTGGAGGGGGCAGAGGACTGGCAGTCTGGTGGGAGGGGCGCCCAAGGCCAGACTGGGGCTGGGGGAGGACCCAGCCCCTCACACCCAGTCATGGGGATGGGGACCTGGGCTCAGAGGTCAGGGGTGACCTGTGGGAAGGAGACCAGCTGTGTCCTCACCGCCCCCTCCCCACTCCTGCCCAGAGGAGGAAACGAGGTCAAGGAGGGCAGCCCTGAGGCTGAGTCAGGCCCTCAGCCACTTTCTCCAGGAGGACCTGAAGGATGGCCTGAGCTCTCCTTTCAAGGAGAAGGTGAGGGAGTGCCAGGCGGGCAGGCCCCCTTCTCCCCAGGGTGGGTCCCTTTTCCAGGCTCCTGGAGTGGAGGTGTGAAGGCCTGGGAGTTGGCCTCAGAGGGGACGTTGCTCTGGATTCGCCCCCCCCCCTTCGTTCTTCCCCTCAGCGTGGCGCCCCTCAGCCCAGGCCTGGCTTCCTGCCCCCAAAGATGCTCCCAGAGCCTCCCCAGGTCCTCCTGGCTAGAGGGCAGGGAGCGTCGTTGGAGCCCCACCCTGGTTCCCTCCGCCCTGGGTCCCAGCTCTGCTCCTGACTCACTGTGGGCTTTGGCAGGGTCCCTCCCTCCTCACCTTCCCAGCCCCTTTCCCTCCATCCTTGTCGTGTGCCGCTGGTGGCAAGACTCAAACTCCCTCAGGGGGCAGGATGCCCAAGTGGTTGCCCTGGACAGGAACCGCTGGTGGAACTTGGGACCCCAGAGGACTGACGAGCCCTGGGGCTCTGAACCCAGGAGGGCTGGGCTCCGCACCATGGGGAAGGCAGGCAGCTGAACCTGAGACCAGGGGGAGGGGCTGGCCGGACCCTGCCCCTGGAGAGGGGAGGGACGAGGGTGATGAAAGGGCCCTTCATAGAGTGCCTCGCGCAGGAAGCCTTTCCAACCACCAGAAGGATCTGAGAAAACTGCCGTGACCTGCCGCCCGCCTCCACCCCCAACCCCAGCTGGAGGAAGCACGTGGCTTCGTGGCTTCAGGGTGGAGGGGTCTGACCAGGGGAACAGCGGAGTCGTCCCACCCAACTGCTCCCCGCTGGCTGTGGCTCGCGGGGCTGACACAGTTTCTCTGCAGTAACTCGGATCTGCCTAGAAATCTGGCTTAAAGCCCCGCCCCCAGGCTCCCAGGCCAGTCTGTCCATCCCTCCAGTCCTGCAGCGCCCTCTGCTGTCTGAGTCCATAGCGACAGGCCAAAGGGGGAAGTCGGGCCGTAAGGCCCTCTAAGTAGCCCAAGCTTCCCCGCTGACAAAGGAGCCAGGGCTTTGGGGCTGGGGGAGCCAAGATCCCCAAGACACCCCCATGTCAAAGACTGTCCCATTGTCTCTGCCGGCACATCTATAACCTGGCCGACCAAGGCGCTCAACGTTTAATTCGGTGGAAAAGTAGGGTTTTGTTCTCTGTGGGGGGGGCCCTCCCCTGGGCCAGGTTGCTGAAAACAGCAGATCCTCCAGAGGCCTGGCGATTTGTCCCCTCCCACCCTTCCCCAACCCAGGAGGAGGTGGACAGCTGTGACGCGCTTTACCCAATAGCCCGAAGCGGGCTGGACGGGAATGTAAATGGGGCGGGGTGGGGGTGGCGCTGGGGGAGTGAGATTGCACCTCAGAAGCCCCTGGGAGCACTGGTAGCGTTTGGGGAAGCAGAGGAAGTAAGCGCAGATAACAGGGAATCTTTGGCGATGCCCGCAGGTCGTGCAAACTTGAAGCCGATCGCAGAATGGAAAAAAACGCTATTGGAGGCGAGAGCACTAAAGGGAACCCAGGAAATGTGGCAAACAAGGCGTTTATTCTCCTGCCTGAGGACAAATAAGACCGGTAGCGGGAAAAGGGGGCCAGCAACCCAGTCACGATTAAGAAAGTGAAGAAAATTCTTCTGAACGAAAAGATACTCTCAGTGTGGAATTGAAAAGCTCTGTAGCAGACTTCGGGCAAACTTCTTGAAGGAAGACACTTGTCCCCAGATACATCTTCATTACGGTTTAATCAAGATCTTCCAAGAATCCAGGGAGAAAGGAGAGGTCGTGTTGAAAGATACAAGACTGAGGCTGAATCCTGCTACGCCAACCAGAAGGAAAAGTGGAGGGACATTGCCTATAAAGCTAAGAGAAAAATTCCTTTCATCAAGAGCTGGATATGCACCAAACTAACATTTTTCTTTAAATTAACCACAGGGGGGACTTTCCTGGTGGCCTAGCGGTTAGGATTCAGCGCCTTCATTGTGGAGGCCCAGGTTCAACCCCTGGTCCGGGAACTGAGATCCTGCACGCTGTGTGACACGGACCAAAAAAAAAAAAAAAAAAAAAAAAAAAGAAAGAAAGAAAAGAAAAGAGAAGAAAAATAACCTTAATGTATGGGCCGGATTGTGTCTCCCTAAATTCACAGATTGAAGCCCTAAACCCCCTGTACCACAGAATGTGAATTTCAAGAGATGATTAAGTTAAAACGAGGCTATTAGGGTGACCACTCATCCAGTATGACTGGTGTCCTTAAAAGGAGAGACACCAGGCATGTGCCCGCAAAGAGGAAAGAGCTTTTTAAGACATAGATAGGAGACAGCTACCTGCCAGCCAAGGGAAAAGGTTTCAGAAGACACCAAACCTGCCAACACCTTGCTCTTGGACTTCCAGCGTCCAGAATCTTAAGAAAATGAATTTCTGTTGTTTAAGCCACTCAGTCTATGGCTTTTTTTTTTTTGTTAAGGCAGCCCTAGAAGACAAATACACATGGATGTAGAGACCAGAAGACAGCAAAAATCATATATAGACTTGGAAAGATGTGAAAGACACTAGAAAAATCATTGTCTTTAAATATTAACAAAGGGTTAAAAAATAGAACATAAGATCAACTGACAAATTGTGTGTGGGGTGGGGGTTGGGGGGGCGACCTGTAAGGAAAAAACTTAGAATTCCAAAAAGGATTTCCGTTAGCCAAGCTATTTCAGCAGATGGGATGGAGGCGAGAAGGGTACCCACACCCCTGCTGTCTTGTTCTCCAGAAGCCATTGAGAGTTTGACAATAGAAATGCATAAAGGAAACGTGAGCAGTTTTGTTTCTTTTTTAAAGATTTTTAGAAATTTCATGTCATGTCTGAAACATTTATATTAACATATTTCTATACAAATAAGCCAAAGAAAGTTTAGTATTAGTTGTTTTGTTTGTTTGTTTGTTTATACTGCAGGTTCTTATTAGTCATCAAGAGCAGTTTTAAGAATACTCTTCATTCCCATTACAGTGACATGCTTATCACAGTGATGATCTCATCCTTTTATTAAAAGTTATGAAAATAGGGCTTCCCTGGTGGCGCAGTGGTTGAGAGTCCGCCTGCCGATGCAGGGGACACGGGTTCGTGCCCCGGTCCGGGAAGATCCCACGTGCCGCGGAGCGGCTGGGCCCGTGAGCCATGGCCGCTGAGCCTGCGTGTCCAGAGCCTGTGCTCCGCAGCGGGAGAGGCCACAACAGTGAGAGGCCCGCGTACCACAAAAGAAAAAAAAAAAGTTACGAAAATATTAAAAAGGAACTGCTACCTAATGCATCTTATTAGAGAAATATGATATTGGTTCCTGAATCTGTTAAGTCCAGAACCAAAAAGTTACAAGTGATGCAAGCAGCCCTGAAGCTGCCCTTCCTCTAATCTTCTGCACCTGAGACCACCTGCAAGGTGACGGGTGGACTGAGAAGGAAACAGGGACCAGTAGACGTGAATTTGAGTCTCAGTGGTGTTCTTGACCAGCTTAGGGCCACGTGCATATCACTGAACCTCTCTGTGCCTCTGTTTCCTCTGTCTGTAAAATGGTCGCAATACTCAGGATCCTGGGTTATTTGAAAACATTGATGTCGCTCTAGCCTGTGGGTACAAGTGAGGTCACATCAATAGGGACACCCACATTCCCATGGCTTGAATCCCCCACCAGTGCAAAATGCTACCTGCCTCAATAGAGCCTCCTCACCTGTTTCTGGAACTACCTGGTTTCCCTGGTGTTTGGGGACAGGTGAGTGAATCTTTCTGTCTCCTTGAAGACAGCCCACCAGCCAGTTGAAAGAGGCTTCCCATCTTCATTTTTTTTTTTCTTGGCTGTGCTACATAGCACACGGGATCCTAGTTCCCTGACCAGGAATTGAACCCATGCCCCCCGCAGTGGCAGCACGAAGTCCCAACCACTGGACCACCAGGAAAGTCCCAGGCTTCCAGTCTTGCCCCACCACAGTTGCCTTCCATGCCAAGGGTACCCTCTGGTACTGGGCAGCTCTCCTGCAGGGCCCCACAGGTTTCGTATAGAGGGGGAGGGGGGGTCTCTCCCTCAAGACATTCCATTTGATTCTGCATCAAAAGCACCTATCTTCTGTAGGGTGGACTTGGCCCCTGGGGCTGGGCTGGGGAAGGCCTCCTCTCACCTTCTTGTGCCCCTTCTTGGGGTTCCTGGACTTGCACCCCCTCCCCCTTAAGCAAGGAATGAAGCTCTGGTGCCTCAGCTCTACCCACGGACACGTCTGCGTGCACATAGTGCTACCAAACCAAACTTGATTCCACTTGCCTGCTCACAGTAAAGCCAATCTACTGACACTGGTTGTGGTGAAGGAAAGTGCAACGTTTATTGCAGGGCACCAAGCAAGGAGTCCAGGCAGCTAGGGCTTAAAAGGCCCGAACTCCTTATCTGGTATGTTAAATTACAAGGAAATACATTTATTGGAAAAAAAGAAAACAGTCAAACAAGACAAAATAATAATAGTTTCATCATTAAGCAAAGTCAAGGACCTTTAGTTCCTCCTCAAGGGCTATAGATAATACTCTGTGCCAAGTCCTCTGAGCTGTTTTGCAGAGACTGAAACCCCTACCAGGTGGAAGAAATTAACTGTATGCTGCCCACAAGCATGTAGACTCCAGACCAATTGGAAACAGAAGGTCGATGATGTTGATTCTCTCACTACCCACCAATCAGAAGAGTGTCCACGAGCTGATCACTCACCCTGCAACCCTCCCCCTCCCCCTGTCTAAAAACCGTTCCCTAAAAGCCATCAGGGAGTTGCTTCTGAGCATTAGCTGCCTGGACTCCTTGTTTGGCGCCCTGCGATCAATGCTGCCCTTTCCTTCACCACAACCAGGTGTCAGTAGATTGGCTTGACTGTGAGCAGGCAAGCGGACCCAAGTTTGCTTCGGTAACCATGGGGGAATCTGCCATGCCCCAGACCCACTCAGGGCCAGCTGAGACCTTGCTGTGGCAAAAGTGATGGGACGTACAGGTCCTCAATCCTCTCTCTGAACTCTTGGGACCAGAGGTGTCTCAGGATTCAGAATTTTTCAGAATAGAGGAAGGTAATGTGTGGTTTAGATAAAGTAACAGATCTCTATTCCGGCAGGGTGTAGGGCGTGGTCGCAAAATCACGCCCGCTGAGAGTCTGCAGCGGAACCTATGCAGTAGGACAGCACCAAGACATATGTGGTCTTGTATCTATTCTGGTGTGTTTGTGGCAAACTCAGGAAAACGGTCTTGGTTTTCAGAGTTTTTGGAGTTTAGAATTGTGGATAAAGGATTGGGGACCTGCCTTTTCCTCCTTCTGGGTGTGGCTGAAAGTCCCTTCCTGGACATTTCTGCTGTGGGGAGAAGTAGAGAGGAAAGGGGGAAAGCCAAGTGCATTTATTTTGCACCGACCGTTTGCCCAGCACAGAACTGGCTCTTTCCCTTCTGTGATCCCATTAAGGGGTTGCGTGCCTGTGGGGGCCCGCCTGGACCTCACGTTCAGGGGAAAGGTCAGCTCAGTCTGGTCTAAAAGCAGAGAGCAGACTGCTAATGTGTTTACCCAGTGCCTGGAGCAGGTGGGAGGTTTGTCTGCTAATCTCTCCCAGCTGCCTCTCCCGGTTGGCATGGCTGAAAGGAGGGAGGCTGGGAGGGGCCGAGCAGAGCCCCTCAGAGTCTCAGATCGGCAGAGCCATCCCCCTTCCTCCCCTTGGTGGAGAAAGAGGCTTCTTCTCCAAGAGGAGTGAGCTTAGGGGTGTGGCCGGGAGCCCCCTTCTGCTCTCCTGGCCCCTGAGCTAAGAGGACATTTTCTTTCTTAGTCCTGGTCCTCAGCAACTATGGAAAGTGCCTCCCCAGGGCTGTTCTGGGGCCCTGAACCTGTTCTGGCTCCAGGGCAGGGATTTAATCAGTCCAGGATGCTAGAGACCCCAGAGGTTATGTCGCCCCAGGGCTGGGGCATTGAATCTGCTTCAGACCACTCCCTTTCAAAAAAAAAAAAAAAAAAGACCACTCCCTTTCTCAGGCAGCCCGTCTCCCCTTGTTCAGCCCCCTGCATTTGGTTCCTGCAGCCCAGGAAAGGCCTGGAATCCGGCGGACATCTCCCTTTCTCCCTGGCATTGCCACTAGAAGCCGGAGAAGTAATCAACTCAGGGAATGAGAGGTGGGCTCCAGGAAGGGGTGATCTGGAAACAACTCATATTCATCCATCCATCCATCCATCTATCCATCTATTCAGTCACTCATTCATTCAACCAACACTAATTTAGCTTCCTGGGAAGCCACCCCTGAAGGAAGGAGCCTCTCCTTCCATCCCCAGATTGCAAAGTAGGGTACTGATAAAGTTTTGTGGAAGCAACCACAAAGACCCCAGTAATCTGGCTGTGAGACACCCCAAGCTCCCTGCATGGGCTCCTCCTCTACAGTCCTGCCCCTTTGGGGAGTCCTGCAGGCTTCAGCACAGGTTCCGCCACCACGCCCGCTGGCTGTGACCCCAGGGTGCAGGGCAGGTGGGCGTCATGGATGACCTCCTGGACAGTGGCCCGGAAGGTCTTGCTAACAAAGGAGTAGAGCCCAAAGTTGACGGCTGTGTTGAGCATGGCCGCCATGTTGGCCACATCCAAGGCCAGGTGGACCCTCCAGTCCCGGTAGACGGGGGCCACGTACAGGTGGTAGAGCATGACAAAGATGCGGGGTGCCCAAAGGAGGGCGAAGAGCGTGGTGACACCCAGGAGGATGGCGGTGCTCTTGCCCACCCGGGGCCGAGGCCCGCTCTGGCCCCTTCTCTGTAGCTGGCAGACAATGGCCGAGTTGGCGACCAGGAAAACGCCGCAAGGGATGAAATAGACGATGAGGCAGTGAGCCCACTTAAGGACCTTGTCCAGTGTGCTGGGGGGGTCCTCGTCCCTCCACACGTCCATCCACCAGTAGAAGGGGATGCCAGTCAGCAGGGCAGCACCAAGGACAGCAGCGATGGCCCGCCGGGTCCGGCCTGGGGATGAGGTGGCCCGATGGTGCAGGGGGTGGCACAGGGCGCTGTACCGGTCAACCGTGAGCAGGACGGCGATCCAGACTGAGGCGTGGTTGGCAGCAAACTCCAGGATGTTAGCCGCGCGCACCACAGCCTGGGGCACCTTTCGGGCCAGCACTGCTCCCTGTAGGAGGAAGCCCACGAACACGATGACTACCTGGGTGATGACATCCGAGGCCGTGAGCGCCAGAAGGTAGTAGTAGGAGGGCTTCCTGGTCCTGGCGGCGAGGCGGGCCAGGGCCACTGTGGTCAGGAGGTTGACTGATGGCAACCGAGGTCAGGGAGGGGAGAGGTCAGAGGCGTTAGAAGGGCTCCTCGGATTTGCTTTCTCGTCGTCCCTCCCCACCTGCTGGTTCTGCCTTCTCTTTTCCTCTTTCCAGACCCTTCTTAAACCTCACTTTGTCTGGAAGGTTAATCAGATCAGCCCTGCCTTGTCCAGTCACGCGCCGTAGGCCACTGCCTTATACACTAGCTTCCCTGGCAACGGGCACAGGGATGGGCAGTTCCCTAATTCCACCCATCCTTTCCTGCATCCACACCCCACCCGACCCCCAGCTCTGCTCTCTGAACGCAGTGGATGGTACAGGAAGCTTTTGATGGAGCTGGGGGCGGTCTTGCACGAACTTAGTCATCCTAGGAGGTGCCCATTCCTGGGGGTAGAAGGGGGCTGTCTGCTGTGGTGAAAACTTGGGTTTAGCTATAGAGCACCCCAACTCCTGGCCCCTCACTTTTACTCCCCACTATGCTTGGCTTTCCAGTGACCCAGATCACCCCACAAAGGCAAGGAGAGCCCTGGGGTCTATGATCCTGGGTTTCAGGGGTCAGCCCAGAGGATTGGCACCCATTGAAGGAGGACTCCAACTTCTGGGCAACCCCAGGACCCCAGACCCAGCTCCCCACTCACCAGGCAGCCCCAGGCCCAGCAGGACGCTGTAGTAGATGACAGGGATGACCCCGGCCACACACGGGGACCTCTCTGGGATCTCCGGCCAATGGCCTTCAAACTCCTGGCTCAGCCCGCTGCCATTGGGTGTGAGCATTGGCGTCACCTGTAGCTGACCCGCTAGGAAGCGCAGAGGGTGGGTTAGAGCATTTGGTTCCTTTCCAGCCTGGACTGGCAGCAGCCCTGCCCTGCCCCTGCCCCTGAGGGCTTTACTCACCCCCACTCTGTGCAGACCCTGTGGTCGGGCCCAGCCAAACGGTAACGCTTCGTGCCAAGCACCCTCCACCCCAGCCCACCCCGCAGTGGCCCGGCTCCCCCGCTGGCGGGAAGAAGCACTTGTTGGCGTTTCTTGCTGACACGGAGATTATTTCTCGATCATATTTGCTCCTGGTGGGTCTTCAGCCTGCAAAGCAGGGCCCTAAACGGGCTGCTAGTCACGGTCAGGAGGGGGTTTGGGGGTGGGGCCCTGGGCCTTGCTCCAGGCGGCCTGAGCCAGAGGGTCTGCACCGGCGCTTGGGCAGCTGTGTTTTTAAAGCATCCCGGGTGATCCTGACCCACAGTAACTCACGGCAGCTGCACCACTCTGCCAACAGCCACCCCCCTCTTTAAGGAGAGACTTTACTGAGTTCCGCTCCTTTCTACGCTCGAGAGCACCCTCTCCTAGTGCTATCGGAGCTGGAATGGCCCCGGTTTTCAGACTGGGAAACTGAGTCCAGAGGGGGTAAGGTGACCTGCCTGCCGCCACACGCAGCTGGCAGGTGGCCAGTCTGGGATAAGGACCTTCCTCATGCTCTGGTCCCTGCCTCTCTCAGTCCACACTTTAGGAGTTTAGGTTCCACCTTCCAGCTTTTGATGTTTCCATATCCGCTTCCAGCTCCCCTCTCCCGGACTCTAGATTCCTCACTGGCCCTGCCGCCTTACTCTCCCTGCCCACCCTGGCCCTAGACACTTTACCTGTCTCTTGTCCTGCAAGCCGCATGCTCCTGGGTCCTGAGTCCTGGGTCACCCCGTGGCTTTTTCCGGTGGTCCCAGCAGCGCGCTCTCATCATTGCCAGCTCTCGGAGCGGTTGTTTGCCCCAGGATTATTCCAGCGGTGCGGAGCCTGACGGTCGGTGCAGGGAGGTGGGGTGGAGGGGGGAGGGAGGAGGGGGAAGGGGAGGGCGGGGCAGAGGCCCGGAGCAAACCAGGATGGGGAGGGTGCACAGGCAGGGGAGGGGCGAGGCTGGGAGGCAGACCTTGGGGCGGGGGGTAGCATCAGGGCTCTGGTTGGGCTGCCTCGTGCTCCAGGGCACTCTGGGAACCGGCCTGGCCTCGGTCTGGCAGTCAAACCCCGGGCGTGAGGCGTTTGGGGAAAGGCAGACAGATTCCAGGAGCTGACTCAGAGGGGGCTGGGGGGAGGGAACCAGTGCTGGGGAGGGAGAGCTGAGGCTGCCCTGGGCAGGACCCAGATCTGGAGCGAAGCCCCACAGGCCAGGTTTGAAGCAGTCAGTGCCACGGTGGCTGCGGGTGGTGGGACGAGAAGGAGACTACGCTGGCGGGCTGTTGGCCTGGAAGGATGGCAGGAAGCCATGCCCAGTGCTGGCTGTGACGACCAGGCCAGCGGAAGCCTGACCAGGCTGCCAACAGCGCTGGGAAACCCAGACCCAGCGGCTCCTTGCAAGCCGTTGTTTTCCTGGCCCTGGTGAAATGGACCATCCTTTAAGGAAAATTAGTCACCGGCAGATCAGCACCATCCGGCGTGGCTTGCGCCCTGGAGAGGCTGGAACCTGTGCCCGGCCAGCTCCCCAGCCCCATGCGGGGAAGAGCGACCGGTGCAGCCCACAGAGGGCACCCAGGACAACGTGTGGAGTGGCTCGAGGAGAGCTGAGGCCCAGCCAGCACTCGCTTCCCACGCTCACCCTCTGGGAACGTCCCAGAGCTGGTTTCCCTACGTTAGATCCCAATTCCTGGGCTGGAGCTACCTGGACGCCCACCCCCAGCCTCACCTCCACGCGCAGCCCTGGAACTCACAGAGGCCTTGCTGACCCCTGCTGGCTGGGGCCTGACCCCGAAGTCCTCCGAGAGTCCTCTGGCTTTGGCCAGGTCCCCTGGGTGGCACAGTGGGACCAGAGTAGGCACTACCCACTCAGGTCCCCAGGCAGAGTGTCCAGGACTCCAGCCCCAGAGGGTGCGAGGAGCACAGATAATTCCTCAGGCCACCCCCTCCCTGCGCCAGGACGCTGCGGATGAGCAGGGGGCCGTTCACAGCCGGGTGTGAGGGGCTCTGCTGACATTTCCTGAGGACCTACCCTGTCCTACACGTGTCACCCTCCCGGCAGCCCCTCAAGCTAACTCAGGTTACCTCCGTTTCACACAAGAGGGGACCGAGGCTCAGAGAAGGCCAGCAACTCCGCTAAGCCCACAGAGCTAGCAAGTGGAGGTTGGAAATCGAACGTGGGTTTGTCCCTCCCCCAGAGCTGTTCGCTGGTCACTCGCTCCCACCATCTGCTCTCCGGAAGAGCAGGGGCTGAGGCAGCACGAGGCCACCGTGAGCTCGGGCTTTACGGGGAGAGGAAGTGGGCCAGGCGGACAGCACTCGGATGCGGAAGGCCCTCCAGTCGGGGGACAGCAGGATGGAGGCAGGAAGGCAGGTGTGCCACCGCGGGACAGCCCGGCTTCAGGGGAAGCTTTCAGTATCATGTCAGTTACTTCAGGGCGCAATTCCTTCCTGTGTAGCATCGCTGTGCCCCCCTGAATCCATGTGGCCTGGAACCTAAGCTCAGGATTCGCTCCTCCCCAATCTAAGCGTTTGGGGGCTCCCTAGCTCAGGAAGGGAGACGTCACAGGTGCAGCTGGGGTGGGGCTGGGGCTGGGAGCCCACCCCTCTGCCGTCCTGTGTCTGATCACTTACGCCACAGATCCAGAAACTCTATATCTGCCCCAAGCTTGCTTCTCCAGCACTAGAGATTCCTTGCCCCACGGGGATCATCTATGGCTACTGAAACATTGGCTACTGAACATTCGTTCAGGTTCTTCCGTAAGCTGTTACCCAAAGGGCCGAATGAACTTTTTCGCCAACACAGTAGCTTCCCAGAAAAGACAGTATGGGGCTGTGGAAAGAAAAGTCAAGCAGCAACGCAGCACTTGAATCCTGGCTCTGCCCATTCTGAGCCGTGAAACCTCAGACAAGTCCCTTGAGCTATAGATACCCTTGCCTCGGGCGGGAAGCGACACTGCTCTCTGTTCTAGCTCAGAGTTGCTCTCAAGGAATTATGGAGCTTCCAGATCGACAGGGCAAAATGAAACAGATTGTCTCAGATCTTCCATCTCCAAGATTGGGCAGGGCGAACGCCCTCCTTCTTCTCTCCAGCTCCAAGACTCTCACGCACACCACACACACAAACACACGCACGCAGGGAATTCCCTGGCAGTCCAGTGGTTAGGATGCCGCGCTTCCACTGTAGGGGGCACGGGTTCGATCCCTGGTCAGGGAAATAAGATCATGCATGCTGTGCGGTGTGGCCAAAACAAAACACATGCATGCACACCTACACACCACACACACATACACGTGTGCACACATACATAGCGCACACACACACACACACACACACACTCCAGAAAACCTCAGACTAAGAAAATGAGAACGGAGAATGCGTATGCCTGGAAAGCCAGTTTCTAAGTCAGTAGAGGGGTTTCAGGGATAATAGAAGTTAGAGCTAGTAAGAGGTGGAGCCTCTCAGAGATGGGGAGTCAGAGGTGACCCTCCTGAGTCTTCTTGGTAACCTGGGACCTCCCCGATCCCTGCACACTTGAAATGCCATCCATGTAATTCTAGCAGGTAGACCTTAGATTGGGGGTGTACATGACAATCGCCGAGATGCTGAGAAGACACAGGTGCCCTGGCTCCTAGGTGGAGTGTGGGAGATTCCAGCGCAGGCAGCCGCACCTCTAGGGGCTGATGCAGCGCCTCAAGGAGGCTGGAGTTAAGAAGTTAAGACCATTTTCTGAGTAGTGGGTTCTCTTAGCGTCATCTTTTTATCATCAACATTCCTGTCGGAAAGCATTGCACATGGAAGCCGGGATGCCCTCAGAGGCCACGACCCCCGTCACACTGAGGCTCTGTTTTTCTGAGCTGGGCCAGGGAGGCGGTGCAGCCCACGGGAAGGGCAGGCAGGCAGCCAGTGGGCAAGGGATGGTGGATCTGGACGAGGGGAACCAGGCGTGAAGGTCAGGACAGCCGGGAGGGGTTTCCGCTGGGCTGGACAGCTACATGTTTGCCAACCCGGACGAGGCAGGTGCCAGACCCACTTCCCGCTCTCTCTGTGGCTCCAGAGAGGGGGGTGGAGCTGTTGGGTCTCTCTGTGCCAGCCCGGGGCAGAAATCAATGCGTGGAGCTGGTCCCTGGCATCCAGAGAGCAAAGGAGGGTGGGCTCCCACCCATCCCCAGTTAAAGACCCAGCCTCAGGAGAAACTCTGAGCTGGATCTCTCAGGAGCGCGCCCCACCTCCACCATTTCAATTCATCAACTTGGAAGGACTCCCTCCCATGGAGATCGGGGCCAGGCCCTACTTGCTTCTGGAAAAGGTGAGGCCTCCCCAGCACCTGCCCACCCATAACACACACCCCTTGGGCTCTAGACGCCACCCTCCTCTCTCTGTTCCTTTGTCCTTAGAAGAGCTCGCCTCTGTACTAACCCAGCTGAAACGGCCACCTAGCTCTCTGCCTGTTTCTCCAACTGTCAGGGTGGGGTACTGGGTCTGCTGTGTGTCTCCTTGGAACTCTGAGATGGGAAAAATTACACTAGGAGGTTGGACAGAAGCTGGTAAAAGAAGCCTTCCAACAAGGTGAACCAAGAGACCGGAGACCTCTTGGGAAGGTGAATTAAAGGAAGGAAGTGACCAGGCATCTCCAGTCTCCATGCCTGCATTTGGGCTGCTTGGGCGGGGGGTGGAATGCCTGCCGAGGACCAGCCTCCAGCGAGGCGGCCAGCTCTGCTCTGGGCAGGGGTGCTCCGTGCAGGGGTGCACAGGCTCGGGTGCAGCTCCTCTATGCCCAGCCCTGCCATCTTAGCTCACCTTGACCCGGGGTGAGGGGTGTGCTGGTCACAGCCCCCACCTCCCTAAAGGCTCATCACCCTCTCAGGAACATTCTTCAAAGAAGAACACGAAAATGCTATCAGTTACCCCGTGGGTCCCTATTTGAGACCCTTGCCCTCCTTTCTGGAGAGCCAGCCCACCCCAAAATGGGAGAGGGGGAGGGGTGGGAGCCTGAGCTGCCGCCGTGTTTCTCTTCCAGGCCCTTCCTTTGCAGCCGGCTCACCACGGCTCCCCAGCCGTGACGCTGGCAAGCTCGTGCTCTGTGCCAGGGTGGAGGCTGAGCCTGGGATCCGGGGAGGGGGCCGGCGACCCTCTGCGCTGGTGGCGGCCACTGGTTCTGGAGCCCTCTGCCTGCCCTTTGGAGAGCCTTAAACTTCCCAGAAGAGGAATGACTCGCTGTGCCAGGTGGTAGGAGCTATGGGGGAGGGTGCCGGATCCGTCCCCCTCAGGGGCCCACCGGCAGCACAATAGCCCCTGGGGCTGCTGCTCTCTGGCTTAACTCGTTGCCTGGGCAACAGCTGGGGCCCGTTTCCACCAATCCACGGCAGAGGCTGGGTGGTGGGCGGGAAGCCAGCCGGGGAAGGGAGGGCACCAGCCCCTTGGGCGGGACCCTATATAAGGAGGAGGAATGTGAGTGGAGAGGTCTGGGCTTCGCTCTCCCTCCAGTGGGCTTGGGGGCAGGGCACAAAGATGCTTAGGCTGGGCTACACCAAACCTGGGTCCTGCGCCAGCTTCTGGGCCATCCTGACCCTAGTGGGCCTGGTCACTCGTGCAGGTGAGTGGGCAGGGGGCAGGGAGAAGGGGCAGGACCTTCCGGCTGTAGCCACACACGGCCAGGAGGGGGCGGTGTCCAGCCAGCCAGGACGGGCGCAGAGTGGATTTGATCACACAGCTCCGTGGAGGAGGGCAGCCTGCCTCCGAGGGGACGAGGGCTGGGCGGGCAGGCAGGCAGGAGTCTCAACGACAAGAAGACCCTTCCACTGTCCATTGTCCCAGGCAGCTGGGCGCAGCTAGAGGCGAGTGGGGATGCCATCCGCATTCGGGGCCTTCAGTGTGACAGCTTGGAGAGGCGGGGCTGGGAGATAACCTCGGGCTCCTCTCACCCTTTCTTCCTCCCTCTGTCTCCCTCTTGCTTTACACAAAGATGCTCTGCTCTCCTGTGAGTGTCCTCTCCAAGAGCGCACATGGGCCTCGGGACTCGTGTGTGTGTGTGTGTGTGTGAGTGTGAGTGTGTGTGTGTGCATGTGTGTGAGTGCATGTGTGTGTGTGTGTGCGCGCGCGCGCGCGCGCGCGCTGGGGGGTAGGTGTGCCCATCTGCTGCTGTCATCTCCTCACACTGTGCTCCGCTTGGAGAAGCTGCTGGCAGTGTTTTCTGTCATTGAGTTTTCTGTCACCGAGGGCATGTCCCCAGCTGACCCTCACGGTATCCCTGGAAACATGCGAGAAGGGCCCAGCGTGCCCAGCCTGCAAGGCGGGAACACCAGCCTCAAGGCACAGGTACCCCGAGAGTCCTGTCCAGGACAAGCTGGCCCTCTGTGCTTTCTCTGGTCTCCCGCAGGCCAGTGGAGACGGGACCCAGGAGGGCTGCTGGGCCTGGAAGCAGCTTCCCCTCCAGGCTGCAGCCTCCTCTCACAGCCAGGCCCTCCCCTCCCACTCAGCGCTGGGGCGGATCCTCGGCCCCCCCCACCCCCCAGCTTGCCAAGCCCATCCTCCTCCAGGGCCTCTGGCAGGCTCCTTCTCAGCGCTTCCTCAGGGAGCCTGTCTCTGATTCCTGCACCTAGAGGAGCTGCCACCCCACTGCTATCACCTCCCTTATTTACCACAATCGAAGGCTAGAGTGCTTACTTGTGTATTTATTGCCTGTCTAAGGGGCTTGTGCTTTGATGAGTGTATGAAGCTGGCTTGTTTTGTTCACTGTGCTATTCTGAGCTCCCAGGAGCGTGCCTGGCTTGTAGTAAGTGCTCAGTTTGTTAGTGACTGCACTCTTTTGGACAACTCTTCCGAGGGGTGGGGTGCACAGTTCTTCAGGAGGTGAGACGGGGGGGAACCAAGAGGTTTCTCGACTCCCGCCTAGGGGTCTGGCATCATGGAGACCAGCTCTGGACACTTTGTCCCACGCTGGGTCACGAGCTCTCTCCGCCAGGAATCTGCCCACCTTCCAAGAGCATCCTCTCAGGGTCTGCTCAGGGTCAGGTTTACAAGCTTCCCCAGCCAGGATGTGCTTGGGTGCACACACGTGCATCCACGCACTTCATGGGCACAAACAGGTGAGCACACAGCCTCCCCAGGCTCATCCACTCTCTGCCCACATCCAGCCACATGCATCTTCAGCTGGTCCCTCTGCAACCCCAGCATGCTGCCCGGGGCCCGGGTGCCTTCTCAGGCTGTGCCGTGTTCCTTCCTGCTGCAGCCCAGAAAACCGATGTCGGCGGGGAGTCAACGGGCACCTCCATCAACCACTCCCAGACGCTGCTCCAACGCCTGCAGGAGCTGCTGCGGCAGGGCAATGCCAGCGACGTGGTGCTGCGGGTCCAGGCTGCGGGCACCGACGAGGTCCGAGTCTTCCACGCCCACCGCCTGCTGCTGGGACTGCACAGTGAGCTGTTCCGGGAGCTGTTGAGTAACCAGAGCGAGGTGGTGCTGCAGGAGCCCCGGGACGGTGCTGCTGTCTTTGACAAGTTCATCAGGTGGGGAAGGATCAGGGGGAAGACTCCAGGACTTTCCAAGCCCCTGGCTTCTCCACTCACAGGGTGATGGAAGCCCTGGATCCTCGCAGACATCATGCCCATTCCCTGGATGTCATTAGGATGACCGTGCAACCGCCTCCTTCTTCCCTCCTTCCACTGCACTCCTGCAAAATGCAGCGTGACTCCCCTGCCCTTGCCTGGAGGCTCTGTGTGGTTTGATGTCACTTACCAGTCACCCTCAGAGCTGTTTCCAAATCTGGCCCTGAGAGCTTTTAAAAACTGTAGATTCCCGGGCCCCACCCTGGATCCTGGGCTTCCCGTCTAGGGTTGGGCCAAGCAGTCGTTTCTTTCCTTTCTTAAAAAAAAATATTTATTTATTTATTTGGCTGCGCCGGGTCTTAGTTGTGGCACGTGGGATCTTTAGCTGCGGCATGCGGGATCCAGCTCCCTGACCAGGGATCGAACCCACCCCCCGCGTTGGGAGCAAAGAGTCTTAGCCACTGGACCACCAGAGAAGTCCCCCAAGCAGTCGTTTCTTATTTTAATGTCTCCGGGTGGCTTTGGTGTCTGGCCCCGTCTTGAACCAGAGGGCTAGGGAGCTAAAAACGTTAGCCATCTCTCTGCCCCATCTCCTGCCTCCTGCTAGTGGGGCACCATTCACACTCTAGCCTGAGAAAGTGACCCTGATTTGACGGCTTAGATAAGATGGCTGCAGAATTCGGGTCATTGCTTCCAACTTCCGGGCAACGGGAACAGGGATAACACAGAAGGGCCAAAGGGTCTCCCCGCTACCCCAGTCAGTTCTATTTAACCAGCCTTCCCCCAATCCCACTCTGTGCCTCTGCGGACATCTCATTGGCTAGAATTCAGTCACGTGCCCGCACTCGCTCTAAGGGAGCCTGGGAAACATCTTTTAGTCCCAGAGGCAAACAGCGCAGTGAAATGGTGCCCACCCTCATAGCGAGCAGCTGGCGGCATGGGAGTCCAGATAGTAAACCTCGCAATGGCAGGCGCTACATCTGTCTTCTTCTAGCACAGAGCTCGCCACCTAGTAGGTGCTCGATACATGCATGCTATTTCCATGTCCCCACGAGAAACGGAAAGAAGAGGCCGTGAGGTCGGATGGGCCTGGGAGGGCCCTTCTGTTGGCGCCCTTGACCATGATGGTCTCTGACCAAGGCCGGGGCCCTCTGGACCCAGAAAGCGGCTCTGGGTGGGGTCGGGGTGGGCCCGCCCGCCCTGACTGCGCCCCATCTCTGCGCCTCTCCGGCAGGTACCTCTACTGCGGCGAACTGATCGTGCTGCTGGCGCAGGCCATCCCCCTGCACAGGCTGGCCACCAAGTACGGCGTGTCCTCCCTGCAGCGGGGCGTGGCCGACTACATGCGCGCGCACCTGGCGGGCGGCGCGGGCCCGGCGGTGGGCTGGTACCACTACGCGGTGAGCACCGGGGACGAGGCCCTGCGCCAGAGCTGCCTGCAGTTCCTGGCCTGGAACCTGTCGGCCGTGGCGGGGAGCGCCGAGTGGGGAGCCGTGAGCCCCGAGCTGCTGGCGCAGCTGCTGCCGCGCTCGGACCTGGTGCTGCAGGACGAGCTGGAGCTGTTCCACGCGCTGGAGGCGTGGCTGGGCCGCGCGCGGCCGCCCCCCGCCGTGGCCGAGCGGGCGCTGCGCTCCATCCGCTACCCCATGATCCCGCCGGCGCAGCTGTTCCAGCTGCAGGCGCGCTCGGCAGCCCTGGCGCGCCACGGCCCGGCGGTGGCCGACCTCCTGCTGCAGGCCTACCAGTTCCACGCCGCCTCGCCGCTGCACTATGCCAAGTTCTTCGACGTCAACGGCAGCTCCTTCCTGCCCCGCAACTACCTCGCGCCCGCGTGGGGCGCCCCGTGGGTCATCAACAACCCGGCCCGCGACGATCGCAGCACCAGCTTCCAGACGCAGCTGGGCCCCAGCGGCCACGACTCGGGCCGCCGGGTCACGTGGAACGTGCTCTTCTCGCCGCGCTGGCTGCCCGTCAGCCTGCGGCCCGTCTACGCGGATGCCGCGGGCACCGCGCTGCCCCTCGCGCGCCCCGAGGACGGCCGGCCGCGGCTCGTGGTCACGCCGGCCAGCAGCGGCGGCGACGCGGCGGGCGTGAGCTTCCAGAAGACCGTGCTGGTGGGGACGCGCCAGCACGGCCGCCTGCTGGTCCGCCACGCCTACAGCTTTCACCAGAGCAGCGAGGAGGCCGGCGACTTCCTGGCGCACGCCGACCTGCAGCGGCGCAACTCCGAGTACCTGGTGGAGAACGCCCTGCACCTGCACCTCATCGTGAAGCCCGTCTACCACCCCCTCATCCGGACCCCCAAGTAGCCAAGCGGGGCCCGGGGCGGGAAGCTCGGCGTCCCTGAGGCCTCTGGATCGGGAAATACAGGCCCGGCAGAGATGGGCCAGAGGGACCAGGAGTGGCATGGCCAGTGGAGGTGCCCACCCTGGCCCCTTGGGTGGAATCCAGCTGAGGGGTGGTAGACCAGATGCCTGGTTTCAGGAGCTGATTTCATGCTGACTTGAAGGTAACACGGTAGAATAAACCAATGCTCAGAGAGGCGAGGGGATGATTAAACCACCCAGTTCATGGGTAAAAGCCGTCCAAGGAGGGCTGCACAGGTCAGGGGCTCCCCATCTTTCTTTAGCTTTTCCCTGAGGGCCCCACCTCCACAGGGAACAGGGCAGCTAAAAGCATCCAACTGGTCACGGCACTGGGTACCACTGTGGGAGCTCCTCACCCTGAAGCTGGGGGGCTTAGCTAAGCAACTTCTGAGTCCCGACTTGCAGGGGGTAACCACTTCATTTGGCTTGTGGACCACCCCAAGTCTCTGGCCTCTCCTGGGAGGGGGTCTGGGGAGGGGGGAAGGCTGGGGGGAGGGGATGTGAATGGGCCTTACAGCCCCGCCCTTCCTGGGGAAAGACCTCAGGGTCTAGAGGAAAACTGCTTTCCCCCAGGTGTTTGTAGGTTGGTGCTGTACAACCAGCCAGAGGGCACTAGGGGGTGGTGGTGGTGGTGGGAGGGGAGTTGGGTTGAATCTTAATCAGTCATGGCCACCCCACATTTCAGACAAGGTCTACTTTCCAACACAACCATCAAGACTCAAACGGGATTTTATTGTTAAAAAGGGGGCTTGGTGGGGGCGGAAGCCACTGCTAAGTAACAAAACCAGATTCCCTCCCCGACCCCAAGCACAGCATGGGAATGTTCCTGCCCCAGATGTGGGCCCAGGAGCCCTGTCCCATTAACAGTTCCCTCCCCCCCCATTTCTGAGGCCAAGTCGGGCCACAGGTCTCAGAACGGGGTTTTGGCAGCAGGGTTTTCTGTCCAGGGCTGGGAGGCCAGGGAGCCCTGCCATCCCGCCGTGCTTCCTGGGCTCACCTCCCTTTCCCAGTGGCACCGCAAGCACGGAAGTGTTGGGCAGGCACCCTCACCGTTCCGGGGTCTCAGGAGCCCCCGCCTTCTGAGATCCTGAGCTCCTGCTCGCAGGGCACCCCCGTCTGCCCAGCCTCCATCTCCCATTTCCTGCTACCCCCCATTCAGTCTTGGGGGCAGGAGGGCCGGTTCCAGGCAGGGCCCCTCAGTTATGTTGGAAGCGTCCATCTTTGCCATGGGTGCTTGTGCCATGGGGCAGGCGGGGCCCCCGGGTAGCCCGCTGGGAAACACCAGCTGGGTTGGAGGGGACAGCGAGGGGTGAGGAGTCCCCAGGGCCTGCAACAGGGGAAGGGCCACGAGCAGTGCTTGAGGAATGCCCCTCCGTCCCCTCTGATCACCCAGTGGCTCTGAACTCCCTAGGGGCACACCCCCAAGGTGCCAGCCCCACAAATATTCTTCAAGAACCCTGTTTCCAGCAAGGGGCAGCCATAGGGCAGGGAGCTCCACATGCTTCCTCCCTGGGCTGACCAAGCGCTCCCCTCCCATTCCCTCCTTTGCTGGTACTGACCTGGGTTCTGGCTTGGAGGGAGTTTGACCTTGGCCATAGGCAGGGAGACCTTTCCCAGATGCCGGGTACCAGAGGCTGGGTGCCCGCACACTTGCACCCTGTGGTCCGAGATGCTCTGCGCGGGATGGGGCCCCAGGAGGTGTGTCTTGGGGCGGGAGAGCTGTGTTGGTTGAAGAGCAGTGACGTGAGGTGGGAGCCGCATGCGGATCTGATGCAGGGGTCTGCCCCGGCAGCTAGGCCAGCTTGGGGGGATACGGCATGGAGGGTGGTGCACAGCTAGGGCTACCCTGGGGCCGCGGGAGCAATCCAGCCCTCAGAGCCCCACCAGCAAGGCAGGGGCCCAGACCCCCCAGTCCTTGTCCCTGGACTCACCCCTTGCCCTGTGACCTCAAAGGACTGTGACCTCCGCTTCCTCCTCTTTGCCTCCAGCAACTCCTCCCGTTTCTTGCCCAGGCTTTTCTTCTGGCCACGCAGCCAGGGCCCGGGGCCATCGCCACGATGCTCGACGGCCCGGGATGGGGCCTCACCCGTGCTGCTGGACAGGTTGTCCTCACTGGCAGCGTGCTGCAGCATGGGGCTGGGTGGCCGCTTGCAGGCCAGCAGGCCGGGGGACCGCGCATCGTCAGCCTCGCTCAGCGAGTGCAGGGACAGGCTGCTGCGCTCCATGCTGGGTGCCAGCAGGTGGCGCCCCTCGGCGCCCAGGGCCCGAGAGCGTCGCCGGGCAGCCTTCACCGAGATGCACTTGGTGTCCGTCAGGATCTCCTTCCTCTCTGCGGCGGGACAAAGGAGCACCCAACCGGGGATGAAGGCCACATATTCCTCCCCCTCCTGCACCTCCAACACCCCTTCTCTGCCAAAGCATCCCCCCTTGCTTGCTGTTTAAGAAACTTTGGGCAAGTTTCTGAGCCTTACTTTCATCTGTAAACTGGGGAGCCTTACTTTCATCTGTAAACTGGGGATCTGTAAACTAACCCCACTGGCTTGTGAGGATTTTTTTTTTTTTTTTTTGGCCGAGCCTTAGTTCCCCGACCAGGGATCGAACCCATGCCCCCTGCAGTGGAAGCGCAGAGTCTTAACCACTAGACCGCCAGGGAAGTCCCAGGTTATGAGGAGTAACTGAGATAACGGGCATAGCCTATGGCCAGGGCGTAGGGGTTCGGTCTATATTTGCTCTTACAATTATTTCTGAGTGGGAAGGTGGGGCGTGCTCCTAAGCGCCATGTGTTCCCCATTCCGGTTTCTGATTGTGCCCCCAGCTTTGTGTGGACAGAGCAGGTCGTTAATCCTCTCTGGGCACTGGTGCCTCTCTTTCTAGGACGGTCAGCACCCGACGCATGGGTGTACTTAGCAGTGCAGAGGGAAGGAAGGGGCTCTGGGCTGGGTGATCTGAGCAGTTTGGACGATGCCAGGCTCAGGCTGACAGGGTGGGCAGGGGGCACACCTTTGCAGGACAAAGGGATCTCTGACAGGTTCTCACTGCTGTCAGGGGAGGAGTTGATCCGGCCGCTCAGGCTGCCCAGGCTGTCCTGAGTGGGGGCCTGTGAGACGAATTGGTTGGGAAGAGAAGCCACTGGACACAGCAGGGACCCTATGTCCCCAGGGGGCTGTTTTGGAAAGGCTCCATCCCAACCACTGGGTGTCCACCCTGGTGCTCCCACCTGCAGCAGAGGAGCCCATCGGGCCAGCGGCGCTCAGTGCTCACCTCCTGCGTCACCAAGCTGCCAATCTGGATGGGTGGTGGGGTGGGCACAGAGGAGCTCTTCACCTGCCAGGCCCCAGAACCGGCCTTGGACACGTGGTTGGCTTCACTGAGGTTGGCAGAGGAGGATGGGCATCTGTTGACCAGGCTGGTCCCACTGCGGTCCCACCCCCACCCTAGGGGGGAGCTGTTGTGTAAAGGGAGAGAGGACCCAAAAGTCCTGGCTCCAGACCTGTGTCACCTCCCCCCTTTCGTTCCTGCTCCATCCCCCCCAGGAAACCCTAATCTGGGCTGGCATCTCTGGGACACAGCCCGTGGTGGCTCAGGTAGGAAGGACTGGCAGACAGTGGCCCCTGGCCTCACCTCTCTGTGCTGATCGGAGGCAGGAAGCTGCCCTGCAGGAGCTGGGCTTCGGAGCTCAGCGTCTTCACGCTCTCTGGGTCGGACTCTGGGGTCGGCAAGGTTCCTGCTCTGCTAATTTTGGGCAAGGAGCTGTCCTGGGGAGGTGGGGAAGGGGCAGTCAGAAGACTTGGTCCTGGGCCGGGTAACAGCACAGGGTGACAAAGGCACACAGGGTGTCTGGGGCTGTACTAGGGGCTGGGAGCCCCAGAGGGCAGTGGGCTTGTTCTCGGTCCCCAGGAACAAGCTGTGGTAGGCTAGGCATCCGCCGTGGCACTGCCTGGTGGCCTGGTCTCCTGGGAGGGCGTCTGGGGCCATTTGTCATATCTCAGATAGCCAAACCTGACCTTCAGACCCTGGGTGGGGACAAGTGCCAGAGAAGAATACGCCGAGAAAGGAAGCTTACTCAGGCTTGGCAAGCCTTTGGGTGGGATAAGAAGGAAGGAGTCAGCTCCCTGGGGACCAGCCAGCCTGGTCCCACCGCCATATGCCAACGACCTGCACGCACTGCCTTGGCCATCGGCCCCTCCCTTAGAGCGTGTGCGCGTGCTCAGGCCCGAGGCGCCCACCTGCAGGGCCCCAGAGGCCACGCGGTCCATGATGGCGGCCCGCTCCAGGCTGCCCTCGTCCTGCGCTCGCACGTACACGTCGTACAGCTCCTGCAGGCGCTGCGGGACGGCCAAGCTGTAGTCTGCCAGGCGAGGGGCAGGGCTCAGCGCGTGCCCTCGGGCCCTCCGCGGGTCGATGGGGCCCGTGGGCGGCTCGGACTCGCGGGGCGCGGGCCCTACCGTCGATGATCTGCCGCTGGCCCTGGATGATCTCGTCGCAGAGGCTGCGGTGCTGCTCCAGGCGGCGCAGGGCCTCGCGGCGGTGGCGGAGCGCGCCGTCGCGGAGCAGCGCGTGCGACTGCATCTCCGTGTTCTCCACCTCGAGCTCGTGCACGCGGCACAGCAGGCTGAGCACCTCGCGCTGCTCCTCGGAGCCGATGCGCCGCGGCAGCGTCTCCTCTAGGCGCCGGCCGCGCGCGCGCAGCTCTCGGCAGCGCTGCTCCAGCGTCAGCTGGGGACCAAGCGGGGTGAGCGCCAGGCGGGCTCTCGCGCACCGCTGAGCCTGTCCCCGCGCCTCCAGTCCCCGGACTCTGGGCTCCCGGCTGAAGCCCCGTTCCGAGGCCCACCCTCGAAGCTGCCTCTCGGGCCTTGCAACCAGGGGCTGCCCCTGAGGGGCCCGTCTCTGCCTACCTTCTTGCCGTCCTGACCACAACCCATCCCTGGAACCAGCTCCGTAGATCTGCTGAGCCCCAGCCCAGCTGATGCCCTCAGGGCTCACGGTACCCTGAAACCCCCTGGCCAGGATATGCTCCAGAACAGAGGGCAGAGATCTGGAAAATCCTAATTATGATATTGGCTACCATTTTTTGAGTCCTTGGTATGTGAAAGGCATTTGTTTAATCTTCCCAACAACCCTACTAGGGCTGACTACTCCCATCTTACAGATGAGTAAGAGAGGCACAAAGAGGTGAAGGAGCTCAGTGAGGTCACAGGGGATTTGTGGCCTGAGCTCCCAGCTCCCAGGCCTCCCCCAGCCCCTTCCTGCTGGGGCCTCTCAAACCCACTCTCCCAAACCCCAGGCACCTTCTGCTTTCGCAGCTTCTTCTGCTCCCCCGTCAGGGCAGCGATGCTCTCCCGGGCGCAGGCCACCTCAGGGGGCTCCAGGATGTCTGGCTGGTCATCGCCTGTGTCCGAGTCCTTCTCACTGTCGTCCTTGGTGTAGGACTCCTTGCGTTGCTCTTCCCTCCACTTGAGTGCCCTGCGTGACTTCTCGTGCTCCCAGCTGCCGCAGCCCCACCCCCAAGGGAGACCCGGGATTCAGGCCACGGTGGAAGGCACGGTATGCACCTCCAGCTCCCCGCCCCTGCCCCAGGCCGGGGGTGCTCACCCTGCAATGGTGAGCAGGTGGCGGGAGGTGTCGATCTGCACCTCCATGGCGTGGTTCTCCAGCTCCAGCAGGTGTCTCCGCACGTCCATCTGCTCCTGGAAGGCGCTGATGAGCTGCTCCCGCAGCTGTCCCATCTCAGCCTGCTCACCCTTCTCGCTGTGCAGCTGGACCTTGGCTGGCCATTGAACGGCAGGTGGGGGAGGTCAGTGGAGGAGGAAGGGTCAGGCCAGGAACGTCTGGGCTACCTGGGGCCCTCCCCTCTCTTTCTTCCCAAAAGACTTCCTGTGCAAGCACCTCCCCAGAAAGACCTCCTAGATTACCACGGCCCTCCCACATCCCACTTCCGCATTGTGTCTTCAGGCGATGACCCAAAGGGGATTCCCAGCTTCTCTGTATGAACTGGGCTTCCGCCAGCCTTTAGAGCACCTTTCTGTCAACTAATAAAAGGTGCCCTTTAGACACTTTGGAAAATCATCATAGCAAATACAGAAAGTGTATGAGCTCTGTATCCCTTCTGGCGATGCCAGGCACAGTCTCGGAGCCCCGCACTGCAGCCCCGAGAGTGACGCCCCACACAGCTAAATGCCCACGTGCCACTCACTCGTGTGATACCACCTAACCCTCAGGTCGAGTCTCTGAAGCAGAGATCGCGATTCCATTTGACAATTGAAGGACTGAAGGCCCAGAGTGGTTGATGACTAGCCCAAGGCTACCCAGCCAGAAAGAATCTGAGTCTAGCTTTGAACCCGGCCCTGCCTGACCCCTGAGCGATTTGAGACGGCCTGGACGGGCTTCGGGAGACGGGCTCCCACTAACACAGACCCACACGCACACCTTGGATGTGGCAGATGTCGCCCCGCTCCAGCCGGCCGTGGGCCTGGCCCCGCCCACCCTGCTTGTCCATCTTGCACTTGAGCCTGTCGATCTCGCCCCGCAGGTCGGCGATGATGCTGGTGTACTGCGCGATGTGGTAGGAGACGTTGAGCAGGTTCTGCTTCACCTGTGGGGATGGGAGGGGAGCAGGTACGGTCACCTGGACGCCGGGGCCTGCCTGCGGCTTCCTCTTTTCTCTTTCTTACCCCTAATCTTTCTGACAGTAATGGCCTCCTTGCCTCTGACCCTACAACCTCTCAACACTGCGTGCTTCCGCCAGAGGCATACTCCTAAAATGCTGCCTTCCCTGGTCAACCTTCAGTGGCTCCCTACTGCTTGGGGGAATGCTAATCCCCCCACCACTCTCTCTAGATTTTCTTTTGACTCACTGCTCCATCAGGAACATTCTGCTCCAGCCGAGGAACCATCCCACTTGCCCCACTCCCACCACCGACACCATCTCCTTCCTGCCTCTGGCTCTACCCTTACTGCTGCCTCTCTTCCTAAATTTCCTCCCCATCCTGTTTCCCTCTCACAGTCTCCAAAGAGCTACAGGGGATCCCACCAGCACTCCCATCCCCGATCGTTGGCATCATTTCCTGCTGTTAATAATATTCTGAACCATCAATTCTGAGTATTATTATTACCTGTCTCCTCCCATCATTCAGTTCCTTGAGGGCTGGGATAAAGCATAAAGTGCCTGGAACAATGGCTGGCGAATCGTAGTGTCGGGAGAGTGTTCGCGAAATTCTGTCTTAGAATTCCCACCCCTCTACCCACACGGTGGAAACAAACGTCCTAACAGATAGTGGGGATTCTGACACGTTCACCGTTCACCGGCGAGGGTGAGAACGTGGGCTTGGAAACCAGGCAGACACAGCTCTAGTCTCAGCATCATCACTGCCCTGGGACTGGGAGGTCACTGAACTCCCTTCAGCCTCATTTTCCTCAGCTGTGAAACGGGGACAGAAATAACGCCTGCCTCATTTGAGGATCAGATGAGATGATTTGACAAAGGGCCCAACATAAGTGCGTAGTAACGGTCACCTCTGTCTATTAGGATTAGGGGCTTTGGAAAGGTAAACATCTGACTGGGTATCTGAAGATGAAAAGGGGAAGATGGAAGGGGATGACGGGGCTCGGGGCTCACAGACCTTGCATGAGAAGAAGGGGACTCTCAAGGGCTGTGGGCTTCTCGGCAGGCAACAGGGAAGGGCACAGGGGTGACACTGGACTGGGGAGTGGGGCCAGTGCAATGGTGGCTGGTTCCAGAGAATGTGCGGTGCGGTGGCAGGGCCTGGAATCAGTCCAGGGGCTCGAATCTTGGCCCAGGAAGGCGGGCCCTGGGGGACAGACCAGGGGTCCCTCACCCTGGTCTTGATGTTCTTGGCCCGGCCAGCGTAGGTCAGGGTGTTCCGGGATTCCTCAAAGGCACTGCTCGCTGGGCTGATGTGGGCGATCATCACCGTGCGGCTGTTTCCCCCCAGGGAATCCTGGATGGGGCCGAGGGCGGGCTGTGGTCAGCAGGGTCCTGCCTTTCTTCACGCTGCTCCTGCCAGGCTGTTCGTGATGCCCTTGTGGGGTGTGTGTGTGTGTGTGTGTGTGTGTGTGTGTGTGTTTCCCTCTATCTCACACTCACACACACACACGCGCACAGTCTCACAGCCGCTGGTGCCAAGCATCACAGGACTCTCCCCTCCTCCTCTGCTGTCCCCCCTTCTTCCCTCTTCCAGCTGCTTCGCCAAAGTTCGTATCCAGGTCAGGGTCTCCCGGCTTCCCTTCTCCTCCCCTCATACTTGAGAACGAGGAAAGGCAGCGGCCCTGATTGGCTGGGAACCAGAGGGGGAAGAGCCCCGTGGGGCCCTGGGCCCCTCCCCCATCCCCTCTGGCTTCCCAGGTCCCCCTTTATCCGACTGCTAGTGGCGCTGTTGTCTTGGCTGGAGTGAGGGGGGTGATGGGGACCTCTGCATGAAGGTTGAATTTGGCCTGTGGCCACCGCCTCCCTTGCCCTGGGCTTGCCATGCCCTCCTGGACAGACAGAGAGTGCACAGCGGGGCTGCGGGCTTGGGGGGAGACAAAGCCCTTGTCCGCAGCAGTTACCAGCTGGGCGACTCTGCAAGCTCCGTCACCTCTAATCCTCAGCTTCCTTGGGTTTCGAGGGTGGCAGGAATTAACTGTCCTACCTCCCAGGCTGTAAGTGCAGTGATGCTGGCAGGCCGATTAAGTCACCTGCAGCTCTGCTATCGGCCCAGACAGACCTCTGCTGGGACCCTACGTCCAGCACTTACTAGTGTGAGGCCTTGGGAAGGTTACTTAGCCTCCCAGTGCCTCGGTTTCCTCATCTGCAAATGGAAATAGTCATCCCCTAACTCAGACTCGCTGACAAGATGAAAGGGACCGAGAAGGGGCTGCTGAGGCAATGAACACAGAGCCCAGCCAGGAGCGGGGCCTCCCCGACAGCAGCCTCTGGGAGCCCTGATGCTGACTGACCACCTGAACCCCCAAATCCAGACGACCCCCCAGTTCCCCTAGACCCACAGCCCTGGGGTGGGGGGTCAGGTGCAGCCCTTTTCCCTCCCTGCTGCCCAGTCTTTGGTGACAGTCACCAGATAACATACAAGACACCCAGTGAAATCTGAATTTTGGATAAATAACAAGTGGGTTTTTGTTTTTTGTTTTTTAGTATAAGTATGTCCCAAAGATGGCATGGGACATACTTATACCCAAACAGATTTTGTTTATTTGAAATTCCCATGCAGCCGGGCGTCCTCTATCTTTCCTTGTGACGCTGGCGGCCCCACCCTGGGTGCCCAGGCCCTGGGCCCGGCGGCAGGTCGTACCTTCAGGAGCCGGGTGAGCTTGCTGTCACGATAGTTGATGTACTTGTTGCTGCTCTTGTCACTCAGTGCGTTGATGCAGTTGCCCAGGGCCAGCAGCGAGCGATTGATGTGGGCCCCCTCTTTCATGCGCTGCCCACGGTTCTGTGTCTGGGGGGCGGCGAGCAGTGGGTGTGACTCCCTGCCCCGGGCCATCCTGAGTTGTAAACCCCTGCCTCTCCCCCGGGGCCCTGCAAGGGAGAGATGCTGAGGGCCTGGTCCCGCCCTCTGTCGGGGGTGGGGGTGGGTCACGGAGGGCTTTCGAGAAGGTCAGAGAACCGGAAGGCCTCTGAACAAGAGGGGGGACAAGAGGCTTCTGAGGGCTGAGACCCGGGCACTTCGTCTGCCCCGCGGCACAGCTAAGGCAGCGCCGAGAATGCGATGGACGTGGGTCGTGGCTTCCCAGGCAGCTCAGCTGAGAGCCGGCCCGGCCACGGGCATGGCAGCAGGCGTGGCCATGGGCACACGGCTCTAGAGGGTGCGCCAGGCTTCAGGGAGGGCAGAGGGAAGTTTGTGTGTGTGTGTGGAGGGGGGGAGTGAGTGTGTGTGAATTGCATGTGTATATGTGACAGCATGTATGTATGTATAAGAAAGTCTGTGAGTGAGGAAATGGGTTGAGGTGTATGTAAGTGGGTGTGAGAGCAGAACAGTGTCAAGTCCCAGGAGGCTCTGCCTACAGCCGCCCTCGGGAGACGTCTTTGCCCAGCCTGGTGAAGCTGGGACCCACTCACTCCAGTGGCCGCGGGGCACACCCTCTCCCCCCCGCGGGGAGCTGGCTACTCCCCTGTACTCCTCCTCCAGGAAGCCCTCAGGCCTTTACTGGAAGAGAGGGGTGTGTTTCTCCAACCCCACCCTGTTTAAACCAACCCCACATGTTCAAACCAACCCCACACGTTCAAACACAAGCCCTGTTACATCTCCCTGGCGCTGTCCTGTCCCTTGCATTTGCTTCAGTGCTAACGGTGACATCACACAGCCCCAGCACTCACGTGACCCTGAAACCTCCAAGTTTGCCCGCAGCAGGGGGCCCGGGCCCAGGCGCAGGGCCAGGCGGACAGGGCTTAGTGATGGGGGACAAATGCTGAGAAATGGGTGATGGACCTTTTTCTCTCCCTGATGTGGTTGGCAAGGGCCCCCTCCTGGGCTCTGCCCAGGGTGCCCCCAGTCGGGGGACGTTGTTTCCCCCCTGCCCCAGCTCCTCATTGGGCCCATTCATTCTCTTGCCTGTTCCCCGCTCCTCCGGGGCAGCCACTGTCTCCTTCCCTGGAGAAATCCCCACGCTCCCAGGCCCCTTCCCACAAACAGCCCTTGTGTGCTTCCCCAGGGTCCCCCCCATCCTTCTTGCTCATCGGAGACATTCCTCAGTCCCTTCCCCTCGGGATCCCCCTCATCCCCGCCCTCCCTGGGACAGTCCCCACCCTCACCCCTTGGGGAGCTGGGCAGCCAGCATCCCTGCCCTGCCCCCCAGGCTTTCTCCCCAGCTAGCCTCTCCCCAGGGGAGCTAGCCTCACCTGGGAGGCCCGCTCGGAGCCAGCCAGGTCGATCATGAACAGGCGGCCCTGCCGCACCTCCTGCAGGACGTTCTTGACCCGGCTGCGCTGGCGCACGGCCACCTGGAGCACGGCGTGGGAGCGGGAGGACGTCTGGTTGGCGGCCGTGGGCTCCTGGGTCCTCTGCCGGTTCCCCTTCAACAGCAGCTGCATGATCTGGGTGGGTGGGGACGGGGGAGGGAGGCCACTCCTGGGGACCCGTGAGGATGCTCCCACGTCCTGCAGCTGAGAGGTTGGGAAGGGGCCCAGGCAGGGGTGGGTCGGCCCCCTGGGTGCCGCGGGGCCTGGGAGGTCAGGGTCTGTCTGTAAACCGGGAGGCTGGTTGCCTGGTCAGCCCCCAGGGTCTGCGTGGCTGGGGGCGTGTCATCCAGGATTCTCTGTGTCTGCCCCAGCCCCGGCCCCAGCCCAGCTGCGCGGGCAGCTGCTCCCTCCCACCCATCCCCACCCTCCCCGGGAGGTTAGTGTCCCTCCCTACTGCGACTCGCCTCTTTGGCATTGACGGTGGAGACCTCGGTGATCCCGGCCACCTGGATCACCCCTTTGGAGTCCTCCCTCAGCTCCAGGTACCCCAGGGCAGGGTTCAGCAGGTCCCGGATCATCTCATTGTAGATCTGATGGGCCAGGTTGGGAGGGGCAGGGGACAGATGTTAACGGGAGACCAAGGGCAGGAGGTTCAGGCAATAGCCAGGTTCTCTGTCCCTCCCGAGAGCTCCAGGCTCCTCTCAGGGAAACCCTGGTTAAGGAGGACGACCCCTTCCTTCCTATGGGGTGGGCGTAGGGGGCTTCAGCACCCGGAGGGAAACATGGGGCTGCCAGAGGCAAGGGTGCAGAGGCATCAGAACCACACGGAACAGGCTGGCCAGGCCCGGGATGGGGGATGGGGCCTGACCCACGGCCGAGCCCTGTTTGTTGCTAGGCAACCCATACTCGACCTTCACCTGCTCCCACCTCGCAGGCCCCCAGAGTGCATCTTGCTGGCTGAGTCAACGCCACGCTGGCTGGAGCTGGAGCAGCTGCTGGCAGCACTGTCTCGCTGCCCTTCCTGAGCTGTCACCCGGGAGATTATCAGCTCCCGGAGGGAGCCGGAGAGGCCAGGAGCCAGATGGCGTCTAGCCTGCTGGCTCTCCTGCCTCTTCTGGCCTCTGTGTGTCCCCCCCCCCCCCGCCTGGTCACCCCCGCTGACCCCTCATTGCCTGGTGGTAGCCCTCATACAGGTGGGCATCAGAGGCTGTGGCAAGAGAGCGAAGGCTGGCAGGTCCCAGCCTGTCCGTGTACGCGCAGTTCCCACCTGTACCTATAGACACTGAGTGCCTGCACGTAGCCCGGCAGGGCAGACAGGCTTGGCTTTCAGGAGTGTGCCCAGGAGGATGGCGTCTGGGAGGACGGCTGAGGTCTGTGCTCCGCGACAAGGCTACTTTGGGGTGTGGCACAACGGGCACGGCTCGGCTTTGAAGCCCTGGGGTCCTGAGTTTGAATCCCTGCTCCCTCACTTACTGTGTGACCTCGATCTAGTTGCCTAACCTCTCTGAGCCTCAGTTTTTATAAAGTGAGGCCAACCATGTGCACATGGGAGAGCAGCAGCGATGAGCACCCCAGGAAACTGCCCCGTGACAGGGAGGTGAGCCAGCCCGGTCCTATGGGCCTCTTGTCCAAGCCCACGGGACGGGGTGGAGGGAGGACCCACCTCCAGGTAGGACATGGACACCTCATATTCCATGTCGTTGCTGGTCTCCTCAATGGCACAGAAGAGGTCATTGAGGGTCCGAACGTAGATGCCGGGCTCGTGGTCTGTGCCCAGCATGGTGTAGGTTTTCCCGCAGCCTGGGGCAGAGCAGGGCGGTGGGTGAGCAGGGGCTCCTGGCAAACCTGGGTCTGTCCTCAAGGCTGGACCCTCCCAGATGGCCGGGGAGGTGGGGGGAAGGGGAGAAGATGGCATCCTTGGCTGGCGATGGGGCTCTGGGTCCAAAGGGCCCTGGGGGAGGGTGGTTTTAATCAGCCACGTCCTCGGACCCTGCTCCGGTTGGGGCCAGACTAGCTCGGCGGTGTAGGGCAAGGGGGCTTGATTCTCAGAGGGGACAACCAGGGCACACAGTCCTCTCCGTGGGCTGGGCTCCCCCTCACCTGTGGGACCATAGGCAAAGACAGTGGCATTGTAGCCTGAGATGACACCTTCAATGAGGCTCTTGGTGGTGGCCTGATACACCATCTCCTGCAGGAAAGAGGAGACCCGTCAGGGGCCTGGGCACAGGCAGGGCAGAGCACACAGGCCCACGGGCACATCCTGGCTCCCAACAGAAGCAGCTCTGTCCCTGGAGCCCTTGGCCCCAGAGAAGTGGGGGTGGGAAGTGGGGAATGGATGTCTCTGCTTTCACCCCATGGGGGGATGCCAGCCTGAAAGAGAGCTCAGGACACCTGAGACGCCTCCCCCCACAGCCGGCTCCCAGCCCCCAGCCGCGAGGATGCACGCATTACATCTGCCGCTGGGAGCATCCCACAGATGGGCAAGACGGGGGTCCGTGGGAGGGTGTCAGCTTCCCGTAGCTCCCCTCCCAGCACCAGATGGGCTTCAAGCACTCTCCTCCAGCTCCCATAGGGGCCACCTGTGGGGTGTGCTGTGTGGGTCCCCGTGTAGGGCGGCCTCTGCGTGCTGACCGGGGCGTGTCCACGCAGGAGGATCTGAATGCACCACGCAGGCACACGCACACTTGCACGTGTGGGGAGACAGCAAGTGATGGAAGGAAGGCTGAAGGTCGGTGGCAGGGTCCCCCAAGGACTCCCTCCTGAGGGGGTCAAAGGGCAGAGAGAGGATCTTGTGTGTCCCTGGGCCCAGGCCCCCCTCACCTGGGTGGCAGTGAAGTCAAAGGCCACGTCGAATAGGTAGGACTTCTCCCGGGAGCGATGCGCCCGCAGGATGTCGTCGGGGTCTTCCATTGGGTCCATAAGAACCACCATCTGCAAAGGTACCCGAGGGGAGGCTGGTGGTCACCCGGGAGCCCCAGGCCCATACCAATGTCAACACTGACCACTGACCTCACCCCTCCTCACTCAAGACATGGGAAGGAGTGGGGATGATGCTCTGTGTCCAGGAACGCCGGGGCCAAGAGGTAAACTGAGTCCTGACAAAGGACAAGGCACTGAGGGGGATGGGCTGTCCTAGAGCCACCCAAGGTCGCAGAGACAGTGATGCAGCCCCTTTCCTGGGTCGGCAGGGGAGCCAGGGCCAGTGACAGCCCGAAGAGGACTTGAGAGCAGACAAGGCATGAGGGGCAGCCCCTTGGAGGGGCAGAGGGAGCTGACTGACAGAGGAGGCTGACTTGGGAGCCCGGCCCGGCTCCATGGACCTGGGAGATCCACATGGGTCCCTGTCGGTGCACCCCCGTCCAGCACCAGGATTCAGGAGGCCCAGTGCCGGGAGGACCACAGCCTTGGAACTCCCACCAGACTCCTCCCAATAGGTACACAGCTGTGCTCACTGCGTCTAAACTGGCCTAAGACCCCTGGGGTCCCAGCAGGGCCCCCTTCTGGGATTCTCAATGGAGGAGGGAAGAAGGAAGAGGTAAGACAGCTCCCTAGGAGGCCCGACCCAGGACCCTCACCCAGAGGTCTTATCCAAGCAGATGGGATTCCAGGTAAGCCAGTTAGAGGGGATGCTCCAGACAGGCTGGGCTGGGGTTTTGTGCAGGGAAAGAATGAGGCCACTGACTGAGGCCCCCTCACAGCCTGCCAGAGGCTGGGTGGCCATGGTGAGCTGAGTGCAGGGTGTCGGGGCCTGCGGCTGTACCTGCAGTGCCCACCTGTCCCCAGCCACCACCTCAGGGCTTCAGCCCCAGTGCCCTGTAAGCTTGTTCCAGGATCCAGTTCCAGGCTCAGGCCCTAACGCCAGCAGCAGGAGCCCTGATCAAGTTTCAGACCCAAATGAAGATACACCCGCCCACAAGTCCCCAGGTGTGGGTCCCAGTGGAACGCAATGGAACTTGACCAAATGTACAGCTCTCACCCCCGGTGCCAGAACGCCTGTGCATACCGGCAGCGCCAGCGGCCTGAGGGCCACCCTCTAGGGACCTTTGATGCAGGAGTGGGTGAGCTGTGTGCACTGATGCCCATCGCCCACTGATCACCTTCAAGTGACCTCTGGGCACTGCCAAGTTCATGGCACCGTCGGCATTTGGTTCTTTTGACATCCAGCCTCCTGAATCAGGACATTGTCAGCACAGCTGCTATGATCCCCTCTTAAAGAGGGCGTTGGGGCTTCCCTGGTGGCGCAGTGGTTGAGAGTCCACCTGCCGATGCGGGGGACGCGGGTTCGTGCCCCGGTCCGGGAGGGTCCCACATGCCGTGGAGCAGCTGGGCCCGTGAGCCATGGCCGCTGAGCCTGCGTGTCCGGAGCCTGTGCTCCGCAACGGGAGAGGCCACAGCAGTGAGAGGCCCACGCAAAAAAAAAAAAAGAGGGCTTTGTCTGGGTCTCCATCTGTCTGGGCCCCAGCCTGCGCCCCACCCTTCACCCCACCCTTCAAAGCATCACCCCCATCCTGGTCCACTCTGGCATACAATGGAGCCCTTGTGCCCCTCAGCCAGGTGAATTGGAGTTGAGCCGCGGAGGGCTGGGGTGGGGTGGGGCGCCGTGGGCTGCACAGGGAGTTCAGGCCGGGTGACCACAACTGCTGGGCACCTTCTATGGACCAGGCATTAAGCGGGGCCCCGAGGAGAGAGAGAAAATGAAATGTGGTTTCCTGCCTCTGACATCACAGTGGAGTGGGGAACAGATCACTGTGATAACAAGCGCCGGGCTCCAGGAGGCAATCAGGGCATAGAGGAGGGGCATGTGATCCGTGATGCAGGTTTTCGCCTGCAGGAGGGCTTGCTGGAAGAGGTGGCACCAGCACTGAGTCTTTCTTTTTTTTTTTAAAGTTTATTTACTTATTTTATTTTTGGCCGCGTTGGGTCTTCGTTGCTTCACGCGGGCTTTCTCTATTTGTGGCGATCGGGGGCTACTCTTCGTTGTGGTGCGCGGGCTTCTCATTGCGGTGGCTTCTCCTGTTGCAGAGCATGGGCTCTAGGTGCGCGGGCTTCAGTAGTTGTGGCACACAGGCTTCAGTAGTTGTGGCTCACGGGCTCCACAGCACAGGCTCAGTAGTTGTGGCGCACAGGCTTAGTTGCTCCGCAGCGTGTGGGATCTTCCAGGACCAGGGCTCGAACCCGTATCCCCTGCACTGGCAGGCGGATTCTTAACCACTGCGCCACCAGGGAAGTCCCCAGCACTGAGTCTTAAAGGATGAGTAAGAGTTGGCTGAGGAATGCGAGGTGAGGAAAGCAGACGAGGGAAAAGCATTAGCAAGGCCACGAGGTGAGAGGCAGGCTGTGGGCAGAGGGCCTCAGCTCCGAATCACTGGCGATTCTTATGAGAAAGGCAGGGATTTTTCCTCCCGTCCCGTCTGCCAGGAATCTCGACAGCACAGACCCAAGATGGCCACAGAAGGAGACGTTGGGGCCCCTCTGTGAGCACATGCTGCCCCCGCTCTGGGAGGCTCCTGTCCGTCCTAAATGTCACCCAGGCTGGCAGCCAGCATGTGCCCGAGGAACGTTTTCGCAATAAGGCTGCACGGAGGGCGCTCTGAATGTCCCATATGCAGTGCTGCGTGCTTTGCACACACTTTCTCATTTTCCCCAGCAGCTTAGAGTAGGCGCTCGTATCATCTCAGCATTATCATGAGGAATCAGACTGGTACCCAAAAGCTGCACTGCCAAGTACAGAGCTGGTTGGATTCAGAGCTGTTGGGTTCCAGAACCCAGGCCCCTAACCACCAGACCTCCCGCCCCTGCCTCTGGACCAACAGCAGCCTTCCTGGGGCCTGTCCTGGTTGGACTGTGTCCTCCCCAAATTCAAATATTAAAGTCCAATCCCGCAGTCCCTCAGAATGTGACCTTATTTAAAAAGAGGGTTGTTGTAGCTATAATCGGTTAAGTTAGGGTGCGGTCCCTTTATAAGGACTGGTGGTGTCCTTATAAAAGGGAAATTTGGACACAGACACGCGTGGCGGGAAGATGACGGGAAGAGACACAGGGAGAAGATGGCCATCTGCACGCCGAGGACAGAGACCTGGAACAAATTCTCCTTTGCAGCCTCAGAAGGAGCCAGCCCTTCAGACTCCTGGCCACAGAACTGCGAATGAACATATTTCTGTTGTTTAAGCTGCCCAATGTGTGGTACTTGGTTCCAGCAGCCTTACAAATTGATACACTACTGGAGGCAGGCTCCTGCCTCAGCTCTGAGGGGGTGGGCTAGTCTGGGAGCTCTCTTTCACAATTCCCTGCATCTTATATTTTTAAAAATTAATTAATTTTATTTTTTTTTGGCTGCGTTGGGTCTTTGTTGCTGCGCGCGGGCTTTCTCTAGTTGCGGCGAGCGGGGGCTACTCTCGTTGCGGTGGCTTCCCTTGTTGCGGAGCACGGGCTCTAGGCGCACGGACTTCAGCAGTTGTGGCCTGCGGGCTCAGTAGTTGTGGTGTGCAGGCTTAGTTGCTCCGTGGCATGTGGGATCTTCCCGGACCAGGGCTCAAAGCCGTGTCCCCTGCCTTGGCAGGCGGATTCCTAACCACTATACCACCAGGGAAGCCCCTCTGCATCTTAAATGTTCATGCCTGTGGCATGCTGGGCACCTGACTCTGGGAGGTTTCAAGGGCCACGCTGACCGCACAGGATGCACAGGGCCCTCCCGATGCTGGTGGGTTGGTGGAAGGCAGGGCCGGGAGTGGGGAAGGTGGGTGGCACACGGCAGGGCTCTGTCCCCACTGGTCCAGGCCTGCTAGCTCAGCAGAGGCCCCCGGGCTTGACCTCTCCCTGCCCCCACTGCCTCCACCTCCAGACGTGTTTTCATTCAATGCCGACTGTGACCTTTCCACGGTTCTAGCTTTGGGCCTGGAAACCCAAGACCCGCAAGGGAAGTAGGGGGCCTCAGGCTCAGGGGAGGGTGTCATCCATTAGGGACCAGGCTCCTCGCCCACATCTCCTAGGTGAGAAATACCGTGAACAAAGCGTGTCGGGAGTTCTTCCGCTGCACACCGCTAAGCTGCTGGGCTTTGACCGGCTTTGCAGTTTTAACCGCTTCTTTCTGGCCTCCAACTGGTAAACTGAGACCAGGGTTTCACAGTCTTGGCACTGTTGACACTTTGGGCTGGATCTTTGTTATCAGGACTTGTCCGGTGTGTTGTAGGATGTTTAGATGTTTAGCAGCAGCCCTGGCCTCTACCCGCTAGAGGCCAGGGCACAGCCTCCTCCCGAATGTCCCCTGGGGAGAGAATCGCCCCCAGCTGAAAACCTCTGACCTAGACTATTCCTCCTCAAGCCTCCAAACTGGCAGCGAAGATCTCCGGGGAAGGGGATGTGCAAATTGGGTTCAGGCTCCACACTGCTGTGTGACCTTGGGAAAACTGCACCACCTCTCTGGGCCTCAAGTGCTTCCCAGTTGGAAGTCTGGGAGGACCAACAAGGCCGTAGCCTTGAGAGAAGAAATCATGCCAGCACTCCTCGCCTACTCAGGAAGCCCCAGCAGAGAACGGGCATCTGGGGAGGCCCCAGCCTAGGAGACATCATTTCCAGTCCCGGGAGCTGAGCCCATAGCTCCTGTATTCTCAGGGTGTAAAAAGGACACAGCGAAACAAAAGCCTGATTCTAGGTGGCTATCAGCCCTGTAAGGCTGTTTCTAGATTTTTGTTTTTTTCTTTAAGAAGGAAAATTTATGGCTGGTCATAGTTCTAGTTGTATAAGTACCACCTTGTGGGTACTCAAGAAAGGAGATTTTGATCTCAGGAAGGGTGTCCCTGGGTCCTGGCAGCCTTCAGGCTAGATGGAAAAGACCCGAATGCTGAGCTCATAAAGCCACCAAGGCCCAGCTGGCTGCTCAGGACAGAGCCACACCTGGCTGATGTCCTGGCCAGGTCCCCACCTGCCTACAGGACTCTGAGGACCCTGAGGCCTCCGGTGAGAGGACGTGTGACCAAGATCGTCTAGGGCTGCATCTCTCATGGGCCTACAGTGTCGCCCTGGGAGCTTGTAAAATACAGATTCCCAGGCACTACCCGGATTCACTGAATGAAAATCTCTGGGGAACTGGGCCCACAGATCTGCCTTTTTAACCTGCCCTCTTGCCTTGTACCCATTCAGGCACTCAGTAGAAGAATCCTTGCATCCTGGCAGCATTATTCATAATAGCCAAGAGGTAGGAAGCAACCCAAATGCCCATCAACTGATGCATAGGTCACCTAAATGCAGAGTGACCATAGCCTGGGATAGTATCCAGCCACAGAAAGGAATAAAGTTCGAACCCAGGCTACAAGGCGGATGCAGCCTTTTCTTGTTTTTACTTTTTGGCTACACCCCGTGGCTTGGGGGATCTCAGTGCCCCAGCCAGGGATCAAAGCCCCGCCCCCTGCCCTGGAAGCGTGGAGTCCTAACCACTGGACCGCCAGGGAAGGTCTTACAACGTGGATGAAACTCGAAAGCCTTATGCTCAGTGATACAAGCCAGACATGAAGGACCACGTAGTGTATGATTCCATTTCTACAAACTGTCCAGAACGGGTGAATCTATAGAGACGGAAAGTGGTTTCCTGGGGCCGGGAGGGGGCTGGGGAGATGGGCGGGGTGGTGGCTAAGGGTGGAAGGAAAGACTTCTTGAATCCTCTCCCAGTCACCCTCCTTTGGGGCTACAGAACCAAGAAGCATCCAGATGGTGGGTGTGCACGGGGGGCTCCGCCCCCGGGCAGGTGAGTGGGGCTGAAAGCGCCCGGGCTGCTCCCACAACACTCACAGTCTCTGACTCTCGGCATCTGTCACCTTATACTTTATTCACCTTTCACAATAGCCTGCACTTGCGTGGCACAGCTCTCCCTTACAGGATTGCCTCTAATCCTCTCTCAACAGCTCTTGAGCTGGGCCAAGCAAGTTCTTTCTTTCTTTTTTAATTAATTAATTAATTATTTTTGGCTGCGTTGGGTCCTCGTTGCTGCGCGCGGGCTTTCTCTAGTTGCGGTGAGCGGGGGCTACTCTTTGTTGCGGTGCGCGGGCTTCTTATTGCGGTGGCTTCTCTTGTTGCGGAGCACGGGCTCTAGGCTCACGGGCTTCAGTAGTTGTGGCTCGCGGGCTCAGTAGTTGTTGCCCACAGGCTTAGTTGCTCCGCGGCATGTGGGATCTTCCCGGACCAGGGCTTGAACCCGTGTCCCCTGCATCGGCAGGCGGATTCTTAACCACTGTGTCACCAGGGGAGTCCAACAGCAGAGCAGGTTCTTAACATACTGTCTTCTGATGAGGAAACGGAGACCAGGATCCGGAAGCCCCTTGGTGGCTCCTCCGATGGGACCCCAGGGGCACGGGGTGGGGGTGACAGTTGGGCTTTGAACAGATAAAGGCTAACTGCGGGATTACACATATGGTCAGGTGACTTAAATCCTGTCGACAAGCATGGTCTGGAGGGCTGGGGGGAGGATCCGCAGGCTGCGGGCTCTGTTGGGGGGAGGGAAGGGAGCCGTCTGTTCCGGAACTTCTGGGCCCCAGCGACCTCTCAGGCTGTCCCTGTGGCCATCAGTGGCATCCCTGAGGGGTCTGGCGTCAGGGTCTATTCCCGGCCCAGATGCTAGGAGACCAAGCTCCTACCCGACCCTTCCGTTAACACAAAGGTGTGGCCGTGACAGATTGGTGACCACCAGACAGGGAGCCCTGAAGCCAGAAGGGGGCGGGCAGGAGGTGGACCAGGGTTTCACTTACCTCTGGGGCCTGAAACCATCCCGTGTGTCAGCCCTGGAGATAAACTAACCTCTATTAAATGCTGACTGTGCGCCAGCTGCTGGGTAAGCACTGGGCATGCGTTAGCCCGTGAAGACTTCTAAGACGGCGCTGTGACAATGATCCCGAATCAGATGGGGCGATGGGGGTGGGAAAGACCACAGGCACCCAGACCACCTCGTGACAAATCCAAACCCTAACTCCGGCTTCCCCAGAATCCGGGCACACCGGCCCCTTGTCCCCAGAGGACACTCTGCCACGTGAGTGTCCACCTCTGCAAAGCTAGGGGAACGGTGTCTCCCTCATCTGCAGGAGGATGACGCCTAGCTCTAGGCAAGGCAGTCCTAGGACCCCGCACGGTGGCCCAAGCCAGTGGCTGGCTGAGGCCTCGGTCCACCTCTGCCCACTCAGAACCCACCGACGGGTGGGCTTAGGCAGCATCGCCTCCCTGCTGACCACCAGGGGCCGGGCTTCAGTAGTGACCTCGGGGCTGCTGTGCTCGGCGGCTCCCGACCCGCTAGCCCGGGACAGCAGGAGCAGGGCTGAAGTAAGCCCTGCATCACAGAGGAGGCAGAGCCCAGAACCCCAGGCCAGCAGAGGCGGGGTTGGGGAGCCCTTCTGCGGGGCTGGGCCGTGACGGAGGGCCACAGCCAAGGGAGCAAGGGAAGCAGCGGGTCACGGGCAGATCCGCCTCCCAAGCACACGGCTCTTTAGCGGGGGCCGGGTGCTGTGTCGGATGCTTGGGCCCAGCTGCACCTTTGCTGGGAAAAGACTCAAAGGCCCTGCTGTCCTGGGGATGCTCCCAAACTCACCCTGCCAGCCCACCGGGCTCCAGACCTCAGGGAGAAGGACCAGAGCAGCTGGCCCATCAGTGAGGCTGGCCAAGCCTGCAGCCCCCAGCCTCCCTCAGGGCCAGCGACGCAAGCCTGGATGGCCTGGGCCACAGAGAAGCCATGGGGGTCACCGGAGAAGGATGGAGGTCAGGGGGCAGGGCCTAGCCAGAGGGCTATTTTACTTTGTGGACGTCACCTTACTGGTCAGAGGGACGGAGCACCTGAGCGGCGGCTGGTTTTTCGGAGGTTCCCAGCCTGCCATTTGCTGTGGCTTCTCCCAAACTGCAGCCCAGGCAAATGTATCTTTGGGGTTTTTGTTTGTTTGTTTTCTTTGGCCCCACCATGCAGAATCCCACACGGGATCTTAGTTCCACGACCAGGGATCGAACCTGGGCCCCCTGCCGTGGAATTGCAGAGTCTTAACCACTGGACCAAGGAAGTCCCAGGCAAGTGCATCTTTGAATCCAGCAGGGAGAGAAGATGCTGGGGGCCAGAAGCTTAGCATTCTCCCTGCAGGGCCTGGAGCCCACACTGCTCAGACCACTCTTTCCATGTCTAAGCTGACAAAGGAGCAGCTCCGTTGGGACTGCCCAGCCCTTGGGACCTTCTCGGAGGCGCAGCTCGGCCTCCCTCTCCACTGGCAGGGACAGAAAGGAGCCAGTGTTTGCTGTGCGTGGGCACACAATGGGCTGTGCCCGGGACCAGAGCATTTCTCTCAGCATCAGTTAATATCTGTCAGCCCCCACGCCGGCTGGGAGCCAGGAGCGGCCCAGAGAGAGGGCATCATTGTTCCACCTCTGAGGACCTGATATCCTTGGGGACAAGTTGGACAAACAGGGAGTGGCCTTGCCTGGAAGGAGGTTTCTCCTCTTGAGTTCTCTGGCCGTTCATGGCTGGCCCCTCTCATCAGCCAATCCAGCAGCCCTGGGCACTCTCAGTCACTTATAGATGGTAACCCACAGCTATTAAATGCCTACTGGGTACCACGCCCTGGGGAAGCACCGTGCATGTATTTGCGGCTGAGGACCCTCCAGAGGAGGCATTACGGTGACCGTCGCCACTTACAGAGGAGGCAGCTGAGGCTTCTGGAAGCAACCTGGCCCAGGCCACACAGCCGGTAAATGATGGAACCTACACTCCACGGCTGTTGTGGGCATCCATGCTGCCCCCACCAGGCCTTTAGATGGGTTCTTCGCAGCCCCCCCCCCCCCCCGCCTTCCTTCAGGCCTTTGAGGAAGGCTATCCTTTTCGAGCAGGGCGCGGAGGAAGAGAAATCAGGAGGTGGGTGCTACCCAGCTCTGTTGTGGCCACAGCTCACTGGGGCTGAAGGAAGAGGCTGGGTGGGGTGAGCACTTGCCCCCAGGGACCCTGAGGCAGGCAGGCATCGCAGGCTTCGTCTACCTATGGTCTTCTTACCATGGCCCTTGGGCTTCCTGAGTCCAGCCCGCCAGGCTCAAGGCCAGCAGGTGCCCACTTTACGCCTCTCTCTGCAATGCACTGCGCCGCCCTGACTCCTCTGACCTCCTAGCACATCCAGCCACCTGGGTGAGCCTGGGCACTCAGGAGAAGCTAGCAGCGGCCACAGAGCAGAGGCAAGGGGTTGCTCTCGGGGTCTCCAGAGGCCATATCACCATGATGCTTCTACCCAGGGAGCAAGCCTGCCCCCACCACTGTGCCCATCCCCACCCCAAACCTGAGTCAACTGCCTACCCCAAAAACCATTCTGGCCGTGGTCTACAGAGTGTGCGGTCTGCCTCCTGCCCACGCCGCCAAACTCATCTCACTCCTCTCGCCCCTTCTCTCTCTGGCTTGAACCACACTGGCCTTTTCTCCGTTACCCAAGTGTATCACAATCCCTCTCACCACAGGGCCTTTGCACATGCAAGTCCCTCTGGTTGAAATTTCTCCCTTCAGCACACTCCTAATGACCTCTTCTTCATCCCTCCTGTTTCAGCTCAAGCACCCTTTCTCAAGGAAGCCCTCCCTGACCTCTGGGTCTAGGTCAAGTTCCCTCTTATTCTCATATCTCCACACATTTCTTTGCAGCCCTTGTTGGCTACAAACTCATACATTCATGATTCAATTCTTTCATTTAAGTCTCATCTCCCTGCACTGGCAACGGAGGGAGGACAGGGTCTCTTCTGTTCACCGTGGTTTCCCGGCTCCTAGCACTGTCCTCAGCGTGTGTTGTGGGCACTTGATAAATATTTCTTGTCTCCTGTGTAGACGGAGGTGGGGCTTGCCCTGCCCACCTCATCATGTTGACAGGAGAACCAAGAGAGCAAATAGACATCCAAAGACTTTGCAAAACATGAACAGTCTGGAGGTGAGCATTAGCTCTAGACCCTATGAACACGTGCTCTACGGGTAGCAGACCCACTAAGGTGGGGAAGTCAAGTCATGGGTACACGGAAGGTGTGTGAATTTTTTCAGGGCTGGAGGGAGGGGCTCAAGCTCCCCCTCCCCCTCAGACCAGGGAAGCTTTTAGCTCTCCTTGGATCAATCTAGGGAGGCTTCCTGGAAGAAGGACTATGGTTTCCTTGATGATGTAGTCAATAGTACAGCCAAGCGTTCAGAGGGTAGAGGAAGGGCCCTTCCTGCCCCTACCAGGTGTGAGCAGACCTCTGCCCTGCCCTACAGCTCCCAGCCACACAGCCCCATGTACCTGCTCGTCTACTTTATGGGCGATGAGAGTGGCTCCTTCTTCCAGCTCCGCCACGCTGATGGGCCGGACCCGGAGCGCCACCTGGGAGGGAAGGCCAGACCCCTGGGATTAGATGCAGAGGGCTGTGCCGGGCCGCAGAGAGAAGGATGAGAGGACCCCAGGAATCCTCCCCTGGACCAGCCCCATGGGTTCCTCTCTGTTCAGCCATCCGAGCCTGGTTCATCTTAAGGAAAACTCAGTGGTTCAAGGCTAGCCTCTAGGTCGAGGGTACCAGGTCCACAGACTGTGGGCTCTGTCTGAGTCTACGAACTTCCCAGGAGCCTGTGCCCCAGGGAGAGCCCCAGCGGAGAGAGCTGTCTGCTCCGCCAGGCTGCATCAGTCACGCCCCAAACTAAGCACCTGCATCTCCCCTGGGCTTTGAACTTGGAGCCCCTGGCAGCGGAGCGGCCTGTCTGTGAGTCTGTGGACGACGTGGGCGGGAGGTGGGACGGGGGCCCAGGGGACATCCCCTCCTCGTGCTGACAACCAGTGACTGCATTCCCACCCGAGGACAGTGCCATCGGAGGCTCCCACCTCCCTCTATCCTCCCGCCAGAGAGAGACGGTGGGTCTTCATCCTGGACCTGGGTCTCCCCCCAGACGGGGCGCTGCTGCTTCTACTGATCAAGGGGAAATAGCTGCTCTTGTGGGGCACCAAGGGGGGTGTGTGGGTATAACTAACGGGCCCTCGTGCCAGGTAAGAACGCTTCACTCTCATACGTACTTCACTGCCTGTCAGGCTGCCCACACCGGCCTCCTCGGCCAAACTCCACGGGTGGCAGGGAAGGCCCCTCCACCCCTGCCCCAGGGGCGCGCACGGCGCGCACCACACAAGCCATTTCCCAAGAGACAATTCTAAACTGCCAGAGAGGATGTTCCAGAGCCCCCCCGGGCTTGCCTGGGGGCCTGGGGCTGAGGTTCGTCTTTGGAGCCGCGAGCTCACCCTACAGAGGCGGGGGGTCTCTGGGGGCTTCATTATCCTCCAGTTACGTTACCACCCACCTGCTGGCGATGGCGCCCTTTCCCGGATCTCAGAAGTTAGGGGGTGGGGAGGGGGCTGGGAGAAAGCAGTGGCCTTGGGGTCACTGAGTCTTCCCCCCATCACTCAGTCTGGCCCCACTGATAATCAGAAACCTGTCTTTGTCTCCACCTGTCTCCCGTGCCCCCCACTCACACCTCTTCCTCTGCCCCAGTCCCCGGGGCTATGAGGGGCCATCTTGGTTGCTTCCAGCACTTCTCTGAAATGTTTATAGAGTCCTTACTTGGGCGGCATCTGTGTTGCAACCCAATAACCAGCTACCTTCAACCCTGTACCAGCTCCTCTGGTACCTGGGGGCTCTTGTCTACCTACCTGTGATCCTCAAACCCTTTAAACTCCTGACGCCACCGGGCTGGCATGCTCTGGTTCACCAGGAAACTCCCACCTTCCTTCCCCGGGCAGGTAGGTCAAGCCCTCCCTGCCCCTGGCTTTTCGGGATCAGAGAGCAGTGTTGTTCCAGAGCCCCAAGTGCACAGGTTGGGGGTGGGGGGGCCCTGCTGGAAAGGTGTAAAGGGGGAGTGGGACTGAAGCCAGGCTAACTTTCCAGGCCTTAGCAGGGTGGCCATGATGCCCTCCTTCCTGACATGCACCACTCGGGGCAAGTTGCTCGGGACGCTCCCAGCCCCTGACCCTGAGTGTCCTCTTAGCGGGGGCACCCAGTACGGTCCGGAGGCCGCCCGAGGGTGTGGGTTCGGTGGACCAGGGATGGGGTCGAGGAGGGGGAGGTTCACGGGTTCTCACCATGAGTTGCTGGTCCTTGGAGTCCCCGCTGTCCTTCATGCTGGCGGCGGGTGGAAGGGCTCAGGCCGCGACAGCGGTCGTGGCCGAGCCGCAGCCCCACCGCCGCCGGCTCCCTCGCAGCCTCGCCTGCGCTGCTGCTGCCTGACAACCCGAAACCAACGACGCGCCCGCGGCCGAGGCCGCCGACAGGGAGGCGGGGCCGGGGGAGGGCCCCGACGGCGCCTCCCGCCTCCCGCGCCCCCGCCCCTCCGCGCTGCTGCCGAGGGGTGGCCGCCTCCGCCGGGGAGGCGCCCTAGGCTGCTCCGCTTTCCCGGCGGGTGTCCGCCTGTGCGACCCTCCGGCCTTCGGCGCGGCCCTGCGTCCGTCCGTTTGGTAGCTCTCGGCGCCCCTTCCCCGCGCCCCGGGGCTCGTGGCCTGGGCTCCTCTTCCACGGCCCTCCAGGGGGCGCCCGTCCGGCCGCGTGGCTCGAGAGACAGACACGCTGCCTCCCGCTGGGGCCGCGAGCATCCTCTGCCGGCCTGTCTGTCTGTCTGACTCAGCGTCTCCAGGGCGGCGGCTGGCAGCCTTGTGTTTCCATGGGCGCTGCGTGCATCGTGGCTGTGGGCTCGTGTCGCTGGCGTGGTGTCTCCACCGCGTGTCCAATGACAGAGCGGGCAAAGAGTTCGCCCTTTGCCCCGGCTGCCCACCCGAGTGTGCAGGGGAGCATCTATGTCACTTGGGTTGTGTCACAGAAGAGCCCGCCTCTCAGTGTACCTCGCTAGCAAACCAGACCTGATCCGTAAACCCGGAATCTAGGTCAAGATGGTTGGGTCAGTGTGCCTTCCGGCTCCCTGCCTGCTGTAACAGCCACGACAGCGTTCAAGAAAGTACAGGTCAGACGCTGCGGCCTCCATTCTTGGTGAGAACAACAGCAATTACACACTCAGGGAGCACAGTGGAAAGATTCCTGGCCTCAGGGGCCCCAGGAAAACAGGATTCTGGTCCCGGCTCTGAATCCAACTTGCAGAACCACGTGGAGTCAGTGTTTCCTGTACTCTCTGGGCCTTAGTTTCCTGGGTGATGGTGGAGCTCCACCTGCTTCTGATGGAAGAAGCCGTCATCTTTCTTGTCTCCTCCTGCACCCCCTGAAGCTGAGCCAGGCAGCCCCCCTGCAAAGACTGGGCAAGGGGAGTCCAGTGGGGTTCACTTCCCTTTTAAGGAGCTGGGTACAGGAAGAGCCGCTTATCCCCTGCGGCCATCTCAGACGGCCTGGTGCACGTCCAGAACATGATGCCAGCCTGTGTTCTAGGACTGGCTTCCCCGGCTGACCCCAAGGAGCTCGTGTTAGGTATAGTTATTAATAAACAGTTGCAGAAAGCCGCCGGTGGCTTTGGATTTGATAAATAGGTAAACCCAGTAAAGCTCGGTGGAAACCCAACACTCCAGCATGGGCTCCCAACGTTTTGTCCCGTTCTGTGGCCCAGGCTGCTCTGTGCACGGAGGCTGGCCAGTTTGCAAATGGGCGAGCTGCATGGAGAAGCAGGTAAGTTTGAAGATGTGTCATTTGGGTTGAAAACACCCTCCAGGGAATTCCCTGGAGGTCCAGTGGTTAGGACCCTGTGCTTTCATTGCCGAGGGCCTGGTTGGATCCCTGGTCGGGGAACTAAGATCCCACAATCCTTGCGGTGAGACCAAAAAAAAAGAGAAAGAAAATCCAAAATTTGTTAAGAAAGGAAGGAAAGAAAACACCCTCCAGGCTTGCATTTCAGACCCCCGAGGCTGATCCATTTGGATCAACACACGAGGCCTCCAATCAATTACACTATAGCTAATTTTCTCTCTCTTTTCTGTTCCTCCTCATGCATAAATCCCACTCAGGATGGCCCATGGTGGTAAAAATAAGAGGACCTTCTAAGCGGGTGGTCCCAGCCCATATTACTTAGATTCTGACTCATCACAAAGTCATCTCTATTCTCAAATGTCCCCCACTTGACTCCAGTGCTTCTGTCAATGACACCCCCGTCCTTAGAGCCCCACACCTCTAAGTCATCTTTGACTTCCCCTCTCCATGTTCCAGTCCTGGCGGTTCTACTTCTGCAAGTGCATCTCCTCTTCCATGTCTCCTGGCCATCCCTGCCCCGACCTGGCCCCGGGCTCCAGCTTTTACCTCTTCTCACCCGGGCAGCATCATGGCCCCTTGTGCCCCCTGCCTGCGGTCTCCTCCACTTCTGAAAGCTGCAGCTCTGACCTAGACGTAGAAGCCAGTACCTCGCTCACCACTATCTCCTTTTCAGGCCCCCACCCCCCGCACCCCCGCCAACCCACACACTGGTCTGCATCCCCCCGTCCTGACTGCTCGTTTGCTATCAAACACATGCTGGTGGTGGGTCCTACCTTGCTCATGCTGGTCTCTCTGCCTGCTACGCCCTTTCCAACTTCTGTTGAATTTGTTTGTCCTCCATATTCGAGCCCTCCTCTCCTTCTCCACAAATCTCCTTTCCATGCCCTCAAAGAGTCATCAAAGGAGGCTCCCTCAGGGCAGGGGCCCGGGCACTGGGTGAGCGCGTAGTACATGCCCTCCCCGTACTGGAATCCATACACCCTGGGGTCTGATCGCTCATCCAGTCCTGCTGCTTCTGCCCCTCCTCTGTCACAGCCCGCAGGCTGGGACCTCAGAGTGTCCCATCTGGGTGGCCGCAGCAACCTGCCTGCTCTACCTCCAGCTCTGCTCTCTTCCCATCCACTCCCAGCATCATTGTTCTAAGAGACAGATCAGTGTCATCAGCTCACTTGAGATCCCGCCATGGCTCCCTATTGCCTTCCACACGGACTCGGCCCGTTAGCCTGGAGTCCTGGCCTTGCCCGCACCGTCTCTGGCCTGTCCCCTCCTCCTGCCCCTGCTCTGGCCGTGCTCGACCACGGGGAGTATCCTGGATGTGCCGCGCTCTTCAATCACCCCTGGGCTTTGTTCCTGCCTTTCTGTCCTGGCTGTCCCTCTTCCATGTATTTTTCTGGCTAACTCCGCCTTCAAAACTCATCTCACGTGGCCCCTCCCCCCTTTCTGGCTTTTCTGAGCTCACTGAGATCTTGAGTCCTTCATCTGAAGTTTCCAGTGGGCGGAAGCTCCCTCACCGCATAAAAGGCCGTCGCCGCCCTCCTGAGTACTGACGCTGGCAATGACTATTATTTGCACGGAGCAACGGTATTTTCTTTCTTTCTTTCTTTTTTCATTTTTTAGCTTGCAGATCTCAGTTCCCCGACCGGGGATCAAACCCGTGCCCTTGGCAGTGAAAGAGCGGAGTCCTAACCACTGGGCCGCCAGGGAATTCGCACGACGGTATTTTCAATCAGAGGTATGTGACGTTCTCCACTGTCCTCCAAACCCACCCCCGTTGGAACCCGCTGGTTTCAATGAGCCCTGAGCACTTTCTAAAGCCCTGTCACCCTCGAGGGCCCAAGGGATCAAAGTCCCCCCTGCCTGTGAGCTGGACGAGGGTACTTATAGCTTGGGAGGGGACATGAAGGAGAGTCATTGGGAAAGGAAGCACTCATTGAGGATTTGTCTCTTAGGAAGAAGCCCCAGCATCCCCTTCCAGGTTTGGGGTTCAGCTGCTGAAGGGATTCCGACAAACCATTTCCACACGTCGTCCTAGTAGGTTCTCTTATTGACCTAGAACTTGCTGCCCATGGCGAAGGCTGCCACCAGAGTCTTCTAAACGGGAGGGGTAATAGACACTAATGGAGCGTTCACGGTGAACCCAGCTGTGGTGTTATGTGGACGTGTTATTTCATTGACTCCCCCAGATAACCAGGTAGGCAACAGAGATACAGAGAGGTAAGCAAGTCTATAGCCGTCGCCTCGCTCCAAGGTGCGACCTTCTCTCACCGGACACCTTGATATCCTCCAACCAGGGTCCAGGCCACCTCCCTCCCGGCATCATCCGTGAGCAGCCCAGTGATTTTGTAAAAATACAAATCTGGGGCTTCCCTGGTGGCGCAGTGGTTGAGAGTCCGCCTGCCGATGCAGGGGATATGGGTTCGTTCCCCGGTCCGGGAAGATCCCACATGCCGCGGAGCGGCTGGGCCCGTGAGCCATGGCCGCTGAGCCTGCGCGTCCGGAGCCTGTGCTCCGCAACGGGAGAGGCCACAGCAGTGAGAGGCCCGCATACCGCAAAAAAAACAAAAACAAAAACAAAAAAACCAAATCCGATCACACCACTCCCCCGCTTCTCAGATACTAGGAGAAAGGTCAGAATCCTTCCCGGGACCGTCAGGGTCCTGGCCGCCCGCGCGTCCTCCAGGCTCTCTCCCCGTCTCTTCAGCCCTTGCTCACCGCACTTTTGCAACAGCGACTTCTGCCTGCTGGCCAGACAGCAGCTCCAGCAACTTCTCTCCTCGGCCCGACTGCCCCCTCCATCGTACACCTCCACCATCACGCGTGTGTGTCTACGGGCACATGGATGCACCCACACCTGCGCACACACTGCCTGGCCGCCTCACGCGCGTCCTGGGTCTCGGCTTCACTGTCACTTTCTCACGGAGGCCTTGCTGACAGTGCTTTCCCCCCCACCCCCCAGAATCTAGGTTAGTTCCTCCTATTATCCCTCTCATAGGGCCCTGTCACTTTGCACAGCTGTCATTCTACATTTATCTGTGTATTTGTCGGGGCTCCATTTCTCCCACTGCTGTACCAGCTCCGGGAGAGCAGGGTCTGTATCTGGCTTCTTTGCTTTTGCTGCCCTGTGGCCGGGGCCGGGCGCGATGTGGAGCAAAGTCGGCATCACCCAGACAGCAAGCACCTCAGCTGGAGGCAGGCTCCAAAGCCCAGACGTCTCGCCTGCCTCTGAGCCCCATACAGCCCTGCTCCTGTCCGCCATTCTCATTCCTATCCTGAGGGTATAACCACCAGGCCCTCAGCACCCCGGTGCTGGGCCTCTGGTTCTGGGAGACAGAGACGAGCCAAAAGGGGGTGCTGATCTAACCCTGCTGGAGCCGCCTTCGCCTCCCCCGGGGGGCAGTGGCATCCCAGGGGCCTCTGGACCCCAGGGAGCACTTTCTTTTGTTTCTAATGAAGGGCAAAGGGGGTTCCTTCTTCAGAGTCCTGCCCTGGGGCCCACGGTATCTGGTTGCCACACAGAAGGGGGAACGTGGGACAGTGATTCCCCTGCAGCGCACGGGGCTGTCGCAGCTGCAACGGAAGCGTCGTCGGTAAGCGGCATCGTGGCCAGTGAAGGCAGCCGAGTGGAACAGGTCCGAGGGGAGCAGCACACTCTCCCCTGGGTGTGCGTGGACGGGGGGGCGGGGCTTAACTGTGCTGTGGAGGCTTGGGTCCGGCCACTGCTTCAGCCACTTTCCGACCCTGCTTGGATGTGTCCCCACATCCAGGCCCTGTCATCCACGTTCCACATTCCACGCCCACGTGCTGGGTCTTTCCAGCAGCGTCTGCGCCTCCAGTGATGCATTGTGGTTTTGTTTTGTTCCTTGCTGGGAAAGCCTAGGCAACAGGCTCCAGAGGAGGCTGGTGAACGAGGAGGGGACGGTCGTCGGTGAGGATGGGCAGCGATGGGCATCGCATTCGCAGAGCTCACGCCGCCCTTTGCCCCGCGATGTCCGAGGGGCCCTCCCCGCCTCTCCCACGCCCATTCCTCAAATGCCATCCGGCACAGTGGCACCCTCTGTACTACAGCGAAGGGTTTGAGGCCCCAGAGGTGGCCCAACCCCTGCCAGCAGGAGCCAAAGGCCCAAATTCTAGTAAAGCAAAAGAATGTTCTCCCTTGGGGCTCATCAGCCCGGCATCTCACCCAGGGGTCCATGGGTGTGCCCGGGGCTAGTGCAGGGAGCTCTGACTTTCTCCAGGACGTTTCATTGAATAGACGTTTTTTCTCTAAGTCATGGTGTCTTCACCTCTGCACTGCTGACGTCATGGGCCGGGTAATTCACTACGGGGGGGGACCGTCTTGTGCACCATAGGATTTTTAGCAGCATCCTTGAATTCTACCCACGGGATGCCAGTTGCACCCTCCAACCAGTTTCGTCAATCCAAAACGTCCCCAGACATTGCCAAGCGTCCCGCTGGAGACAACAACCACCCCCAGTAGAAACCACTGTTCTTCAGGCAGGACCGGGGCTCCCTGTGTCCTCCCACAGTGAGGGGCCTTATCACAGGAGATCCTACAAAGCAGGAGGCGGGATGTGCCGGCACCCTCTGCCTGGATGCAACCCCGGGCGGGGAGTGGAGCCGGGCCGGCCCACTTCCCTTCCTGGGGCACCTGAGAGTGGGGTGCAGATGGGCGTAAGCTCCAAGGCCAGACGGTGGGCTGAAGTCCCAGCTGTGCCGCTTGCTCCCATGAGACTTCGCCAATTCCCTCCCTCTCTCTGTGTCTTGCTTGGCACACTGTGACTCAGGGATTGTAGGTGGTGATATCACTCCTTCTGGGGTTAATGCAAAGATCAAGTGCTCAGTCAGTGTGCCCTGCGATGACTGTTTTATCAAGGTCTAGCCACAGTGGCCACTGGATTCTTTTTCCCTTTGGGAACAAGGGGTGGCTGACCCTGTGTCCTTCCCCAGTAAGATTCTTAACACAGTCATTTTTTATTTTTTAAAGAGCGCTTTCAGGACTTCCCTGGTGGTCCAGTGGGTAAGACTCCACACTCCCAATGCAGGGGGCCCGGGTTTGATCCCTGGTCAGGGGACTAGATCCTGCATGTGTGCCGCAACTAAGGGTACACATGCCACAGCTAGGAAGTCTGCAAGCCGCAACTAAGGCCCTGAGCAGCCTAAATAAATACACAAATAAATAAATATTTAAAAATGAAGAGTACTTTCGGTCACTGTGGGGGTCACCTGACACCCACAGAATGCACGGCGGTCAGGGATTTCTCCTGGTGCAAAGCTGCCTCTGAATTGCCCTCTTGCCCTACCAACGTTTCTGGTCACCAAACGCTCTGCTTTGCTGTGGTTTCAGGGCGTCCCACTGCCCATGCTGGAGCCCCCTCGGGCCCTGCACAGTGTCAGGAGTGAGCTGCCTGGGCTCCTGTCCCCGTGCTGCCCCTCATGAGCCCGGTGACCCGGGTAAGTCCCCACATGTCTCCCAGAACCTGTTTCTTCCTCTACCGAGGAAGGATAATCAGAGGGGAAACCTTCCAGGGACTTTATCAAAAGAGTGACATGAGATAACATGAAAAGCTCTTAGTGCGGGAGGCATAACAAGCACTAACCATTAGCACTATTATTATTAATTTAATTTTACAAGAATGAAGGAAGACGTCTTAGAAGTGAACAGACTTTCTGTTCCCCAGTCATGTATGGGTGCGGAAGGTCAGTAAGGGAGAAGGAGAGACCGCTTCCCGCACCCACAGGCCTTCCCGAGGCCCGGCCATGGCCACGGCAAGCCCAGCGGAGGTTTTGCGAGCTTGTGAAGGAAGATGCTTGTCGGGAAAGCCCTTGCAAAGCTCAATCCAAGGGAACAGGGAGGGCCGGGGGACCTGGGTGAGGTTGGCTGCGGTGTGGCTGAGACCAGGGGACCAGCTCGGGATTGAACCCTGCCCCTTCCCTCCCTCCGAGGGGTCTCTTGGGGCTGGGCTCAGGGAGTCACCGGGGACCGGGGATCTGTGGGGCATGGGGGCTGGGTTGGGGCCCCTTTGCTCCTCCAGCCCTCCCTTACCCCGGAGACCCTTTAAGGGAGGGCGTCAGCACCCCGACTTGTAAAACCAGGGCAGTGCCGAGAGGTGGGAAGCAGGCACGTGTGTGAGCGGGGCTCCGATCAAGGCTGGCCTTCCAAGGTTGGACTCTCTTCACCGTCTCTTTCTTCCTCCCCTTGTTCCTCTCCCTCCACCTCATCTTCTGTCTGCAGACTTGGTAGTTTCAGCTATGGAAAGACAGCATAGACTTGTTGGTGGAGGGCAGGCCTCCCTGCACCCGGGAGGTTAACCCCTGAGCCTGGGTTGCTGGGCACCCAGGAGACCACGCTGCCAGCACCACGGCCGTGAGAGCCTAGCGGGCGCTCGACACCTGCGGGTACGGATGGTGGGCACGGCCTCGGGCACCTGCCGCTTGCTGCCTGGGCCACCTCGAGCTAGTTCCTCCTGAGTCTCCTTGGTCCCCTCCCCTGTAAAGGGGACATGACTCCCTGCAGGGCTGTGGCTGGGATTAGAGATAATGAATGTGAGGACCCAGCAATGCCTTCTTAGCTCTGACCCCAGAATGTCTGGCCAACTGCGGAGACGCAGAGACAGGCAGGAAGCGTGTGGTGGGCAGAAGGAGGGGGCCAGGTTCTGTGTAGCTTAACCCCTGAGGATCAGCTTCTCCATCCAGTGTTCACGCTGCTGTGCGGAGCACATCTGGGGCTGTCCAGCAGCAGACACGGAGTCAGTGGCCACATTGCACGGTGTCAGCATCACCTGCTGGAGGGCTGGAGGGCCCGAGGGGATGGGTGGGAGGAGCCCGCGCTGTGGGTCAGAAAGGCAGGACTCCAGCCTCGCCTCAGCCCCACTGTACCACCAGATGGTGTGAGAATAGAGCCGCTCAGATCCGAGTACTCCCAAATGCAAAATGCGCCCACAGAAACCACAGCCTGTCTCTAGACCCAGCGGGAGAGAGCCAGAAATGGTGAGTAGTCACGGGATGGAGCCGGTGGGCTGCTCTGTGCTCACCCACCTTCCGTCCCCCTGTCTCTCCATCGGTGCCCGAGAACTGGACAAACGGGCCGGCTTCATGGGCCGGCGCCCTGAGCGGCCACGCGGCCTTTGCTGACCAGGGCTCCACGCCTGCTTTAGTGTCTGCTGCCACTGTCTTGAACTTCTCAACACTTTTTTTTTTTTTGGCCAGGAGGCCTGAGGGATCTTAGTTCCGTGACCAGGGATCGAACCCGCACCCCCCTGCAGTGGAAGCGCGGAGTCTTAACCACTGGACCGCCAGGGAAGTCCCTTGAACTTCTCAATACTTCTGAACTGGGGCCCCATGTTTTCCTTCCTTCCCTAACTAGGCAGCCAATCTTGCGTACAAGGGCAGACGCTGGCCCACGCTCACTTGTTCTTTTCCCTTCTGTGTTGTGCTTTCACTCTTTCACATCTTAGCGTCTTATCTGTGGGCCCCTAAAGACAATGGCCCAGACAGACCATGCCTTTTTCTTCGTCCCCTGGTACCTAAGAGGGCCTGGAAGGTGACACTACCTTTATCACTCCATCTCCTCAGTTTCCAGATGAAAATTAAGGAACCAGGAAGTGAAGTGATGGGCCCGGGCGATACAGCTAGAAGGTGCTTTGGAGCCGGGGTCATGGATGGCTGAGCTCAGGACAAATTCCCCCCGCCCGATGCCAGGAGGGGTCATCACGGATCTCACCGCCCCCTCCTCCCGGGGCCTCCAGGCTCCCTCTTCTCTGATGGCTCACGTAGCCCGGGTCACATGCACGTTCAAGGTCCCCATCGTGGTGGGGAGAGGATTTCAAGCAGCCCAGGGTACGGCTCCTGCGCTCAGGGAGGGTGTTTGGAGACTCAGGATTTTGGGGTGTTTGGTGTTCGGAGACTCAGGATTCCTCTGGAGGAAGGGTGTTTGGAGACTCAGGATTCCTCTGGAGGAAGGGGGTAATTCCTCCCACTTGCCAGATGCACAAATGAAGGTCCACCCAGTGAGGCCACTTGCTCGCGGTCGCCCGAGGTCAGCAAGCAGGCAGCCCGGGGGCCGCGGCTCCCTCCCGGCCACGCCACCCCGAGCCCGCGCAAGGCCCCTACAGGCTTGGGCTTCTCCTTCATGGCTTCCGCCTCCCTCCTCTTCAGCTCCGTGAAGATAACATTGAAGAACTCCTCCTCGGCCTCGGTGACCAGCTGCTCCGGGTTCAAGGCAGGCTTCTCTTCGCTCGGGTAGCTTTCCCTGCCCTCCGCCTTGCTCTTCTTCTTCAGTCGCATCTCACGGTGCCTGGTCTCCATGATCTTCTCCCGCCGGGTCTCACGCTCAAATATCTGTGCACAGGGACAAAGAGGCCGTGGGAGGGGCGGGCAGGCAGCGCTGGCTCCCAGCACGGGCGCCAGGTGGGTTCTCCTTGCTCGACTCCAAGCAGCCCACACAGAGGCCTGTACTCCGGGCTAATGGCAAGAAAGGGGGGCTAAATATGGGGCTTGGGAGGCAGGAGCAGGGGTGCCAAGTTACTCAGTTCCAAGGAATTCCAAGAACACGGATGCAGGCGTGAAGAACACCCTCTGGGGCTGCGCAACATGGCGGCCTGGGCCCACAGAGGACGAGTTCATTGGTGGGACCACAATCTCAGGCAGAGCCAGGAGGGTCTCCCAGGGTCTCGGCACCAGGGGTTTTCAATTTCTCTGTGTGCCCCACGGTTCTGGGGAGGCACCTCCAGGGTGGATGGATCTCAGCCCCCAGGGCCCCTTCCCCAGGACGGTCCCCTTCCAGCTGTCTTCTCTACAGGCATTCTGCTAAGCCTTCCTTGGACAGGTTCTGCTGCCCCAAAGGTATGTTGTTTGAAACTAGACAAACGGACCGAGTCAAACCACTTGGATTCGCAGCTGAAAAAAACTGAAGCTTGGAGAGGTAAAGTGACTTGCCCAGGGCCACTTGGCTACTGAGTAGTGAAGCCAGGGTGGATTCAGACATTCCCAACATCCATTTCTCGGGCTCATTTCCTGATCCACCCCCAAATATCCATCCATTTCCCAGGAGGTGACAGAAAAGGGCATCTGTTCTTCCCTGACTGGCCCACTCGGCCAGGGGGCCAGGTCAGAACAGGAGCTGGTGCGCACCTCACCCAGGGCCCACACCTACCGAGGAAACCATGTTCTTCTCGTTCCTCTGCAGGGTGCACAGCCCATTCGAGACCTCCAGCAGCGTGGTTGTCCCCAGCTGGGAGCCACAGGCAATGAAACATCCATTGTCCTGTACCCGGAGGCAGAAGAGGGCCTCGTCACACACCTGTTGGAGGGTCAGGCAGACCCGGGTGAGGGAGGAGAGCGGAGCAATGTCACCCTTTGTTGGTCTGATTATCTGGCTCCTGGGGAGACTTAGCCAAGCAGCCCCATTCAGACGCCCTTGGTGACTCCCCCCATTGAGGGGGACCCCAGCCTCAACCCACAGGATGAAGTTCACACTCTACGACTGGCTGTAAAACCCTTCACCCCCCGCCTCATCTTCCGTCTCAGCCTGCCCCCCCTCACCCACCCCTTCAGTCCAGCCCCACTTTCTTTCTTCTTTTTTTTCTTTGCTGTACTGTTGGGCACGTGAGATCTTAGTTCCCTGACCAGGGATCGAACCCGTGGCCCCTGCATTGGGAGCGTGGAGTCTTAACCACTGGACCTCCAGGGAAGTCCCTTCAGCCCCACTTTCATTCTGCAGTTTCCCCAGCCCCGCGCTTTTCCACGGCCCTAGCCTGCAGGTCTCTGCTCTGGCTTTGCTGATAGGATAACGTTAGCTCAGGCTGGAAGGGGTCAGCTGCCAGAAGCCTGCGCCCTGGCTTCTGAAGGAACAGGCCTGGCGGGAGGAAAGGCCGGGCATCTGCTTTTCTCCTTTTTTAATTCCCCTCAGGTGATTCTGCTGTGCCACCAGAGTCTGAGGGCCTGGGTGCATGGGGAGGCAGGTGCACGTGACCTTCAGGCTGAGGGCGGGGTCACATTGCTTGAACACAAAGTCCCAGATGTCCAAGGTCCCGTCCATCTTGGTGGTGAAGAAAACCGCTGGCCTCACCGGGCTCCAGGCACCATCAGTGAGATAAGCCATGTGGTACCTGTTGGGAGCCGGGTGCCGCCGGTCAGGGACCTCTGTGGTTGGGAGGGATGGAGAGCCGCAGCCCTACTCATCCAGCCCCGCCCCGGCTCCAGGGTTTCATTGCTGGGCAGGAAGTTCTTTCTTGTGTTCGACTTCTAGCCACGCCAGCCTCGCCACCCACAGCTCACAGCTTGCACTATAAAGGCTTTTGGGTGGGGTCCTTCCCAGGGGCTGGTCACTGGCGTTTTCCACAGCCAACTCCGGGGCACAGGCTTGGGCCCAGTCCCCCAGCCGTGAGACTCACTTGAGAGGAGTCGGAGGAAAGAAAAGTTGCCCAGAAAAGTTCATGCTACTGAGATGAAGAGAGTGTTATACTTCCTACTTGGTTTAACCTAGATTTTCAACGATTTCTGCAGTGAAGAATGAAATTGGACCCTTATCTTATACTGTGGACAAAAATCAACTCGAAATGAATTAAAGGCTAAAACGTATGACCTGAAACCATAAAACTTCTAGAAGAAAATGTAGTGGAAAAGTTCCTTGACATTGGCCTTGGCAATGACCTTGGCAATGACCTTGGCAATGACCTTTTGGGTATGGCACCAAAAGCACGAGCAACAAAAGCAAAAACAAACACGTGGGATTACATCAACCTAAAAAGCTTCTGCACAGCAAAGGAAACAGTCAACGAAATGAAAAGGCAACTAACACAACATTGTAAATCAACTCTACGCCATTAAACATTTTAAAATAAATAAATTAATTAATTAAAAAATAAATTTAAAAAATGCACAGGCAACCTAAGGAAAATATTTGCAAGCCATATGTCCGATAAGGGGTTAATATTCCAAATATATAAGGAACTCATACAATTCAATAGCAGAAAACCAAATAACCCAATTAAAAAAATGGGCAAGGGACCCAGACATATGGGTCTTCAAAGAAGACATACGGGTCTTCAAAGAAGACATACAGATGGCCAACAGGTATGCGAAAAGGTGCTCAACATCACTAATCATCAGAGGAATGCAATCAAAACCACAATGAGATATCACCTCACAACTGTGAGGATGGCTAAATTATTAGAAAAACAAAAGATGAGAGCTGGAGAGGGTGTGGAGAAAAGGGAACCCTCGTGCACTGTTAGTGGGAGTGTACATTGGTGCAGCCGCTATGGAGAACAGTGTGGAGGGTCCTCAATCCCATTTCTGGGTCTTTAGCCGAAGGAATTGAAATCAGGATCTCGAAGAGATACCTGCCCGCCCATGTCCACTGCAGCACTATTCACAATAGCCAAACATGGAAACAACCTAAATGTCCATCGACAGATGAACGTGCAGTTTGAAGCACCTTCCTTTGGGAAGGGGATGAATCAGGCCACTTCCCAGCGTAAGCTTGGCTGTTCGTGGAGAAGTGTTTTCTCCATTTTATGGGTGGACACAGAGAGGCTCAGAGCACTCCTGGGTTGGGCTGGGCCCCCTCTGTCCCCTCCAACCCCCACATCCCTCTCCCGTCCCCCCTTACTTGGTCCACATGATGGACGACTCCCGGCTGTCTTCTGACCAGATGCGGGCGGTCCAGTCGCCGACGGTCAGAAAGTTCTTCGGGTAAAACGGGTTTCGCTGCAGGGCATAGATGGGGCCATGGTGACCTGAGAAGGTGCACACGATCTTCTCAGCCGGTGTCTTGGCCTTGCGGTTGCAGGAGATGACGATGCCTTGCTCCGTGCCCACCATGAACTTGGTCGGCTGTGGAGGGGGTGACACGTGAGCGAAAGGCTCCATGGAACATCAGCTCAGGGTTTAGCTGGCAAGGCGAGCGGTTTTCCGGAGTCAGGGTGGTGGAGCGGCAGGACGGCTGGGGGTCCAAAGGTGCTGAACGTGCCTTCGGTTTAAGTCTCTGCTTGCGCTGTGCCCCGCCCCCTTCTAGGTAGCTGCGCCCACTCTTGCGCTGGATCAGATCCCACACTTCTTTAAACCTGCCCAAGGGCCCCATAAATAATGAAGCCCCCCCCGACTCTTCTGGTCCCTGGAGAATCTCATCACCAGCCCTCTTCGTGGAGCCTCACTGTGTCCACTAAGCATTTTGCCATAAAGATCCTGAATGTTTACACATAAAGTAAATGATTGAATCAATAATGTAAAACATGGATCGAGAAGAGCTCCCTCCAGCCTCCAACTACTACTCCCGGCAAAGCTGGTCTACATTGTACACCCGTGTCCATAGCATCTTTATTCACAACACCCAAGTGTCATCGACATGTGAGCGACATGTGGTCTCTGCCCGTACAATGCAATATTATTTGGCCTCAGAAAGGAAGGAAGTTCTGCCACGTGCTACAATGCTGGTAAACCTTGAGGACATTGTACTAAGTGAAAAAAGCTCATCACAAAAAGACAAACGCAGGAAGTGTTCACTGAAATGAGGTACCCGGAGGAGGTAAATTCATAGACACAGAAAGTTGAAGGGGCTGAAGGGAGGGGAAAATGGGGAGTGTGTTGATTAAAAGGTACAGAGTGTCAGTTTTGTAAGATGAAAAAGCTCGGGAGAGCCCACAATGTAAGTATATTTAACAATGGTTAAGATGGTACATTTTACATTATGTGTATTTTGTTTTTGTTTTTACTACAATTAAAAAGAACAACTGGGCTACAAATTGGAGGGTCAAAGGAAAGTGAAGACCCTTCTACACTGTTGGTGGGAATGTAAATTGGTACAGTCATTGTGGGGAACAGTATGGAGGTTCCTTAAAAAACTAAATATAGAACTACCATATGATCCAGCAATCCCACTTCTGGGCATATATTCGAAAAGATACATGCACCCCAATGTTTACTACAGCACTATTTACAATAGCCAAGACATGGAAGTAACCTAAATACCCATCAACAGAGGAATGGATAAAGAAGATGTGATACATATATATACGATGGAATATTACTCAGCCGTTAAAAAGAATGTAATAATACCATTTGCAGCAACATGGATGGACCCAGAGATGATCATACTAAGTGAAGTAAGTCAGACAAGGACAAATATTCTATGATATCACTTATATGTGGAATCTAATTAAAAAATGATACAAATGAACCTATTTAGGGAGACTGCGCGCTCACAGTGCAGGGGGCCCAGGTTCGATCCCTGGTCAGGAACTAGATCCCACGTGCATGCCTCAACTAAAAGTCCTCATGCTGCAACTAAGAAGCTCGCATGCCGCAACTAAAGATCCCACCTGCCACAACTAAGACCCGGTGTAGCCTAAATAAATAAATATTTAAAGACAAAACAAAACAAAGAAAACCCAAATGAATCTATTTATAAACAGAAACAGACTCACAGATATCGAAATGAAACTTATGGTTACCAAGGAGGAAAGGTGTGGGGAAGTGATAAATTAGGAGTTTGGGATTAATGTATACATACTACTATATACAAAATAGATAACAAGGACCTTCTGTGTAGCACGGGGAGCTCACTCAATGCTCTGGAATGACATACATGGGAAAAGAATCTAAAAAAGAGTAGACATGTATTATGTATAACTGATTCAATTTGCTGTAGAGCAGAAACTAACACAACATTGCAAATCAACTATACTCCAATAAAGATTAAACAAACAAACAAAAAAACAAAACAAAAAAGGAAAAGAAAGAGACACAGCTCGAGAGTCCCAGAAAAGTAAGGAATAAAGTCAACTCCAGGGCTTCTGCAAGCTAGTAAGGGAGATAAACTGCCCAGGTCCCGGTGGCCCATCATGCCTCAGACTCCTTGGTGGGACACGGGGTGGAGAGCCTGGGGTCAGAGCCCTCAGTTTGAGCCCCAGCATCCCCGTGTTCTAGAGCATGTGACTTACCTCCCTAAGATGAAGTTATCTGCAAAGTAGGGATAATCACATCATCTCACAAGATGGTCATGGGTGATCACACAAGCTCATCACGTAAGGCAGTGACAAGGGTCAGCACACAGTGTGGGAGAGGTGAGGGCTAGTGGCACTGAGGTCACTGCATCTAGCACTTGGACTAAATCTCTGATTCGAGGACAGAATGCTTTTCTGAGTCCTCCCCACTGTGACTCCATGCCCAGGGCTGAGGGGGTCAGTAAAACTGTCTTCCACCTCATCCACCACATTGATCCCCCAGCCTGGGGGGTGGGTGGGGGGACTCCCAGGGCAGGGGTGAGGCCAGCACACCTCCACCTCCTAAGGGCCTGGGAATGATGTCACACGGCCTGGAAGCAAACCAGTGACAATCCCAAGGGGGAGCCAGGCCAAGAGCCATCTGGAAAGGTCGTTTTCTTGCTTTGGAGGGAGTCTTCATTTGCAGCTTCTAGAAGCTTCCCTCCTCAGACACAAACACATTACCACTTTGATATTTCTTTACTGTTCCTTCTCAGTTACTAAATGCCATCATAGGCCCGTGCTCTGGTTTGCCAAGGAGCCTCCTCTGATCTCATTTTCCTCTCCAACACCTCTTCTTTCCCCACGGAAGTGAAGCCACCGGCCCAGGGTCCCACGTGAGGCAGGGACAGAGCTGGAGCCTGGCCTGTGAATGCTGGTTGTGGACAGGGCTCTTCTCATAGAATGGGGCCTCTCTGGAATCCTGTCCTTTCAGAAAGCTTGCCTTCAGATCAGCCTGGACACTAGCCAAATGGCGACTCTTGAGTGAATTAGAATGGCCTCCTTCCTCTGCTCTGCTGCCTCCTGCTGGAAAGTGGTTGCAAAGACCACACAGGTCTAGGAGGACCACAGGAGGATGGTCCAGTGTGCAAGGTGAGAAGCAGCCTCAGGGTCCATCTGACACAGTAGCCACGGGTCTGCCCTTGGCTTTGGCTGCCCTGGCAGTGGAAGTCAGGGAAGGGAGAGGAAGGGACACCCACCAGAGTAGCCTCGAACTCCAGGGAGGTGGCCCCCAAGGCACGCTCCAACTGTTCCTTTTTGGTGATGTCCATGATGACGACCTCAGTGGGCTCGCTCATCTTCCGGACGTCCCACCACATGACCTGATGGGAGGAGGGGCCAACTCTGAGGCCTGAGGTCCTGCAATTCTCCTGACTTTTGCCTTCTCTACCCCCTCCCCCTTTTTGGGGGCCAGTCACTGGGGCCAAAGGGGTGTCTGACAGAGACTACCAGCAACCTGAGGGGACAAACATGTTTTGAGAATCACTCCTTTTGGCCACAGTCCCAAGCCTGACTAATTATCAGCGTCATGAGCAAGCTTCCTAAAATCCAGATGCCAGGGCCTCCCCCCAGACCTCCTGAAGGAGAATTGCCAGATGTGGGCCCTGGAGTCTGTATTCTTAAAGTCTCCTCACAGCAGGGCAATATATAGCCACATTCAAAATGCACACATGCTTTGACCCAGAAATCCCACCGCCAGGAACGTATACTTCACATGTGTGCGGTAATCTATATACAAACACACTCTCTGCCACCTTTTCTGGTAACTACAAAATATTAAAATCCACTTAAACAAATTACAGCATACCCATAATTTAGTAAGTCCTTAGCAGGCATGGGGCAGTGCTTTACGATATATGAAATCATCTTCAAGACATGCTAAATGAAAAACGTCAGGGCTTCCCTGGTGGCGCAGTGGTTGGGAGTCCGCTTGCCGATGCAGGGGACACGGGTTCGTGCCCCGGTCTGGGAAGATCCCACATGCCGCGGAGCGGCTGGGCCCGTGAGCCATGGCCGCTGAGCCTGCGCGTCCGGAGCCTGTGCTCCGCAACGGGAGAGGCCACGACAGTGAAAGGCCCGCGTACCGCAAACAAAAACAAAAACAAAAACAAACAAAAAAAAGTCAAGTGCAGATGAACGTGCAAGGTGTACAGAAAGAGAGCGAAGACAGACACGCTTGCTTCCGTGTGCAGACGCGGAGCCTGGAGGCTGATGTGGGTGGGCGCCTACAGGGAGGGGGACTGGGAGGCTTGAAGGTAGAGGTAGGAGGAAGGCGTTCACTGTCTGCCCTTTTGTACCTTTGGGATCTTGCTCCATGTGCATGTATTACCTATTATTCAATTTAAAAATGGAACGAAAAGGAAACATGCTTAGGTAATTCGGTGGGAGGCCGGGCAACTGCTCTGATCCCCACCCCCTCGCCCCCCACAGCGCCTGGCTGGTGGGTACCTGTCCGTCCGTGGACGCTGAGAAGCACTCGGTGCCCGTCTTCGACTGCAGCCAGATGGTGCCGTAAACGGGGTCTCGGTGGCTGAACTCAATGGTGGACAGCTCTGCCACCAGGCTGCCCTTCCGGGTGTCCCAACAGGCTGGCGGGGAAGAACATGAAGGGGCTGTGATGGGGGCACAGGCTTCCTTTCTTAGTGCAGGGAGCACGGGATAGAGGGATGCTGCTTGCCTTGGTCTGGCAGGTATGTGGTTTTTTAGAAGCGGGGCTAAGTTCAAACCCGCCTGAATTTCCTACCAGCCCCCAAAGCGTGCTTCATTCATTCCACGGAGCCCCTAACACATGTTGAGCATCACACTGGGCACTGGGGAAGCCACTGGGATTCAGACAGCCACAGTCCCTGGGAGACAGGAAGGGAAATCTGCAAGTACAGCCCGTGCTGTGATTGCTCCAGGAGGAGACACATGGAGGCAGTCAGGGAAGGCTTCCTGGAGGAAGTGAGAAGGAACTAAGACTGAGGAGGAGCCTCGGGTTGGAGTGAGCCAGGCAAAGAGAGAAGAGCACCTCCACCCCAGGGAAAGGCTCTGGGAAGTAAAAACATCTATGCAAATCGCTCCTGCTGCATCCACTCATGCCCTTTTCGCCTCTGTACCTTTGCTGCATCTGATCGGAAAGAAACACAGAGGGAGATTTATCCTTTCTGCTGATTCATAATTAGTACGTCGCTTCTTCTGTTTTACCAAGAAAGACTCGAAGCTTACCTATTATTTTGTCCCAGTGGATTCTGTTTTCATTTTCCCACGAGTGTATAGCGAGGACCCACCCTATTACTCAGAGCTGTTTCTAGGAAAGCTGGTTTTGTAAAGCAACAACAAAAGTCCGTGATCCATAAGTCTTGATTTATGGAATCCAAGTCCAAGGCATTTGACCCTGGACCCGTCTGGCCCAGAACCAGGTTTTCTCAGCTAAGCTCGCTCTGCTTGGGCAAAGCAGTACTCCAGGGTGGGTCCCACCATGTCTTTCTTACAGACGGCAGAGCCCCAGACCCTGGGCTGGTCTGCGCTGGCATGAAGAACCACTGAAAGGGGTTATGAATGATGAGCGAGGCAGGGCTCCTGAATAAATCGTGGCCAAGTGGCTTTGCTTCAGTCTTTTAGAGCCTGGGCACCCAGATAAATTTGCAGGAGGTTTATGGGAGCCCACGTCTATTTCATAACCCAGGAGCTCCCCTGGAGAGGAGGCAGCAGGTCTAAGAGGGAGATGAGAGGCCTCAGGAGGCTAGGAGGCCAGGAGGCAGCCTGGCCACAGAGAGGTGCTGGGAGGCGTCCCAGCCATTCCAGCCCCTACTCCTGGAGCGAGAGGGGAACATAGGAGAGCTCGTGAAGACAGGAGGGAAGGGGAGCCCTTGTCATGTCTGGCTGAGTCTGGCCTGGGATGCAGACAGGAGAATTAATTGTTTGGTTACTTCAAGGCCAGAGGTGAAGGGCAGGCAGAAACCTTCAGGGCCCACGTGGGCAGGTTTCTTCTGAGCTCACCAGGGATACTGACATCAGTTTTCTGGGTGTCCCACCAGCAAAAACGGCAGAGTAAAGACCTCTGAGAATTCTCTCCTCCATAAAGGCCAAGAGAACCTTGGCAACAATGGTCAGAATCAACTTTTTCAGAACTCTGGAAATTAGCCAAAGGCTGGCAGCAAATCAGAGTGTTTATCTGAGAAAAACGGCTGAATCCTGGTCAGAACAGTAAGTTCTGTTGCATTTTGACGTGCCCTAGTTAGGATCCTATACTCTCCGGTTCTATGGTAGCCTTGAAAAATAACATTCTGCCTTCCTGGTAAGAAACCACTAGCCTGACAGCCAAGGGATGGAGCAGAATGGAGCTGGAGCTCTTTCAAAGTCTCCTATTCCAAGAATTGTCATTATTTGACCTGTCTGTCTGATGGTTCCCTGGAAGACCCCCCCCCGCTACTTGCAAGGTTGTCTATATTCACCTTGACTTGGAGCTTGGCCAGTGAAAAAGGTCTGTTTAAGAAGGCAATTTTGAAAATAATTATGATTGCAGACAACTGATTAACTCTGCAGTGCCCCACAGTGGTGGATAACAAGGGGAGCAAACAATAAGCTAACCAAAAAGCTTGAAAGGAGAAGCTGGAGAAAGTCCATAGGAGTTTTGAAAAGCTCCTGGAACCTAGAAGGTCACATGCATGGGTATGGCTGTGTGCATTCCCAGGGCTGCACACATACTTAGGAAAGAACTGAGAAGGCCCTAAGCTTTCACCTCTGGCTGGCCTTAAGGCTCGGTGCGGCGGATAAGGCAGAGTTGACAACTATGCCTGGCTGAGTGTTGAAGGTGTGCACACAGAGCCTCCCAGCAAAGTCTGTGAGATTTACTGGTTCCAGATGACAACAGGCAGAAAACATTCATCTCAAGCGCACAGGGAACATTCTCCAAGATAGACCACACGTTAGGCCATAAAACAGGTCTCAGTAGATTTTAAAAATTGAAATCATGCAAGGTATCTTTTCTTACCATAACAGAATAAAACTAGAAACCAATAACTGAAGGAAAACCGGAAAATTCACAAACATAGAGAAATTAAACAACATACATCTAAACAATCCATGGGTCAAAGAAGAAGTCAAAGGGAAATTAGAAAATACCTTGAAATGAATGAACATGAGAAGACAACATACTAAAACTTAGGTGTGGCTAAAGCCGTGTTTAGAGGTAAACGTATAACTGTAAATATCTGTATTTTTAAAAACTTCAAACCAATAATCAAACCTTCCACTTTAAGAAATTTAGAAAAAGAAGAGCAAAATAAACCCAAAGCAAGCAGAAGAAAGGACATAATAAGGATTAGAGTGGAAATAAATGAAATGGAGAGTTTAAAAACTGAGAAAAATGAATAAAATAAAAAGTCGGTTCTTTGAAAATAAAACAAAGTTTACCAACCTCTAGCTAGACTGACCAAGTGCAAAAGAGAGAACACTCAAATTACTAAAAGCAGGAAAGACACAGGAGATGCTACTACCAACCTTACACAAATGAGATGATTGTGAGAGAATGAACAACTGTGTCAACAAATTAGATTACCTAGACGAAAAGGAAAAATTCTAGAAAAACACAAACTATCAAAACTGATTCAAGAAGAAATAGAAAACGTGAGAAGACCTGTAACAAATAAAGAGGTTGAATTTTCAACTTTAAAACTACCAATAAGAAAAATCCCCGGACCAGATGGCTTCATTGGTGAATTCTACCAAATATTTAAAGAAGAATGGCTATCAACTGTCCACAAACTCTTCCAAAAAAAACCAGAAGAGGAGTAACACTTCCCCATTCATTCTTTTTTTTTTTAATGTATGAAGGTTTATTTAACTTATTAATGAAAGAACAAGCAAGATGGTAAACTGGTTTTAAACAAGTTTTGATAGAATTAGTTTCTAAACGGAATGAATGCCCCTGTAAATGGTCTTCATACCTCTTGTTTTAGCCAGTTCTATAATTCTTTTTTTTTTTCCTTTCCCCCCCCCGACTCACTCTATATAGCAGGTATTACTTACACCCATTACTGTGTAGGTTGCCCCAACTGCATCTCCTGAGATGGAGCTCCCCGGTGGTCTCATAACCCCTTTGCCTCTAGCTAACCTAGCCTAGCTCAGGGTAGGCATACAGTAAATGTTTCTTGACTTTATGTGGCCCATAATTTTCTTAACTTTTTATTGTGAACTCATTTTAGCCTCACTTGAACTTCTACAACTGAAGACACGGCTGAGGTATCAGCAAAACCTGTCTCACCTTGACGTCTGGAAGCTGCAGGGAGTCCCCACCCCACTTTGTCCTCCATGGCAAGCCTGGCCCAGCAGGTAGGCCCTGGCCAGACAGCAGCAGGGGCCAAGCTGCCTGAGAGCCTGCAGGGGACTCGGGCTGACTCCTGGTAAAGTGCTGGGCTCGGGGCGGGGGTGTCCCTCCTTACCGATCTGCCCATTGTAGCAGCCTGCCAGGAGCACGTGGGAATCTTTGGGGTTGTATTCCAAGGTGACAAGAGGAGAAGATGGCTTTAGGACAATTTCTGGCCTGTTGGGGTTTTCTACAAAGCAAAACAACAACAACAACAACTATATATATATATATATATATATGTGTATATATATATATATATATATTCTACCAGACCTGGAAAAAAAAGGACAGGGTCAAACACTTTAACCCCTTTTACAGGTGGGCGGTGGCAGGGGGAAGCCTGGAAGCCCCTCTCCAGGCTGCAAGCTCTGGTCCTCAGTGGCCAGCATCTAGCCCTGGAGCCTCTTCTACTGGTTTTATTTTTGGGAATCAGGATTGTGTGTGTGTGATTGTCATTCTAGTCCATTTTCCAGGTTTGGTATTAAATGAGGTTTAAGGCTTTTACAAAAAGTCAACTCTCCCCTGACTTGTGTGAGCCAGCTGCCCTGTCTGTACCGCAGGGGTAATGATGGAGTCCAGCCCACGGGGCGGCGCTAAGAGCTCACTGAGCTCCTCAGGAGTGTAAAGTGCTCAGTCCTGTGCGTGGCACCTACACCTGCTAATAAAGGCTAACGCTTATTTTCACAACGACAGCAACGAGGGACGTCTGAGAGCATGGATGGAGACCACAATCACCTGCTACCTGCCGGACTCTGCCCTTGGAGTGAGCCCTTCTGTCAACAGTGGTCCGTGCTCCCGAGTAGACACACTGCCCCTACTGGCCATGAGTCAGGGGAAAGTGCTAGGACAGGTGGACAGAGGTGAGTCCCTGCGTCCCTGTGAGGACCCCTTGGGTCACTTCTCAGTCTGCTGGGGACTCTTTCTGATATGCTCTTCAGGGACCCAGAGTTGGGTCTCCATGTGGTCTGGTCTCGAATGCCCTGGGATCTGGAAATGAAGGGAGTTCCTGCTTCTGATTTGGCTCCGCGTGGCCGCACCTGAACCCAGACAGCAAAGGGATGAGACAGTGGCTTCCTCCTGGGTCCCTGGACATCCCAGTGAGGGACCAGCCCCACGAGAGTCCCGCTGCTTCTACCTTCCTCCCCCCGGGTTTTCACAGGTCTCTGCCGCACTCCCTCATCCCTCCCTGTGGCTACCAGACCCCTCTGCTTCTCACCCAGGTCCCAGATGTACGATTCGTTGCTCATGCCCTCCGGTGCCCGTTGAAAATTCAAGCAAGAGTACGCCACTGCCAACTTCCTGTTGCCATCGGGGTGCAAGGAGATGTGTGTGGCTGGCCGCTTAATTTCCTGGGGATCCCTTTAGGGGAGGGAGAGAGGGCAGAAGACTGAAATCCCAGGCTCCCTAAATTTCGTATTTGCTAAAGTTTTTCTTAAAAGAATTCATACATATTTAAACATTCGCTCAGATAAATTTATTTTAAAAACAAAGCTGACAGGACTCCCTTAACTGGAAAACTGATCTCACCAGCCATAAATAAAAACTAATAAAAATTAAGACAATGGAAATAAAAGATTAAATTTCAGCCTGATGTCTTCCTTTGCTGAAAGTTCCGAGCCTGAGGCTTGATTTCTCATTAATATAAAACCATGAGGGAGGGTGAAGAATTCAACCGTTATGCTCCCTGGTATTTGCCCAATTGAGTTGAAAACGTATGTCCACACAAAAACCTGAACACAGAGGTTTACGGCAGTTTTACTCATAATTCCCAAAACTTGGAACCAACCAAGACGCCCTTCGGTAGATGAATGGATAAACTGTGATACGTCCAGACATCATTATTATTCAGCATTAAAAAGAAATGAGCTATCAAGCCATGAAGAGACATGGTGGAAACTTAATGCACATTGCTAAGTGAAAGAAACCAATCTAAAAAGGCTACATGTTGTACGATTCCAACTATATGACATTCTGGGAAAGGCAAAACCATGGAGACAGTACAAAGATCAGTCGTTGGCAAGGGTTTGGGGGCAGGGAGGGATAATAGGTAAAGTATAGGGGATTTTTGGACAGTGAAAGTATTCTGTATAATACATTTGGAACGTATGACGCCAAGAGTGAAACCTAATGTAAACTATAAACTCTGGGTGTGCTGTAGGCATCCCCCCAAACTTCATATGTTGAAGCCTCATCTCCAATGGGCTGGTATTAGGAGGTGGGGCCTTTGGGAGGTGATTAGGTCATGAGGGTAGAGCCCTAATGAATGGGATTAGTGCCCTTATAAAAGAGGGTCCACAGAGATCCCTCACCCCTTCTGCCTTGTGAGTTCACAGCAAGCAGACTGCTGTCTCTGAGTTAGAAAGTGAGTCCTGGGAATTCCCTGGAGGTCCAGTGGTTAGGACTCAGCACTTTCACTGCAGGGGGTCTGGTGAGTCCTCACCAGACACAGAACTTGACATTGCTGGCACGCTGATCTCAGACTTTCAGCCTCCAGATGGGTAAGGGATAAATTTCTGTTGTTTATAAGCTATGCGACTTGAAACGAGTCCTTACTGGTCATGCTGGGGCTGGGTGAAACACTTCCCAGGACTCTCAGTGGGTCACGGTAGCAAAATGAATCCTCCAGAGTTGGCATTTGAGGCTAGTCACGTCTGAAATCACAGGTATTCTCTGCATCTATGGGCGTACACACACACGCACACACGCGCACATATATACATACATATACATGTATACGTGTACACACACATGCACATATATACATACACATATGCATACATACATGCACACATGCATATAGGTGTATTTTAAACAAAAAGTAGTGCTCTCTGCACACTGTTCTGCCCCTTGTTTTGCTTTGGTTTCACACAGTAAATCTTGGAAACTCTCTATAGGCACATAAGGAGCTGCCTCATTCATTCTGATGGCTGCGTGGTATTCAACAGTGTGGGCATACCAGAATTGCTGGAACCAGCCCCCTACCGATGGGTTTAGCTTCCTTCCAGTCTTTGGCTAGCACACACCCTGCCGCAGTGAATATGCAGTGACTTCACACATGTGTCTGTGGGATAGATTTCTTTTGTCAAATTTCTGCTGTCCTTGGAGGTTATTCCAGGCACACTCCTGAGAGCTTGGGACAAGGGTCTTGTTTACTCACAGTGCAGCCGGATCACTGACGTTTGGTACTTGATACATTCTCTACAGCGTATGAATCAACCACACTTGTACACAGCTTTGCAAATTTGCTTTAGTCTTTCCCCAGACTCTGTCCTCCTTTTCCACCAACAAGGCCTGCCCTCAGGGTAGGTACCACTTGTCTGCTGGGCGTTTTATTTTGCTCTGTCCCTTATTAAGCTCGGATCACAGATGGCATTGTACCCATGGCATGGAGTGACTGGCAAGGGGTCACCTTTGGAAGCACCCACGCATAGGGCTGAGAGAAATTGGCCAGACACCTGCCTGGCTATAGAGGTACCTGAAAACACTGACGGTTTTAGCTGAAGGGGCCTCTTCCATCACCTCCACCGCATCCTCGTCATCAAAATACTCCTGGTAGATGTCAATGGCATTATTCTGCTTGATGCAGTGCTCCACGACCTGAGGAGGACACAGCGGGAGTTCTTAGCAGTAAAGGGAGGTCCTTTCAGCCTGACCAGGGCTGAGATGGAGTCTGGGAGGGACGAGAAATATCTAGTAGTCTTTTCCCATCCTTCCAGCCCATGCATTTTCAATGGGGGCAACATCTACCCCCCAAAAGGGTGGAAATTGGTTCTTGGGGGTAAAATATTATTACTTTTTTATACAAAGTACAGATATACATCCAGTACATAAATATATAGTACACCTACGGTATTACATTTTCATTGGGGTGGGGCGATGTCTAAAAAGGCTTCTTGGGGGACAACAATGAAAAAAAGGTGAAGAAACACCACTGCTCCAGGCAAACAGAATTAGTAACCACCCCATATATGGCATCCATCTCCTGTTTCCTCCACCCAGAAGGCCATTCCCCATTATTCCAAATGTCCAACAAGGAAAAGCTCAAGATCAAGTGCCACCTCTTCCAGGAAGACTCCCCTGATTCCTTCAGCAGGAAATCAACTCTCCCTCCTTATGGGGCAAATGGCAGAGCATCTTTTCTCTTACAGCCTTTCTTTCTACATTATACAGTGATACCTCTGTATTTGTTTTTGGCCTCCAATGGATTATAAACTCTTTGGGGCAGAATATATGTGAATTTCATTTTTGCAATCTCTACTGCACCTGGCAGAGACTAGAAGCTCCATGCAAATGTGTCGAATGAATGAATGATCCCTACTGGCAGGTAGCTGCTGGGTGGGGTTCCTTGGGGGTCTCTTTGCCCAGAGGATTTCCCACTTTTTGGATTCCTCTTAAAGCCTGTTCAGTCCTTGGACCTTCTGGTCTGCTGTGTGGACCTGCCTGCCTGCTCCCAGACAGAAGGTTCCATAACGTAGCTGGTGTCCTTCCCCGAGGAGCCACAGTTGCTGAGCTTGACACGCAGCTGGGGAAGCAGAGTGATGGCCGAGGCCCTGACCACTGGCGCTGAAGGAAGCCTTACCGAGCCCAGCTGCATGATGGTGTTGACGTAGTTCTCATCTTTCTCCACCTTCTTCCGGAAGCGGATCGTCTGCTCCAGTTCCAGGGGGTTCACATCCTTGGGCCAGCCCCCCTCGATGTGATTAACCCCCCGGCTCTCCATTTCAAACCGCTCTGTGTTGGCCTAAACGGAGAGCCACAGGTGAGAAGACGCCTGGCCCTGGTGGAAGCATCCGATCACTTCTGCAAACCAGTGTCCCAGGACTCCCGGGTCCCTGGGCTCTGAGTGCTCAGGGATGGACCCGTGAGGTGCCCCTGGCCAAAGCCACTATATTTTCAGGTCCAGCAAGGAATTTTCTGGTCCTCAGGTGGTCACAGGCAGCCACAAAAGTGTCACCCCTGTGGAGTTAGCAGCTTTGCAGATGCTGCCAGTGGCTATGGAAAATCCAGTTCTGACCTGATCTCACCCCTAAAGGTCCGGAGGAGCCCACCCGTCGGTTCTGTGATATCCCAAAGGAATATGTGACTAAGCTTTCTCCACCCTACCATTCACAATGTCACAGGGATCGAAACATAAAAACGATTAAGAGTGTGGACTTGCTTTGCCCATTCTCTGTTGTAGGGAGGTTGGCATAGATGTAGTTTGACCCCTTAAACTTACCTCTTTTCCTCCTTCCCAGTTTTCCCCCATCTTTTAAATTGTGGTAAAATACACATGACATAAAATCTACCATTTTGACTAAAATGTACAAGTTAGTAGCATTAAGAAGGGTCACAATGTTGCACAATCATGATCACTATCTAATTCCAGGACTTTCTCATCACCCCAGATGGAGACTGCATACCCACTGAGCGGTCACTCCCCTTCTCCTTTTCCTTTCTAAACCAGTTCTCACAAAAGCTAAAAGTTTCAACAGGGTGGAGCTGCTGACAGAGGAGATCCCGATGTGGTGTGGCCTTCATGGCCGCCATCTTGTTTAGGTGGCTACACCATGAACAAAACCACCCTGGTCCCCATGACAGTAGCTTGCCCTGGGAAAGCAAGAAACTCAGTCTGTTTGAACTGTGAGCTAGTGGAGCCGTCCACAAAGTGGGTGGCCAAAGCGGTGTGATTTTCACTCCGTTGACTCGGGGACATGACAGTTGTGTTAACCCCTTCGGTCTAATCTTCTCCCAGCAGTTCTTGACATAATCAGGAGCTGATCACTTGGTTCAGACAGACCAGGAGAAATCTGGGAGCTTGGACAGCGACATGACCCTCAGTTCCTTTATCTTGGAGGCACTCTGACCAGCACTTTCTATGGGACCCTTTCCTTTTCCCAAGCTAAGCAGGTCCTATAGATGTGAGTCCCTGGCCCCCTCAGATACCTCTCCCACATGTACCCAATGCCTAAAACAACTCTACTAAGAGTCTTAGAGGTGAGGCCAGATCCCCTGGGAGAGAGAACATCTTGATTTACATTCACCCGGCCCAGGGAGCGGTTGGTACCGGGCCTTGTCCTGACCCTGGGCACCCAGGTGGGTCTGGGAGCGATTCTGCCCTCGTACTTCCAGCATCTTCACTGGTCCACTCTAACTGGCTTCCAGGGGGATGGAGTCACCCAGTCCCACTTGCCTACCTTGGCCAGTCACCCTGCCGGACCACACCTCCACTGGCCCGGCCCCTGGGGCAGGGACCCACCTCGTGTTCCGACATGCTAATAGAGCACTGGATGCCCGTGTCCACGGGGTTCCGCTCCACGAATTGCTTGGCCAGCTCAGGGTTGGGCGGTATGTCGATGTTCAGCTCTGCCTGGCGGTCGGAGAAGTTGCAATGCTTCCCGAACTCGCTGCGCTTCTTGACATATACGTACACAATCTCCATGGTACCAGCTGCTGCAGGAACAGAGGGAGGGTGTGTGGTGAGGGGTCCCAGCTGGCTGCTTCCCAGCCCCCATGGACCCCACCACCGGGGGCAGCTCCAGGTTCCCAATCTGGTTGGGGGGAGGGTTCCTAACGGATTTATCCAGATGCTGCATCTGCATTTGAAAAAATAATTTATGGAGTGATGACTACAGGCTAAGCATCATCTTGTTCAGTTCTTACTGTTGCCCTCTGAAGTGGACAATAAAATCACCGTTTTACTTTGGAGGAATCCGATATTTGGAGATACCCAGAATGCCTTGCCCAGGATCACATAGCTCACATGTGGTACAGCTGGTCTACCTGACTCCAGAGCTCTTACTCACCAAATGATACAGTTTCTGCTAAGCTAGTATGCTTATTGCGAGGCAGGAAGAAATACTAATGGCGATTATGTTGAACTTAATTCCCTGCCACACACTGGACCTGATCATACAGCATATAGATTTCAGCCCCAGGCCTCTCTGGAAACCCTCCCATCCAACCACGTGATTGCCAGAAAGGCTCACCCACTAGGTTACTGGATTCTACCCTCCATCACCCTGTGGGAGCCCCACTGAAACCTCTTCCCCCTCCACGTCACTCCAATGGGGACAGGGCTGGGAGTCCAGCTGAGAAGGACGGAGGGTCAGACCCCTTCCCAAGCAGGCAGAAGAGTTAGACCTTTGGGAAACCTTCTGACTTGTGCTACTGGTCGTGAAAAGCACAGTGGGAAATTGAAAAGCAGGCTGGGTTGGACCCTGACTTCAAGTTCTGGCCCTGCCACTCACCAGCTGCTTGACCTTGGCTGGGCCACCCAGTCATTCCAAGACTTGACACACTTAGGATGCTGAGAAGGTGAAATGCAAGATCTCGGGCAGCAGCAGAGCCAGGGTTCACATGCAACGCTAGGAAATGCTTTCTCACTCTGCTAACTGGAAGTCTCAGACAGGCCGTGGGCCCTTCCCACGAATTGCTCTCGACTTGCCCCAAAAGACAAGATTAAGAAAATAAAGAGAGGGCTTCCCTGGTGGTACAGTGGTTAGAAATCCGCCTGCCCATGCAGGGGACACGGGTTCGAGCCCTGGTCCGGGAAGATCTCACATGCCGTGGAGCAATTAAGCCCGTGTGCCACAACTTCTGAGCCTGTGCTCTAGAGCCCGTGAGCCGCAACTACTGAGCCCGCGTGCCACAACTACTGAAGCCCGTGCGCCTAGAGCCCGTGCTCCACAACAAAGAGAAGCCACCGCAATGAGAAACCCGCGCACTGCAACGAACAGTAGCCCCCGCTCGCCGCAACTAGAGAAAGCCCGCGTGCAGCAATGAAGACCCAGTGCAGCCAAAAATAAAAAAGTAATAATAAAATAAAATAAATTAATTAATTTTTTTAAAAAAAGAAAATAAAAAGATAAGCTATAGACTTGGAGAAAATATTTGCAAATCATATATCTGAGGAAGGACTGTGTCCAGAATATCTAAAGACCTACCAGTTCCCAGGTGCTGTGAACAGCACTTACAGGCACTCTCATTGCATGCCCACTACAACACCCCGAATAGGTATCACAATTCTCATTCTACAGGTAAGGAAAATGATGTTCAGAAAGTACCTGGTCAAAGGTCAAAGTTCTTAAGTCTAAACAGAGCCAGGACCCACACACATCTGGCTCCGAAGCAATGATTCTCAACCCTGGCTACCCACTTAGAAACACCTGGAGGGCTCTGTAAACATCACAGTGCTTCGGTTGAACTGCAGATTAACTAAATCATCATCTCTCAGCAGTATTTTTACAAACGCCCCACGTAACTCCAGCCTGCAGCCAAGGGTGAGAACCACCGATGTAAATTGAGGGCTCTTACCGCAGTGAGAAGCCCGCGCACCACGCAAGAGTAGCCCCCGCTCGCCGCAAGTAGAGAAAGCCCGCGTGCAGCAGCAAAGACCCAACGCAGCCAAAAATAAACAAATAAATTAATTTAAAAAATAAAAAAAAATAGGGCCTTCCCTGGTGGCGCGGTGATTGAGAGTCTGCCTGCTAATGCAGGGGACACGGGTTCGAGCCCTGGTCTGGGAGGATCCCACATGCCGCGGAGCAACTGGGCCCGTGAGCCACAACTACTGAGCCTGTGCATCTGGAGCCTGTGCTCCGCAACAGGAGAGGCTGTGACAGTGAGAGGCCCGCGCACCGCGATGAAGAGTGGCCCCCGCTTGCCGCAACTAGAGAAGGCCCTCGCACGGAAACGAAGACCCAACACAGCAAAAATAAATTAATTAATTAATAAACTCCTACTCCCAACATCCAAAAAAAAATAAAAAATTAAAAAAAAATTAAATAAATAAATAAATAAAGTGAGGGCTCTTAATCTCTCAACCAACGTTTCTCGCCTCTGGGATGTCCATTCAAAACATAGGGATTCCCAGGCCCCCCCCTGCAAACACTGATTTACATGTGTGGGAGGAGGCCTAGCGACGTGTGTTTTACACAGTCACCCCAGAGGACTGTTAGGGCCAGGTATGTGTCTGACTCCACCTCCAGGGCCTCAAAGGACCAGACAGGTGGGTCCCGGCTGTCCCCTGAGATGCAGGGCCAAGAGCTGTGTGACAGCCTAGAAGCACGTGCCTGGGACCAGGCCTCAGGGCGACGAGGGTGGGAGGTTAACGCCTAGGTCCCTTTGCATCCACCTATGTTGCTCCTTGAAGACAATACCACCCTCCGAACCGCCCAGTCCCAGCCCCAGAACAACTCAAACTGCACCAGACCCAGAGAGCAGTATTTCCCGCTCTTTCTTGTGGTTTGGAAACTCTTCTGCCCAGGGAAGGGTTAAAACAATGGCTTGGAGAACAGAAGGTGGGGACGGAAGCACAAGTCACAGTAGGCTGCCCTCGTGGGTTATTTGACATGGACAAGATAGAGCCCCGTGGAAAAGGATGCACATCCAATTAGCTTCTTCCTGTCCACCAGCACACTGCTGCAGTACGACAGGGCTGCACCTGCGCCCCCTCCCTCTCCCCCCCCGCCCCCTCCCCCAAGGACTGCCAGACTTGGGCAATTACAGGCTGCCTGTCTCTCCCTCTGTTAAAAGATAATTGCTATGAGGCAGCTAGCTCCTAGGGGACACGAGGGGTCTTAAGAGCATGAGGAAACCCCGGGAAGACAAAAATATCCTTTTAGCCCAGGTCGTATCTTAACAGCTTTATTTCCTTCTTGGTGCTTCCTAAGGCCAAGCTAGGAGCGAGAACAGAGGCATTGTTTTCTATCTGGAGGCAGACAGAGGGGACATTTAAAGGCTGGCTGGGTGATGGGAAGACAGCTCATTCAAGGACCCAGAGCGGGCTTTTTCTTGCAAGCTGGTGGAGCGCGAACATGAATGGTGAGGTCAGAGCTGGGGGTCTCAGGAGGTCTCTTCCCGCCCTGGTGAGACAAGTCTCAGAGGCTGGGCGGCCCCAAGCAGCGCCTGAACGGGGGTGTCTGCAGAGGGGGCTTCCAAGGAAGGCGGGAGCAGCAGCGCTGCCCTCTAAGAGTGCAGGGGAGGAGATCGCCCACCCGTGGGAACCTCAGACCCACAGGCATCTCAAACACAAGAACGCACAGAATCGGAGACGTGCCGATCTGAATGTCAAATATGCATCCTGGGGCAGTCAGATCAGAACCTTAACCAAACATAGAAACAAAACTAGTCTTGTGCAGTGATAGCGAGCAAAGTAATTCCTGGAAAAGAACTTCCTTTGGCTTAAGAGAACGTGTGTTTCCCAAGCAAGGAGACGAGGGAGTGGAGGGTGGCTCAGAAGTTCAGTGCAGGGTTTTCACAGGCAGGCGGGTGGGGGGTGGCACCTTCCCTCACCACGGGACTCACTGGTGGTACAAAGGAAACAAGGTCTCCTCTTCCTCGTGTCCCTGGGGCAGCCCCCAGTCTTTGTGCTGTGTCTGGCTGGACAAAGGACTGCAGGGGGAGGGGCTTCCTGCCCTCTTTCTTCTGTCTGTTCTCCTTCTGGAATTTGCGGTCCTAAGGGACTCACTCGCCTTCAAAAGAGGCTGATCTCCCTGAATCCCTTCCTCTGTTTCACACTGGGTCGACCAGCAGTGAGCTCCAAGAGGTGGAGGATAGGGCTTCCCTGGTGGCACAGTGGTTAAGAATCTGTCTGCCAATGCAGGGACACGGGTTCGAGCCCGGGTCCGGGAAGATCTCACATACATGCTGCGGAGCAACTAAGCCCGTGCACCACAACTACTGAGCCTGCGCTTTAGAGCCTGCGAGCCACAACTACTGAGCCCACGTGCCACAACTATTGAAGCCCACGTGCCTAGAGCCCGTGCTCTGCAACAAGAGAAGCCACGACAATGAGAAGCCCGCCCACTGCAATGTAGAGTAGCCCCCGCTCGCTGCAACTAGAGAAAGCTCGCGCACGGCAACGAAGACTGAACACAGCCAAAAATAAAAACAAATAAATAAATACATTTATTACAAAAAAAAAAAAAAAAAAGAGGTGGAGGATGAGGATAGCCAGAGGTGGGAGGAGGTCCCCAGAACCGGAGGGTGATGCGGGACCCTGTCTACATCCTCTGCCCACCACAGTGTTGGCCCCTTGAATGAAGACTGAGGTCTTTTATTCATCACTATCCCCAGTGCCTGGTGCAGAGAGGGGCTCCCTACTCCGTGTGCCACATGCTGAATGTGTGATGTGACCCCGATCCCCCAGGCCTCTCCCCTAGAGCTCTTCTCCCTCCACTCCTCTTGCGGCTTGAAAAGCAAAGCACAGCAAGGGTAACAGTTTAAGAGAGGAAAGCACTGGTTCTGAAAGCTGCGAGAAGAGTGCGCTTCTGCGGTTCAAGGGACCACGATGAAGTTTGAACCTGTTGCAGGAAGAAGGAACTAACGGTGTGACCTTGAGCGTGATACCCTAAGGGCCATAAGTATGCCCACTCCCGGGTTGAGGAATAAACTGATGCAGAGGGCCTGTCCCCTAGTAGGGGCTCAGTCACTATAATTCCCTGTCTTCTGTTCTTATCAGAAAGCTCTCCTCTTCACGGGCTTAGCCTCCCGGCACCCCAGCCCCAGGCTGTGTTTTCTATCAGTTCAGCTGTAAACCCTTCAGAGGTCTCCCGTCCCCTCCAGGAGACAGATCACATCAGGACCCGACTGGCAGCTAGGGGTGCAGGAGGCAGGGTGTTTAGAACTTGCTGGGTCCCGTGACTCGGGAAGCATCGAGGGCAGCGAGGACTGATGGGGCGGGAGACCCTAGGAGAGCTAGTCCAGGAATCCACCATCCGGCAGAGCTAGCCCCGAAGGACGCCCCACGAGGAGTTTCTTGCACTAGTGGTGGTTCTCACACTTAGGGACTCCCCCTCCCATTCACTCTCCACTCTCCTGTTCAGCCGCGGACGTCCTCCTCGCACCCGCCCTTACCCTCGGTCCGTTCCCGTTGCCTCTGGGCCGCTGGGGAAGCACCCGAGCGGCGGTGCCGGCTTCCCGGCTTCTCAAACGGCTCGGAGCCTTGGAGTTTACCCGTTGCCTAGCAACCCTGGCTGGCCCCGGGCGCGGGGCGGTGCTGCGCAGCGCTGCGCGGAAGGCGAGCCGGAGCACGTGACCCCCCCCATCCCGCCATGTTGGAAGCGCCAAGCGGCCCCTCCCAAGTTAGTCAAGCACCGGTAATGATAAACGTGTGTAGAGTCTTTGCCAAGGCGCTTATCCGAGTCTACAAATATGCATTTGGCAAGATCCTGAGAAAATGCAAATTGTTCTCAGCGCGCCTCCGGGTCCTGCGCCCTGGTTGGGGTTCTGCTATTTATTTGCTCGTAATCCGGCGGGTCGTTTTACCACCCCTTCCTTCAGTTCCTCGTCTGCTAAATGGGAATTATAATCCCCAGCCTCCTTTCTGCTACCATATTCCCTGCACATTGTATAATAATCTTAAGTCTGACTACAGCACCGGAATGGAAACTCCTGGAAAGTAGGGACTGGGTGTTTCCACAGCTTAGCTCTTGGTTGCCACGTTGTAAACATGTACTGTTTATTGAATGGATGAATGAATGAATAAAATGAATTTCTCATGGGTTAAGGCGATGAGGGGAAATAATGTAAACTAAAAGAAGGGGATTTGGGGCTAGAAAACATGGGTTTAAATCCCAGTTTGGCCATTTACTAATCGCATGACCTTGGGCTAGTTGCTTTCCTTTTCTGACTCAGCCATCCTCGTTGGCAAAGGGAGGGGACAGTGGCAGTACTTAGGATAATTGGGAGGGCCAGCTGAGCTGACGCGGCAGGGTGCCCAGGCTGGAGCTGACCGCAGAGCCGGCATCTGAAGGGAGGCCAGCTCTGTACCTCCGACGGCAAGGAATCTAATCGGAGTTCAGGGATGGGCGCTGGAGATTTGGAGTGGGGCGGACCATGTGTCATCCAAGAAGTAGCATTTGAGGTTGGAGCCAAGCCTTGAAAAACGGTTATGAGCTGCAGGGGGGAAAGAGTGGGGAGAGGATTCCAGATTGGGGAGAGGGCGGGGCTGGTGTGAGCAAAGGAGGGGCTGTTGTCATGAAAGAAAGGCATTTGGGGGGCTGGAGTCCCTGCAGGGGGACAATGAGAGATGAATTTGCAAAGGTCAGCTGGGGCCAGTTTGTGGGAGATCCGAGAGGCAGTCTAAGGCGCCTGGCCAGCTTCCCGGGGGTTTTGTGAAAGTACAGGAAGAAAAGCAAACATTCCCTCCCTCAGGCTCCCCAGCTCCTCCATAAATGTGCTTTCACCACTACCGGGCAGGTGCAACAAAATTGCCATTGAGACGGCACTTTGCCCAACCGCACTAACCAAAGGCGAGCCCAGAAGTGACTGCTGACATCAACCGCCCCTCCCCTCGACTCCCGCCACCAGTTTCTCTGAGTCAAGGAGTCCCTCAGGGTGGATGCCGAGGGGGGTGATGGGGGCTGGGTGCAGAAGCATCTGAAAGCCCCACTGAACCGGCTTTGTGTGGTCAGATGTGAATCAGACCCGGACAAAACGTCAAGAAGATTGGCTCCACCTTGGAGCCCTGGCTGGTTGGGACTGTGGTCCCCAGGTGCCCTCCTCACCCCACCCCCAGCCTTGGGAAGCTGAGGCTCCCTACACACACGTTATGCCCCGGGCAGGGAAGTGAGGCAGAGGTGGAAAAGGGGGAAATGGGAAAAGTTGAAAGGAAAACTGCCCCCTCCTTTCTCCTATTATTGCAATGATTTATTACAGGCTCCCGATCCGCGCCCCCCCCCCGCCCCCACGCAGAAAGCCTGCATGCTGCCAACCACCAACATGCTGCTGTGTTCACTGTGAAGACAGGTGGCACCCACGTGCAAGCCCGTCTCAGCCACCCTGGGAAGCCAGCAATAGAGCATATAATTAGAAGTAGGCACAAGGATCTAGTTTAAAAAATGCATGGTCTCTCAGATCTCTGCTCAATCACAGCAGAACTGGCAACTGAAATTCTTTGCTGAGAGCAGCCCCTGGCCCTGGACATCCCCAAGGCCAGTCCGCAATCCACTGCACTGCTGTCCCCTCAGCCTCTTTTTCCAAGTTTTTATTGTGGTCAAGTATTCATAAAATCTACCACCTTAACCATTTTTAAGTGCACAGTTCAGTGTTATTAAGTACATTCATATTGTTATGCAACTGTCACCACCGTCCATCTCCAGAGCTGTTTTTATCATGCAAATCTGAGACTCTACTCCCGTTATAAGACCCCACGGCCCCCCTCCAGCCCCAGGCAAGCACAATCCTCCTTTCTGTCTCTATGATTTCGACTGGTCTAAGTGGAATCACACAGTATTTGTTCCTTTTTTGTAATTGGCTTATTTCACTTGGGCTTAATGTCTTCAAGGTTCATTCATGTTGTAGCAAGTGTCAGGATTTCCTTCCTTTTTGAGACTGAGTGATATTCCGTTGTATGGATAGAGCACATTTTGTTTACCCATTCGTCTATTGACCCTAAGGTTGCTTCCACTTTTTACTATTATGACTAACGGTGCTATGAACGTGGGGGTATAAATATTGAGACCATGCTTTCAATTCTTTTGGGAAATGGAATTGCTGGATCATACGGTAATTCTACTTACTTAATAGAATTTATCCATTTTTAATTTTTTTAAAAAGTTATTATTTATTTATTTATTTTTATTTTTGGCTGCGTTGGGTCTTCGTGGCTGCACGCGGGCTTTCTCTAGTTGCGGCGAGCGGGGGCTACTCTTCGTTGCGGTGCGCGGGCTTCTCATTGCGGTGGCTTCTCTTGTTGCGGAGCACGGGCTCTAGGTGCGTAGACTTCAGTAGTTGTGGCATGTGGGCTCAATAGTTGTGGCTCGCTGGCTCTAGAGCGCAGGCTCAGTAGTCGTGGCGCATGGGCTTAGCTGCTGCTCCATGGCATGTGGGATCTTCCCGGACCAGGGCTCGAACCCGTGTCCCCTGACTTGGCAGGCGGATTCTTAACAACTGCGCCATCAGCGAAGTCCCAAGTTTTAATTTTTCTGAAGAACCTTCATACTGTTATCCACAGCAGCTGTACCATTCCACATTCCTGCCAACAGTGCACAAGGGACCACTCCGTCTGCCGCTCCATAGGGATAAGTGTGAACGACAGCCTCAAACACACGCCTGTTCCCGGCAAAGGCTTGAAACGCAGTCGATTCTGGGAGCACAGCTGCTGCATGGAAGTCAACAGTAGCTGAGGACCATGGGCGGGAAGCTGGGGTCGGCCTGCCCAGCCCTCCCAGGCTGGCCCAGGTGTTCAGCGGACAAATGAGATGCTGCAAAGAAAGCTGGGAAGACGCTGTGCATCCCCGGCGCCCAGGCCAGAGCAGCACCCCGTGGAGGTGAAGAGTTTAGGAGGAGAAGGCAGCAGGGACGCGCTGCAAAGCTGGGAGAGGTGGCCCGCCGCACGACGCCCGCCCCAAGCCCATGGAATGGCACAGAGGTGCCCAGCCGGGGCTCTGGGTTACACACTCCCGGCTCTGACACTCTGTTCTCGACCAGGGTTCTTGGACTTACCCGACCAATAGAAATTGAATAGAGGTCAGACAAGAAATTCAGGCCAGGTTTTATTGGGGCCCCTGCTGCAGCAGGAGAGAGCGAAAACAAGTAACAGGTTCCCTTGCTTGCTCCCCGAAAAGGGGGGAGCTGAGCTGTTTCCTTATATGGGGTGAGGGTGGGGGTGTGTCCGGGGGTCCAGCTGGAAGGGTGGCTTAGGTGGTCTCCGCCCACCCCACTGGTGGTGCTGTGCGCAGGGGGCATGCGCAGTGCCCTGCTTTTGCTCCTGACACCGTTTTTGCTCCCAGCTCTACAGAAGTGGCGGTTGGGCTTTGGGGGTCTTTTTGTCCAGAGTTTGCCCCAACTGCACAGGCATGCAGTTATTTTTAGTCCCTTCTGGTTTCTTTGTATTTTGTTGCTTGAGGAGATGTGTGTCCAGGTGTAAGCACTGCAGCAAAGGGCCCCAGGTCCCAGTCTGTCTCAGCTCCAACTAAGTCCTTACTCTCTCTCTGCACCTCTGTTCTTTTATTTACAAAACGACCTCATAAGGTTATTATGAGGTTTAACAATTAATGTGAATACTTGGGACAGTCCTTGGTACACTGGAGATACTCAATAAACGCCACTCGTTATCAGCAACCTTAGAAGCAATGACCTTTAAAGGGAACTTTGGAGACTCGAACAGGAAGGCCTGTCCTTGGTCCTGAAGAGCAGCAAGGTCACCGCCGCTGGAGAGGCCCTGGGACATTCATTCAATAGCCCCGTCTTTCAATCCTTGATACTGAGGCCCGCTCTGGAGCACTCCCCTCGCATAACCCAGCCAGAAGGCGCTGTTAGGTGCCCTTGTCATTCCCAAAGTTGAGGAAGCTGGACACGGTGTGCATTTTAGTACCAGTGGTTTATTTCTCCCCCAGGTGAGGGCACACGTGTATCAAGCAGAGGTGTGCCCACACGGCCCCTTCAGGAACCACCCAAGGGATTCTAGTTTAGTTTACATGCATTAAAAACAACTAGTCGCCAACGAGTGTTAAGAAGCGCCACCTTGATGTCGCCAAGTCCTGTCTGCACGTGACGGGCCTCACGAAGGTGGCTTCACGGTGCACGTATGTACAGGTGAATGGGGGAGACAGAGTCCCAGAGGCCCCGTGGTCCTGCTGTCGTGGGGGCTTGGCTGGGGGCTGAGAACCACTCTGCTGACAGTGTTCTGACCAGGAGGTGGTGCTTCCAAAATGGAAATGGAGCCCCTGTCCACAGCCACACTGCCCTGCGCCCCTGCTGCGGTGTGCCAGGCTGCGGAGGCTCCCGGGCCGCGCACTCTTCAGCGGCAGGAGGTTGGAAGCACCAAAGACCCTAACCCTGGATCCTCAGCGGGAAGGATGGTGGGTCATTATTTTCTCCTGGTCCACAAGCTCCTTCTCACCCAGCAGGTGTAGGTCAGGGGCTGGGGGACAATGGGGTGGGGACGGGATGGTGGGAGAGGTAGGGAAGACACCTATCTTCACATCAGGACACAGTCAGCCCATTCTGCTAAAACCTTTTATGACAAACTTTCCTGAAGACAAAAGAGGGGGGTGGGGGGGTGGGGGCAGGGAGAGCTGACCTGGGCATTGAGCCAGTCTCCTGGACCAGACTCTGTTCCTGTTCAGACTTGCCTCTTAGAGACTTTGTTCTCTCAAAATGCCTCCCTCGGGGTGGGATGAACCCACAACCCCATCAATCAGCATCTTGGGACAGGATGTCTCACTGATCTTTATTTTGGTAGACAAATCAGGTGGGAGGGATGAACCCCACATCTATAGTAAAAACCGGCTGTGCTGTGAGTTTCAATTCTTTGGATAATCAAAACTCTTTAAAACACTGGCAAAAAAGAGAACTGCTTTCCAAGTGTCTGTGAATACCTGAGACTGTCCCTATCCGCGGTGAGCAAACTCACAGCAGCGATTCTGGAATGGAGGTGAGGCGACAGAGGGTTGCAGAAAGACAGGCCCACCCCTGCCACCTGGAAGCCCACCAGGCACGAGGCTCTGGTCCCCCAGCCTCCTATGCAGAGCCTGCCAGTGCCTTCCCCTGGTGGCACAGGAAGAGTCCACCTGGCCCCGGGAGACGGATTTGGACAGTGTCTGGTCTCATCAGGGATGTCATCTCCTGATCCGCCCTTCCACCTTTACCTGTGGGGAAATGGCACCCATCCGAGCAGCCAGGAGGAGGCACAGTCCAGGCAAGAGGACCCTCAAGCCTGACCCGGTCCTCCTCACTGTCATTCACCACCTGGTGAGGGTGGGGCGCAGGCGCAAACTGAACCAGGCTCTCCCAGCTTAGGGACGGCCAAGCCCCTGGAGGGCATTTCCGGTGTGGAGAGGAGGTCAAAGGAGGGAGAGGCTGGTCCGAGTCATGGGTCTTCTGTCTGCCTGGGAATCTCAGCCAACCCCAGGCCGATCCTCCCTGAATCTCAGCCACTCCCTTGCGCCAGCAGGAGCCTTCCAATCCTGCAGGTCCACGCACAGTCTCTAGATGCCTTTGGTTTCTATGAAAGAAACACGCTTGCATTTGCCTTAGTTAAAAACCAAAATGGATCAAGGAGGCAGGAACTCCCGAAAGCGTGTTAGGCTGGAAACTCATTCCCATAGTGCCTCAGGTGTTCATCTGCCACGGACAGGTAGGTGGCCCTCATGCTGGGAGAGTACTGTGGGAGAGAGGGGAGGGGACAGTCAGAACAGGGTCACACATCACCCGTTAAACCAGACACCGTACTAGCAAAAATGCTGGAACTTCTGAGGAAGCGCGAGCTGGGCCAGCCACAGTGGCCGGGCACCAAGTCTCAATGTCAAGGCCTCGTGGCGATTATCAGAGGATCATCGAGTGGCCTGGGCAGGCTTCGTGTTTGCTGATGCTTCCAACCCTGGGGCCATCAGGACGTCTGGGTCCCAGCCTCGAACTCAAGATGCACACACTGACCAGCCACCCTAATGCGGCAGTGTGCCTAGAAGCCCGCCTAGTGAGCAGGCCGGGGGCACAAGCCCACTGACTCAGACAGCCAGGCTCAAATCCCAGCTGTGCACCTTACTCATCCCTGACCTCGGCGGAGGCTCTCCAGTTGCTCCAAGCCTCCGTTTCCCCACCTGCACGATGGCCCTAAGAACACTCAGCTCTTCAGCTGAAAGGATGGAGTGATATAAAGCAGGCAAGACCCCTGACACGGGGGTTCTCAAACGTGGCTGTGTATCTGAGACACTGCGGGGGCACAGGGGTGGGTCTAAAAGCAGCCTGAAACCTAGGCCACACCCACCAGTATTGTTTTTTATGTGATAAAACACACATAACATAAAGTTAAGCCTTTTAAAGTACCACCAGCAGCACTGGCCGGTGACCCACGAGGCTCCTCCCTGACCAACTGGCATCGAGTAGTGCAAAAGCAAATCCCTCCATAAAGCTGGGAGAGTCACGCTGTGGGCTACACCTGCATGCAGCTGGGTACATATCTCCTGGGTCCTGGGACCCTGCCTAAGGAAAGCGAGGAGGTGGAGAGCAAGTCAAGCAGCTCAGTATCTGCTACTAGATAAAAGTGACTTGGGGCTTCCCTGGTGGCGCAGTGGTTGAGAGTCCGCCTGCCGATGCAGGGGACGCGGGTTCGTGCCCCGGTCCGGGAGGATCCCGCATGCCGCGGAGCGGCTGGGCCCGTGAGCCATGGCCGCTGAGCCTGCGCGTCCGGAGCCTGTGCTCCGCAACGGGAGAGGCCACGGCAGTGAGAGGCCCGCGTACCGCAAAAAAAACCACAAAAGTGACTATGTCTGAATCAGCTTAATAGCAGGTGCTCAATAAATGTTCTCACTATTATTGCTTATTATCATCATTATTACTGGCTGTGTAGCTCTTAGCAATTCACATTAATCCTCTTAGACTCAGTGTCCTAGTTCGTAAAACAAGCTTGACAACTACTGGAATGATCTAAGATCGTCATGGTGATTATATCACAAGATAAATTCATTTAAATTCGCTGGCAAATTGCTCATTAAGGGTTAGGACAGGAGAGATAAGTTGTTTTCTCCTTTTCATGTGAGAAAAATAAGACTATAATTATCTTACAGAAAAAAATAAAATAAAATGCCACGAATATTTTTCTGTAAGTTCTTCCTAGTGCGGCCAAGTTGGAGAAACACAAAGTTTAAGCATTCCTCCACAGATGTTAGCCGGCCTCTGCTCGGAAGTAGAGATGCGGCTTCTTAGGTTAGCACATCTCACATCACACGTAGGACCTGAGATTCTGCATTTCTAACAAGCTCCAGGTGCTGCTGGGCAGCTAACTCCAAGTAGCAGTGGTCCACAGGACCCTGACTGTCTCCTAGCGCCAGGGATGTTTCCGGGGTCCAGGTCTAGGCCGTTCACACCAGAGATGGACGAAGGCTTCCTGCTGGGGGGCAGGGAGTAGGGGCCTGAGACCCCTTAACCCAGTGGGTCTCAACCAGGGGCAATTTTGCCCCTGCCCAGGGACATCTGGTAATGTCTGGAGGCGTTTTCAGCTGTCATGGCTGGGGGCTATGGAGTGGGGATGCTACTGGCATCGCGTGGGTGGAGGCCAGGGATGCAGCTAAACCTCTGACAGTGCACAGGACGGCTCCCGTGACACCAACGCTCTGGCTCAAAGTGTTGGTACGCCGAGTGAGGAAGCCTGTCCCCGAGCAGCCTTCAGGCTTTACCTGGGAACAGGTTAGAAATGCAAATCCCCGAGCCCCACCCCAGATACTCTGAATCTGAAGCAGGGTGGGCCCAGCGGCCTGTGCTGTAATGAGTCCCCCAGGTGATGGATGTTCAAGAGTGAGACCCTCCTCCTTGAAGCAGTATTTTCCAAACTTGCTTGACGACGAGGTTCACCCGGGCTACGTCTTCAGCGAAGTCCCTGGACTGGTATTTTTAAACAAGTGCCTGGGTCATTTTTGTCCATCGGGCCCAGGATACGGTGCCTGGAAAGACAGGAGGTGATTCCTAGAAAGCAGAGCTAAGGGAAAACACATTTCTAGCCGAGGGAAGAGGCTGTAGGTTCCGATGGCCTGGCTTGATATCACCCACCTTAGTGAAATCCCCAATGTCCCAGAGATGGGGCTGGCAGGGGGAGGGATTTTCCGTGCACCAAATGCACTGGGTACCGATGAATAATATTTAGAGCAGGTACAGGGGGAGAGTGGGGAGCGGTCAGCTGTGTCCTCTTTACTGGGGCTCACGTCCGTATCCTCCACGCTGTGGCTTCCTTGGTCAGCAGGCTCAGCCGTCTCTTCATGCCTCTTGCATGTCAGGAGGGGAGGGGGCTCATCTCTGGGGCAGGCTGAGCTGGGCAGGGCAGGGCAGTCAACTCTGCCAAAGCAACTGGAGTTTCTGGGCTGGTCTCAGTTATAGCGGGGGAAGGTTTAGTCCGTCCTTGTCCTTGCAAATAAGGTCAGTTCTTGATCATCTCTGCTAATGTCAGGGAGAGTGGCCTGGATCTTTCAGAACAGAAGGTAATCCGAAATTCATTTTTATTTGGCATCCCAGTGCCTCGAGTAATTTATTTTTCACAGCAGCGGATCTCCCCTAATTATGCTGTACTGAGATTAATATTAAAAATCAATCTGCATTCCTGGGGCCACAGCAGCTGGCGGGAGGAAAAAAGGAACCCCAGAGGCTTCTGGTTTAGAGAGAAGCCAGCTTGGGATTTCAAAGGTGCCAACTCTGGAAGCAGGCTTGGACCAGCCGCTCTCCCTGCCTCAGGCCCCCAGGGAGCGAGTAAGGCCTGGGTCTAGTGCTGTTTGTAAAAGGACAGCAGGGAGGCGCTCTGGGCAAAAAGCAGCAAGGTGGGGAGAGCCAGAGGGTCGGTCTGGGCACGACACCGCACACATTTGGGGCCGGTCATCCTGCGTGGTGGGCGGTGCCCCGTGCTCAGCAGCTCCCCTGGCCTCCACCCACTAGATGCCAGTACCAGCGACCCCCCAGGTGTGACAACCAAAGATGCCTCCAGACGTGGCCAAATGTCCCGCGGGGGAGCAAGCTCCCTCCTGGGTGAGACCCAGTGCTCCAAGGTAAGGCTCAAATGTCACCTCCTTAGACCCCGAAGGAGCAGTTCCTCCCTCTAGTCCTAAAGCACCAGACGGCACTTATTACAACAGCCTTCTGAGTCTCCCCCCCACTCCCCCCCACCCCTGCAGGCTATCCATGTCCTGAAGATGGGGGCTGGGTCCCCATCTCTCTTTCTGGGGTCCGGCACTGTGGTTTTCCCCAGACACACTCGCTGGATTCCCTGAGCGCACGTGAACGTTGCGGTTCTCAGGGCCAAGGTCTATTTCATTAGTCCCCCGTCCTTGGGGCTCCAGGGCTGCTATTTCACCAACTAGACGGCTCCTTCCAAACTACCTGGATGGGGCAGGTGAAACACCTCGCCCAGCCCAGTGAAGGCAGGGGCTCCTTCCCAGACAGACCCCTGGCTCAAGAATGCAGACTTCAACCTGGTCTTAGAGCCCCCTCTTTCTTACATAGGCCACGCCTCCGTGGAGGAGGTGGGGTGGGAGGAAGCTCGAGTGACAGCAGGAGAGGGTGAAATAAACAGGTGGCTCAGTGTCACAGCACCTACTGCGTCACACAAACATGCTTCTGTAAGGAGCAGTTTCTCCAGTGCTCCAACCGCCTATGTGCTGTGCGATTACATGCCCATTCTACAGATGGGGACACTGAGGCACAGAAAGGTACTCGCCCAAGGCCACAGAGGTCATAAGCAGTGAGCTGGCATTGGAACCCAGGCATTTGGTACTGGAGTCTGTTTTTTTTTTCCTCTTTTGGCCATGCCACGATGCTTGCAGGATCTTAGTTCCCCGACCAGGGATGCAGCCTGGGCCGCGGCAGTGAAAGAGTTGAGCCTGTGTTTCTGAACCTCAGCTGTCTCTATTCGCAGCTGTCTCAGCCAGTAGTATGAGGTGACCCTCATACTTCTCCAGGGGCAGACAGCTGGCACACCCCTCACACCCTGATGTTGCGTCTAGGTCCCCTGGCCGGGGTGGAGGGTGGGTGGGAAGGGCGGACCCCACTTGGGCACAGCCTGGGGACGTCAGGAGCTGCAGTGGGGGTGTGGGGGGGTTGGAACAGGCAGGTCTGGTATTAGCCCTCCCAGACCTGCCACCACAGGGGCCCCTGACCCTCTAGCCTAGGGTGTCAAGGTAAACGTAAATCTAAAAAGAAAAAATTTCCCTGGTGCAAAAAGGGGAAAGAAATGCTTCTTTGAGCAGCATTTCCTTTAGAAAGCTGATCATCATAAATTACTCCTCTGTCCCTCTGAGAGGTGTGTAAACCTTTTTAAAGGCCAACGAAGGCTCTCAGCAGTTTTACAATCCAGGAACGTTTTCTTCCGGGGCTGGGAGCCATCTCTGCAATGGTAGCATCAGGGAGACTGTCCCCCATCTCCCCGGCACTTAGTGAGCCCTGATGGCCACACAATTAGCAGGTGGATTTAGGATGAACCAGTGTGACAAATGGTGCTGCCGAGTCCTCTTGCTGGCGGACAGGAATCGCTTATCCTGAGGACGGGTGCGGAATGCGGTGCCTCTATCTGCCTGGCTGTGTAGGCTGAGCTCTGTCTTTACAACCCCGTAGCAGACAGCCTGCGATGTGCATGGCCGTCTGCTTTAATGCTTATCTGGTAACAAAACTGTTTCATTCTTTTCTACCTCTGTGGCGGGGAGTCACTGGGTCCGCAGGAGGTTTTCTCTTCAATTATTCCCCCCTCCCCACAAGGGCAGTGCCTTTGCCCCGGGAGACCAGGTTACCGTGGGCGGAGGGGAGCCTCTTCCAATGAGCGGCACATTCTCGTAGCGTGGGTTCCCACCGAAGAGCAGAGCTTGGTTCCTGCGGGGCCGAAAGGAGCGGGGAGTGCTCAGGCTGGGGAGGCCGGGTGGGGGGGTGTCTGCTCAGATTTCTACAGGAGGGTCCCGGGGGTGTGCAGATGGGAGATGGAAAAGGACCACGGATAGACGGGAGGGAGTGAGGGCAGGAAGACAGGGAGGCCTGGGGAGGAGCAGATGGGGTGATGGCGCCGGGAGCAGTGTGGCCTGGAGAAATGCAGCTTCTCGGGCCTTCAACCTGCCCTGCAAGCTTGAGGCAAAAGACCTGACGCCTGCAGGGGCTCTTCCTCCAGCACTAGATGCTCCCCGGGGGCCTTCCCACCTGGCATCCTGGCGCTGGCCTCGGATGCCTCCTCCCCACCCGGCTCTCTGGACCCAAACGTGCTGCCCGCAGATCCAGCCCGATGTGTCGGGGGAGGTACCGGGGAGGCCCTGGGAGCCCTGCCGTACATGTACTCCGAGACGGGGGCATTGGAGATAGTCTGGGCCGGGGGCTGCAGGCTGGTCTGGCTGCCCAGGCCGCTGCTGTAGCTGCAGAAGCTGCGAAGCTGCCCGCGAGGGGGGTTGTGGGCAGCGATGCGCCGGGCCTGGGGGTTGAAGGGGTCATCATCGATGTCGTCGTAGTCTCTGTCCCTAGAATGACACGTAGGATATGGCCAGCTGTGAGGGGATATGGCCAGCTGTGAGGGGCGAGGGAGGCTCCAGGCAGTGCGGCCCCGGCCCGCTTCCCTATCTTTCCTCCCAGGACCCTCCCTCTGGCCACAGGTGTTTCCTTGAGGTTCTTTGATATTACTCTGCTCCATTCCCAACTGCACATCCACCTCCTCCAGGCAGTCCACCATGCTGACCACAGGCACACGGACCCTCCCTACCCTGCTTCCTTTTCTGATCTACTCTGAAGACACTGAAATTCCATCTTGTCTCTCTGTCTATCTCCTCAATGAGACTATAGGTGCCCTGGTGCTACAATATGTCCTTCTGGTATTCTGAGGCACCCCTCCCAGCAGCAGCATCACACCACAAAGTCCTGCAGAGGAAGAGGGGATAAGCAAAGGATGCCAGGCTGTGGCATGACGTTGTCACCATTCTTGGCCCTGCTCCTGTCCTGGCCCCCTCCAACCTCCTTTTGGGGTTCTGTCTGGACTTTCAGGGATGCTTGGGCAGAAATCCAGCCAGCCTGTTGGGGCTGAATGCCTAGTCCCCCTGCTGCCCTTCTCCATCTCAGGTTATCAGCTCTCGGTTCAGTCACAGAGCTGAGCCTCCTGCCTCCTCCCCCAGGAAGCCACCCAGGCAGCCCACCTGGTGGCAAAGTGCTTCCAGGCCCCTGGCCCCATGCAGATCATGGTGGAGAAGGCGAGGGCAGCCAGGAGGGAGAAGAGGCCGAGGTACAGCAGGCCCTCGAGGCCGTCGTAGCAGATGCCAGTGAGGGCGTCCAGGTAGTCCTGGAAGAGGAAGAGGGACAGTTGGAGGGGGAGTGGGACACAGCCTGGGGTTTGAGCTGGTCTCTGAAAGCCCCTCTCCCCCAGCCTGGACTCGGGATCTCTGCCCCTCCCCCATCCCAAGCACCTTGAACAGTCCACGCTCGGGACCGCGACACGATGGGGCGTCTCGGGTTCTCTCTACAAGCCTTTGCTGAATACCTACTGTGTGCTGGGCTCTGAACAGGGCAGATGAGCTTGCAGGGTGGGGGAGCCAGGGGACAGGGGGCATTCAATCTGAGGCCAGGACGGCAAGGAGTGGAGTGTGCCTTGAGCAGCTGAGGCAGAGCAGACAAGCTCGGTGTGTTCAGGAAAGAGGAAGAAGGCCAGCAGGGGACAGGTGAGAGGGCACCAGGTCATGCTGGGCCTCGCCGGACAGGCGAGGAGTTTGAATTTTACACAAGGTGATGGGAAGACACGGGCAGGTTTGGGGATGGAAGGGATGTGATCCGATTCATTTTTTTTTTTTTTTTTTTTTTTTTTTGCGGTACGCAGGCCTCTCACTGTTGTGGCCTCTCCCGTTGTGGAGCACAGGCTCCGGACGCGCAGGCTCAGCAGCCATGGCTCACGGGCCCAGCCGCTCCGCGGCATGTGGGATCTTCCCGGACCGAGGCACGAACCCGCGTCCCCTGCATCGGCAGGCGGACTCTCAACCACTGCGCCACTGGGGAAGCCCGATCCTATTCATTTTTAAAAGACCGCTCTGGCTGCCTGGCTGCCATATATGAAAGGTAAGGGGACGGGAGAAAGTGGGGACCGGCTAGGAGGTCACAGTTGTCACCCAGGGGAGCGGGATGGTGCTCGGACCAAGGCGGGAGCTGTGGAGGGAGAGAGAAGTGGACGGAGCAGGATATATTTGAGAGTACAGCTGTGAGGACTTGCTGAGGGATTGGATGTGGAAGGGGAGGAAGGGTACTGGGGCGACTCCCATGTTCTCAGCTCTGAAGTCAGACTGCTGGGGTCGGAAACCCAAGCCCTTGCATTGATAGCTCTGGGATCTTCAGTAAGCTACTTTTTAGATATACATACAGATAGGTAGGTAGGTAGATAGATACATCTGTCTATCTACCTATCTATATCTATCCATCCACATACATAGACACACACACACATGTTGCTTATCTATAAAATTTCCCATAAAATAACATGTATCTCACAGTAAAACTGCGAGGACTCAATGACATGTTGGATATAAACTGCACAGAACAAGGCTGAACACAGAACCAAGGACTCAGTAAACCGCAGCTGTGAACATTATTACGAATGTTTGCTCGAATTCCACATGGGATGTGAAACATCAACATGCACTGGCTTTCCGCTCTGGGGGAGAGAGGGCCTCACATACTCCCAGTGTGTTCCCTGCACGATTGTCCGACATTCCAAACTCCTAGAGATGACCCTGGCAATGAGAATGGGATGTCCACTTGCAATTCAGGAATTGGTCAGGTGGACCAGATGGCTGGGAGTCTGGGCAATGGGGAACAGCCACCCTCATATAGCTCAGGGCCCCCCAGCGTTCTAGAGGTAAACGGATCCAACTCTCCTACCTGCACCCCCGGGTACCTTTCACTGAGGCTCCCCGGCTCAGCTACTGGAGAGAATCCAGAAACCAGGCACCTCTTCCACCCCATTCCCTGGCCTGAAGGGAGCCCAGGTAATCACTCTCCCAGCCTCTGCAGCCTTGTCTCTGGGAAGATGTGGCCTGCTGGGGTGCCCCCACCCGCCTTCCACCCGCGCCCCCAGGGCCACCCCGGCACCTTGTGCAGCCCCCGGCAATCCAACATGGCCATCAGCTGGTGGAGGCTGGACTCAGATGAATTCAACAGGAGCTGGATTCTGAGCAGATCTTTCTGAAGCAGGAAGAAGGAAAGAGACAAACATGCAGACAGACAGAGAGGCAGAGAATGAGCGCTGGGGGGAGGGCTTGTGGATAAAACCGCAAACCGCAGCTTGTGCGGAGAGGCCTTCAAAGCCAAAGGAAGCGGCTAGGCTGCCGGGAGGGAACACTTTCTTTCCACAGCCCGGTCTCCGAAGCCTGGCCCTGTGGGAGGTGGCCGGCCACCTTACCTCTGCTGTGGGGAAAAGCGGGACAGCAAACTGCAGCAGTCCCGTCACCTGGATGTGCATGGTGGTCAGCGAGCGCTGGAAGATGGTCAGTGCCTGGGCCAGGAGAGACCAAGGTCCCGCATGATCTTCGATTCCCAGGAGACCCCCGCAGCTGCCTGATTCCCCTCCCCCGTGTGCAGCTGCAGTGGCTTCCCTGATCATGGCCCTTCCTGCTTACAGGAGGTCTTCCCCTCAGCCCTCAGGCTTCTTGAGAGCTGCCCCATTCTCTTGCTTCCTGCTACTCTAAATGTCCTGCTGGGACAGCCTTGCCCGGGGGTGGGGCTTGTGAGAAATGCAGAATCTTGGGCCCCAACCCAGACCTACTGCACAGCCTCTGCATGGTAACCAGCATCCAGGGTGGTGGATGGGCATGCACGCTGACCGAGAGCACTGTCCCCTGCACAGGACCCCAAAGAACACCCAGCCACTGCCACCCTATTGGTCAGTGCTGGGGCTTGGGGACAAGACGGAGCGAGCTGACCACCAAGGGGGCTGGGGGCAGGGTGAGGGCTGGGCTGGGCGGGCCGTACCTGCTGGAAGGGGCTGCTTGCACTCTGACTGCAATACAGGTAGTAACGGGTCACCTCTGCAAGGCAAAGACACTGGGTCAGGCAGGAGCTCACACGTGACCAGGTGCTCATTCACCCTCAGCGGCCAAGCCGGTACCCGAGCTCCCGAAGGAGGTAACTTCTAAGAAACGACCCAGTGGTCCAGCTGGACCTGAAGTACAGGGGTGGGGAGGCAATGGGTGACTACCGTGCTGAAAGGGGTAAGTAGAGGCACAGCCTGGCTGACCACGGGCCTGGATTGAGCATCCTGAGTGGCTCTGACCACAGAGGCCCGAGAGCTTGTTACCTGTGCGGAGCTGGCCCTCCGTGATGTTGAGGATGAAGGCGTCGGGAGCCGCGCAGAAGTCGCCGGTGCCCTGAGCCGGGGAGAGACGGGAGGGGTGGAGGAAAGTCACACACTGGGGTCCTGGGAGGAACCGGGTGCCCTTGGCCCCAGGCACGGGGACCCCGCAGCTCAGACCCAGGTGGGCAAAAACAGTCAACAGCCATCCTCCCTGCGCTCGAATCCTGGCTCTGCCCCTGCCCAGCTCTGTAACTTTACAGACAAATGCCTTACCCTGTGTCTCAGCGGCCTCCTCAGTCACATGGAGAGAAAAACGCTATTCACCTAATGAATTCATCTACATAAAGTACTCAGAAAAGTGGCCAACAGCAGGCACTACGATCCGTTAACTCTTATTTCCAAATGCCTCTTCTGGGATGGACCTGGGTCAAGGGTAAGCTGCGGGACGTGTCTTGCAGAGTTATTTGCACCATGACCTCGTTCGCTCATCTCTGTTTTATTTTTTGTCTTGCAGTTACCAAGTCCATCCCCGCTCTGGGGCTGTCCATCTATGAAGCCTCCCTCAGAATCTCTTTCTAAAGAACTACATTGGTGCTGAATCCATCTTTGAGCTTTTGGGTGCAGGTCCTGTCATGATGAGATGGGGGAGCAGGAAGCGCACGGGCTGAGAGGACACGGGTTCTGGGCTCTGCCACTGCTGCGTTGGAGGACTGGGACACCGCAGCGCAGCCTGGCTAGGTGACCACCAAGGGCCCACAGGGATGAGTGCAAGCACGTCTGGGCCCTGGAAGAGGCAGCAGCAAGGATGCCATCCTCTGAGCCAGGCCCTCGCCAGATCTGGCCTGGGGGGTGCAGTGGGACACTGGGTAGAGGGGGACTTCCACATTTCAGAGCAGCCAGGGGAAGCTCTGTTCCTCTGGCCTGTTCCAAGGGGCACCCCTGCTCCAGTGCACGCTCTCCAAGCCGGGGACTCCTCTCCATGGCCCTTTCCTGCCAGTGCCCTGTCCTCCTTCAGGAAGGGCTGCCTCAGGGGGCAATGCTGGAGCATCTCTCATTCATTCACCGAATTGACAAATATTTATTGAGTACCTACCAGGTGCCACACGATGTTCTAGGCGTGAGACAGTGGCAAGCTGTACTACGGCACTTATGGTCTAGAAAGTGTGTGTCTGGGTGGGAATGGGGAATAAAACGCCCCTCCAGATACAGAGCTTCCACAGAGCCACATCTGTACCCGCGCACATATACACGCTCACACAACCACATGCCTCAGGACCCTGGGAGAACCCTTTTATACTCAAATCACTAGGGTCCATCATCAGACTGGTTTATTAATATAAGTCAGAGCTGCTGCACCAGCGGGCCCAGGGGTGCACCCTCACCCTCGTTACAGGAGTGGCAGAGAGAGGGGAGCCAGAGCCGGGCAGGGCCATGGGGAGGCCTTGGGAAACATGACGAGCGAGGCCGCCATCTTGGTCTGGGTCACCCCCAACAAGTTTGGGATCCAGAGAAGGACAGGAGGCCGCTGGCAGAGGCTCCACCAGGGACGTGCCCCTCACCCCCCTCCTCAGGCCAGGTCTGCTCTTCAGACCCTCAGTGAGGATTCAACCTTCCTATTGGTGAAGACAAGGGCCGTATGTGCGTGTGCACACGTGTGCATTCTTCACGCAACGGGGATGGGGATGGGGGCGGGGGAGGGTGCGCTGAGCACAGCTGGAGTCACCCTGTGACCCTCCTAGAAAGGTAGTAAATGTGCAGGAAACCAACGGACCCTTACTACGTGCCTCCCAGGGGTCAACCAACCCATCTCTTCCCGACAACAACCCTTCAAGGCGACTGCTGTTCTCCCCATTTTACACAAGAGGAGACAGGAGAGGGAGGCCTGGGGAACTTCAGTTATGTCCCCGGGGCCCCCTGCTGGGGAGGGGGGGAGGGGATGAGGACCCAGCCAGGGGGGTTCCAGAGGCCAGGCTCCTTGGGCTTGGAGTATATAATTGTAATATTTACCTATTATTTGCTTTTGTATTTGTTCAAAGTATTGGCTATTTTTATAAAATTCTTTGGAAGTTTTTCCTTTATTGATTGGAAGCAGATTATTTTTTGCACTATTAAAATAAGCTTATTATATGAAATATTAAAAAAAAAAACAACCCTCACTGGGTCAGGGCCCAGTGAGGTGGGCCCGCCGTCCCTCCGTGGCCGATTCTCAGGGAGACCTCGGCTCAGTCAGTGGTGCCCTGCGGCCGAAGCACCTGGGTGACCTTTCCTCCTTCCTCTCCCGGAATCCACTTCTCCCCCTTCCTTCTCCTTGGGCGCTCTCTCTCCTCTCTGCCCCTCACCCTTCACCTCTGCCTTACACTCCTGACTGCACAGGGGGTGGTCGGGCAGATAAGGCTCAGCTACCCGGCTCCCAGCTCCCTCCCCATCACATTCTTAGGGACAACAGCTCCACTCCTGTCTCATGGAGGCCCTTTGGTGAGGGGGGGACGGGGAAGGCAGGGGGTGAGGCCACCCCTGCAGCGGGAAGGCAGTGTTGGAGCTCTGGTCCCACAGATCTCAAAAACAAAAACACCACCCCCGAAAAACAGGCTCAGAGAGCAGGGGCAGTGGCCACACAAAAGCTCCCCACAATAGCCTTTGAGGGCCTGGCTCCTTCACCCCCAACTTCCTATTAAAATGCAG